>NW_028258145.1:21211605-21817407 GCF_053883595.1 Heterocephalus glaber | reverse complement strand
AATAATTTCTCACATAGCAGCAGAGATTATGCCCATAGTGCAAGATATGATTAATAAATCTAGAGAGGACACAGATAAAAAAATAGAGGAGCTGAGGAACATAATTGAATCCCAACATAGGAAACAAATTGAATCCATAAAACAGATGAAGATGGATTTCCAGGAGATTAAAAACTCCATCAAAAGTCTGCACAGCAGAATGAACCAATGTGAGGACAGAATTTCAGATATAGAAGATAAGATTGCAATTAGTGACTAGGGAAAGAAAATTTCTTTTAAAATTGTAAGGAACCACAAGAAATCAATCCAGCAGCTGCTAGATGATGCAAAGAAGAATAACAGAAGACTGATCAGAGTCAATGAAGAAACAGGAGAAGGTGCAGATGACATAAAAATACTTTACAGAAGTGATGGCAGAAAACTTCCCAAACAGGGGAAAAGAACTTAACATTCAGATAAGTGAGGCATATATGACTCTAACTAGCTTTGATAAAAAAACAAAAACAAAAAACTACACATAGAAATATAATAGGATTTCAGAAACTCAACAGAAGAACAAAATTCTACAAGCAATGAGAGAAAAGAAACAAATCACATACAAAGGAAAGCCCTTCTGAATCACAGCAGGCTTCTCAATGCAAACCCTCAAGGCAAGAACTTGGAGTGATGTATTTCAAGGCCTACAGGAAAACAGCCTCCCACCCAGACTGATGTACCCTGAAAAACTGTCTTTCAAAATAGATGGAGAAATAAGATACTTTTATGACAAAGAGCACCTTAGGAACTTCATGAATACCAAACCAGCACTCCAAAAATTTTTAAACAATATCCTAGGAAAAGACAATGAGGATCACAACCCCAGGAAGGCCAGCAGAATGTATCTGTTGGGCATGCCAAGAAATTAAATGCAAAGGGGGAGAATCCAACAAAAAGAAAAAGTCATGACAATGATAAGTCAATATGTATCAATTATAAGCATCAATGTTAATGGTCTCAACTCACCATTCAACAGAAATAGACTGGCAGAATAGGTAAAGAAGCAAGATCCAACAATATGCTGCATACAAGCAACACACTTAATTCAAAATGAAAATCATAGACTGAAAGTTAAAGGGTGGAAAATATTCCATGTAACAGGAACCTGAAAAAAACCAGGGGAAGCTATCCTCTTTGCAGATCAAGTGGATTTCAAACTAAAATCTGTAACACTTCTGGCCCCAAGAATTTCAGATAAGGGATAGTCAACTTGTATGTACAAATCTACTGTGAACATGTGTTTTCATTCCTCTTAAATAAAAACTTAAGAACAGAACTGTTGGTTCTTAACAGTAATACAAGTAATTTCTATATTGTTTTAAAAAATGGTTTTATCATTTTACATTTACATTAGCAGTACTTGAAAGTTCTAACTGGTTCACACCTAAGCTGACATCTGTTCCTTTAAAACTTTTAACTGCATCTCCCTAATAAGTGTATAATGCAATCTAGTTATTGTACTGATTAGTATTTTTCTGTTTCTAGTGTTATACACCTTTCCTTGTGCTGTACTGGATTTGTCATCTTCTTGTGTCTATTTCTTAATTGGGTTGTCTATTAATGAGCTGTAAGAGTTCTTTATATATTCTGGTCATAGGTTATATGTATTATAAATATGGTCTGTTTAAGAACTACTTCATTTTCTAATGACGTCATTTAAAGTTCTAAATTTTGATGGAATCTCATTTATAAATTTTTTTTATACATCATGTTTTTTGTATCCTAGAAAATTCTCGCCTACCCTAAATTCATAAACATTTTCTCTTATAATTTCTTCTTAAAATTGTATAGTTTTAGTCTTCTTTTCTCTCACTGCTTGTAGAATTTTGTTCTTCTGTTGGATTTCTGGAATGCTAATTATTATATGCCTATGTGTAGATTATTTTGATCAAGGCTAGCTGGAGTCTTATATACCTCACTTATCTGTATGTCAAGTTCTTTTCCCTTCCTTGGGAAGTTTTCTGCCATCACTTCTGTGAACAGTTTTTTTATGTCATCTGCACTTTCTCCTCTTTGTGACTCCAATCAGTCTTATGTTATTCTTTGCATCGTCTAGCAGCTGCTGGATTGATTTCTCGTGTTCCCTTACAATTTTAAAGCAATTTTTCTTTTCCTAGTCACTAATTGTTATCTTATCTTCTATATCTGAACTTCTATCCTCACATTGGTTCATTCTGCTGCATAGGCTTTCAATGGAGTTTCTAAACTCCTGGAAATCTCTTTGCATCTGTTTTATGGACTCCATTTGTTTCCTATGTTGAGATTCCATTGTGTTCCTCAGATTCTCTATTTTTTAATTGTGTCCTCTCTAGATTTATTAATCATGTCTTGCATTATGAGCACAATCTTTGCTGTTATCTGAGTAATTATTTCTGATTTCATTTTTCCCAGATCCTCTTTTGTTGCCAGTTCAGGGAGTCCAGGTGTTTGAGTATAAGATTGTTCCATCTCGTTTCCCTTTGGGGTTGCTGTAGGTGATCTGGAAGTCTGTTTTTGAGGCTTGTTTACGTGTCTTCTCTTTTCCATGGGGGGAGGGCATGCTTCTGGCTCCTGTGCAGCTCACTTTCTCTGCCCTAAGAGCCTGGGATGATGGCTGCGGAGCTTCCTTCTGGGTGCTGGGACCAGCTCAGCTTCTCTGACCTAGGAGCATGGAATGGCAGCAGGGGAGCTTTCTTCCAGGTGCTGGGACTGGCTCAGCTTCTCTCCAGGGTGAGTCTTTACCCATTGGGTTACTAATATACCTGCAATCACCTCAGGAAACATTCTACAGGTATACCCACAAGTGTTCTTATATAGTAGGTTCTTTTCTTTCTTTCTTTTCTTTCCTTCTTTCCTTCTTTCTTTCTTTCTCTCTCTCTCTCTCTCTCTCTCTCTCTCTCTCTCTCTCTCTCTCTCTCTCTCTCTCTCTCTCTTTCTTTCTGTTTGAGACTAGGTATCACTATATAGTTTGGGTCAGTCTTGAACTCATTCTGTAGCCCAAGCTGGCCTCAAACTCATGGAGATTTATCAGATACATTATTGAGAGCCCAGGATGTAGGTCTCAACCTTCTATGAGCCAATATGACTCAAGCTGACAAGAACAGAAGACAGAAACAAGACTCAGAGAGCTGGGTCTTGGGGCTGATCTAAGCTGCTCTGGGCAGCAAAGAAAAAAGGCACCAAGAACTTCCAGTGTTTATTCATTACAGGTGTGGGAAGAAGAGGAGGAGGACACCTGGTGGTAGAGGGTATTGCAGACAGGAGTGTAAAAGGGAGGCACTAGGATATCTTGTTGAAGGAAACAAATGGTTAATTCAGAGGGAAAGAATTTTGTTGGAGTCAAGTTAACCTTGGCTGGAAGGGAACTCAGCAAGACCCTGCTGCTGTATGGACTAGAAGTTAAGTCTTGGTAGTATCCATTAGCAGAGGAACAATACTATCCCAACTATGCTATCTCATATGCTCATTTGATCATGTAAGCTTCGGTCAGTCCCCTAATATAATACAGCTATATTATGGATGGACAAGAAGCTTGTGTCACTTATACCCTGCTAATACTGGGTGGGGATATCTGCTACAGGGATCCTTCTCCCTCATTCTCCTGAGTGCTGGAATTATAGTGTGCCATGAGTCCTGGTTTGGGTGTTTCTTAATCTAATCAAGTTAAATATTATAATTAGTGGTCACAAGGGTTTTTATATTTATTAGCTTATGGTCCCCTTTTACATTTATTGTGCCAGCAGCATAGGATCTATATAGTTCTCTGATTCTGTCCTTATATCTTCTTTCTCCCTGAATCTCCTGCTTTTCATGAAACCCTTACAATTACAATGTGCCCATCTAGATAATCCAAATTAATCTCTCTATTTCAAAATCTTTCACTCAATTGTATCTGAAAAGTTCTTTTTTCTATGTAAGGTAATATGATAGAGTTTTGGTATATTAGGATTTGGACATCTTTGCAGGGGAAGGGTGTTACACAAACCACCACAGCAGAAAATGAAACTGTGAAACGGTGACTTCACTAAGGGGAATGGACTGTGAAAAAGACAAAAAGGAGATTATTTGGAGAACACTAGCCACTAACAATAGAAAGAAGAGGTTTTTTCTTCCTGAGAAAGAATAATAAGGAAAGTTGAAAAGAATCATGAGATAAGGCTATGACTAAGAACAACAGAGGGAAGAATTTCAAGAAGGAAAAATAGGTGAGAGCGTTGGAGTCTTCAAAGATGTCAAGGAAGAGAAAGGGGGACTATTGCTTGTCACATTTGGCCATGGAAATGCTCCTGAAAATTCATAAAGAAGAGGTTGTATGTTCAGAATTCTAGTTTAGAAGGTACAGATAGCATATTTTCAAACAACTAATTTGCCAAAAAATAATCCCTCAATAATCCAATTCAAAATGGCCAAAGAGCAGCAATAGACATTTCTCAAAAGAAGACATACAAATGGACACTATGGATGTGCAAAAATATGCTACATTACTGATCATCAAAAATTCAAATCAGAATCTTACTTCATTTATAATGGCTACTGCAAAAAAGACAAAAGATAACAAGGGCTAGAGAAGATGTGGAGAGATATAAACACTTATAACCTGTTGGTGAAAATGTAAGTTAATATCTCAAGCAAGACAATGTTGTTTTATTCATTACATATAGAATTACTGTATCTTCCAGCAATCCCACTACTCTGTATTTATTCAAAGAAAATGAAGTTACTATGTCAAAGAGATAACTAAACTCACTTGTGTTCATTGCATCATCATTATTTTGAATAATAAAAGGATTTAAACTAAATGTGTACCAACAGATGAATAAATAAAGAAAATGTGGTATATACACAAATATATGTGTGTATGTATGGGTATGTGTGTACATACACACAAAAAAGACTAGTATTCAGGCATAAAAAATGTGTGAGACCCTGTTAGTTTTGGCAATGTAATGAACCTGGAAGACATTTTAAAAAGTGAAGCCAAGCACAGAAAGAAAAATATCACATGATCTCACTCATTTGTAGAATATAAAAAGGCTGATTTCGTAGAGGTATAGGAATGAAGTGGGGAGGAAGGAGTGTGGAGAGGTTGGTCAAGTGATACAAAGTTATAGCTATAAAGGAAGAATAAGTCCTGGTGTTCTATAGCACAGCAGGTGACTATAGTTAACAATATTATATTGTATGTTTCAAAATAACTAGACTATTTGAATGTTCTCACCACAAAGAAATGATAAATATCAGAGGTGATAGATATGATAAACAGACTTAGTACACAATATATACATATATGGATACATTACAATGCATCCTAAAATATGTACAATTATTTTATATCAAAAAATTTTAAATTCTGATAAATAATTTCATAGTAATTAAAATAAATACCTCAAAAAGCCTTGTAAAAACTTTACAAACTTGCAACATAACAAACTGAATGTCTGAATTCTTGCACACCACTAATTCCCTTAAACAGTGCCTTGTAATTGACAGTGTTCAGCGTCACAGGCACTTTTGCTTCAATTGTAGCTCCATTGCATACTGTGTGTCCTGCCTGTAGCAAAATCCTTAAACCTTCTAAATATATTCTTAATTTTCTCCCATGTAAACTGGGAAATTGAATTTACAGGGTAATTGTTAGTATTCAAATGAGAACAATGTAAAATGCCTGGCTCACAATGGTTCTTCAATAAAAGACACTTAACAACGTGACTGTCACTACACAAGTACTTTCTAAATAATACGTGCATTGCAAATAGAAACTATTATAATTTTTCCAGGTTTTCCTGGATTTGAAATTAAAGATAGGGTCAGCAAAGATATGTGCATGCCCCAATAGAATTAATAGGAGCTAATACTTTGTCTTTCAAATTAGCACACTCTCTTTAGGAACATCAAATGTGATAATGCCTTTGCTGTTTTATCACCAATGATATTGGACATTATAAAGATTTAGATAGGGGGGCCGGGGATTTAGCTCAGTGGTTCCACCACCTTCCCCACAAGTGCAAGGACTGAATTTGATCCCCAGTACCAAAAAAAAAGATTTAGATAGAGGAAACTTAATTGTTGTTTTGTCTAATGTTCAATACCCCTGCCTTCCTCACCCTCTTTCTCCCCAAGTAAACCAACAAGTAAATCATCTTTGATACATCATTTCTCACTACCTCCCTCAATAATTAACATTCTGGCTATAGCAGAATTGCTAAATGTGGCAGATATTTTCATGCCCCTGAACCTTTCTTTCTCCAACCAGGAACCCTTATTTCACCTGCTATCCTTGAGATGCTATGTGGGCTTTCTTGATCAGTTCAGATGACTCTTTCATGGTTTCCTTTGGCCTTGGATTTAAGCTGGTGGCCTATATGTATGAATATGTCTCTGGGATATGTAAGATTTCTTTTTGGTAATGAATCAGGTTTTTTAATAGCACATATATCCTTCCCAAAGCTTAGAAAAATGATAGCTACATGGTTGGAACTCAGCAGTGCTCTATTAATATTTGTTGCTGAAGAAATGCTTGTTAATACAGTAGCTTTTCCTATTAACAGAAAAAGTTGATTTGAAGGCAACAGGAAGCAAGAATGCTGTAGCTTAGCTGTAGGAAGTGGCAGCTGAGTACCCCAGAGGGTTAATTCATCAGAAGGATAATCAGAGTGGTTTGTATACACAGATGCATTTTGCAAAAGGCAGAAATAGATCTGTCGTTTCACTGTTTTCTCCAAGACTCCAGTGGCATTGAGGAAAGCAGGTGAAACTAATTTAATGTTCTATTTAAATCTTCCAGGTATTTTTATTTGCCCAAAGCAGAATAACTTGTTCAATAAAGGCATATATGTCCCAGGATAGATGATAGCCAGGTGAAGTTTGCCCGAATAGATAATGAGGCTCAAAATCCTGAATTTCCTGCTGTATATTAGCACTAGATTCACCAGACTAGCAGGGGAGAGAGAACTAGATTTGGAATCAATGTTAACATTCAGTATTTCTCCTGCCTGACACCTCTGGGTCATAGAGCTACCTAAAAATGAATCTTTACATTCTGGGGATTTTTTTTTTTTGTTTGCATCTGAATAAGTTAAAACTGAGGTCTGGGCAAAGTCAGAGTTGATGAAGTTGACTCTAGAATATGCACAAACACGTTTTTGAGTAGAGAACAGACAGATTTGCAAGGGAAATGTCCTCTGGCTTTATTCAAAAAGGGATTTTCATGAGATATGCTCACTTATATGGGAAGTAGAATCTTTTTTTAGTTCAGAAGAATGCTTTGGTTTGTCAATTTCTGATGACCCAAAAGCTACTGACTTACAGGAATTAGGGGAAACAGTCAGGTGTGCCCCCAGTGTACAGTGAAGTAAAAAGTGTTGTCTCAGTGCCTAATAGTTTGTCCTTGAACACATCTGTCCAAAGACAACACCAGAAATGACATATTGAATTTCAGAAATAAGTCTAAAGGCAGGAAAACAAACAAGAAATTAGAAGTTGACAAGACTGGAAACTTTGTAAATACGCGGAATGATTTTAAATTATTTGTGTCATAATTTGTTTGTTTTGAAGTACTGAGGTACTCAGGGGCTTTGCACCGAGCTACACACTTTTATTTCAAAACAGAACCTTGGTAAATTTCCCAGACTAGGTTAGAAATTGAGATCCTTCTACCTCAGCTTCCCAGTGTGCCAAAAGTACAGGTGTGGTCCCCTACCACACCTGGATTATAGCACAACTAATGTTACATGCTCATTCATATTGGGTACTTGCCACTCTATATACAGTTTGATAGATTTAAAAGCATAAATCCAAGTTAAAAGTAGGAAAGGAGGAGAAAGAGGTTTTACCAGTTTCCTATGGAAACAAATAAAAAATATAGAATGTCATCACAATTTCATTTCAACTACCCTTGTAAGTTTATCTACAATTTCTTGCTGATGTGTGCTTTATTTTCCAGGAACAGAAGACATTTGTCTCTGCACCTTTCACACATGCTCATACTTCTTTAGACTTCAAACACTGCCCCTTAGGGTTTCTATCTCTCTTCCAATTGGCTGCCCCCGTGGACAAGCAATTGAAACTATAGATATGAAGCTACCTAAAATGATTTGAACTAGGGATGCAGACTTTTGTGCAATCAACAGGAATCAGTGTTAAGGCAATGGATAGGTGAGTGTATCCCACAGGAGAGTATGAGGAGGAATCAGGACCATCAACCTATCTTTCAGTGGAAATAAAATGAGGACAGAGAATTAAAAAGAAATAAAAAGGATACAGGGAGGAAGTTTAAAAGAGTGTGTGGTCATTAGTATCAAGGGAAACAAAAAATTCAAGGAAGATGGGATCTAGTAAACTCCTATGTGACTAAGAAAAAACTGGAAATTAAAATATTCTATTAGTGGTTTGTTACTGTGATGGGGTTAGGATCAGTTTAAAGAGCAGAGAAGATGAGAAGTAGTGGACCAGTTCAAGAGAGGCAACTATTTTGAGAATTATTTCAAGAAAGGAAAAAGAGGGGACAATAGCTTGAGGGTTGATCTAGAATTGAAAAACTCACTTTGGTAAAATTTCTCAATAACACATCCACCATAAGAGGTATCCCCTTTCTTAAAAGCCATGTCTATGGTATATGTGTTTGATTACTGGAAAAAAGATCAGAATTCTGGGCAAAAACCACTGTCTTGGCAATGTCCATATTCTTTCTTTGAAAATAAAAATATCAATTATGGCCTTTAAAATGTATGTTGTGAAAATTTCAGAAAATATGAAATAGTTTTTAATTTTCAAAAACTATATAAAATATGGTTGGACAATTGTAATCAGCTATGTAACTTTTTAAGTCTAATATAGAAAATTTCAAAATATTCAAGCCATTTTAATAGTAATTTCATGAAAAACAACTTTGAATTAAATAAATAGCTATTTATAGTCCCACTATATACCAGGCATACAAATAGAAACTTAAATTAATTCTCTTTATTTTCTTTAAGGTATGATGAGATAGGTATAATTTTATTCATTTCATAGGTTTCTGACATATTAACTAGTTTCTCAAATTTACTTAACCAGGTAGAGAAAAGCAAGGTTTAGATTTAAACCTA
Source organism: Heterocephalus glaber (assembly GCF_053883595.1). Classification (NCBI taxonomy): domain Eukaryota; kingdom Metazoa; phylum Chordata; class Mammalia; order Rodentia; family Bathyergidae; genus Heterocephalus; species Heterocephalus glaber. The sequence goes on along the minus strand of NW_028258145.1, from coordinate 21,808,306 downwards.
TATTATAAATCTTACATTACAAACCTCTAGTAACTCAATCAAATTTAAATATTTGTTTCTCAAGTTTTCTTGCATTATATATACAAACAAGAAACCTAATATAGAGCTGTTTGATTTGGCTGTACATGTTAATTAAAGTAACTATTTATGTGATTATGAACTGAGTTCAGAATTAAGGGAAAAATTTAAAGATTTCCAGGGGTTATCTGGTTATTATTCTCCTTAGATATCCTGTTGTTTGCAGAAATGAACATGAGAATTCTTACCTGGAAAGCATAAATATAAATATTTCTATAATCCTATTTTAATACTTAAATCCTGGCTGCATCTTATTAAAATTTTCCAGTCTTCCCCTCTACCTTTCCAAAGTGAATGAGCTGGGGGCTGGCACGTGTTAATCAGCTAATGGGGTCCAATTTCTGAATCCATACTCTCATTTAAATGGAGAAATGCAATTAGTAAACAAATATTTGCATATTTGAGGGACCATGTAAAAACAACTTATTATTTTATAATAACTAAAATTGAAGTTTTACTGGGGACTGATAAAATAGAGGGCAAGAATACAAAGATAATGCAGAAAGATGGAAGAAAATCAATGTATTTCAACTTAAAATCTATTACTTCCTTTAGGCAGGAGAGGTCCTAGGTATAGTATATTTGCTAAACACAGGTTTTAAGGTAGGCTATGTAATTTACCAGCAGAATAATTTTGTGCTCTGCTCTGTGTCTTGATTTCTTTATCCATTAAATAAGAGCTTATAATTATTAAATACAAAATAGTTATAAAAATGCCTAGTCCATAAAAAAACTATATATGTACTATCTATTATTAATATTTTCAACTATCCTGAAAGTTCCTCTTTTGGATTTTTATGAGTAATCAAAGCAAAACTTGACCACAAAAATTTATTTTCAAATTTATTTAGTACCAAAATAAGGTTCTTTGTGATAAGCATACATTTAAAAATACTAGATATTATTTCAGGTAGAAAAGTTCTGATGTTGCAATCTTCTCATTTACTAATTTATTTACATCCATTCAACATTTACTGAATGTCTATTATGTACCTATTTTCTTGTAGATAGGAGATCACAATCATCAATTCCTTTGCTACTATCTGTGCATGTCACTCCTCACATCAAGAGATGAAATCTTTTTCTCTCTTAAATCTGAGGGTTGGTGTTGTTTTCTCAAATACATTGTAGCAAAGAGATGATGAGCTAGTTCTTTCCAAGTGTTAAGATATCTTGAAGCTCCCAGTTCCTCTCTCTTGTCAGCCATACACCATGTAAAATGTGCACTGTGATAAAGCAAAAACTAGACCTGTGAGAAAGATGTAGAAAGAAGAGAAGGAAAACTCCCTTTTGTGTTCCAATCATCCCAAACATGTGAATGAAGAAACAACTTTGGTGTTCTTACTGTATTGGCTGCCATACAGAAATGACCTAATGAAATCCAACCCCAGTACAAAGTTGTAAGAAACAATAAAATATTGTTTCAAGTCATTTATGTTTAAAAGTAATTTGTTAAATAACAGTTGTTCATCAAATCAGTGTAACAAAAACAGCAGTACAATGTGACTACTGTTCCTAGCTCTGAAGACTGAGTTACAACTAAGAGGTAAGATGAGAGGAAATCACTGGAAATCTGTGGAAAATAGGAGGGTAGTATATTGCTGATTCTTGTGAAGGAAGGTCCAGACACTAAAATTTGTCACTATACCCAGAGATTAACAGTCTGGATAAGTTAGAATGCTGATTTACTAATATGTTATGCCATGTGAACTAGGATATTACCTAATCAGCACATTCACTCTGTTCCAGAAGCTACCTGAATGGCCAATATATCATCAATACTATGTTGCACTTTGAGCAAGGGATACAATAGGAATAATTAACCCTATACTCTTAGTGGTAGAAATCACAAATCTTGGATAATCTGAGGCACCCTAATTGCATAAACAAGGTAAGGAGGGGGATAATATGCACTGTAGTTCCTATGAAAACTATCTATCCAAAACATCACTGAACACACATAAACAATTTTAAAACATCTGATCTTTTTCTCAAAGAGTCTTTGTGGTCACCTGATTTAGTTAACAGAATCTTCTTTCAGACAAGGGACCCCACAGTGGATTATCACTGCATTAGGTAGACTGAGGCAAACACCCCCTCTTGCATCAAAACCAAGAATACTTATATGGCATTGGGAGATCCTAAAATTCTTCAACCTCTGATTTCTGACAGGCCTTAATGGTGACATTTCCACGTTTTTTGATCCATATTTATACTCACATTTTGTTCTCTTCCATTATGGTTTGAAAACTCATGTATTGAGGGCTTTATTTCCAATGTAACATTATTCAGAGGTGGTAACAACAGAGGTACTGGATCATAAGGGCATTAACCTCACCACTGATTAATGTGTTGATGAGCTCATAGCTGGATGGGCTATTAAGTGATGGGGTCTAGTGAAGGAAATGGGTCACTAGGGGCATGACTTTGAAGGGTATAATTTGTGCCTGGGCCCTTCCTCTCTGGCTTTCCAACTGTTCTCTTTGGTTCCTTACTGTTATGAGGTAAGCAGCTTTCTTCCACCATGCACTTGTGCCATGATGTTTCTGCACTGGAGTGAGTGAACTTTGGATTGAAACTGAGCCAGAATAAGTAATTCTTCCTTTAAACTGTGATATCAGGTATGTTCTTCCTGCACAGTTTGTTACAGAAACTTCTAAGCACATTCTCAGCCTCCTATTGTTCATTTGTGATAAGATAACCTGAAATGTGGCCTTCCAGACTAGACACAGAAATACTCTGGTAATCCATATATTTTTTAATCCATATACTTTTATATCACCTATTTTTTCCCTAGGTGACTTTACTTTTCCATAAACATAACCATCACCCTAGATTCTATATTTAATTTCTATTATGTCACTTTTTATATGTCCATTTTCAGAAATAATGCCCCTAACAACTTTTATGTAGGAGATGTTCAGATCTGTCAGTTGATCCTGAATTTTTATCCAAATCCAATCTTATGAGATAACTTTTTTTGAAGTTGCACCTATGTGTTAAATCAACATGTCAAGTATAGAGTTCCTATAATTAACTGTATATCCATATAAACTAGATTTTCCTTTAATTTCTTTATTTTCTACTGAAAAGAATATCTTTTTGTGGTAAATGTTTTAGGCTTGAAAACAAAGTCATTTTTTATCCCTTTTTCTTCTACTAGCATGCAAATTATAATCCAGCTCTTCCAGATTTGGCCTGTTCTTTTAGTTAAATTGGTCTCTTCTATATTTTCACCTCCACCATCCCATAGGGCTTACATACATCTCTCCCAGATTTGCTGCAACAGAGCTTTAACTTTTCCCTTTGCTTCCTGTCTGTCCAACTCCACTTGAAACTTTCAGGCTGTTCTTCTTAGCCACCCTCCATATCCATGGACTAAAATCCACCACTGCTGTTCTTGGTTTAGTGAATAAAATTCACATTTTTCAGTTTGTTTTTTCCAAATCCTCCACAAACAATTAATCATATTACCTCCCCATGCATATCTCAAATTCTGAGCCAATTCAAATATAGTAATAGTCACTAAATACAACATATTTTTCATCTCCACATTTATATTCTACTCTGCCTCTGCAAAACCCCTGGCTACATTTTCCTTTCTAAAAAAAAATAGCATATGCCTTTGAGGCATACTGCAAGTATAGAATCTTTCATAAAACTTTTCATAATCTTCCTTCCCTTTTTCTTTTTAAATGCTTGTAGCAATTTATCTACATTTTTATTTACAATTTTTGTAGCTCTAGTTATTTATGAACCAGATCTACCCAATTTTATCCACCAGGCTCTAGATTCTTCAAGAAACTTACTCCAGCTTATTAAATAATCTCAATGACTTGCATGGTGCCTGGCTTATTACAGAAGCTTTGAAATGTTTCCTAACTTGGTGGCCCTCATGGGGATTAAACCCCTAACCTTAATCTCATTATCTCTGAAGCCTGGCCACAAGAAAAATATGAAAAATGGATAACATTCTTGCCATGTTTAAGCTTTAATTAAACTGCATTTATTTCTGAAGACAAGTTCCAGTTTAGTAACACTAAAGAACAGAGAATGTGCTCTATTCATTAACTTAACAAGAATAAGTGCATGATCCTTTAGAAATTTCCATTTTAAAACAGCCAATATTGGCCCAGACAAACTGACAGCAAAAAGAACCTAGAGATAGCCACAGATATCTCTAGTGGTCACTAGGAAAAGTTTTTGAAGCTAAATGTACTTGATGAACTAGAAATGCTGTCACTCTCTGCATTCAGAGAATTGTTTTAAGTACAGGAAAGGATTTTTTTAAAAAAGAAAACATAAGTTCACTATTTTCAGAGAACAAGTGCTTCTTTTCACTTATTTGATGTGTGTATGTAGTTTTACTTGCTCATTTATAAGTTATAATCTGCTTACACCTTTCTATTTATAACTTGCTTGTATTTGCCTCTTGGCCACAAAACTCTACTTTTCTATACCTTGAGTGTCCATCAATTACATCTGTAACAGCCTAGATAAGGCACCAGAAAAATGTTTACAAAGAGCTAGATAATATAATTTTTGAGGCACAAGAAGACATATATGTATGTAAAACTGTTAACTACTCAACTCTTCCTCTGCTCTAGGAAAACAGCCACAAATAATACATACATGGATGAATAGAGCTGTATTCATGGTGTGCAAAACATGCAGCAGGTGGGATTTAGCCTAAAGACTGCTGTGTACCATTCTAGATGTTTTGTAGGCACCAAAATTCCTCTATCTCAGAACCTTTCTATAATTTACTTGAAATAGTTGAATTTCTCACTGACTTTTTATTTGTTTGGCAGAGATATGAACACTTTGATATTAAAACTCAGACAGGAGAAAGGGATTAAACACTTTTTAAAAAGAGATGGTTAGTCCAGAGCCTTATGGCAAGATTATTTGAATACTGAGAAAGGGGACTGCATCTGCTATACCAAAATCTCCCTGTAATTCTACTGTGGAAGCCAGAGAGTGTTGAGCCAAATCCAAGTTCTTCTTAACTCAATGAGACTTTCTTGTTCATCACAGACAAAATAAGTACTGGTATAATCAAGAAATGAGTAAGGGGAGCCAATTTAATACCTCTTGAATCTTCAGTATTAAGAGAAAAGTAAAAGCTTCTGAGCAAGAAGATAGATTTCAGACATGTAACTTCCTTCTCAGTTTTGCAAATTTGTTTCTTTATATTGACTTGATCCTTTAGAGCACTGATAGGTAAGAAAAGCAATTCAAGAGACTCCAAACCATGGGGAGAATGAATCTGAGTCTCATGTTATAGAGAATTTACTTCCTGCAAGCTGTGCCAGACTAGAACACACCAAACAAGGTGGTTTTGCAGCTATCTCATATCAATGAACATTTACTATGATTAAAGTCATCAGTACCAAAAAATTCTCTGATGCATTTGACACTCATTTAACCTTTAATAGACTTTACATTTTGAAATTTAATTTTCTTTATTATGACAGGATTTTTTTAATTGATGGAACAAACTTCTAATTCTTATCTTTTTATTCAAAGTTCCTCATAGAAGTAACTAGGACCTTGCCACTAATTAATTTTTTACTTGCATATTTACATTTTTTAAGAATGTTAACATTATATATTGAAGAAAGACATAAAGGCTTAAATTTTAGTTGATCACATTTTTTAAGTTAAAAAATTATTAGGAACATTTGCAGTACATAATGTTTATACTCCTTGTGTAGAGTTGGCACATGTAAGTAACATATCTTAATTCCTTTCTTCATTCTCTTCCTTCTCCTCCCTCTATCTGTTGATTCTCTTCCCAGTTGAGAAAGATTTATCTTCCTACTTCCTATTGTCTTTTTCTCTTTATTTATATACAATAATCTGAAAGTGGACATCACAAAATTGAAAGACATTCTCTCTTCCTGGATAGGTAGAAACAATATAATCAAAATAGCTGTACTTTTAAAATTGATATACAAATTTAACACAGTTGGAACCAAAACACCAAAGGATTCTTCACAGAACTGGAGAAAAACCTCTCAAATTCATATGGAACCAAATTGACACAGAATAGCAAATGCAATCCTGGGCATCAAGAACAAAGAAGGAGACATCATAACCCTGGAGTTGAAGTCATATTACAAAGCTATAATAATTAAAACAGCATGGACTGGCACAAAAACAGACATAATGATAAAAGGAACAGAATAGAGGATGCAGAAACAACTCCACACACATTCAACTATCTGATCTTTGATAAAGGGGCCAAAAAATAACCTGGAGGAAAGATAACCTATATAATAAATGCTGCTGGGGAGACTGGCTATTTACATACAGAAGATTTATCACACTTCTGTGTTCTTGGTTATTTCACTCTTGTGATTAAAAGAATACACATTGCTTGAACTTCTGTGTATTATCTATCACAATTTTGTTTCTCCTTTCTCAAAGAGTAACTTTCTTTTAAAGTTCCAATAACTAGGACAGTTTTTCTTAACTTAGTAATTTAAATATTTGCTGTTTCCATCCCTCCCCTAAAAATCAGATTTCTCTCATGATCATTATTTAACACTTGTGGCATAAATTGTTAAGTGACACATCCATTTCTCTTTTTTTCTTGCATATTAAAACTAAATTATATTTTCCAGTCTCTCTCATAGTTTAGTGTGACTATGTGTTTAGGGGATTAGAATGTGGGGAGCATGATGACTGTCTCCTCTTTACTTTCATGCCCACTGACTAAGAATGAAGGACTCGGATATCCTGAATTGTGGGACTATAAGGTGGAAAAAGTCAGGCCAGTAATCTACCATGGAAAGGAACCTATTGACCATGGACATGGAATTGCTTTCAAGAAATTAATTTTTATTATGGTGAATCACTAGGAGTTAGGAGGATTTATTTGTTATAGCAGCTAATATTACCCTAATTTATAACCACTTAACCATTATATTCCATGATACTTTGTGGGAATTCATGTTTTCCTCCTTTGTAATTCCTTTCATAATTGAAGATAAATGGTTTCAAATGAGACAAATATTTGATATACAGAGCAGTAAAATAGCATAATCATTTTCATTTGATGTAGCTTTGATAACAAACATGAAACAATCCTGTTTCTCCTTATTCTGCAGACCAAAACAAGGCAGCTCAAAGAATTAAGCAGTTTTTCAAAATCACATAGCAAATAATTGAAAGGCCGGTATTCAAATACAGTCTGGTCTTCTTCCAAAGCTCAGGCTTTTTACATTATGTCACCTTTTCTATCATGTCCTAGTAAGGAACTTTTAATGTTATTCCAACTTGAAAAATCTCTTTCTCAATGAATACTAAGCTACTAGGGACCCACTCCACAATATCAGTAAGGCATTTAAGGACTAAAGAGTAATAGAAGAGCCTAGAAAAATATTTTTGTGGACATTATTAATAATTTCCTTTGGACAAAGTCTGAGGAGTCTTGTTGCATTTTATACTTCAAAGGGCTTTCTGGGATTCCACCACAGCACTTAGGCTAGTAAGAGCACTGTAGAACTTCTAAATCCAAAATTTATAAACTAGGACAAAACTCTATTGATTAAAAATAAGTTGCTAATTATTCTCCTTGGATGTGAGAAAAATCGTGAGTTTCATGGATGAAGTGACACTTGACATTACAACACACATCACCTTTATATTAATAGGATGAAAGTATCTTGTCTTTTATTTGCAGAACACCTGAGTGCCCTAGCTAGCACCTTCCTTGTGAGCCTCACTATTGCTGTCATTTTCGGGTCCCATGAGATTCAGTGAGGAAGTTGTTGTTATCTTCGTCTCTGTGAAAGAGAAGTCTAAATTACCAAACCTCAGCTAAACATAACAGTAAAGCCAATTGACAGATGAATAGTTCTAGGTTTGGACATTTGTAGAATTCTTTGTGCCAGTTATGAACTTGATAAACAGCATTTCACATTATCTTCACCTTTATGTAAATACTTATTGATCACTTGTTTACGAAGTACCATTCTTTGTGCATGCCACTTTGTAGTAGTAAACCAAATGGACACTATTCTTGCTTGGAAAGTGTTTACAAGAGCACATTGAAAAAAATTATGTCCATTTTTATGCTACAGATGATGAGTAAGGCTTCCAGTGGTTAAATAGCTTACCCAAAATCACATATCTGAATTTACAGAAGCCAGAATTCAAATTCACAATGATTTGATGAAATATTACTTGAGATATGGTTAATTGTAAAATATAGGAAAGAGAATATAAATTTCCAAAATTATGTGGAAATAATAATCTAAGATGATAAATGGGACCAAAATTCATAAGTTGTCTTGTTATGTTGATGACCCCAGTGGTTGAAAAACCTAGACAGCCAACAAAAGAATGGCTGAATAATGCAAATGTACCAGCCACATTCTCCTTATGGGAAAAAATATCTACCACCTGCAACTTAATTGAGGAAAGGTTTACTTTGACTCAAAGCTTCAGTGTATTCAGTTCATGGTCAGCTGGCACCAAGGCAGAAATGTCATGGCAGAATAGTATGGCAAAGGAAAGCTGTTCACCACAAGGCAGCGAGGAAGCAGTGAGAGAAGGAAGAATCAGAGAGGAGAACACACCCTTCCAAGTTATCCTCCTAGTGATAAGCCCCTTCTGAATAGTCCTCACCTCAAACATGAGACTTTTACAGCATATTTTAGATCTAAAACAGAAAAGAATTATTTCTACCATAGAATATTATGAGCCATTTACAAAAGATGAGTTAAGCAGATGTCCCACTCCTAATATATTAATACAGCATCAAAACAACATACAGGGCTGGAGATTTATCTCAGTGGAGCCGCACCTGCCTTGCAAGTGCAAGGTCCTGAGTTCGATCCCCAGTACTGAAAAAAAATGAAATACAAAGCAAGTGTGAAGGATGAGTGGATTATATCAATGTTAGTATCTTGATTATAATTTAAAAATACTGTTTTCTGTATGATTTCTTAAAACTTTATGTGAATCTGTACATATTTCAAAATTTAAGAGTTTAGCTTTAGGAAAGAAGATAGTATGTATATATATAAAAATTAAAAGATAATTTAACAAAATATAATTTAGAGAAAAAAGACTTTTTGCTCACCAAATGATAAGTGCTTTAGTAATTTTTGGTGACACGTAAGAAAAAGGGGAATAGAAAGTTTTTCATGGAGAATTACATTGTTCTTTTGATATAACATATCTATAACAGATGCAGAGTGGAACGGTTATATTGAGGAGGTAAAACAATATGTTGGAAAACACAGAAAGGGAGAGAGAATTGCATTTTGACTGTGAGAAAATTAACACAAATTGTGTAGCTAGTTTAGAAGAACAAATTTAGGGATATGGGCAGGGCCTATTAGGAGATTGTCTTGAAGGTCAGGGAAATAAATTCACATTTTTAAAAAGTTAATGAATTGGTGATTGCTCAAAAGTAAACTATAATAAAGGTTCATCAGAATCTACCTGAGTGTTATGGACATCATAGAGTGGAATTCTCTAGATTGTAATTCCTTTCAGGAGTTCCTTCTAGTCTTCATTCAGACAAATATGAATGATACCTTGAATATGCTTCTTGAATCTCTGTTCCTAAGAATTTCAAATACTCTAAGGATTATCCATGAAATATTCTTTTCTGGCTGTAGGTTGAAAGTTCTTTTTTTTTTCTTTTAGAATCTTCTGAGTATCTTTGTTTGTTTGTTTGTTTGTTTTGGTACTAGGGATCCAACTCGGGACTTTGCAATGGTGAGGCAGGCAGTGGAACCACTGAGCTAAATCCCTGGCCATCTTCTGACTATCTTTAAAATATCATCTTCTCCCAAGACAAACAGTGACACAAAAATAAAAAGGAAAGAAGGAGAACAGAAAATAGGAAAGATAAAGCCAAACTTCAATAGTGAAGTTAGCCTAGTAAGCAATTTAAATTAATTAGGAAGTTCACTTCATAAGTTAAATATATCTAGTTGCACTTCCTATTTAAGGAGATATTGTCTGTTACTGGAGTTATATTAGATACTTCCAGGTGACATATTTAAGAAATTAGTGGTTAGGAATATGAACTTTAAGTGTTCATACTGAATTCACATCTTGGCTCAGCTACGTGCTATGTGACCTCAGGCACGTTAAGTTCTTCAAGCTTCTGATTATTCATCTGTAAACTCACAATTAAATGGAAGCTACCTTAAAGGACTGCTATGAGGATTAAATTTTAAAAATTCATGCAAAGAACTTAGCAGAATGCTTTGCATATACTAAGCTCTCAACAAATGTTAGTTATTATTATCACTAATGTTAACAAAGTCAGGGTCTTGTTTTTTTTTTTTTTTTTGCATTTTAATTTATGATGAATTTAAGGTTTCTAGGGTTCTTGGCTGTCTTCCTCTGTTTCAGCTCAATGATTGTCTCCCTTTGCCCAATCCCTCTCTGCCTTAGGCTCAGAGCCAGCAGACTCTTGACTCAAATTGAGGGTAGGCCAGCACTGTGGCTGTTTCTACTTTAGTTGTATTATTTTCTCATTATCTATCATCTATTTATCTATCTATCTATCTATCTATCTTCTATCTATCTGTGTGTGTGTGTGTGTTTGTGTGTGTGTGTTTGTGTGTGTGTGATACAGGAGATTGGACCTAGGGCCTTTGCACTGAGCTACATCCCCAACTTTTATTATTTTCTTTGAATCAGATGGTGTCTCACTAAATCTCTAAACTGTCTCCCACTGTGTTCAAATTTGTCATTTTCCTGCCTCAGCCGCTCAGATTGCAGGGATTACAACCACACATTACCATGCCTGGCTACCTTGTTTTCTTAATTATTGGATTTTGCCTTGTTTCCAGGACCCAGGTCTTCCTCAGAATTCCCTATCCTCTAACTGAGGAGAAGAGCTCAACCTAGTGGAGTTCTTAAAAGGACTTGTCTCTAAATCTAGCCCTCCTGGTTGACTCCGTGGTTTGTTATTATGCAATCTTCTGAAAGCACCTTCTCAATGGCACAGGGAAGGCTCTTGCTTTCCTCTCTGTCAATACTCTAGGTAGTGCATAGCTCTGACTTTCCTCAAGACCATGGGTCCTCTAGATTCTTCTGAAAAGGTCTGTATAAATATCTTAACCTGTGAGAACCATATCCCCCCCCCCCCCAAATTCTTCAGTTTTGCCATTGTAGCATATACACAGTCCTAGAGCAAATGTAAATTCATGGATATAATTGTGTTCTAATAAAACTTTATTTGATAAAAATATTTGTTATGTGGGCATAGTTTATGGGGTTAGTTTCTAGGCCCTGTTTAGGCTGCTGTCAAGCTCTTCATTTTTTAGCTTTCTTTATTCTTGTTGAATTGCTACCATCTAAGGCCTGACCCATGTGGGGTTGAAAATTGTGTCAAAGGTGTGACATGGATAAAATAGCACAAAATGTTTTTTTCTATTTCCTGTTTATAATTTGTTTTGGTACAGGGGTTCAAACTCAGGACCTTGTGCTTGCAAGGCAGGCAGTATCCTCTTTATAATATTTTTAAAAAAATAATCTTGCAGGTCCTGGGATTTAGCTTAGTGGTTTTGCCACATGCCATGCAAGCACAAGGACCCAGGTTTGATCCCCAGTACAAAAAAAAAAAATCTTGCAAATAATACTAAGAATGTATCCCAATTGTGGTTTCTCTCCCATTCTGAGTAATTAACTCAGATGATTGCTCTGGGGATTAGGATCTGTAAGCCACCTAACCAGAGCTGTCACAAGTGGCTAGGGACATCCCAGGGGGAGTGTGCTGACCACTGGCAGGGTTAGCTCATATTTGCCTTTCTAGCTCATGGCAGATGGAATTTCAGCTTCTCATCACTGTAAAAATAATGTAATTTCCAGTCTGCCATGACCCCTGCCCTGAACACCACCACAGCCAAGAGGCCCCAGGGACTCCTGGAGGCCACACAGGCTTGGAGGGGCCTGACCCAGACCCCAAAGCAGGCGGGGCCTCCAGAGGAAGAGGCAGCAACTGCAGGACAGGAGTTGCCAGATGGAAACTGTCCATGGTAGTAGTGGTTGAGCTCTTCCAGCATCCTCTGTCTCAGTGACTTCTTCACTGCCACCAGGGCCACTGGGCTCTACAAATTCCTCCAGCTTTTTGTTCTTGACCTTCAGGGACTGGAGTCATGCTGAGAGGGGGCAACAAGTGCCAGCCACACACCGGAAGGTACCTGCCCCCCACCAAACAGGCCAGCTACAGTGGGAGTCCATGGCAATCCTGCCACCACACACAGATGCTCAGGCCTTAGTGTCCAGTGGCCGCTGGGCTTGGCTCTGAGGCATAGCTACAACTTCTACAGTGATATTCAAGAAAACTTGTGAGAAGAGAAATCTTTGCCATATTTCTGATCTCAGCAAGAAAGATTTGTGCCTCTCATGCACAACAGCGATGGTATCCATCAGTGTCTTGTAGATGTCATTTTAAGGCATACTACTGAGAATGTCTATTAATGGAATGTTGCTCCAAGAATGATGCAGACAGGGTCAGCTGAAGAAGCCACGATGCAACCAGACTCATGGTCCCTAATATTGAAGATATTTGAACTCTTTATATTCTGAGATGGTTCGTTATGCAGTGATAACTGAACCAGAATGCTGATTTCTGTGAAGACATCAGGATCTGTGAGTGAGGGGAGGACAAGGAGCTGTGCTGCCCCCTCTTGGACATCAAAGAGCCCCAGTGATGGAGGTGTGGAGGCCACACCAGACCCATGCACAGGATCTTGGTATGTAATTTGGGCTGACCTTGAACACAGTATGTGGCTGAGGCTGACTTCAAATGCATATCCTCAGTCTCCCAGTGCTGGGATTACAAGCATCCTCCACCATATCTGGAAGTAGTTAACAATTTTCTGGCAACACGCGACCTAATACTTTCCTCCTGAAAAATGCTGCTGTTCCCAGCCAGTCACACAGTCATGAAGGGTAAACAAGAGGTGCTCCAAAGGGGACTGTCCTATACAAGCTGTCTTCTTCAGATTCACCTCTTTGCAGATCCTGAAATTAAGATTTCAATAGCTGCACATTGCTGGTATCAAGTTGACTCTCAAGTAGAAGAAATTTGTTATACAACTTTCTAGAGTAGACCCAGGGACATCATAGCCACATAAAATCCTCAGATATACTTCACAGTGCAAAACAGCAAAAAACTGGAGGAGCAGATCCCTCCCAGTGCCGAGGAGGTGAGCTGCATAGAGGCCAGCAGCACTACCCCTCACCCCCGGTGGGCTCACTGAGATAGTATTTGGATCCACAGGACAGAGGTTCAAGGGGTCATAAAGGACATTGATTTGAGCTCCAGAAGATAGAGCAGAAGTGATCAACAGAAAGAGGGCCTCTCTCAGGCTCCTTGATGAAAATGACAGCCCATTGGAAAAGTGAAGAAAATCTCTGCAATAAAGGCACACCAGAACACTGTAGTTGCACACTGAATCAGACAGGATGGTGTATGACTGCAGACCCAGCACTACAGACAGCTGAGATGATCACATGATGGAATCCAGCCCAACCAATTTGGTGAGTTAGTGAGACCCTTAGTGGGTATCTGAAGTAAAATGCCTGAGGATATAGTTCACTGAGGAGATGCAGAGTACAAGCCCCAGTAATGCAAAAGTGAAAACCTAACAGATAGATGATAAATAGATAAAAATATTCATAGATATTTAGATAAAACTAACAAAATAAGTGGCCACTGATTTATTTAGTGTGAAGAAAAAATGGCTGTCACAGGCAGAGACAGGAGGAGAGTCCCCACAGTCCCTGGCCTGACTCTCCTGATGATGCAGAAGGTTGTGGAAGAATTAGATAGAGATGGAAAGTATAGAAGCAAAGTTGTACTTTTATTCAGCAAGCATGCAAGAGTACAGCTGCCATCTCCGAGAGAGACAGGCAGGAGTGCCTGAAACAGAGCCACCATTGAAGGGGAGCTCAAGATGCTGGTTTTATACTAGTTGGGGGCCTATCCTGCCTCTGGGCTGAGGGTGCCTCTACTTGATTGGTTAATGATTAACTTGGTACATTACTATGGACAAAAGAGAAGGGTCTTCTCAAGGGCCCTTTACATTTTAGGGCCAACCTTCATTTACCTTTTGATCTTAGCACACCAAGCTTTGCGGGGTACAGTGTAAAGAGGAGGTGCAACCTCAGTAGACTGTCAGCTTTTTAGGGCTGATTAAGCCTGTTCTGCCAGCTATCTGAACTCCTTTGGGGAGGGGCTCATCTCTCCCTGCCTAGGATCTCTATCCCTACAGGGCTATAGGCTTTTCTATTACATGGAGACTCAGGTTATGGAACCCCAAGACATGAGCTCACTTCCTTGGCAACATCTCCAAACAGAACTTGGAACCCTTGTTAATGTATGTCACAATCTAGTAACAGCCATCTCCCAAGCTCACTTGGCCAGAGACAGTCAACAGCAAACATGCTGAGCTGCTTCTCCACTTCGAGAGGTATCGGCCTCAGGACCCCAGGTAGAGAAAGTATCTGTAAAAGATTGAGAAGATGACTGACTCCATCCAGATGCCTCGTGACTGTCACAGACACCCCAGAGATGGTCTCCCTGGGAGTGATCACCAGTGACCTACCAAAATCAAGGTACCCCAGTGATGTCTCCCTAAACCCAAATACCAGTGGCACAGAAAGAGGGAAGAGTATGGGGCAAGTATCACCAGGCCCAGAAATACTCAGTAGCTCTGGGAAGGCCTCCCAAGAGCCAGACACAGAAAACCTAGAGAGTCAAAGTCCGGGGTGGGGGGGGGAGACTGAAGTCACAGCCACCAGCCCCAAGAGACACTGAGAAGCCTGGTGGACATCCACCCAGGCCTGGGCAATGTTATTGGAAACAACTTTATAAAGAGCCTTGCAGAATTCCAGCCAGTGTGGTCCCTACAGGTAGTCAGCCTGCTCCCGTTCTCCGAGCCCTGCCTACCTGTTTCCCTGGGCAACCTACCCATCCATGGTTCCTTCATCCCAGGCACCTCCACCACCCACAACTCTACCTGGTTGGCCCTGATTTTGGGAATAGACATCATGACAAGGTCTCTTGAGAATTCCATCCCGTTTGAGGGACTCTGTGGTAAAGATAGAGATATGTGGTGATTGGACAATAAACAGCTTTTCACCACACACTGGGTAGAGGAAAGAGACCCGTATACTGTGTCACCTCAGTTGGAGTTAGAAAAGGCCATTAGGCTTTCTGAGCTAAAGAAAGATTCTGAGCTCTTAATTCATTCATCACCTTGTATACCAGAACATCCTAAAGTGCCTTGTCCAGGAGAAGAGAAATCCATCCACCACAGAGCTCCAGGCTGCTGGAGAAAGCTGTATTATGCAAATGGCCACACTTTTCAGGCCAAATGATTCAGCAGGCGAGCTCACTGTGCTGTCTGCACAGACCGTGTAGGGGGACTTGGCCGCCAGGTGTATAAGTGCACCAACTGTAAACTTTCAGTTCACAAGAAGTTCCACAAACTTGTCACAATTGAATGTGGGCAGGATTCTTTACCATCAGAGCCCATGATGACAGTTGATCCATCATCCATGGCTTCACACCCTGCACACACAGTGATCCCACATAACCTTTCAACTCATGAGGTTTTAGAACAAGTTGATGAAGAGAATGAGGCAGGGAACACCAGGGAAAGTGGCAAAGCTTCATCTGGTTTAGGTCTTGAGGACTTCGATTTGCTCTGAGTGATTGGCAGAGGAAGTTATGGGAAAGTACTGTTAGTCCAACTGAAAGAATCAAATTGCATGTATGCAATGAAAGCAGTGAAAAAATAGCATGTCAACTTTGATCAGATACAGAGAGAGAAGCACATTCTACAGCAGGCATCCAATTGTCCTTTTCTCCTTGCACTGCATGCTTGCTTCCAGACAGAAAGCAGACTGTTCCTTGTTCTAGACTATGTCAATGGGGGAAATCTACTGTTTCATGTGCAGCAACAAAGAACACTTCCTGAAGAACATGCCAGGTTTTACTCTGCAGAAATCAGTTTAGCAGTCAACTATTTTCATCATCAAGGAATACTTTACAGAAATTTAAAATTGGAAAATGTATTACTGGACTCAGAAGGGCACATTAAACCCACCAATTATTGCTTGTGTAAGGAAAGCTTACAGCCAGGAGACATGACCCACACTTTCTGTGGCACTCCTGATTTCATTGCTCCAGAACTTATAAGAGGGGAAGTTTACAGTTTCAATGTGGACTGGTGGAATCTTGGAGTACTGATGTATCTGATGATGATCAGAGAGTCTCCATTCCATCTTGATGAGAGCTCTGATAACCCAAGTAGGTCTTGCAAGTAATTTTGGAAAGAGACATCATCATACCTCATTTTCTGTCTGTACAAGCTGCAAGTGTCCTACAGAGTTTTCTGAACAGGGACCCAAAAGAATGACTGGGGTGTCATCCTCACAGGGGCTTTTCTGATATTCAGGAGCATCCATTCTTTCAAAATGTGGACTAGGATATGATGGAGCAAAAGCAAGTGGTGCCTCTCTTTACACAAAATATCTCTGAGGGATTCAGTTTGGACAACTTTGATCCTGAATTTACTAATGAACCTGTCCAGCTCACCCCAGATGATAATGACATTGTGAGGGAGCTTGGTGGATATAAATTTGCAGGTTTTGAGTATATCAATTGTCTTATGATGTATGAAGAAGAAGGGGTCTGATCCCCATTTTTCAAATATGCATTTTGTTTATGTTGCCATTTAATGCTTAGAAAAACTTGTTACCAGCCTGGATAAAATTAACCATTTCAGAGGTGTCTGGAAGCTAATTTTAATTTATTGTTTTGAAATTATATTTAGATATAATATTTGATTCTTATAGTCTACAGTAGAGAATATGGAATTTTTGTTCATAGATTAGATTTTTATGAACTGATTTAAATAACAATGAGACAGTTGCTTGTTAACCACATTTGTATATACATTCCATTTGTTGAGTGGGACATAATGCCTAATATTTTTTCTTTTTACTTATGATATAAGAGAACAATCTGTCTTTTCAGTAAAATATCTTACCTATGCTAGTTTCTCTCCAACCACACTTTTGAAACTGACCACCTTTTGGGGTTAGTTTATGTAGTCTTTGGGAAAATCCAAAAAATAGCAACAATTGTGAATAAAAACACATATACTTGTATCATTTTTATATGGGGAAAATACAATATAAGACTACAAGTTTTGGAGGGGTAATGGTTCTCATGAAATGGGGCATCTGAAAGGGATTGAATGATAATTTGTTAAATGTTTACAAATTTTAAATTGTTCTAAATGTGAGACTAGGTCATTAATTAAAATTAAATTAAACTAAGATTGTACCATTATAACTTATTTACATTTAGATGATGATGGTTACCTTTCAAATCCTTGGCATAAAAATGATACTAAAACAGAAGGATGATATATAGCATCCTAATTTTAGTTAATGATCTAGTTTTAAGCTCAGAGTGATTTGGAATTTGTAAACATTTAAGGAATTATTTTTTAACCATTTTTAGATGCCCCATTTCATGAGAAATATTACTTTTCAGAAGCTTGTACTCGTGTATTGTCTTTTCTTCATATAATTTAGTTTGAAACTAATGAAAACATCAAAGGAAAATATTTATAGACATTCATCTGTTCATTTCCAAGGTATGTATGTTTCTCTTAATGCCTAGAACTTGTTTTAAAACAAAAAGCAGTATTCACAACATAAACTTATAGAGAATTCTAACATGTTAGAAATATGTTTATGATCTTGCTTTTAAGTGTTGCACTTTTCCATAGGACATTTCAGAGTGTAGAATAATCACCCAGGGTGTTTGTTTACCATGTTTATTACTGAGCCCACATTAGAACTCTTTTGGACTTTTGAACCTCATTTTGAGAAACACTTTCTTCAAGATATTCTGTTGTCCTCCAGTTAAATAGTAGAAAGTGTGTTCATGGTATAATATTTTATGTTACGAGCAGAAATTTACAACTTTATGAACATTTCTGAATAAATTTTACATGAATGACTTCATTAGATACCTTCCTTGTTCCCCTCAACAAAATCTTACCAGTTTTCTGCCAATGATATCCAAATGATGAACATTTTTCTTTGTTGAGGTTTTCACCATTATTCAGGGTAGTCTTTTGCTTTTCAATTTTTTAAGTAATAAGATTAACTGTATATTTTATAGAGAACTACATTGCAAATATGTTTTCAACAATTTTTGTAGTATTTAAGTGTTATGTCAGTTATTTTCATGTCATATAGAAATTGTCGCAAAATACTCTTTAGGGAATAAGTCAGTTTATAGTCAGAATGGTTGACATTCTGGTGTTCTAAAATATTTATTTTGCATAAACCTGTTGTCAGATCATTTTATACATATGCAGCTTGGGTTAAACTTCAAGTACAGTGTTCAGCACTGGTATATTTACTGTATAAATTTGTTTTGTTTTGATTTCTGTCATGTAGAACACTGCCTTGGTCATCATAATGTAATCTATGCTGTGTTCTTCTTTTTTCATGTTACAGCCTTTAAATAAAACATTTAATATAAATTCAAAACAACAAAAAAAAAAGAAGAAAAAAAACAAATCCTTAACATATTTTGACCTTAACATGTAGCAAGCACATAAATTTGGAAAATTTTGATCATCATAAGGTCCATATTTCACCATGTATGAAATCTTGATGTAATGCAATCATCATTATATTAAAAAAAACAGTAATGTGTCAGTCAAAAAACATGTAATTTCCATCTCAAATTGGAAAAGGATCCCAGGAATAAAACTCAAATATCCTGCTGGTATTTCACCAGCGGAGAAGCAGGTCTCAAGTGAAAAAATGGGATTACTGACCTCTAAGGCTCAAGATCTGCCTCTTTTCTGACTGAGGGCAAAACCAGGTATTCTGTTTTGGTCCCATGAATGAAATGCTACCCTGTTCAAGGACAATACCCTATTGCTTAAACTCTACTTTTTCTCTTACTCAACCACTTCTCTTCAGATGAATTGTTACTTTTAAACACTCTTAAGGACCCCTCCCTATTAATACAAAAAAGCAAAAGTAAATTTCACCTCTCTTGCTCTTCCCTGTATCTTTTATCTCCCATTGACTGTTGATGTTCCTTGTCTCCTTTTCATGCCATTAAACCTTTAATCTGTTTTTACCTTCACCTTTGACTAAATCAACTCTTGCTAGTCACCAGTCACACCCAGATTGTTAAAATTAGTCAGCATTTTTCTCATCTGAGTTCACTTGATTCAGAAATCATTTTACATGGGTAACATTTCCCTCTTTCTTAAAATACTCTACTGTCTGAGTTCCCTGTTCATGCATTTCTATTCCTTCTCTCTCCTCCTGCCTCTCTCCAGCTTCTTTTGCTTCCATGTTGATTTCTACTTTTTCTTGTTATTACTACCTGAGTGTCATGAGGTTTATACTTCATGCTAAGCACTAGGCAAATCTTGGACTACAATCTTAGAATTTAAGAGAAAGTCTTAATTTTGTTAAGGGATGCCATGTGTTAAGGAAGTGATATATGGTGGTTCCAAGAGTCTTCTCTCCTTCTTGCAACATAGTACTCTTAAAAATAGTACTCTTGAGATTCTGAAGCTATGGCCTTTCCCCCATAATTGCAAATTCTAAATTCAGTGGAGCTCAATCAGCAACTTCATATTTACTTAATCTTTAACTGACTTCCTTACTCAAAGTGTAAATGGTGCTCTGTTCATTTGCACTTCTCGTCTGTGATGCATTTGTAGGGACCTGTTCTAAATTCTGTGGCTCCTTTCCCTTTATCTTGTCTTTACGACACTTATCTGGCAGTTGAACAATAATTTTTAAACCACAGGTATTTTATAATAGAAAACCATACTAATGACTCTAATAGATTCATGTACTCAGAGGACAGGTTTCCCAGAGATAATAGAACTCTTACTAAACCATTAATATTTGAGGTAAAGGGGCCCAAGGCTCCAAAATATGGGGAGATAGGAGGGATTAGACATAGGAGTGGCTGAGTTCAGATACAGCAGCACCCAGAAACCATGGTATGGAATGATGCTTCATTTAATTGAATTAAGCCCAGGAAAGAAAAGGGAATTAAGCTGCCAGAGAATTCTACTCATCATCTCTGCTCAAGAATTTTCTTAGATTATGTCCTGAGAGACATCATTCAATTTTAACCTTGAACAAACTCACCATTTTTCTCACAATTTTGGCCTTGATGATAATCAATTATCTGATAATTTCATGTTTTTGGTACTCTGCTGGATTGCCTGGAAATCATCCCATGAATCAAGAGTTATGAAATAGAAAAGACAAACAACTAGACAGTCTCAATGAGACCCATAACAATGTGCCAACTGCATGATGGAATTTAAGATAGGTGGCAAATGTCAATTCTGAGGCACTTCTATAAGATTTTGTGTTTCCTATTAGAGAAATAATAATGCTTCTATCTAATTTGCAAGTTTAAAATTGCAAATCCAACTCTTGGGAGAAAATTCAGTGAATCACAAGTGACCATTGCTTAAGTTTCACATGAGTAAGTATATTGGCTGTGTTGTTATTATTCAAAACTCAGAGCCACAAAATACATTTTCATATCATTTTATTTGTAGAAGAATGACACAATTATTTTCAGAATAATTAACTCTTCAGTCTAGTAACAATTATGGACCATTATAATAATTAAAATCACATCCTGGTTTTTGGATGAACTCAATAGAATAATGATTTCTTAGGGGAAAATTTAATCAGATCATTATTTTTCCCTGATATTAAAAATATCTGTAAATTATTTCAACTCATTGTACTATTGCTTAATTTTGAATTCACTTGCTGTGATAGTTAATTATAGGTGTAAACTTGATTGGATTCAGGAGTACCCAGTGAAAGCATCATTTTTGGATGTATTGGTGAGGGTGTCCCCAGAAGAGATGAGCATGTGAATCTTAGTGGGCTAAGGAGTAAAGATCCATCTCCAATGTGAGCAAGTACCATCCAATTGGTTAGCAGCCCAGAACAAAATGGGGGAAAGGGAAATGTGTTTTTGTTTGTTTGTTTTGGTACCAGAGATAGAACTACAGACCTTGCACTTGCAAGGCAGGCGGTGGCACCACTGAGCTAAATCCCCATCCCCGTGTCTCTATCTCTTGGAGCTAGAACACACTCTTCTTCCTTTGAACATAAGAACTCCAAGTCCTCTGGCCTTTGGCCTACACATCTTACCTGAGCAACTCTGCTGGTACCCAGGCTTCAAGCTTTCAGCCTCTGATATGCCATTGGCGTACTTAGATCTGAAACCTTTCATCTTGGACGCAGCCATGCTACTGGCATCTCAGGGTATCTAGTTTAAGACAACTTGTCATGGCTTTTCTCAGCCTCTACAATCCCATGAGCAAATTCCTCTGATTAAACAACCCCCTCTCTCTCCCTCTATCTCTCTCTCTGGATAATCCAGACCAGTACATTATTGTCTTGGAAAAAAAAAATCACAGACAAAGTGGCAGTCTCAAGTTATCCTTGAACCATCTGTGCATGATAATTGTTACTGGAGGCATGCCGAGCCTTGGCTCAATGCACAACTGATGGCTGGGCATAGGAGCAGGGCAACAGATGGTAGGAGTACCTGAAATCAGGTGGGTGGGAGCAAGTGCAGAGCAGGATAGTTGTGTTTAGGGCAATGGTCCATTGAAAGGAGAGCTCTAGTAAATGAGTGAATGTGAGGAAAAGGTCAATGGCTTTCCTGGGGTAAAGTTAGTGAGAGCTTCAAAGACTATCAGTGCCCTAGCTTAAGGAGCTAGATTTAAGGAAAGCACTCCTGCTTTAAGGAGGAACTGAAGAGTAAGGCAGAAAACCAGGAGACAAATGTGCTAGGCAGGGGTTTGGTAGAGCTATGTTCCTTTGAACGTTATTATATTCTGCTATACCCTGAAACATGAGAGGCACATGAATAATAGCAGTGATATTGCCAGCTCTACTTAGGAGACAGATATTGTTAAATGTGCTATAGCTGTGTGCTATTCCTTAGCTTGAATTATTTCCCATACTGGACTAAGGTAAAATGAAGAATGACTATTCAGATTCATTCAGGCATGTCTTGGTGTTCAAAGTAGAAACCTAAATCTGGGAATTCCAGGCAAGCGAGCAAGACAATATACCTTAGGTATCTATTCATGTGTTAGATAACAATAGGCTTCTCCATGTCCCCTTTGTATACCATTCTGAGTGTGAATAACATAGGACTGAGGGACAATTTGTAAACCAGAAGGTCAGAGCCATTAGATTGAAAGTTCTAAAAAGACAGGAACCAAGCACTCCACAATATCTGTTGCATAGTAGGGGCTTAGTATGCATTTGCTGGATGAAAATGGTTTAATGAATTAATTAAAAGATGGCAAGTGATTTCTGTCACTTGTAGAATTCTCACTTTCCCAACATAGTAACAGGGTCAGGGATATTAGTCTAGAATGGTAATTTATCACATCTTGATTCTTTTTTAACCACTTTCGTTAAGTTCTACCAAATGTAGAATTCATGAAGTATAAGCTCTCTATCACCCACAAGGTCAGAGAAACATTCTGAATTCTAGGAAGGAATAATATTCCAAAGATAGCAATATAAAAGTAGAATTTCCCAGTCCTCTAAGGAGGACTACAGTTTAACTGGGAATTGGGATAAGAGGGAAGTCACTGTAGAAATTCAAATTACATTAAAACAGTAAAGAACTCTGGAGAGTGAGTCAGTGGCTATATTGAGGAGCTCAAGCTGTCTTGGACTTTATTCCTCACTCTGGCTACTTGGTCCAACTAACCTAACTTTTCACAAAGGGACTCAATAATAAATTGGCAGGGGGAAGGCACCCTGATCTTGTTCTGTACAGAAAGTAATACAACCTGTGGGTGGCTCAATGATGTTATGAGATGGCCAAGCATTCTGTGTGGTTTAAATTGTAGCAATATAGTCAGGATTGAAAGTGTCTGTCACCTCACTGTTGGAAGAATGTTGCACTGTTCAAGAAGGATCCTCTGTGCCCAAGGGACCAGAGTGTGTCATGTGCAGAGGGTCAGCCTCACTCCCTGGTGCTAAGGACACAGGCTAAGTCCTCTGCTCCTTCTTCAGAATTAGCACTGCCTGTGTTCCCTATTTCATTCTACCCTCAACATCAAACTAAGTAGGTTAGCAAACATTTTTGTTATTAGCTACTCCCTACACTCTTTTTCTCTGAACTCAATTTCTTCAGTTCCTCCCACCATACTGATCCCAAATACTTATTTTTGTATTTTTATCAGGATCTTTCTCTTGGTAACTGCTTGTCCTAACATTAGGTTTTTGATTTCCTGTAAAACTGATGATATTCTTTGCCTCAATCATTGTACTGACCTTCTAAAACTTATTTTAGAATTATATTTTTTAGAGTGACATTACATTTATAAACTTGAGGTCATGAAACATACTTTCTCTTCATCATATTCCCAGCCCTGGGCATACTGGTTGGCAGTACATATTTACTTAAATAATGAATGAATGAACAAGTTCACATCTTCCTTATATTTGGACCTCTGAGAGTTGGTAAGGAGTTGCTTTATAAAATGCAACTAACTTAGTTTTTGAAAGGTTCTATGTTGACTTTACATCATTATACTGGAGTTATGGACATGTTTCCTGCCTTTGATTATCTCTCAGTGTATCAGAGAAACCAGACACATAAATAGAATCTATGAGGGGCCCTGGAAAAGATATACACAAGTTGCTATGGGAAGGCAAGCAACCCTTTAGGATTAAGAAGAAGAAACAATACTTCAAGAGAGTTATAAATAAATACATTATCACATAAATAGAATAAAGCAGATGAAGAGGAGTTGTGGGTGGTCTCTGTGGAAAGATTGGGTCAAGGAAAATATAGTACCTTACTAGCAGTAGATCATTATAAGTAAAGCCAAGATGTATGCTGTAAAATTATTTCCTGCCAATTAATGTTTTTGATACTTTCTCATTGCTGAGACACAGTATCTGACATGCATAACTTACTGTAGGAAAGGTTTATTTGGCTCACAGTTTCTAGAGGTTTCAGTCCATAGTTTGCTGGCTTCAAGTCAGGGTGGCTTGGCAGACAAGGATTGCTAATGGCATGGCAGACAAGAAGCAGAGAGAGAAAAATCAAAGGGGAATGAAGGTAAGTAGACCCTCCTAGGCCATGCCCCAGTGATCCACTTTCTCCATCTGGACTTTATTTCCCAACATCACATTTAGCTATAAACTTATTGGTAGACTAATCCACTAATAAGTACCATGCCTCCATGATCCAATCACTTCTCCAAACCCCCACATGTAAGTGCTTAAAGCTTTGGAAGACATGAAAATATAAACCATACCATGGGGCTTAAGGTTCCAGACAAAGAAAGACTTTACTAAAGCTGGAGAGGCAGAGAGGACCAGATCACAGAGGGCTTTGATACTCTGATATGGATTTTCAGTGTTTATTCTGGAGGCAATGAAGGATGATTATGACAATTTGCAATCTAGAAAACTCTGGAAGATGTGAAAAGGATTAATTTGAGGTGGGAAAATCTCAAGGAAAGAAAATCAGTTAGAAAAACATAGCAGCAGGATATAGGAGAGAAATATGGGAACTTGAGCAAGGCAAAAATAGATGCAAAGATAAAATGTCTACACTTGGTGCTTGAATGTCAAGGGGTCTGAAAGTTATACCAAGTCAAGAATAATTCCCAGGTTACTAATTAGGCTGAGTACTTGCATGGTGGTGACACTAACTGAAATAGAGACTGCAACAGAGAAAAAGGGAGGAATTTTGCTTTGAGTAGATTGTCTGCAGAACATTTACATAAGTACGTCTGCTATGCAATGGACTAAGGTTTGACAAAAAAGGACTGACAATGTCAATTTGGAAATCATTTCATATAGGCAGTTAAAACCCCAAGAATATATGAGCTCACTCAAGGAGAGTGTCAAGGAAAGAACACAGAACTGAGCACTGAATTAGGGCAAAAAACTACATTTGGGTAATGTGCAGAGAAAGGGAAGCTGATAAATTTAACCAACACATGTAGGACTTGCCTTAGAGGACATGGTACTGTTTTCCCATATATGATTCCCTATCAACCTCTTTTATTTTACAACATACTGCAATCTGGCTTCTGCTTTCCAATAAACTTTGATGTCTATTATTTTTAAAATTACATTTCTTATTTAGAGATCATTGCTGATTCACATGTGGTTGCATCAAATAATAGAAACAGATTCCATATTCCTTTTACAAAGTTTAGTGGTAAAATCTTGGAAAGTATATCACAACCAGGATATCAGCAATGATACCGTCAAGAACCAGACATTTCCTCCACCACAAAGATGCCTCATGTCCTTTTTAAATCCATTCCAGCTTATCTTCCACCCTCAAACCTTCTTTAACCCATTGGTGAAATCTTGTCATTCAGTGAGTGACATATACAGAGTCTGCCAAAAAATGTACACATCAGGAAAAGACAAACCTGTATAACTTTTAATACTAGATTTATTGAGACTCCATGAAATTAAAACACAACCTTTTACCACTACAATTACAAGAGGTGCTCAAAGGGATGACTGTTAGTTTCCAGGTATTTATTAGTATGGAGAATGATGGAAGTATGTATACATTTGAGTGAATCCTGTATATACATATCATACATAATCTTTTGACATTGGTTTGTTTCACACAACATAGTCTTCTGGAGATTCACCTAGGTTGTAGGTATCAATTTTTTTCTTTCTATTGTTGACTCATATCACATGGAAGTGGTATTACAGTTCATTTTATCATTCAACTATGCAAGACTATCTTTTTCAAGCTTTTTCCACTCCTGCAGTTAGAAATAAAGCTCATAGAAACAGTTGTATACAGGTATTTGTGTGAAAGCAGGTTTTCATTTCTCTGGGCTAAACAATTAGAAGTACAATTGCTGGGTTCTACAGTAGTTGCATATTTATTTTTTACATTTTTTTACATTTTACCTTTTGTAGTACTAGTATCAAACCCAGGAATGTTCTACCACTGAGCTACAACCAAGTAGCATGTGTCTGGCACACAGTTTTTTGTATTTTGTTTTTGTTTTAGAGACTGTCAATGTGTTTTTGAGAGCTACTGTGTAATTTTACATTTTTTCTAGCCACATTTGCGTGTGTGTGATCCAGTTTCTGTAAATCTTTGCTAGCATTTGATGTTACTACTTTTGAGTCATTCAGATAGATGCATAGTGATGTCTCATTGTGGTTTCAATTATCAGTTTTCCAGGGATTAATGACTATATCTTCATGTGCTTATTTACCACCTGAAAATCCTGTTGGGTGGAAAGTACTTTCATGTCTTTTGCTCAATTTTACAATGGATTGTTTGCTTTTTACCATTAGGATTGGGATTACATATTCCTGGAATTTCTTCTTTGTGCTTACATTGTTTGCAAATATGTTTTCTTACTCTGTACATTGTCTTTTCCACTTCATTTTTTATTCATTGTTTATTGGTACATTTTAGGTAT
This sequence comes from Heterocephalus glaber, assembly GCF_053883595.1. Taxonomy (NCBI): domain Eukaryota; kingdom Metazoa; phylum Chordata; class Mammalia; order Rodentia; family Bathyergidae; genus Heterocephalus; species Heterocephalus glaber. The sequence continues at coordinate 21,781,688 of NW_028258145.1, read as the reverse complement.
ACAATATGATGACATTCATCACTGGGAATTTGTACTTTTGCATGATATATCTTGGTTCTTATTTTTTCCCCATTCTCCTGCCATCCCTTCAACCCCTCCACCCCTTCCAATTTACAGAGACTTTGTTTCTGTTTTTACTTTTTCTCATATTTTTCCTTTCCCTTCTTTCCTTTCTCCTACCTCCCCACTTCCCCTTCCCCTTCTTCTTTGGACCTTTCATTCCTATTTCACATTATTTATTATATATTTTGGTTCTCATTTACTCATTCAGTTTCTCACACCAGAAAAATGATTCAGTATTTACACATGTTGTCCTATTTATTTCATGTGAGAGTATGGCCTCAATGTGTATCCATTTAGCTATAAATGTCTCTAGTTTCCCATTCTTTATGGCTGACTAGTACTCCATTTTATATATATTCTTTAAAAAACACATCTTCTTTATCCAGTTTCCAGTTGATGGGCAATTGGGCTGTTTCCAAGTTTTAGCTATTACAAACTGTACAGCTGTAAATATGGGTATGCATATATCACTGTAGTATGATTCTTTTAATTGCTTTAGGAAGATACTCAGCAGGGAAATAGCTGGGTCAAATGGGACCTCTAATGCTAGTTTTTTGAGGTATCTCCATACTGATTTCCACAATGGTTGCCCCAGTCAACACTCCAACCAACAATGGAGAAGGGTTCCTTTTCCCCACAATCCCTGCAACATTTGTTATTGGTTGATTTCTTGACAGCAGTGGTTCTTTCTGGGGTGAGGTGGAATCTCAGTGTTGTTTTCATTTTCATTTCTCCAAAGACCAGTAATGTTGAACATTTTTTCATATGTTTATTGTCTAAGAAATGTCTGTTCATTTCAGATGCCCATTTTTGGATTGGGTCTTTAAATTTGGGAGGTCTGATTTTTAAAAATTCTTTATAGATTCTAGATAGTAGACCTTCATTTGAGGAACAGCTGGCAAAATTTTTTTCCCACATTCTGGGCTGTCTCTTCACTCTGTTAGTGGTTTCTCTTTCCGTGCAGAAGACTTTTTTTTTGGTACCAGGGATCGAACTCAGGTCCTTATGCTTGTGCAACAGGGGTCAAAACCACTGAGTTAAATCCCTGACCCTGTGCAGAAGCTTTTTAATAAGATGAAATCCCAGTTGTTGATTCCTTGTGCTAGATCACGTGTGACAGAGGTTTTGTTCATAAAGTCTTTTCCTACACCAATGTCTTCCAGGGTTCTACCTAACCTCTCTTCCAGCAGGTTTAGGGTTTCTGTTTTAATATTTAGATATTTGATCCACTTTGATCTTAGTTTACTGGATGGTGATAGTTATGGGTCTAGTTTTAATCTCTTGGAAGTTGAAACCCAATCTTAGTTTAGTGCATGGTGAGAGACATAGGTCTAGTTTTAATCTTTTGGCAAGTTGAAACCCAATTTTTCCAGCACCATTTATTAAAGAGGCTATCTTTCCTCCAGTGAGGATGTTTGGCTCCTTTGTCAAAGCTGAAGTGGCTGAGTATGCTTGGAGCTGTTTCTGCAACTTCTAATCTGTTCCATTGATCCTTGGGTCTGTTTCCTTCCAGTGCCAAGTTTGTTTTGTTTTGCATTGTTTTTTTAATCACAGTAGCATTGTAGTATAGTTTCAAGTTGGGGATTGCGATACCCCCTACTTTGTCTTTGTTGCCTAGAATTGCTTTTGCTATTCTAGGGCTCTTCTTGTTCCAAATGAATTTTTCAATTATATTCTCTACTTCTGTGAAATATGGTGCTGGAATTTCAATTGGGATTGCATTGAATCTACATAGCAGTTTTGGAGGTATGGCCATTTTCATTATATTGGTTCTTCCTACACAGGAGCAAGGGATGTCTTTCCATTTTCTGATATCTTTCCTCTTCAATCCCTTTTTTCAAAGTTCTGTAGTTATCATAGTAGAGGTCTTTGATTTCTTTTGTTAGATTGATTCCTAGTTATTTTATTTTTTTTGGATGATATTGCAAAAGGAGTTATTTCTCCAGTTCCTCTCTCAGTGAGTCTGCTGTTCATATACAGAAAAGCTATTGATTTTTGTGTGTTGACCTTGTATCCAGCTACTCTACTGAAATTGGTTATTAAGTCTAGAGACTTTTGGTGGAGTTCTTGGGGTCTTCTACATAGAGTAGCATGCCATCTGGAAATAATACCAATTTAATTTCTTTATTTCCTATCTTTTAAATTTTTTTTTATTTTATTGGTACATTTTAAGTATACAATATAATGACATTCATCATTGGAAATTTGCACCTTTACATAATCTCTCTTGGTTCTTATTTTTTCCCCATTCCCCTGCTCTCCCTTCAAGCCCTCCATTCTTCCCTATTTACAAAGATTTTGATTCCATTTTTTCATTTTCTCATATTAATTCCATTCCCTTCTTTAATTTCCCCTACCTCTCCCAGTTCCCCTTCCCCTTTGCCCCTTTTCTTCTTATTTCACATTATCTATTATTCCTTTTAGTCATTTACACTTTCAGTTTCTCACACTAGAGAAACTATTCAGTATTTACATGTGTGCCCTGTTTATTTCACTTAAGAGTATCACCTCCATATGGAACTATTCAGCTATGAATGTCTCTAATTTTTCATTTTTTATGGCTGAGTAGTACCCCATTTTATAAAAAATAAAACCACATATTTTCTTTATCTAGTCTCCAGTTGATGGGGAATTGGGCTATTTCCAAGGTTTAGCTGTTACAAATTGTGCTGCTATGAACATAGCTACACATATATAACTGTGATATGATTCTTTTAATTCTTTTGGGAAGATACCCAGCAGAGGAATAGCTGGGTCAAATGCAACTTCCAATCCTAGTACTTTGAGGTATCTCCATACTGATTTCCACAGTGCTTGCACCAGTCTACACTCCCACCAGCAGTGGAGCAGGGTTCCTCTTTCCCCACAGCCCTGCCAGCATTTGTGATTCTTTGATTTCTTGATAGCAGCCATTCTTTCTGGAGTGAGGTGGAATCTCAGTGTTTTCATTTGCATCTCTCAAATGACCATGGATGTTGAACACTTTTTCATATGTTTATTTTGTATTTTCACTTCTTTGTCTGAGAAATGTCTGTTCATTTCAGATGCCCATTTTTGGATTGGGTCTTTAAATTTGGGAGGTCTAATTTTTTTAAGTTCTTTATAGATTTGAGATAGTAGACCTTTGTCTGAGGAACAGCAGGTGAAGATTGTTTCCCACATTGTGTGTTGTCTTTTCACACTGTTGGTGGTTTCTCTTGCTGTGCAGAAGCTTTTTAATAAGAAGAGATCCCACTTCATAAGCAACTGAGGTTTTGTTCGTAAAATCTTTTCCTACACCAATGTCTTCAAGAGTTCTAACTAACCTCTGTTCCAGGCAATTCAGCATTTCTATTTTAATATTTAGATCCTTAATCCATTTTTATTTTAGTTTAGTGAATTGTGAGAGATTTAGTTCCTATCTTACTTCCTTTTATTTCTTTCTCTTGTCTAATTGCTGTGGCCAATGTTTCCAGAACTATATTGAATAGATTTGGTCATAGTGGACATCCTTGTCTTTTTTCTGATTTTGGCGTGAAGGATTTCAGTTTTTGTTCATTTAGTATTATGTTGGCTATTAATTTTTCATATATGGGTCTTATCAGGTTGAGATAAAGACTGTGTATTCCAATTATCTGCAGAGTTTTTAGCATGAATGAGTGTTGGATGTTGTTGAACACTTTTTCTGCTTCTATTGAGAGGTTCATATGGTTTTTGTCCTTGGGTCTATTAATATAGTATATTTCATTTATTGATTTGCATATGTTGAAACATCCCTGAATCCTTGAGATGAATCCCACTTGGTCAAGGTGTACAATCTTCTTGATGATGTTCTGCATTCTGTTTGGAAGTGCCTTATTGAGGATCTTAAGAATCTATATTCATTAGGAAGATTGGGCTATAATTTTCTTTCTTGATTGGATCTTTCCCTGCTTTTGTGATCAAGGTGATGTTTGCTTCTAGGAGTGAGTTTGGAAGTATTGTTTCCTCTTCAATTTCATTGAAGAGGTTAAACAGTAGTGGCAATTGTTTTTCTCTAAATGTCTTGTAGAATTCAGCAGTGAGGCCATCAGTACCTGGGATTTATTTGTTGGTAAATTTTTAATTAGATTTTTAATTTCATTGATTGATAATGGAGTGTTTAGAATTTTTAGGTCTTCATTTAACTTTGATAATCTGTATGTATCTAGAAATCTGTCCATTTCTTCTGAATTTTCCATCTTATTGATGTATAGCTTCTCAAAGTAGGTATTGATGATTCTCTGGGTTTCTGTTAGGTCTGTTGTAATTTCACCATTTTCATTTCTAATTGCATAGATTTGGTCTTTTTCTTTCCTTTTTTTTTGATAAGGTTGGCTAAGGGTTTGCCAATTTTGTTTATTCTTTTGAAGAACCAACTCTTTGCTTCATTGATTTTTTGTGTCATTCTCTTAGTCTCCATTGCATTGATATTTGCTCTAATTTTTATAATTGCCTTCATTATACAAGTTGGAGTTTGTCTTGCTCTTCTTTTTCTAGAAGTTTGAGGTTCAACATTAGGTTGTTTATTTGAGCTCACTCTGTTTTTCTAATATGTGTATTCACTGCTAGGAATTTCCCTCATAAGACTGATTTCATTGTGTCTCATGAATTCCTATATGTTGTAATGGCATGGTTGTTTAATTGCAGCAACTGTCTAATTTCTTCTTCAATTTCCTTTGTGCTCCATTGGTTGTTCAGGAGGGTCTTGTTCAATTTCCATGTGTTTATGAAGTTCTTATGGTTTCTTTTATATTTGATTTCCAATTTCATTGCAATATGATCTGATAATACACAAGGGATAACTTCAATTCCTTTGCATTTATTTAAACATATTCTATGAGGAAGTATGTGGTCTGTTTTGCAGAATGACCCAGGTGCAGCTGAAAAGAATGTGTATTCTGATTTTGTGGGGTGGAATGCTCTGTAAACATCTGTTAAGTCCATTTGTTCAAGAGTTTGGTTGAGTTCTAGTATTTCATTGTTGATTTATTGTCTAGTTGTTCTATTTGTGACAGTGGGGTACTGAGGTCCCCCACTGCTATTTTATTAGTGTCTATTTTATTTTTCACATCTGTTAATATTTGTTTTATATAGTTGTGTGCACTACTATTTCATGTATATAATTTTATGATTGTCATCTCTTTTTCTTGGATTATTTCTTTTACAAGGATGTAGCTACCTTCTTTGTCTCTTTTATCAGTCTTGGTTTGAAATCCATTTTGTCTGCAAATAGGATAGCTTCTCTTCCTTTTTTCAGATTCCTGTCCACGACGCATTGTTTTCCAAGCATTAACTTTTAGTCTATGAATTTATTTTTAATTAAGTGTGTTTCTTATATGCAGTATATTGTTGGATCTTGCTTCTTCATCCTTCTGTCAGCCTATTTCTTTTGATTGGTGAATTGAGACCATTAACATTGATGGTTATAACTGATATATATTGACTTATCCTTGTCATGGTTTTTTCTATTATTGGATCACCCCCTTGCATTTAATTTCTTCTCCTGCCTGATGTCTTCATTCTGATGTGATTCATGAGGTTGTGACCCTCATTGTCTTTCCCTAGGATATTGTTTCAAACTTTTTGGAGTGCTGGTTTGATGTTCATGAACTTCCTCAGGTGTTCTTTGTCATGAAAATATCTTATTTTTCTATCCATTTTTAAAGAGCTTTTGCAGGGCACATCAATCTGGGTTGGAGGTTCTTTTCTTCTAGGGCTTGAAATACTTCACTCCAGGCTCTTCTTGACTTGAGGGTTTGTGTTGTGAAGTCTGCTGTGATTCTGATGGGCTTTCATTTGTATGTGATTTATTTCTTTTCTCTAACTGCTTGTAGGATTTTGTTCTTCTGTTGGGTTTCTGGAATCTTGACTATTATATGTCTAGGCATAGATTTTTTTTATCATAGCTACTTGGAGTCCTATATTCCTCATTTATCTGTATGTCACATTCTTTCCCTCTGTTTGGGAAGTTTTCTGCCATTACTCCTGTGAACAGTTTTTTTATGTTGTTTGCACTATCTTCTGTTTATTGACTCTGATTAGTCTTATGTTATTCTTCTTTGCATGACCTAGCAGCTGCTGGATTGATTTCTCATGGTCAGTTCTATCTTTTTTGGGGGGTGGGTACTGGGGATCAAACTTAGGTCCTTGTGCTTACACAGCAATTGGTGAAACCACTAAGATAAATCTCCAGCCTGGTCACTTCTATTTTTAAGAAATCTGTCCTTTCTTGGTCACTAACCACAATTCTGTCTTCTATATCGGATATTGTGTCCTCACATTGGCTCGTTCTGCTGTGTAAACTTTCAATGCAATTTTTATTCTTCTGGAAATCTGTTTGAATCTGTTTTTTAAAATTCCATTTCCTTTCTATATTGGGATTCCATCATATTCCTGAGCTACCCTATTTTTTATCAGCATCTGTCCCTAGAGTTATTAGTCACGTGTTTCATTATGGTCACAATCTCTGTTGTTATCTGAGAAATTATTTCTGATTTTATTTTTTCCAGATCTTCATTTGTTGTCAGTTCATGGAATCTAGGTGGTTGAGTTTTGAATTGTTCCATCTCCACCTCTGGATTTCCCTTTGGTGATCTGGAAGTGTGGGATTGCATCTTGTTTATGTGTCTTCTCATTTTTATTTTTTGTTATTGTTGATTTTTTTTTGTTTAATTTTCTACCTGTCAATCCCTTATTGCAATATCTTTATTGTTAGTATTTAGAGCCCTTTGGGGATGGCTACTTCTTGGATTGTCTTCCAGGTTTAGTTGGCCTTTGGGTTTTGCGTCTGTAATGGCTATTAGACAGTCTCAGTCTTGGTATACTAGCAAGAACAACTGACTAGAACAATCATGTCACCTTGGCCAAAGTAATACAATTAACATCAACAATAGTATCAAACACAGCCTAGAAAATGACAAACTGTGGTTACTGTTAATCTATCACCTTGGACCTCATGACCTAGACTTGTGTTATATGCCAAAATCTAGAACCAACCAGAAATATATTTGCAGGGAATAAGCCCTTCAGTATAGTGAATTTGCCCCTCTGGGGAGATTTAAGAGGAATTGAGGGGGTAGAGAAATAAAAGGAGAGAGAGAAAGGTTAAAATTAAGGCTAGATGACACAGGAAGATCATATGAACTTTGGAAAACTGGTGAAGATGGAAGGAAGACATAAGACATAAGGAAGGAATAGAAACAAGAATAGAACAAACTAACAGCAACATAAAAACTAAAAACTGTATTCTCACTCCCATAAAAATAAGAATAATCAAGAAAAAAACAGAACAAAAACAGAAACAAGAAAGGCAAGAAATGAAAAAGAAAAGAAGACAAAAAACTATCCCCTATAAGACATGTCTCTGTTGTTCCTGGCAGACAACATGGGTAGTATACAGATACATTTCTACTGATTTCAGTAATTCAGCTATAGTCCACTGAATTTAGGCTGGTTTCTGGCTGCAAGGCTGGAATTGAGCTCCCAGGCCTTCTTTGGGTTTGAACTCTGCACAGTTCTAATGTGGGTTCGAGCTGCCCTTCCCCCACAGTGAGCCACGGTTCTGGTGGGAGCTGTTGACCCCAACTCACCAACTGCTTCAGTCTGCTGCATCTTTGTTCAGGTGACTCTTTTCTCTCCCATTGTGCTTCAATTCTCAGCAAGCCTCAGAGAGGCCCTCTCTCTGCTGCTCACTATTGTGTCAATACCTGGCCTCAGAATGATGACCTTCTGGATCCCTGTGCTGCACTGCTGTCTGGGCGGGCCTCTGGTTGGTGCCTGGACATGTTGCCACTTCTGTCCAGGTAGGCCTCTGGTTGGGGCCTGCATTCCCCTATGGTGTCCTGGCAGACCTCTGGCTGTGGTCTGCATTCCCATGACACTGGTGAATTTTCCACTTCTTAAAAAAGTCTTTTTCACAGAGAATGTTTTACATGAAATTTTAAAGAAGTCCATTTAACAACTTTTTTTTTTTTTTTTTTTGGAGCATGCTTTTGTGCTATGTCTGTGAAATCTTCAGCTAAAACTATATTTTGAAGATTTTTTCTATCTTATTTTTATAAAAGTTTTATGGCCTTAAATCCATGATGCATTTTCAGTTCATTTGTATAGGGTTATGTCAAATTTTATCTTTTTCTTGGGGGAGTGGCTGACAAATTGCTATGCTGTATTACCATTTTTTTGAAAAGGCTATTGATCTTTCCTCCATTGGTTTTGTTATTTTTGTGAAACATTGGTTAGGTATATTGGCATGGGTCTCTTTCTGAGATCTCTAATCTGTTCCATTGATACATGTATCTCTGCCAGTATCACATGTTCTTGAATATTATAGTTTTGAGTAAGATGTGCTGGATAGACTAATTCTTCCTATTTTATGATTTTGGCAATTATTTTAGCTATATCAGTTCTGTGCTCTTTTCATATAAATTTTAGGATAATCTGCTCCATGTTCACAAAGAGATGCTAACTGGAGGTGTAGCTCAGTGTTAGAGCACATGATTAGCCTGTACATGGCCCTGTGTTCAGTCCCCAGCATCAACATACATGCATAAGTGAACACACACACACACACACACTTAAAACAACAAAAAACTCTGCTGAGATTTTAATAAAAATTGTGTCTAGTCAGTTTATTATTTTGGGTAGAATTGATAGATTTACTGTGTGGATTTGTCCAATCTATGAATATAGTGTGTCTATCTTTGTCTTCTTTGGTTTTTCTCATCAACAATGTAGTTTTTGTTATATAAGTCCTATAAAGCTTTTATTAGATTTATACCAAAGAATTTCATTTATTCAGTGATGTGGGTTGAGTTTCATGGTCCATGTGTTTCATAATAATATGCAGAAATTCAATTGATTTTTTGGTATTTATTTTTATGCTGTGGCTTTGCTAAACTCTATAATTTTTTTTAGATTATTTGGAATTTTTTATGCAGTCAGGTGTACCATACGCAAACAAGGAGTTTTATTTCATTCTGATCTGGATATCTTTTCTTTTTCTTGCTTCTTCTACTTACTAAATCTTCACATTATGTTGAACAAGTAGTAAGAGAAGACTTCTGATCTTATTCACAATCTTAGGGTTAATCATTCAGTCTTTCATCATTAAGTATAATGTTACCTGTAGATTTTTTTAAAATCACTATCTTTAGAAGAGTTGAATTCCTCTTCTACTTGTATTTTTCTAAATGTTATTATCATGGATGAGAGTTGAATTGAGTTAAATGCTTTCCTGTATCAACTGATAGGATCATGTTATATTTCTTTCAAAGCTTGTTAACATAATAATTTGCAAAACAGACTTAATATTTACCTAGCCTTGCAATGATCGTGGTTCAAAATTATTTTTGAATTCTATATGGTAATATATTGTTATGAATTTTAGGAGTTTGAGAGGGTTGTAGCTCAGCAGTAAAACATTTGCCAAGTAGGTAGGTCTGATCCCCCACACTGAAAAAAATTTATTGAATGATATTATTCCATGGTCATCTTCTTTCAGTACTATTTAGTATCAAGGTTATACTATATTCATAAGATGAATTAGGAAGTGTTTTCTTTTCTATCTTCTTCTGGAAAATTTGTTTATTATTGGTGTTATCTTTTTTTAAAAATTTGCTATATTTGGAAGCAATTTTATCTAGATCTGGAAATTTGGGGGAGAGAGTTTTAAAAAGTATTCAGTTTCTTTAATGGTGGTAGAGCTACTTGCCATTTTCTTTATTTCACTTTGAGTGAGTGTGATAGTTTGTATTTTTTCCCCAGGGACTGATTAAAAACTTTTTCCAGGAAGTATTAAATTTTATCTAAATTTTCAAATATATTTATGAAGTATCCTAGTATTCTGTTATTAGGGAAAGAAAACAAGATAATGCATAAAAATATGAACAGCTAAGTACTCTCAACTGAGAAAGCAAGCTTGGACAATTTCTGACATTTTAAAATAAACCCATAGATAAATGTTTTTCTTTATGTGCCTAATCGATCACAATCACTTGTATTGAAATTTTCATATCAAAAATTAATATTGTGTTATATTAACATGAAGATTATATTTTATAAAAACAAAATATCTTAAATGAGCTATTATAGAGAGAAATATCTGAGATAGAATAGATTCTGAATGATGGCTAGTTCCAAAAATTGGAAAGAATGATAAAAATGAAAGTGACTTGTGAGTCTCTTTAATCTTTTATAATTGGTGTTTGGTGAACTTTAAAAATTTATCTCTTGAATTTTATACACATTAATCCTAATCTTATTTTTTAGAGGTGCATGTAAAATCTGTATTCCAGTCTTTCCAAAGCAATTTTAAAAGTATTTGAAGAAAGTTAAAATGCATTTCCCTGCTATAAAGTTTTTGAATCAAAAGCTTCTAGCTCTTCCAAGTATTCTTCATAAAGAGTACTTAACTGAAGAAGAGATCAGTGCCAATTCAGGGCCCTAATCTGTAAAGAATGTTGAAAGAAAAACAAATGCATAATGAGATCAGGAAACTTGTTGAGTAGTTGCTCTCTCAGGCATACTATTGTATATGATGAATGGAATACTTTAATGCACTATTTTGCCAGGAATAGTGAAGCACAGTGAGACTTTCTCCCTAGAGGAAACCTTGACCAAAAATAAGCTATTTTTATGTTATCTAAAAGTGCTAGGGCTAGCTATTTACATGACTTCTTTGGCTAAATAATATATGCAAGTTTGGTGCCAGTACTTTTCTTGCCAAAGTGTGATACTGGCATAGAGCTGTCACTACAGGGCCTGATTCTTTACCTTTCTTCTACGACACTGAAGAGTCTGCTCTGAATGAAGGTTAAATTAACATAATAAAATTCTCTAGAAAGTGCTAGAAAACCATTCCTTAGACTAGTAAATCCTCATGACCCAGTCCAGTACAGATCCCAGGACTTGATTTCTAGACTGCCCAATTTCTTGATTTTTCACACTTAAAAAATCTTCTGAATTAATGAGAAGGTTCTAAATGCAATAAAATATCTGGGTAAGGTCCTGACAGGAAAGAATAGAACAAGGGTAGTCTTTATTTTATAGTAGATGTTTTGTTTCAGCGTGCTCATTCTAAAATGATTAGCTTTTTAGATTATCACATCCATAGTTAACCCAAATTTAGTTTGGTAAGAAATTTTGTCTTAAACTTTTCATACATAGGTCCTATATGCAGGGTCATTTCACACAACTTATACTTAAGAAATTAGTTGAGATTCCAGGATAGGATATTTTAAGTGGAAATAAAACATGTAAACCTATGCAAAAGTCATATAACAGATTTGAACTTCATACAGACATACAAACCCTCAGCACATATTAGAAAAATAAGCTGTACAATACTTGACACAATAGATTTTTATTTTCGTATATCTTGTTTGTCACAAGTTCTGCATCTGAGGATCTTTGCATACATAGATGACACAATGATATATTGTTTACTCAGCTGATGTATTTGTTATGTCCCCTATGTAAATCCTACTGTTGAAACAAATCAATAAGCACAGAATTCATTAAACACTGTTCAAGTAATATGAATCCTGTACCAGTAGGTGCAAAAAATCTCTGAAATTTCTGACCTTACCTCCTCCTCCCCTTCTTCTTACTTAACCATGTGATCGCATTACATTAATCCAAGCCTGTACAGGTGCTTAAACTCAGAAATATGCTACAGTTAAAAAAAATTCTCACTAGGTTTTCAGAAATCTTACACTGTTGCTTCTCTGCAGATAAGATGCAAAAATAGTTTTCTCACAAATATAAGTAAGTATTAACATCAAAATACATTGAAAAATAATCTATAGAAATTTCCACTTCTATTTATGATGTAGCAGCTTTATAGAACTTGTTTACCTATTGGGGCTGGGGATTTAGCTCAGTGGTTCTGCCACTTGCCTCTAAAGTGCAAGGACCTGAGTTCGATCCCAGGAGCCAAAAAAAAAAAAAAAAAAAGAACTTGTGTACCTATTAAAAACCAGTGGAAGGGCTGGGAATTTAGCTCAGTGGTTTCCCCACCTGCTGCGCAAGCGCAAGGACCCAAGTTCGATCCCCGATACCAAAAAAAAAAAAAAGGACAAACAGTCTATGATTACACTTTTGGGCTGGGGATTTAGATCAGTGGTTCTGCTGCCTGCCTTACAAGTGCAAGGACCTGAGTTTGATCCCCAGTACCAAAGAAAGAAAGAAAGAAAGAAAGAAAGAAAGAAAGAAAGAAAGAAAGAAAGAAAGAAAGAAAGAAAGAAAGAAAAGAAAACAGTGGAAAACTAAGTAACCATAGGCAAGCAATTACAGTAATTCCTGGACTGTGAGAGACTCAGAACTATGGCACCTGATAAAAGAGAAACAGAAAGGTGACCTGGGCCTTTAGATAGGAGACTCTTCCAGAATTTTGGCATGGAAAGGAGTTATCACATCAGATCACAGTGATCTTGCTGAATTGAGATAAAGATTCAAGTTCAGAGAAAAGTGTAGCTGAACTTTGTAGAGAAAATGAATTCTGGAAGTCTGCATAGAATTACTATTGAGTCTTAGCTTTTGAGCTAATATACCAAAAACTTCAAGAGTACTTGTCACTGGAAGATATACACTACAAGAATAATTAAAAATTTTTCCATGTTACTGGATATATTAGTCAGTGAAAATTTAGATCCTCACAAAGGAAGAAAAAATACCCTTAGTGTGAGTAAATAGTTGATCATTTAAAATATAGTAGCAGTGTATCAGATTGTTTAAAGCTAAGCTAGTAAGAATGCCTTTTAGGGTTATTGATATATAGAAAAGGATATATGTTAAAACAACAAGATAAAATATGGGCAAAACAGAAATGTATTAATTTTTTTTAGGGCACGAGTGAAGTGGCATAAGATTAAAAGTAGACTATGATAGGTTAGAAATTTATTTTGTAAATTTATAGACGCCACTAAAATATTTAGGAGGGCATAGCAAAAAAAAATAATGTACATACAGTGGAATGTGAAAAATGTAAAATTATGTATGGGAATTTAGCTCAGTGGTGCTACCAACTGCCTCGCAAGTGCAAGGTCCCAAGTTCAATCCTCGGTACAAAAAAAAGTTAAATTAAGTAAAAAAAACAGGCAAAGGGGTATGAAAGAGACACAAACCCAAAATAAATAGAAGGCAAAGATAGGATATAAGTTATTGTAGACTTAAAAGTCCACTAATGATTGCATTAAATGCAAGCAAGTGTTCCAAGCAAAAGGCCCAGACTGTTAGAGGACAAAAGCAAGATATATGAAATAAATAATAAACATAAAACCAAAGATAGGAGATAAATAAAAGGATTTTTAAAATACCATGATAGGGCCGGGGATTTAGCTCAGTGGTGCTGCCACCTGCCTTGCAAGCACAAGGTCCCAAGTTTGATCTCTGGTACCCCCCAAAAGTAAACAAATAAATAAATTAATTAATTTAATTAAATGCCATGATAACAATAATAAAAGAAAAGCTGGTGTGGCTATATTAATATTTTAAAAGAGAAGATTTAAAAATGAGAAGTATTACCAGGTATTAAAAAAGAATATTTAGGGCTGGGAATTTAGCTCAGTGGTTCTGGCAGCTGCCTCGAAAGTGCAAGGTCCCAAGTTCAATCCCTGGTACCAAAACAAAAAAAAAGAAGATTTAGTAATACAAAAGATGGTTCATTAAGAAGAAAAAAAAAAAACCAAAATATGCATACCCTTATTCTAGGGCTTCAAAATTCATGAAGCTAGAAATGATAGAATTGAAAGAAGAAAGGATAAGCCCCAGTTATATAATGTTCTACCAAAAAGTGATGAATATTTATTCTTTAAGTGCGCCCATAATATTCACAAATTAGACTATTTTCTAAGATAAGAAATTTTGAATAAAGTCTTACAAATTATTTTTTCTGATCCCAAGAAAATTAAGCTAGACAAGAATAATAGAAAGATATGTGAAAAAAATTAATATCTATATTCACTGAAGAAACAGGCCTATAGTTTTCTTTTTTGGTTGATGTTTGTCTATTTTTGGAATTAGAGTAATGCTAGCTTCCAGGAATGAATTTGGGAGTACTGCTTCATTTGCAATTTCATTAAAGAGTTTGAGGAGTATTGCTGGTGGATCTTCCCTGAAGTTCTTGTAGAATTTACCAGTGAATCCATCCAGACTTAGGCTTTTCTTAGCTGGTTATGTTTTTAAAATTACCATTTCAATTTTATTGCCTGTTATGGGATTAGGCAGGGTTTTTAAATCTTCTTCGTTCAGTTTTGCTAATGTATATGTATTTAAGAATCTACTTCTTTAATTCACCAATTGATTGTCATAAAGTAGTTGTTAATAATCCCTGCAACAGTGTCCTTGTGATTTCACTTTTTTCATTTCTCATTGCATTGATATCTCTCTCTCTCTCTCTCTCTCTGGATTAAATTGACTAAGTTTGTCTATTTTGTTTATTCTTTTGAAGAACCAAGTCTTTGATTCATTGATTCTTTGTATTGTTTTTCTTGGTATCAATTTCATTGATTTCTCCTCTGATTTTATAATTTTCTGCTTTATACTAGCATTGGGTTTAGATTGTTCTTATTTTTCTAGGCCCTTGTGGTGCATCATTAGCTTAGTTGTTAGGGCTCACTCTGTTTTTGTGATGTGGGTAACTGTAAACTTCCCCCTTAGGACTGCTTTCATTGTGTCCCATAAGTTCTAGTATGTTGTACAGGCATTGTCATTTAGTTCTGAAAACTGTCTTGTTTCTTCCTTGATTTTTTTCCTGCAACCCATTGTTTATTGAAGAGTGTATATAGTTTCCATGTATTTGCATGATTTCTGTATTTTCTTTTTTCATTGATTTCTAGTTTCATTGTACTATGATTTGATAACATGTAATGGTATAATTTCTATTTTTTACATTAACTTAAGCTTGCTTTATTAGCTAATATGTGGTCTATTTTGGAGAAAATTCTGTGTGCTGCTATGAATATGTATTCTGTTGTTGTTGGGTGGAATGCTCAGTAGATAGCTATTAAGTCCATGTATTAAAAGGTTCTGTTCAACTCTAATATTTCTTTGTTGAATTTTTTTGTGTAGTTGATATGACTATTTGTGATAGTGGGATATTGAGTTTCCCCCACTATAATTGTGTTCATGTTTATATGATCTTTAATGTACAATAATATTACTAAATACTTAGAAATGAAGTTCATATAAAAAAACTTATATCCTGGAAAAAAATGAGAAAATAAAAATATTTTTTCCACCAAATGAAAGATGTAAAAATTTGTGATGCCATTCAAACAGTGCTCAGCAGATAATTTATTTTACTTTAAATAATTCAAGAAGATTTAAAATAATGGACTCAAATTTCCACCTTAATAAAATAGAAAAAGTTGAAAATATTAAAGCTAAAGTAAAGTCTTTGTAAATAAGCAGGTGTGGAGTGGTTGGAAGGAGGGCAGGGGACAAAAAATAAGATCAAGATATATCATGTCAAGGTACAAATTCTCATTGAAGAATGTCATCATATTGTATACCTAAAATGTACCAATAAACTTCATGAATTAAAAAGAGAAAAAATATAGAAAAAAAGTAAATTTGTAAAAGGAACATAAGATTAATATCAATGAAATTAAACATACACACAAAATAAAGTAAAAACTCAACATACAAAAAGGGGTAAATGAAAAAAATGAATGGCTAGTTCTTTGATTATATTGATACAAAAGATAAAGCTGTAGCTAAAAGAATAAAAGATACAAATTAATAATATAAATAATGAGGCATAATTATATATTATACTAATACTATAATACAAAAAGCCATTTTATGCTACTAAATTTAACAGTTTTCCTAAAATGGACAAATTTTCTGAGAAATACAATTTACTGAAGTTGAAATAAAAAGGCTTAAAATAAAAATAATGAATTTTGCAATTAAACAAACAGACCAAATAAAACTTTCCATAAAGAAGTTTGAACCTAAGGACGCACTGGTGAATTCTGTAAAAGAGTTATACATAATATTGAAAATAATCCTACTCAAATTCTTTTCAGAGAAAAAACCCTACCTAACTGGTTTCAGGACTCCAGCATTACATCAACACTGAAATGTATACAAGACATTTTAAGAAAACTACCACTGAAAGCAGCCCCCAGTGCCAAGGAAGAGGAGGTGAACCTTCTGGGCCACTGTGCCAAATCCCTCAGTGCAGAAGGAAACCAACAGCACTGAGGAGGAGTCTTCTGGGCCACTATACCACCATCTCCAGCAGCTAAGAGCAGAGCCACCCTCATCTCTGAGGAGGAGCCTTACAGGCCACCATACCACTGACAACCACACCTAGGAGCACAGCTGCCACAAGCACCAAGGAAGGGGTGAGCCTTTGGGGCCACCATACCACTGCACCCAGCACCAAGGAAGTGAGCCTGGCAGACACTAGCAGCATACACACGCACCCCACATTGAAATGAGAAGACACATAAACAAGCCTGAAAAACAGACTTCCAGATCATTTAAAGCAACCCCAAAGGGAAACAAGATGGTACAATCTCACACTCAAAAACCTGGACTCCCTGAACTGGCAACAAAAGAGGATCTGGAAAAAAATGAAATCAGAAATATTTTCTCAGATAACAGCAGAGATTGTGCCCATAGTGCAAGACATGATTAATAAAACTAGAGAGGACACAGATAAAAAACTAGAGTGAGGAACATGATGGAATCCCAACATAGGAAACAAATGGAATCTATAAAACTGATGCAAACAGATTTCCAGGAGATTAAAAACTCCACTGAAAGTCTACACAGCAGAATGAACCAATATGAGGACAGCATTTCAGAGGTAGAAGATGAGATTGTAATTAGTGACTGAGAAGAGAAAAATTTCTTTAAAATAGTAAGGGACCATGGGAAATCAATACAGCAGCTGATAGACCATGCAAAGAAGAATAACATAAAACTGATCAGAGTCAATGAAGAAACAGGAAAGCAGATGACATTAAAAAAAAAAAATGTTCACAGAAGTGATGGCAGAAAATGTCCCAAGCAGGGGAAAAGAACTTTATATACAGATAAGTGAGGAATACAGGACTCCAAATAGCTTGATAAAAAAAAAATCTATACATAGGGATACAATAGTTAACATTCCAGAAACCCAACAGAAGAACAAAATTCTACAAGCAGTGAGAGAAAAGAAACAAATCACATGCAAAGAAAATCCTATCAGAATCACAGCAGACTTTTCAACACAAACCCTCAAGGCAAGAAGAGCTTGGAGTGACATATTTCAAGTGCTAAAACAGCCTCCAACTCAGGTTGATGTACCCTGCAAAAGTATCTTTCAAAATTAATGGAAAAATGAGATATTTTCATGGCAAAGAGCACCTTAGGAACTTCATGAATACTAAACCAGCACTACAAAATATTTTAGATAATATCCTAGGGAAAGACAATGAAGATCACAACCCCAGGAAGCCCAGAAGAATGAACCCATTGGGCATGATAACAAATTAAAGCAAAGCAGGAAACTACAACAAAAAGAAAAAGTCATGACAATGATAGGTCAATATGTATCAGTTACAACCATCAATGTTAATGGTCTCAATTCACCAATCAAAAGAAATAGACTGGCAGAATGGGTCAAAAAGCAAGATCCAACAATATGCTGCACACAAGATACACACTTAATTCAAAAAGAAACTCATAGACTGAAAGTTACAGGGTGGTAAACAATACTCCATGCAACAGGAACCAGAAAAAAAGCAAGAATAGCTATCCTCTTTCCAGATCAAGTAGATTTCAAACCAACACTGAATAAGAGAGACTAAGAAGGACACTGCATCCTTGTAAAGGGAACAATCCAAGAAGAAGAGATGACAATCATTAATATATATGCACCAAATACTAGTGTGCCCAACTATATAAAGCAAATACTAATGGACATGAAAAATCAAATAAGCAATAATACAATAGTAGTGGGGGATCTCAATAACTGACTGTCACAAATAGATAGATCAACTAGACAAAAAATAAGCAAGGAAATACTAGAACTCAATCAAACTCTTGAACAAATGAACTTAACAGATATTTACAGAGTCTTCCACTGCACAAAATCAGAATACACATTCTTTTCAGCTGCACATAGGACGTTCTCCAATAGATCACATGCTTGCTCATAGAACATGTTTGAGTAAGTGCAAAGAAATTGAAGTCATCCCCTGTATATTGTTAGGCTATAGTGTGATGAAATTGGAGATTAATAGCAGTGTAGAGGTCTTTTGTTTCCTTTGTTAGATTGATTCCTAGATATTTCATTTTTTTGAATGCTATTGTAAAAGGAATTGTTTTCCTAATTTCTCTCTCAATGAATCTGCTATTTGTGTATAAGAAGGCAATTGTTTTTGAGTGTTGACCTTATATCCAGCTACTCTACTGAATCTGTCAATTAAGTCTAGAAGTCTTTTGGCGGAATTTTTTGGGTCTTCTATGTAAAGTATTGTATCATAAGCCAATAATGACAGTTTCACTTTTTCCTTTCCTATCTTTATTCCTTTAATTTCTTTCTCTTTTCCAATTGCTGTGGCTAATGTTTCCAGAACTATATTAAACAAAAGTGGTGATAGTGGCCATCCTTGTCTTGTTCCTGATTTTAGCATGAAAGTTTTCAGTTTTTGACCATTTAGTATGATGTTAGCTGTTGGTTTTTCATAGATAGCCTTAATCAGGTTGAGATAAAGACCTTCTATTCCAATTTTCTGTAGGGTTTTTTTTTTTTATCATAAATGGGTGCTGGATTTTGTCAAATGTCTTTTCTGCCTCTATTGAGATGATCATATGGTTTTTGTCCTTGACTCTGTTAATATGGTGTATTACATTTATTGATTTATGAATGTTGAACCAACCTTGCATCTCTGGGATAAATCCAACTTGGTCAGGGTGTATGATCTTCTTGATGACCCTCTGTATTCTATTTGCCAGTATCCTGTTGAGGATTTTTGCATCTATGTTCAGTAGGGAGATTGGCCTCTAGTTCTCTTTTTGGGTTTTTCTTTCCCTGGTTTTAGAATCAAAGTAATACTTGCTTCCAGGAATGAATTTGGAAGTATTACTTCTCTTTCAATTTCTTGATGAGTTTAAAGACTAATGGCAATAGTTCTTCTTTAAATGTGTTGTAGAATTCAGCAGTGATGCTATCAGGACCTGGGTTTTTCTTCGTTGGCAAGTTTTTTATTACATTTTCAATTTCCCTCTTTGTAATTGGGGTGTTTACAATTTCTATATCTTCTTCATTTAACTTTGGTAATTCGTATGTATCTAGGAATCTGCCCATTTCTTCTGTGTTTTCCATTTTTTTGGAGTACAAGTTCTCGAAGTAGGTATTGATGAACCTCTGGATTTGCATTGGACCTGTTGTGACTTCACCTTTTTCATTCTTAATTGCATGTATTTGAGCCATTTCTTTCCTTTTTTTGATAAGGTTGGCTAAGGGCTTATCCATTTTATTTATTCTTTCAAAAAACCAACTCTTTGATTCATTGATTTTTTGTATTTTTTTCTTATTCTCCATTGCATTGATTTCTGCTTGAATTTTTATAATTTCCTCTCTTGTACCATCTTTGGATTTTTTATATTCTTCTTTTTCTAGGAGCTTGAATTTCTGCATTATGTTATTTATCTGAGTTTTCTCTGTTTTCCTTATATGGGCATTCACTGCTATGAATTTCCTGGATAGAACTGCTTTCATTGTGTCCCATAGATTCCTATATATTGTAGTGACATTTTCATTTATTTGTAGAAATTGTTTGATTTCTTCTGTGATGCATTGGTTGTTCAAGAGGGTGTTATTCAGTTTCCATGTGTTTGTTAGGGTTTTGTGGTTTCTTATGTTATCAATCTCCACTTTTATTGCACTATGGTCTGATAAAATACAGGGGACAACTTCAATTCTTTTACATTTACTTAGACATGTCCTGTGAGGTAGCATATGATCTATTTTGGAGAATGACTTGTGTGCAGCCAAAAAGAATGTGTATTCTGATTTTGTGGGGTGGAACACTCTGTAAACATCTATTTAGTCCATTTGTTCCATAGCTTGGTTCAGTTCTAGAATTTATTGACAACTTTCTGTCTAGATGATCTGTCTATTTGTGATAGTGGGGTATTGAGGTCGCCCACTACAATTGTGTTAGTGTTTATTTGGTTTTTCATGTCTATTAATATTTGTTTTGTAGTTGGGGACATTTGTATTTGGTTCATATATATTTAGGATTGTTATCTCTTCCTCTTGGATTTTTCCCTTCACAAAGATGTAGTGACCATCTTTGTCTCTCTTAATTAGTTTTGGTTTGAAATCTACTTTGTCTGCAAATGAGATTGCTACCCTTGCTTTTTTCTGGTTTCCTGTGGCATGGTGAACTGTTTTCCATCCTTTTACTTTCAGTCTATGTGTTTCTTTTTGAGTTAGGTGTGTTTCTTGTATACAGCATATTTTTGGATTTTGCTTTTTAATCCATTCTGCTGGTCTATTTATTTGATTGGTGAATTGAGGCCATTAATATTGAGGGTTATAATTGATAGATATTGATTCATCCTTGTCATGATGTTTTACTTTTGTTGTCTTTTTTATTTCTTTTTTCCCCCCTTTCTCTTTAGTGTCTTATCTTGCCTGGTGGTTTCCCTCTGTTTTGCCTCATGCAGTTGTGACCTTCATTGCCTCTTTCTAGGATATTGTTTAGAATTGCTTGCAGTGGTGGTTTGGTGTTCATTAAATTTTTCAGGTGTTCTTTGTCATGGAAGTATCTAATTTCCCCATCAATTTTTAAAGATAATTTTGCCAGATACAACAGTTTAGGTTGGAAGTTATTTTCTTTTAGGTATTGAAATATTTCACTCAAGCCTCTCCTTGACTTGAGGGTTTGTGTTGAGAAATCTGCTGTAATTCTGACGGGCTTTCTTTTGTAGGTGATTTGTTTCTTTTCTCTAACTGCTTGTAGGATTTTGTTCTTCTGTTGGGTTTCTGCGATCTTCACTATTATATGTCTAGATGTAGATATTTTTGATCATGGCTAGTTGGAGTTCTATATGCCTCACTTATCTGTATGTCAAATTCTCTACCTCTGTCTGTGAAGTTTTCCACTATTACTTCTGTAAATAGTTTTTTTATGTCAATTATGCTTTCTCCTATTTTTTCATGGACTCCTATCAGTCTTATGTTATTCTTCTTTGCATCATCTAGCAGCTGTTGGATTTATTTCTCATAGTCCCTTACTATTTTTAAGAAATTTCTGTTTTCATGGTGTTTAATTGTGATCCTGTCTTCTGTATCTGGTATTCTATCTTCAGATTTCCTTAATCTCTGTGGATACTTTCAATGGAGTTTTTAAACTCCTGAATATCTGTTTGAATCTCTTTCATGGATTTCCTTTCTTTCTTATGTTGGGTGATCATGGTTTCCATTTCTTTCTTATGCTGGGTATTCATGGCTTCCAGCATGTTTCTGAGCTCATCTATTTCTTTATCTGTTTCTGTTCTAGAGCTTCTATTCATGTCTTTCACTGTGCTCATCATCTCTGCAGATATCTGGGAAATTATTTCTGCTTTGAATTTTTCTAGAGATTCATTCATCTCTTTTGTTACTACCTGTGCTATCAGCTCATCATGAGCAGGTGGCTGGTTATTGGACTTTTCCACCTCATTTCCCCTAGGGACCCTTGGTGGTGTGAAAGTCTGAGTTTGTGCCTTGCTTAAGTGTATTCTCATTTTTGGTTTTGGTGCTGTCTTTGGTTTAACTCCTGGGTTGATACTTTGGAATTGGTTATGGTAAGTATCTTTGTTACTTGTAATTAGAGTCATTATGGAATGATTACTTTTCAGAGGTGACTTCCAGATATAGCTGGTGTTTAAGATTTGAGTCTCTAGTGACTCTGAGGCTATCTGTCATTATACTAGGAAAGATCACTGACTAGATCAATAACAACACCTTAGCCCAAGTGATACAATCAGCAACACCACTGCATCAAGTACATCTTAGAAAATGACATTTTGTTGTAGTTATTAATATATCACCTTTAACTGTGTGAATTAAATCAAGGTTGGGGACCAACACAACATATGATTATAGTGAGTAAACTCTTCAATGTAACATTTACCCTTCAGGATGGGGAGTTACAAGGAGTTGGGGAGGGAGGGGTAGATAGGTAGAAGGATAGGGGAATGTTAGCAGTGAGGCTAGAGGACACAGCCTAGAAGGAAAAAGAGAATAATAGAAAAATAATGAACTCTGAAGGAGGGCCAGAACAAGGAAAAGAGGGAGATGAACAATATGGGAAGCAACAGAGTGAGTTTCAGAGAGAGTAAGGAAAGAGAAAAGAAAGAAGAAAAAAAAGGAGAGAAAAACTAAAATTTGCAAAAAGTAGGAGAAAAAAGAAAGAAAAAAAGAAATGAGGAAAAAGAAAAAAAGCAATAATGCTAATTTTGGGAGTAAAAAGTAAAAATATAAATGAAGGACCTCTTTCAGGGTGTGTCTCTGTTGTCACAATAGACAAGATGTGCAGATATAAGTCAATGAGTTTCTGTAAGGCAGTCATTGACCCATGAGATTCGGGCAGATTTCTCGCTACAAGTCTCAAGTTGAGCTCCCTGCCCTCCTGTAGGGTTGAACTCTGCAGGGTTGTACTGCAGGTTCCAGCTGCCCCTGCCCTGAAGATAGTACTGATTCTGATGGGAGGTGATGATCAGTCCAACTTACCCAGTACAATGGTCTGGTGGTCCTCTGTGTCTTTGTAGTGTGGAACCAGATGTCAGTACAGCCAAGAGGCCAGAGGAGCAGAGGTGGGGGGAGCAGAGGGGGGCGGGAATCACCTTGATCCCCAAAGCAGGGAAAGACCCAACTAAGAAAGAGAACTATAGCCCAATCTCACTAATGAATATAGACACAAAAATCCTTAATAAGATATGGGGCAAGTAAAACACAGAAGATCATCAAGAAGATCATACACCCTGACCAAGTGGGATTCATCCTAGAGATGCAGGGATGGTTCAAAATATGCAAATCAATCAATATAATACCCTATATCAATAGACCCAAAGACAAAAACCATATGATCATCTCAATAGATGCAGAAAAAGCATTTGACAAAATCCAATATGCATTTATGATAAAAACCCTACAAAAAATTGGAATAGATGGTCTCTACCTCAATCTGATAAAAGCCATCTATGAAATACCAACAGCCAGTATCATACTAAATGGGAAAAAACTGAAATCCTTCACACTAAAATCAGGAATGAGACAAGGATGTCCACTGTCACCACTCCTGTTCAATATAGTTCAGAAACATTAGCCACAGCAATTAGACAAGAGAAAGAAATAAAATGAATAAATACAGGAAATGAAGAAAATTGTCGTTATTTGCAGATGATATGATACTCTATATAGAAGACCCCAAGAACTCCACCAAAAGTCTTCTAGACTTAATAACCAAATTCAATAATTTAGTTAGATATGAGGTCGACACACAAAAATCAATAGCTTTACTCTACATGAAAAACAGACTCACTGGAGAGAATAGGGCAAACAATTCCTTTCACAATAGCATCCAAAAACTGAAATACCTAGGAGTTAACCTAACCAAAGAAATCAAAGACTTCTTCTCTGAAAACTATAGTACTCTGAAAAGAGAGATTGAAGGTGATATCATGTTTGTGGTCTCTCTAAAGGGAGACCCAAGACCCTGGGGAACACCAACCTTTAAAGAAAGAAAAGGAGACAGCCTGGGGGATGAGCAGCAGTTTATTTCCTCTGACACTGTTCCACAATCACAAAGGAAAGAATTAAGGCTTTTATACATGTAGGATAGCAGCTTAGTTATTCTGGCTATCATCTTTCTGATTTTAACCTCTGGTGAAAAGTGACTTTAAGTGACTCATAAAAGCTATAGTCGAATTCACAAGTCCCCCATTTCTGTTCACCAATCCCATACATCAAAGAGCACACCACAGCCCTCTTCTTATCAGATGGTAGCAAGAGAGCAGGAGGACTTCAAGCCCACAGGCCCACCACAAACATCACAGATGTGCATATTGAGTTGTATCTCTCTCACCACCCATAGAGTCATTGGGTCACAGTCCTCTGATTCCCCCGGGCAATAGTAAATAAGAAAACTAGGAAAACCTGCTTTTCTCCCCCTGAAACTTTTATGACGTCTCTTAAAGTTTTCTGGCATTCTTTTAACAAACAGACTTGTGGAATTTCCCAGAAACGACTTAATTTTCTCAGTTAACAAACTTCTTGTGATCTATTCTTACAATTAGATAAATTCTACAATTTCCCACAATATCAGAAAATGGAAAGACATCCCTTGCTCCTGGGTAAGAAAAATCAACATAGTGAAAATGGCCATACTTCCAAAACTGCTATATAGATTTCAATGCAATCCCAACTGAAATTCCAACAGCATACTTCATGGACCTTGAGAACACAATTCAAACATTGATTTGGAAAAAAAAGAGACTTAGAATAGCAAAAGCAATTCTAGGCAACAGAGACATGGCAGGGAGTATCACAATCCCCAACTTGCAACTATACTACAAGGCTACTATGATAAAAACAGCATGGTACTGACGAAGAAACAGACCTGAGGACGAGTAGAACAGATTAGAAGATGCAGAAACAATTCCAGACACACTCAGCCACCTCATCTTCCAAAAAGGAGCCAAACATCCTCACTGGAGGAAAGATAGACTCTTTAATAAATGGTGCTAGAAACATTGGGTTTCAACTTGCCAAAGATTAAAACTAGATATAAATCTCACAGTGCAGTAAACTAAAATCAAGATGGGTTAAAAATCTAAATACTAAAACAGAAATGCAGAACCACCTGGAACAGATATTAAGTAGAACTCTTGAAGACATTGGTGTCAGAAAAGATTTTATGAACAAAACCTGTTTCCCTTGAACTAGCACAAACAATCAACATGTGGGATCTTTTCTTATTAAAAAGCTCCTGCACAGCAAGAGAAACCACCAACAGTGTGAAGAGAAAACCTACAATGTGGGAAAAAACTTTCACCTGCTGTTCCTCAGACAAAAGTCTACTATCAAGAGTCTATAAAGAACTTTAAAAAATGAGACCTCCCAAATTTAAAGACCCAATCCAAAACTGGGCATCTGAAAGGAACAGACATTTCCCAGACAAAGAAGTAAAAGGAGCAAATAAACACATGAAAAAATGTTAAACATTACTGATCATTCAAGAGAGGCAAATGGAAAGGAAGCTGAGATTCCACCTTATCCCAGAAAGAATGGCTGCTATTGTGAAATCAACTAATAACAAATGCTGACGGGGCTGTGGGGAAAGAGGAACACTGTTCCACTGCTGGTGGGAGTAGACTGGGGCAACCACTGTGGAAATCAGTATGGAGCTACCTCAAAGAACTAAGACTGGGAATTCCATTTGACCCAGCTGTTCATCTCCTGGGTATCTTCCCAAATGAATTAAAAGAATCACACCACAGTGACATATGTGAACCCATATTCATAGCAGCACAATTTGTAATAGCTAAAACTTGGAAGCAGCCCAATTGCCCATCAACTGGAGGCTGCATAAAGAAAATGTGGTCTTTTTTATAAGATGAAGTAGTACTGAGCCATAAAAAATAAGAAATTAGATACATTTATAGCAAATGGATGCACATTGAGGTGATAATCTTAAGTGAAATAAATAGGACACATATATGTAAATACCAAAAAGTGTCTCTAGTGTGAGAAACTGAAAGTGTAAATAAAGCCTAAAAGTTCTAATAGATAGTGTGAAATAGGAAGAAAAGATGCAAAGGGAAAGTGGAAGTGGGAGGGGTAGTTGAATGGATAGAAGGGGATGGAATTTATATGAGAAAATGAAAAAATGGAAACAACATCTTTGAAAATAGGGAGTGATGGAAGAGTTGAATGGAGGGCAGGGGAATAGGTGAAAAATAAGAACCAAAAGAGATCATATAAAGGTGCAAATTTCCAATGATGAATGTCATTATATTGTATACTTGAAATGTACCAATAAAATTAATTTAAAAAATAATAAAATAAAATAAAAAACTACCACCTAATATGATTCTTCAACATGGACACAAAACTTTTTATGAAAATGTAAAAAGTCAAGCCCAGCAATATATACAAAGAAAAATTCTTTCTACACTAAGATGTATCTTAGGAATTAAAGGTTCAATTGACACTTAGAAATTCAATGTTATTCATCATAAAATAAAGAGAGTAAAAGCATGCAAAATCTTCTCATCTAGAGTACCATTTAAGAAAAATAAAGCAAAATACTGACTAGAAGAAGACTTGCAATAGGTACAATTGACAAAATTTTCTGTTTTGAATATATAAGGCACTCTTCAACTATCACCAATGCTGACAACATTTACCACCTGGATAAAGTTCAAACAGATATTTATCAAAAGAACATGAGATGTAATTGTACCCTAGATAATTTACTCAACACTATTAATGAGAAAAATGTAAACTCAGATCATATTTGCATTTTAAACTTCCTACTACACATTCACACTACACATAAGATTTATGCCAGGCATTGGGAAGAATACAGAGCAACTTGGACTCTCTATACATTGCTGATGGGAGTATAAACCTGTGCAACCACTGTAGAAATCAGTTTTCCCATTATGTAAAAGTTAACTGTTTGAAACAGCATTTCTATTCATAAATATTTCCCTTAGATATAGAGAGATCCTACATCCATAAAGAGACTTGAACATGAATGTTCATTCATTTCTTCATTCAAAAGAATAAAAAACAACCCGAATATTCTTCTGCAGGTGAATATATAAATTATGATATAAACCATGTAATATCATGCTACTCCATAATATAAAAATAATCTTCTGATACATGTGATATATGAATGAATTTAAAGACAAAACAGGTTGAGCAAACAAAATCAAACAGTAAAATGTACATACTGTATAATTTCATTTATAAGATTTCCTTCATTTTTTATATTTTAAATTCAGTGCTAGGTATCCAAGTCAGGGCCTCTTACATGCTAGGCAATCCACTCCACCACTGAATCACATCTTTGGCCCTGTTGATGTGAAATTAATTTATAATAAAATGTATTGAGCTGTAGTTTCCTTAGGCAGAGGTATTGGAATTATTATCACAGACAAGAAAGAGAAAGAAGCTTTCTATACTATACTATTTCCTGAAATTGCTGCTGTACCAAATTATCACAAATGTAGCAGCATAAAGTGACATTTGTCATCTTGTAGCTCGGTGGGTCAGAAGTCTAAGCATAATGTTACTTTCTGGTTCTCTGCTCCAGATTCCACAAAGAAGAGATGGAGATGTTAGCATGGCTGGGTGACTTTTTAGAGATTCAGAGAATGAGTCCACTTCCATACTCATTTAGGCCTTCAGAAGAATTCAGTTCCATGCAACTACAGAAATAAACCCAATTTCCCTGCTGGCTGTCACACAGGTGTCTTCCTCTGCTTCTAAAAGCATTCCTTGTCTCATAGCCCCCTTCCTCCAAGGAAGGAATGTTTCTTGAATCTACCTAACTTATCTTCCAGCTGGTTTAGTGTTTCTGTTTTAATATTTAGATCTTTAATCCATTTCGATCTTGTTTAGTGCATGATGATAGGTATGGGTCTAGTTTTAATCTTTGGCAGGCTGAAATCCAGTTTTTCCAACACCATTTATTAAATAGGCTATCTTTCCTTCAGTGATGGTGTTTGGCTCCTTTGTCAAAGATGAGGTGGCTGAGTATGTCTGGAGTTGTTTCTGTATCTTCTAATCTATTCCACTGATCTTCAGGTCTGTTCTTTTGCCAGTACCATGCTGTTTTTATCACAGTAGCTTTGTAGTATAGTTTCAAGTTGGGGATTGTGATACCCCCAGCCATGTCTCTGTTGCCCAGAATTCTTTTCCTGGGGTCTCCAGCCTTCTGCTTATACTGCAGATTTGGCTTTGCCAGTGTCCATAAACCTTGAAGCCAACTTCTTTTAATCTCTCTCTCTCTCTCTCTCTCTCTCTCTCTCTCTCTCTCTCTCTCTCTCTCTCTCTCTCTCTCTCTCATATATCTGTTGATATACCACATTATACCACATATTCTGTTTCTCTGGAGAACCCTGTCACAGTAACTTTATGATTTATACTTTAAACAAATCTCAATTCAATTACAAATTGAGTTGCTTAGTTATACCAAGCACATTTTAGGCTATTTTGTTAATAGACTTACAGAAAATGTTGGTAAACTTTTTGTGTAGGAAAGTAAATAGTAAATTCTGTAGGCTTTCTGGGACACATGGTTTCTGTTGCAGGTATTCACTCTGGTGCTATAGCTCAGAATCAGCCAGAGACATTATAAATCAGTGGCTATGGGTATGGTTAAGTAAAGCTTTATTTACAGCTATACTTTGCCAAAACTTTCTCTGAAGGAATGGGTATAGCTTTCTGGCTTTATAATCTGAAAATAGTTTTTGCATCTTCAATTAAGAAGTTATTTGTCCTGAAAGTATCTTTCAACTGCCAAGCCAATTTGTTCAGCTTTACCTCTTTTTGCTAAATATCAAATAGACCAAACACTGATGGACACTAAAGAAGTCTACTTATATGTAGATAATTTGGATTATGTAAGAATGTTAACATAGTCATGAGTACTGTTTCTACTAAGTTGATCTACTGATTTCATCAAGGCTCTCTGAATTGGAATTTTACATGAGAAAAATAGGTTCCATATAAACAATATGGGAATAATTTAGTAAGAACATATATAAAGTGGACATTGTACATTAAGAAAATAACTTAGATTATTTCAGTATATTTATTTCCTATTAGGAAAGTTTCATATAAATATTTATACAACAGCACTTGTTTCCCATTATTTAGGTTCTATAAGCCAAAGTATGTGACAAAAGACAGAGCTGGCTACATTCATAAGAGACTCTTACTTAGGAGGCCAGGTGCAAACAGTCACAAGTTAAACTGAATTTTGAAATCCATGTATACTCTATAAGCATTTATTTCCACATATTCTGGCTTGAAGAAAGCATTTGACATTAATTTATGTCCCCAGTGGCAATGTGGGTAAACACACACACACACACACACACACACACACACACACAAGCACATGCATCTTTTCCAGT
The DNA here is from genome assembly GCF_053883595.1 of Heterocephalus glaber. Lineage (NCBI taxonomy): Eukaryota > Metazoa > Chordata > Mammalia > Rodentia > Bathyergidae > Heterocephalus > Heterocephalus glaber. The sequence goes on along the minus strand of NW_028258145.1, from coordinate 21,752,483 downwards.
TGGTTTTAAATGTTATCAGCTTCTGTATCAGAAGACTGGGATTTGAAAATTACTATCTTAAAGTTCTAAGTTGTACCTAACTTTGGAAACTTTGGCCAGGAATTGAACCAGTGTCAATTGAAAAAGAAGGTGCCAGTTGAGAAAAGCCCAAATGATTTGCTTATCTTGGGAGCCACTGTGAACACCAAGAACATTGTTCACTGGGGATTTGATTCCGGATAGCTTTCAAACATTGACCTTGACAAAATCAAGCAGTGTCTAGACAGAACTGTCACCATGATTATTTTGTCTCAATGGATGGTTGGGTCAAGTAATTAACTAATTAATTAGACATTCAATCTTGAAGTGATATAATTAATTACCTTGATGCTTAAAGTATGAGAAATAGTCACTTCTAAGGGTAAGACATGTTCATAAATTGTAGTTGCTACCATCTATGAGCTTCCTCTTGCTTTGTCTGTTGCCTCCGTCCTTCTCTCCTCCCTCCCTCCCTCCCTTCTTCCCTTCCATCCTTCTTCTCTTCCCATGCACTTTAATTCAAATTCCACACAATGTCTTTGGTAATTATGTAAAAGAGCCCACCTTTTAGATCAACTACTTTAGAAATGGGCCCTATGTCTTCCCAAAAATAATTCTTGATATTTTTTTTTTCCCTCTAGATCTGAGACAATTTTCACACTCTTTGGTTTTCATGTCCTTGGCAATATAAACATTTGACCTTTCTCTCAATTTTTCTTTCAGAACTTAGGTGAAATTTTTGGCAACTATTCTAGTTTTTTTTTTTTCCTCTCCCTGTCTTACTACTGATTATCCAAGAGGTGTCTGCTTAAAACCTTAATATCATTTGTGACATACACAAGTCTTTAACTGGGTGAAAGGAAAAATTATAGCTGATAATTAGGAACTAAGCTATTATTTCCATGGAGTCAGTCCTACTCATTTCTGACAGAGACTTAAACTTTAGGTGCTAAAGAGTGTTCTGTATACTGTCCTCATTTCCAGTGGGACCCTGAGAAAATTGAAGACAATATGTCAGTAGTTTCCAGGTTCCATAGCCAAAATATTACTTTTAGATTTCATTATCCATCACCAGCCACATTTATAAAACCTTCCTTTGATTAACTTTTTTTGAGTAACATTTCTGTGATAGTCCTGTCTCCCATATTTAAGCAAATCATATTTCCTGTAGCAGAAACTATGGATGTTTCACATCCCTTCTGTTACCTCTGTATTAAGTGCAGCCAAGGTGACAATGTCTGTATGTGTGGACAGCCACTCCTTCAAGGCCTGTGTCTCAGGGCTTGGCTTTAGTCCTCTGAGAGGGGGCCAGCTGCCAGGGCTGCCCAGAATGATGGATCTGACAACTCTGGGGGTAACTGTCACACATAAGGGATTGGATTGTATGGATAAATGCCTTAACTCTTCATTCCTCATGTAAAGATACTAGAACACATTTACACACCTGAGAAAAGCCCAGTGGGATGAGCCCCAATTGCCCACAGTGGGGATGTGTGCAGGAGAGCATCAGGGTCCAGATCAGCTGTAATTTACCTTCTCACATTTCTCATTATACAGGTACACACAGAGGGAAACTTTAATTTTCTGAGACAACATTGGAAACTAACAAATGGTATGTAATTTTTCATTAGGCAAAATATATTCCTATGCTTTTTTCATTGATTCCTCACAATGGGTCAACATATTAACTCCATTTACAGATAGAAAAATTGAGATTTGGGTTAAAAGACTATCAAAACACATCTATAACATAAACTGTAAAAGGGTAAGTCAGTAAGAAAATAATTCTATTATTAACCTCAGTAGATACTGCCAAGCACCATTCCACATATGAAGAAAAAATGGAAAGCCCTAGAGGACACTTTTGCAATGCAGCGGTGACTGCATGATCTCCCCTATCCTTGATCATAAAAGTGAGGTCCTGGGTCAGGGGAAGGGCTTTAACTTAGATCTGATTATCTGTTGTTCCAGTATCAAATGTAGGTATTTTCTTAGCTGTACACAACTGTTATCCCACATGGTTGCTGCTCTGTTCAAGATTTTTCATCAGTCTCTGCCTGCTGCATCAGATCTTAACAGCTTTACCTGGCCTTTGAAGTTATCCCCAACACATTCCCTCCTATCTGCTAGAACTTATTACATTTCTGTTTGGTCTCAACATACTCATATGATTCCCCAGAGTCAGACTGTTTTCTTATCATGAAAATAAAATCCTTTCTTTTTGCCTAACTAGTGTCTGACTCTCTCCATTCAGATACTATCCATGGTTCACGGTCCATCAGAGTTTCCTTCTGCTTTGCTCTGAAAGACCTGCTGCACTCACCATACAGCAATTCCCCATCATATGGGCTACACAGAGGACAGCAGCCACATGTAAAATTAGAGCACATGCAACTATGTACGGTATATAACTGATAATCATTTATATATGTACCATACTCTAGTATTATCATTATTTTAGGGTGTAATTTTTTGACTCATAACAACAAAAAGTTCTCTGTAAAACAGTATACCCTGTCATAGTGGCTTCGTATTTATTACATCTCTTGATTATATCAAGAGGGAGCGAGCAGTGATTGACTTATACCATGTAGGTTTGTATAAGCACACTTTCTGTTTGCACAATGATGAAATTACCTAATGACCCATGTCACAGATATGTCACAGTAATTAAGTAACACAGGGGTATATCCCCATCCTCATAGCCATCTCCCTTTCCTAAGGTGGTTCCTATGTGCTACGGACTGAATGCACTCCCTTTTATCATACCATGAAGCCCTTACTTCAGTCCGTAGCACATAGGAACCACCTTAGGTATTAAGAGTTTGGACTTTTGGGAGGGAATTAAGTTTAGATGAAGTCATGAGAATAGGGCCCTTGTGAAGGGTTTAATGTCTTTATAAGAAGAGACAGAAGAACTTGCTTTCACTCTCTGCTTTTTTGCAATGTGAGGATACAGGAGATGACGAGCATAGCAAATCAGGAAGTAGAACTTCACCAGACACAGGACCTACAGGCATCTTTATCTTGGATTTAGCTCCTAAAAAATATGACAAATTAATTTCTGTTGCTTAAGCTACCTATCTATGATAATATGTTATAGCCAGCTACACTGAGATAATATTCGTCTTCATTCAATTCAGGGAAGGAAACAAGCTAATGCTGTTTCCAGGTTTCCTGAGTTGTTCACACCATTTTGAACACAATGGAACTGCACACACACACACACACACACACACACACACAAATTCAGTTATTTACAGGCAAAACAATGGGGAAAACCCACAAGATGGAGGGACAATCAGCAACCATTTTGCTTTGTTTCTTTTTTCAGAAGATCATTAAAGCACTGTTTATTGCTTTGGGTCTTGACTGAAGACAACTGCTAACAAAAAAATTCTTTTGAGGATCCCAATATCTAATAAATTGTCCATTTTCTATCATATAAGGAGCGCATGAGAATTCATCTCCAAAGTCCCTAATATTCAGCATTCATCTACAGTGTAAGAGACCCCATATGCACATCTGGGATTGGATTTAACATTTTTCACTGGGATGAATTCCATGAAGACCTTTGAGGTACTGTAGAAACACTGGAATTGCATTTAAGGCTTGAGAGAGAGTGAGCATTTTGTAGGGTTTTGTATGTAAATAAGGAAATTTTCCCTGGAGTTGCGTAGGATGTGAATCTATCTGTTTTTTTTTTTTTTTTTTTTTTTTTTTTTACTAAATCCTTTTATTGGTACATTGTAGGTATACAACACAATTACACTTCTCATTGGGAATTGTACCTTTACATAATGCATCTTGGTTCTTATTTTTTCCCCATTCCTAGTCCTCCCTTCACGCCCTCCACCCTTCCCTATTTACAAAGATTTTATTTCCATTTTTTCCATTTCTCAACATTTTTCCTTTCTCTTCTTTCCTTTCCCTTGCCCCTCCCACTACCCCTACACCTTTGAACCTTTTCTTCCTATTTTACATTATTGATTATTCATTCTAATCATTGGTACATTTTAGGTATACAATATAATGACATTCATCATTGGAAATTTGCACCTTTACATAGTCTCTCTTGGTTCTTATTTTTCACCCTTGCCCAGCCCTCCCTTCAACCCTTCCAGTCCTCCCTATTTACAAAGATTTTGTTCCTATTTTTCCACTTTCTCATATTAATCCCATTCCCTTCTATCCTTTCCCCTAGCCCTCCCACTTCCTTCCCCTTTACCCCTTTTCTTCCTATTTCACATTACCTATTATAAATTTAGTCCTTATTTACACTTTGAGTTTCTCACACCAGAGAAACTATTCAGTACTTACACATGTGTGTCCTATTTATTTCACTTAAGAATATCGCCTCAATGTGCATCCACTTAGCTATAAATGTCTCTAATTTCTCATTTTTTATGGCTGAGTAGCACTCCATTTTATTTAAAAAAAACACATTTTCTTTATCCAGTCTCCAGTTGATGGGCATTTGGGCTGTTTCCAAGTTTTAGTTATCATAAACTGTGCTGCTATGAACCTGGGTGCACATATATCACTGTGGTATGATTCTTTGAATTTTTTGGGGAAGATGTCCAGCGGTGGAATAGTGGGGTCAAATGGGACTTCCAGTCCTAGTTCTTTGAGGTATCTCCATACTGATTTCCACAGTGCTTGCACCAGTCTACACTCTCACCAGCAGTGGAGCAGGGTTCCTCTTTCCCCACAGCCTCAGGAGCATTTGTTATTGATTGATTTCATGATAGCAGCCATTCTTTCTGGAGTGAAGTGGAATCTCAGTGTTGTTTTCATTTGCATCTCTCGAATGACCAGTGATGTTGAACATTTTTTTCATGTATTTATTTGATATTTTTACTTCTTTGTGTGAGAAATGTCGGTTCATTTCAGATGCCCATTTTCGGATTGGGTCTTTAAATTTGGGAGGTCTGATCTTTTTAAGTTCTTTATAGATTCAAGATAGTAGACCTTTGTCAGAGGAACAGCAGGTGAAGATTTTTTCCCACATTGTGGGTTATCTCTTCACACTGCTGGTGGTTTCTCTTGCTATGCAGAAGCCTTTTAATAAGAAGAGATCCCATTTGTTGATTGTTTGTGCTAGTTCACGGGCAAGTGAGGTTTTGTTCATAAAATCTTTTCCTACACTGATGTCTTCAAGGGTTCTACCTAACCTCTGTTCCAACTGGTTCAGAGTTTCTATTTTAATATTTAGATCTTTAATCCATTTTGATTTTAGTTCAGTGCATGGTGAGAGATACAGGTCTAGTTTTAATCTTTGGCAAGTTGAAGCCCAATTTTTCCAGCACCATTTATTAAAGAGGCTATCTTTCCTCCATTGAGGGTGTTTGGCTCCTTTGTCGAAGATGAGATGGCTGAATGTGTCTGGCGTTGTTTCTGCATCTTCTAATCTGTTCCACTGGTCCTCAAGTCTGTTTCTTTGCCAGTACCATGCTGTTTTTATCACAGTATCTTTGTAGTATAGTTGCAGGTTGGGGATTGTGATACCCCCTGCCATGTCTCTGTTACCTACAATTGCTTTTGCTATTCTGGGTCTCTTCTTGTTCCAAATGAATTTTTAGATTGTTTTCTCAAGGTCTATGAAGTATGCTGCTGGGATCTCAATTGGAATTGCATTAAATCTATATAGCAGTTTTGGAAGTATGGCCATTTTCACTATCTTAATCCTTCCTACCCAGGAGCAGGGGATGTCTGTCCATTTTCTGACATCATCTTCAATCTCTCTTTTCAGAGTGCCATAGTTTTCAGAGGAGAGGTCTTTGATTTTTTTTCACTAGGATGTTTCCTAGGTATTTCAGTTTTTCAGATGCTATTGTGAAAGGAATTCATTGCTCTATTTCTCTCTCAGTGAGTCTGTCATTGGTGTAGAGAAAGCTATTGATTTTTGTGTGTTGGCCTTGTAACCAGCTACTTGACTGAATTTGGTTATTAAGTCTAGAAGACCTTTTTGATGGAGTTCTTGGGGTCTTCTATATAGAGTATCATGTCATCTGCAAATAATAACAATTTGACTTCTTCATTACCTATCTTTATTCCTTTTATTTCTTTCTCTTGTCTAATTGCCATGGCTAATGTTTCCAGAACTATATTGAACAAGAGTGGTGATAGTGGACATCCTTGTCTTGTTCCTGATTTTAGTGTGAAGGATTTCAGTTTTTGACCATTTGGTATGATATTGGCTGTTGGTTTTTCATAGATGGCTTTTATCAGTTTGAGGTAGAAACCATCTATTCCAATTTTTTGTAGGGTTTTTATCATAAATCCATGTTGGATTTTGTCAAATGCTTTTTCTGCATCTATGGAGATAATCCTATGGTTTTTGTCCTTGGCTCTATTGCTATAGTGTATTACATTGATTGATTTGCATATATGGAACCATCCCTGCATCCCTGGGATGAATCCCACTTGATCAGGGTGTATGATCTTCTTGATGATCTTCTGCATTCTGTTTGCCATTATCTTATTAAGGATTTTTGCATCTATGTTCATTAGTGAGATTGGCCTATAGTTCTCTTTTTCAGTTGGGTCTTTCTCTGCTTGGGGGATCAAGGTGTTGCTTGCTTCCAGGAATGAATTTGGGAGTATTGCTTCCCTTTCAATTTCAATGAAGAGTTTAAACAGTAGTGGCAGCAGTTCCTCTCTAAATGTCTTGTAGAATTCAGCAGTGAAGCCATCAGGGCCCGGGCTTTTCTTAGTTGATAAGTTTTTAATTACATTTTCAATTTCATTGGTTGATATTGGGTTGTTCAGAATTTTTAGGTCTTCTTCATTCAATTTTGGTAATTCATATGTATCTAGGAATCTTTCCACTTCTTCTGTGTTGTCCATCTTATTGGCGTATAGGTTCTAGAAGTAGGTATTGATGATCCTCTGGATTTCTGCTGGGTCTGTTGTCATTTCACCCTTTTCATTCCTAATTGCATGGATTTGGGCCTTTTCTTTCCTTTTTCTGATAAGGTTGGCTAAAGGTTTGTCAATTTCATTGATTCTTTCAAAGAGCCAACTCTTGGCTTCATAGATTTTTTTGTATTGTTCTCTTAGTCTCCATTGCATTAATTTCTCCTCTGATCTTTATTATTTCCTCCCTTGTTTGAGCTTTGGGGTTGTCCTGCTCTTTTTTTTTTCTAGAAGCTTGAGGTTCAGCATCAGGTCGTTTAATTGGGATCGTTCTGTTTTTCTAATATGCATATTCACTGCTATGAAGTTCCCTCATAAGACTGCTTTCACTGTGTCCCATAGATTTCAAAACTTTGTATTGTCATTGTCATTTAATTGAAGGAACTGTCTGATTTCTTCTTTAATTTCCTCTGTGACCCACTGGTTATTCAGAAGTGTGTTGTTCAATTTCCACGTGTTTATGAAATTTTTTGAGTTTCTTTTGCTATGGATCTCCAATTTCATCGCACTATGATCTGATTATATACAGGGGATAACTTCAATTCCTTTGCACTTACTTAAACATGTTCTATGTGTGAGTATGTGGTCTATTTTGGAGAATGACCCATGTGTAGCTGAGAAGAATGTGTATTCTGATTTTGTGGGGTGGAAGACTCTGTAAACATCTGTTAAATTCATTTGTTCAAGAGTTCGATTGAGTTCTAGTATTTCATTACTTACTTTTAGTCTAGTTGATCTATCTATTTTTGACAGTGGGCTGTTGAGGTCCCCCACTAGAGTTGTATTAGTGCATATATGACTTTTCATGTCCATTAGTTTTTGTTTTGTGTTGTTGGGTGCACTAGTGTTTGGTGCATAGATATTTATGATTGTCATATCTTCCTCTTGGATTCTTCCCTTTACAAGGATGTAGTGTCCTTCTTCATCTCTCTTAATCAGTGTTTGTTTGAAATCTACTTGATCTGAAAAGAGGATAGCTACTCCTGCTTTTGTTTGGGTTCCTGTCACATGGAGTATTGTTTTCCACCCTTTAACTTTCAGTCTATGAGTTTCCTTTTGAATTAAGTGTGTTTCTTGTATGCAGCATATTGTTGGATTTTGCTTCTTGACCCATTCCGCCAGTCTATTTCTTTTGATTGGTGAATTGAGACCATTAAATTTGATGTTTATAACTGAAATGTATTGACTTGTCATTGCCATGACTTTTTCTTTTTGTTGGGTTCTCCCCCTTTACATTTAATTTCTTGTCATGCCAGATGGGTTCATTCTGCTTTGCTTCCTGGGGTTGTGATCCTCAATGTCTGTTCCTAGGATATTTTGCAAAATTCTTTGGAGTGCTGGTTTGGTATTCACAAAGTTCCTAAGGTGCTCTTTGTCATGAAAGTGTCTTATTTCTCCATCCATTTTGAAAAATAGTTTTTCAGGGTACATCAATCTGGGTTGGAGGCTGTTTTCTTTTAGGGCTTGGAATATGTCACTCCAAGCTCTTCATGCCTTGATGGTTTGTGTTGAGAAGTCTGCTGTGATTCTGATGGGCTTTCCTTTGTATGTGATTTGTTACTTTTCTCTGACTGCTTGCAGAACTTTGTTCTTTTGTTGTGTTTCTGGAATCTTAACAATTATATGCCTATGTGTAGATGTTTTTAAATCAAGGCTGTTTGGAGTCCTGTATGTCTCACTTATCTGTATGTCAAGCTCTTTTTCTCCTGCTTGGGAAGTTTTCTGCCATTATTTCTGTGAAGAGATTTTTTTTTTATGTCATCTCCTCTCTCTCCTGTTTCTTCATTGAGCCCAATCAGTCTTATGTTATTCTTTTTTGCATCATCTAGCAGCTGCTGGATTCATTTCTCATATTCCCTTATAATTTTGAAGTGAATTTTCTTTTTCTCGTCACTAATTGCAATCTTATCTTCTGTATCTGGAATTCTGTCCTTACATTGGCTCATTCTGCTGTGTAGACTTTCAATGGAGTTTTTCATGTCCTGGAAATCTATTTGCATCTGTTTTAAGGATTCCATTTGTTTCTTATGTTGGGATTCCATCATGTTGCTGAGTTCCTCTCTAGATGTATTAATCACGTCTTGCACTAGGGGCACAATTTCTCCTGTTATCTGAGAAATTATTTCTGATTTCATTTTTTCCAGATGCCTTTTAGTTGCCAGTTCAGTGGGTCCATGTGGTTGAGTATCAGAGTATTCCATCTCATTTCCCTTTGGGGTTGCTGTAGGTGATCTGGAAGTCTGATTTTGAGACTTATTTACATGTTTTCTCATCTTGACTGGGGTGGGGGGCTGTTAGCACCTGCACGGATTACCTCCTCTGAGCTGGGTGAGGTCGGACAGGGGCCAGGAGCAGCGGTAGGGATGGTGACCCAAAAGCCCTTTCCTGTGGGCTGGGAGCATCAGGAGGGATGGTGGCCTGGAAGCCCCTTCCTCTGGACCAGAAGCAGTGGTATGGTGGCTCAGAAGCCCCTCCCTCTGGGCCGCGAGTGGTGGGAGGGATGGTGGCCTGAAGCCCCTTCCTCTGGGCAAGGAGCAGCAGGACAGAAGGTGGCCCTAAAGCCCTTTCCTCTGGTCTGGGAGCAGTGGGAGGGATGGTGACCAGGAAGCCCCTTCCTCTGGACCAGGAGCAGTGGGACGATGACTCAGAAGCCCCTACCTCTGGGCCGGGAACAGTGGAACTCAGTGCCTTGGTCTGGTGGTCTAGTGTCCTCTTCGCCTTTGTAGTGTGGAACCAGGTGGCTGCCTATCTGCAGTGGGGTGATTTGGTGTCTTCTGCGTGACTCAGGACATTTGGTAGGGCATGCACATTCTTTCCTGTGTGCAGCGGGCTGATTAGGCATTTTTCCTGGACTGGGGACCTTGTTAGGGTGTGGGCAGACCTGTCTGTCTGCAGCGGGGTGATTCGGTGTGTTCTGTATGACTCAGTGAATCTACCTGATTTTAAAACAGTCCCTGCTCTACAGCCTCTCCTGGGAGTTGGTTGATGTAGAGAGCTGTCTTGAAATAATTTGGAAGAAGCTCAGAGTTTGGGACAGTTCTGTTAGATCAGGCAGAGAAACAGTCATTGAACTAAAGGGATTATGGACTGAGGGTTTCAGGTAGAGGTACACTTGAGAGGGATGGAGGCAGGAAAGGGTTTGTTTGCTCCTTGAAAGAGGGTACATTGAAGGTGTGGCAGGTCAGGGCTGCTGGATAAACCCTGGCTTCTTTGGCATGCTGTCTTTTCTCCTGGAAGTCTTGTTGTGGCTGACAACAGTCTTGGGTATTTCCAATAAAAGTACAAACAATTGTACTTCCCACAGCTCAAGAAAGGATTAGCAGAAGGCAAGCTAGGTGTATGGTAAAGAAAGTGATTAAACAAATGAAAGCCAAGAACTGTCAAAGGGAAGAACATCCTAAACATAATGAAGCAGGCACTCCATTCTGTGAAGTTAAAGATTGAAAGAGAATGGCCACCATGCAACAAACTACAATTTCCAACTACTGTGACCCAGACACTTTATCAGATACTGGGGTAGCCTGGCAAGTTGGTTAGGTGGTGATCTGCTCTCCAGGGATTCATTTTCAAAGAATGCCTGAGCAGTAAAGGATTTAGAGATTTCCTCCCTTAGAGACAGAAATTGGAGGCCTAAGGATATGTTCTATTTGTTTCTAAAATCTGAATTTGCAGTTTAAAAGCTTTTAGCCCGGGTATGCATACCACAATTATTGTAGTTCTAAATACTTCCTAGGTTATCAAATTTCCTGATGCTTTTCTAGCTCTGAAGTCATCTGCGTTTCCAACTCCTCCTTTTACAGACAGATGGGGAAACTGAGAGCAAGAGGGCCTAAGGGATTTGCCTCGTTTTTCAGTGCTAAACAGAACAGGGGCAGGACAGGAACCCAGGTCCCTTACACCTAGTCCAGCACATTTATATCAGAGCTGTTAGCATTCTATGTAATCAAGTCCCAAATGACTCTCTTGGGTTATTAGGAGTGCCAATGTCGGAACAGAACATGACCCCAGTTTATTGTTCTAGTCACCTGGCACCCTCTCACCCTTTCCACTTTTCTCCTTTTCCAGGTGAATAAGATGATGAAACAATCTCAGACAGGTTTCAGAATGTGTGGTGCAGGTTTAGATGGATGGACGGCTCTAAAAATCAATTACCATTTCAGCTCCACTGAAGAGAGACAGCACAGATGGTGTCAGATGCTCAGACCTGTTCCTTCTCCCCCACCCTGCACTGAAGTCCTCATCCTGGTCTCTTCTGCTTTGCAGACCCTTCTCTTCCCACTTGCTCTTCAGCCTTCACCTCTGAGAGGAACTCTGATGTGGATTAGAGATTGCAGTTACTCTTCCTCCCACATTGTCACCTAGTATCTGTTGGTGGGTAATGGTTTTCAGTTACAACTGACTGGGGCAAGAATACGGTTTTAATTGGTATCGAATAACAGTAAATTAAGCAGGGCACCAGAGAAAACAGGAGGTGACTGGGGATGGGAATTGTACTTCTGTTCAAAGGTATAAATTTGGATGACTGCAGTTGTACTGTAACTCAGAAAAGGGAGAATTTATGATTTTTTTTATATGCAGGGAAAACTTCTAGAGTAGATTACATTTTCTTTCTAATAGTAGGTTTGTTTTGTTCTCTGTAGAAAAATGACAGGGCAATAAAAGAGGTCCTTGCTTTATGACACCAGAATACTTTAGATAAGACTCAGTACTGAGCCTTAATTGATTTTATGCTGGTGCAGAACAACAGCAAAGCTGAGAGGAAATGGAAAGATGGTGTTACAGCCCACAGTCAACTTATTTAGAGTCTCAGAATCAAAAAGAGAAAAAGATAACATTTTATCTATTAGAAAAATCAATCCACTGAGTGTCTGTCAGAAGTCCAGCCTTAGGCAAGTTGCTTTGGGACATTAAATTAAAAAATGCAAGACATTAGAAAAGCTTGGACCAGGATTGTATGTAAGTTATATGCACAATTTTGTAACTTTTTGTTATTCATTAGTTATTAATTGGATAAGGAATTATGTACATGTTTGAAAAAAGAAAAATATGAAAAAAAGAAAAATATGAATTGTGTGGTTCATCCATATTAAATGATTGTGACACAGGGAAAGTCAGTGTGGGTTGGCAGAATCTGGTGAAGTTTCTTACACAAGATGGGCCCCAGAAGACGGGAGAATATGGAGAGAAGTAGAAAATGAGGCAGAGCTCAGGAAATCAGGACAGTATGACATGAGAGAGGCTGGAAACATGGTAGGAACACAGAGGAAATGCACTTGTCTAAAGCAAAGAGACTGTGTTGCAACAGGTGGACACAGATGCCATTCATTCAATGATAGACCTGCTGGTGGCCTTCCAAAGGGCCTCTGCCTGACTTACCAATAATAGAATGCCCTCTGCTGGCAATAGGAACTAGCATTTGGTTCCTGGCTGAAACAGAGAACTAGAGGTAGGAATGACTTCAAAACATTGTGAAAATACTGGTCTGCAATTTGTTTTTGACTTGCTTATTGATGTAGGAGATCATTGACTAAGAGCAAAGCAAAGCAGGAAGAAAAGACATAGAAAAGGATGCTTCACCAAATGGTGGAAAATCCACAACCATTACGTTCAAATAGAAGTGACTTTAAATTCTCTTAATCTATGGTTTGGCAAGTACTCATATTCCCAATAAAGATGGCAAAGTTTATGTTACATTAGAGAATTAGAAAGTACGTAAATAAAACACAGCACCTGGCACTAGCAGAGCCTCAATAAATGCTAAGATTATTAATTTAAGGAAAAACATGAGACATCACAAAGGAAGTTTTCCAGCTTGACACTTTTGGTGACAACTTTAGTGCTTATGAGAAAGGACCTAAGGCTTTACTGAAAAATTATTGAATCTCCCTCTTATTTTTTACCCCATGTTTCTCACCCGATGTGAAATCATGTCAAGCCTTCCTTCTCAGGGCTATGAGATACTTTTGTTGCTTTTAACCTTCCCAGAGTTTATTTTTTTTTCTTTTTCTGGAAACTCTACCTCAAAATTGAGAAAGCACCTACTCTACTCTTTTTCTGCAGTTGGTAAAGAATTGGGCCTAACTGCTAGCTGATGTGTGGGTCATGGACCCAGGTTTCACAGGTCAAAAACAGCTCATCTTTCTGGTTCTGCACCTCTCTCTTCTAGGGATTTGAATGTAATTTACAAGTCAGTCCAGTGGGAATAAGTTGAGCATGTCTCTTTACAGATGCTCCTCCACTTACAATGGGGTTACACACTATTAAACCCTCTGCAAGTCATCAGTTAATACAACTAACCTACCATAATACTAGCTTAACAATACAACACGCAGAGAGTAGTGGTCATTTCCCATGACCACATGGCTCAATGATGAATTCGCTGACCCAGAGCTGTTGCTCACTGCTGCTGTTCAGAATCATCAGAAATAATCCGGAAATAGATCAAAATTCAAAGCACTAAAGTTTCTACTGCATGCCAACTGCTTTGCGACAATTGTTCAGTTAAAAAATCATAAGGTGAATCATCATAGTCAGAGGCCATCTGTACTAGGAAAAAAATAAGCTGTCTTTCTGCAGGGCATGCTGTGAGTACAAGATGCAGGCTGGGAGCTGACTCTCTAATGAGAAGACCTGGCTGGAATGAGGACAACTAGAAGAAAGCAGAGCGGAGAGGTGAGGACCAAAGTGTGCTGATGGGAAGGTAGCAAATGCGCCATGCACTGTCCTCAGTGTTTTGCGTACTGACTTTAATTCTTTCAAAAAAGTCCATGAAGAAATTATTATTATGTCTATCTTAGAGAAAAGGAAACTGAGTTATTCACTTAAGATTAAAGAGTTTGCTCCAAGTTACACAGCAGTAGGTACCAGTGCTGGGACTTAATATTGAGCAGTTTGGCTTTACAGTCCTTGCCTTAGCCAATATCCTATCTTTTCAAGAGAGATTTCAGATTTGGAATCCTTGTACTTCTCAGTTATGCGGTTCGAGCCACTTTGAGCTGGGATTCTGACATTCTCACCCCATAAATGCTGAGTACCCAGCCACATACCCAATATTCACTCAGCCTTTCCCAAGGTCCCAGTCATGGCTCACAGCTCCTGTATCCCCGTGGAGGACTTGGCCTAAATGCATGTGCCTTCATTCACAGTTCTCCACATTTTAGTACAGTCATGTGTTTGGATCTTATTTCCATTCCTCCTCTACAAAAATTTCCTCCTCTTACCTATCAATGATATCTCTTTATACTATATCTGACCTAATCAGTTTCTTCCTACAAGGGCATTGACACTTCTACTCACATGTTCAATCATATTACTAGGAAAGAAGTCTAGAGTAGTATTTGGCACATTTCTTTTCTAAAACTCTCTTATGTAATCCATTATTCATATCCTCATTCAATAAATGCAGTAGTCTTAAGAACTCCTCTAACATAATTTATCATTTCAAAACAAATTAAATTAGGTCCTGGACTCTTAGGACTGGGCTCACTCCTTTTCTAATTCTCTTGCAGGTTTATTCTGCTTCCCAAATTCCCCTCCCCTTAGGAGCTCTGGGATTTAACTAAGGGGCTTCACACTAAGATACATCCCCTGTTCTTTTTTATAAGACAGGGTTTCAGGCTCAGTTTGACTTTGTGATCCTCCTGCCTCAGCCAAATTAAGTGTTGGGATTAAAGGCATGGACCACCATGCCTGGTTCCAGTGCTCCTTGTTAGCTTTCAAGCCAATCAGTGGTGACATTATATGTTAAAAATCTCCTCGTAACCGTTTCTTCTTCCTTTGAGGGGACACATTCCCTTCCTCCTTTCCTTCCTTCACAAGTCACCTCTCACCAATTCTGTTAACACAAGAAATGTGAGGTATACTCTGTGTGTGTGTGTGCTTGTGTGTGTTAAGGAGAATACCACATATTAGGTTTAATCATGGTATTCATTTATACTGGCTACTGTCTCTCTGAATCCCTTTACCTATTATTACATTTAGCTGTGCTCCTAGATGTGTGGGGTGTTTGGGTGCTAATTTGTAGTACAAAGATGAATATAACTGGTTAACACAAAAGCACTATTTTTACCTGTGGTTGGGAAAAATAGAATATTTAAATGGAAATCTCCAGGACTGACAGATTTTCTGAGAATGATCATAGCCCTCCACTTGATAGCACAGATTCTTTTCAAACATTGCCCAGCTCAAAGGTATGGAGAAGAAGAATCTGTCAGCAGCACGCACTTGCATTGCCATTCACCCTGTACATTCTAAATTGACCCCAAAACTGCTGAGGCAAGCTAAGTTTTCCTTTTAGGGTGCTCATTATACACTGCCAAGTCCTCAAGCATCATTGTAAGCCTCCCAATTTTCTAGTGACCTTATTACCTAATTTTTCTAATCAAACAGATCTGCAATCATAGAAACTTCTAATCTCAAATTTCTAATCTCAATTTATTTGCAACCTCAAAAGAAGAAGTAATAAGCAGAGATCACCAACACAGTAACAACAACAAGAATGACAGCACAACTCTTGGACTTTGCAACAGAATCAAGTTCTACTCTTATTGAAGAAGATTTTCACACTCCACCTCCAAAGAAACACAGCTGTTATTTCAGATGATTGAGGAGGATTACTAAGAGTTAGTCTATGCTAAAATAAGTACTTTATACAGAGCAGGACTAAACATTTTCTTAAACATAGTTTCCCTCTCAGATGAAGGATTGTGGAAGGTCCCTGCATCTGAACCTCAGTGATGAGAGTCTCTTTGGGAAACTTGGTGTTGTTGAACTCCTGACAGAAGTACCTCTAAAGCTGCCTCTCCACAGGACTTAGGAGGCTGTCGAAGTTCAGTTCAACAGCAGCTGCACATGCAGCTTTCATTAAGAGCTGCTCAACTACAACTCTAGAGCTATAAAATACTTGAAAGTTTTAGGAAAAAATGTGTAGCCTTCAGAACTTACTTTATTCTTTCCCTAACCTTACCTTCAACATAGATAAATAATTTCTCCAATAGTTTTCCTATAACTAAAAGAATGTACTTGTATGAATTTCTTGAACAACCCTAATGGAACTTTGTCATAAACTTATACCACAGGGACAGAAATAGACCTTATATATCTCCGATGTTTCAGCTCCGTCTTTAGTCATGACTCTGAAAGAAAAGTACATTTAAAAAAAAATTGCAATGATTTCTGTTGAATTGACCAATTGCATTCTTCTGATTGTGGGCCATTTAATCAGATTTTCTAGTGCCCTGGCTCTAGAAATTATAAGAGCAGTAATTGTGATTCTTTTCATTTCCCTGGGTGAGGAAATGCCCAATTACTTTCTGGGGTTCTCACTGTTACTGTTTTGGAGTTTTTGGCTCCAGGCTCCTCTCCAGCTTCCTGTCCTGTTACCTTACCCCACTCCCAGTTGCTTGGCCAAATGAGGTTTCCAGGACACAAAACCAATCTCAAGGCCCCAAGTTACAGGGCAAATGATGAGGCATATGGTTACTGTTTATTTCATAATGTGAAGGTCACATACAGTCCTCTGGTCTCAACTACTACTTCTTTGACCCAGATATCTGATTGCTTAGATCCCTTTGCCTTCATACTATTTAATCTTACATTTGAAATCTCAGTAATTGATAACAGGACAGTTGTTCCATTCTCCAGAGAAAGAAGAGTATCATCTCTCTAAACTTAGGAATTATGTAATTAATTAATGCTGTGTTCCTTATTTGGAGGACCTTATGAAATTTCCTGGTCTTGTTTCTCCTCTACTCCTATTGAATAATACTATAAAATCTACCTCTGTGAAAAGACTTTGATTGGAAAGAATGGAATATGATTTCTGGACTCTTAAACACCAATTTGCTTATATGAAATCATACTATTTAGCCATGCAATTTCATCTATATTAATTCAACTGGCCCCATTAGAAGTAGATAGAAAAGGAGGTGAAATTTTTATTTGGAGAACTATATGGGAACATATGTAATACAATTGAGTTTCTGTTATTTCCACTACAAAAAGAAAGTTAATAATTTCCACTACAGAGAGGAAGTTAATAATTGAGACAAATCCCCACTGAGTTCTAGTGAGTATTTCAAGAAAAGAGGTTAAATTTTAAGTCAAAAATATATTTGAAAGTGTCACTGTTATAATCATCATTCCTGATGTTTCATAAAGCACATTAAAATATAATAGATAAGCGAATTAATCTCATTTCCTACTAATTCTTTTCCAGTGTTAAGTAGTAAGGAAATAGCTTATTTGTAAACATCTACAATCTGATCTGAGTGTAAACATGTTTATCTCATCTGGTTAATAGGTAACCCCAGATCATTTTCAGTGGTTTGAAGGGGAGATTTCTTTTTCATGTTCATTTTTTTCACTAAAGTAAAATAGATACATAAAAAGATGCATTCTGGAAACTCAGTGGCCCCAAGCTGTTTTAAAAGACTTTTAGCATAACCTATTTTTTAAATCAGTCTTTCCAAAGAGCTAGGGACTAGGTTTCTCCTCTCAGCAAATCTCATGAGGCTCTATCATTTTTGTCTTAGCATTTCTGTGAAATATTTTCAACTGGCTTATCTTTTAGTTTACTAATCAGTTACTAAATGCATCTAATCTGTTACTAAATGTTTCTATTGAGTCCTTAATTTAAATTACATTTTTCAACTAAACAAAAATTGTTGTTTTTCAGTTTTCATTCCATTATTTTAAAATTTTTTATTAGTACATGTTTGCAGTACATAATGATCACATTCAATGTGGGAAGTTGGTACATGTAAATAACACCCGTTACTTCTTTTTACTTCCTCTTTCCTTCTTCTCCTAATTCCCTCCTAACATCTCTTCACAAAAGATCTACCTCCTTCTTTCCCATTATTTTTTGTTTTGCTCTTTAAATTATTTATATTTGGATTTCTGCTATATGGGAAACCACCCAATATTTAAACTTGTGTGACTTATTTCACTTAACATTATCTCGAGGTGCATCCATTTTCGTATAAATGACTCAAACTTATCCTTCTTTATATTGTTATCTTTTGTAAATTCTTGTTCTTGTGCAAAACTTTCCTTTTTAGTCCTATGATTCTTTGAACAGAAGAAATAGAGTACCAAAATTAATTCTTTAAATGGATCAATGTCAAGGCCCATGGCTAATATCTAATTCTAGGCCATCTATGGTTCTGTTTCTATTTTTTGTTTGTTTTATTTTTTCCCCTCCTGGTACTGTTTTTGTTAATGAGGTACATGAAAAACTATATTGCCTCTGCATGATGTTAATTTTTTCAGCAGAGAGGATTGATCCCATTTTCTAGAAGACAGTGAAGGGAAAGTTTGCCTCAATCTTGTTAGGGACTGAGCTGCTTTGGGGACTGCTTTATAGTATTTGTAAGCCTTATTTTAATACTAGTCCAAAGACTTTTTTCAGGGATAGCCCTACAGAAATATAAAGTAAGAGCCCACAAGGCTACCCAAGGGTACCTGTCCTTGTGGACTCTCAGATCATTTTTATTTATTTATTTATTTATTTAGTCTCTCTAGCAACAACAAAAATGTGCTATGATATTCAGTCATTTTCTTCTTGGTTTTATATCTCTTGTTCTGCACAACTCTACTAGCAAATGTCTTGTGGCTAAACCTGTGTCAATTGCCAATTTTTCTTCTGTCTGGCTGCCCTTCCATCTGGGACAAAGACCCTTCATCCTTCCTGCTGTGGCAACCTTAGATTCCAATAAGTTCCTGTGCAGATGTCCACTGCTCATTCCTGTGAGTATCCTTAAAACTCTGATGGCTTCTCTGAATCTCAGTCATTCCTTTTTGCCTGGCGTTTTGATCTCTTGACTCAATCTAAGAGCAGACAAAGGTCCTACAAAGAATAGGCAAACAGCAGCACCCAGAAGGTTAGACAGACTCTGATAGTATTTTCTTGTGTTCTAGTCTCTCAAGTCCTAGCTGCCTCAGAAACTTTCAGGGCCTTTGAATAGATTTCTTTTTAATCTACCTTATGTATTTGATAGTGATGGGATAATTGGCCTGCTGCAAACTTTTCCACTCTAGAGAGAACAGAAATATCTTCACACAATTCAGAAATGTGGTTATCAGAGACGTAAGAAACAAGTATTCATTTCCCAGATGTCCAATTATTCTGACCGAGTCTATGGCTCTCAATTACATGCTAAAATGCCCTGGTCTTTTTCATTCTGAGACACTTTTTGCATATTTTATTTTTACAACTTAAAACAGGAATATCTTTTGTACCATCTCTCCTGGGCAAGGAATAACATTTTATGTCTCCTGGTATTTCCCAGTTTTTTTATTGTGCACCAGTGACTTTCAGTAATAAATTGGAAGAGTATGTATCCATTAAATTTTGCTTCCCAGAACTGCAGAATATTCATAATTATTGTATGTAAAATTTCCTAGAGTCACAATGAAATTTATTATCTGAATTTTCCAATATGTGACACGTGTCTTTAGCAGTATATCTCAGAATTTTAAAATGTAATCTACCCTTTTTATTTACTATTTCCACATACTCAGATTCAACCAACCTTGAACTGAAATTATTTTTTAAAATATTGCATCAATACTACATTGGACAGACTTTTTTCTTATCATTATTCCCTAACAATAGATTTTTAACCCCTATGTAGACATCATTTACATTGTATTAGGTTATAGAAAGAATCTGGAGATTAATTACAGTACAAGAAAATATGCTATTTTATTTTTACAAGGAACTTAAGCATCCATGATATAGGTACCATGAAGGGACACTAAAAACAAACCTTCTATAGATACAGAAGGATGATTATACTATTTTGAATCCCAAAAATATGCATATAGGTTACAACATTTCTTAAACTTAGTGGCCAGAGAATTCTTCTTCATGAGACTTAAAGGTTAAACATGAGGGAAAAGATTTAGAAAGCATATTCTTAAATAGCATCTATGCTATACATTTATGGACTAGGTTACCTTAATGTTAGCTGGGGCTGAATATTTTTGAATACATAAGCTGATATTTTAATTTGGTAAAACTTTTAAAAGAAGGAATATTTACTTGCCAATAAGTGAATTTTTGCAGAAATATTGCTTCTGTATTGAATAATATTTGTTAATATACATTGATGCTGCCTTTTAGGTAGCAATTATTCAAGAGCTATTAGTTTCTTTTAGTTTATTCAATGTCATTTGAACCATATAATAAGCCCTGTGAAATAAATGATATATATATTTTAAATATAAGCAAATTGAAACTTTAAAAAGTTAAGTAACTTTTCAAGGTTATGGTGTATTGAAAAGGACATAGAAAAATGTAGAATCAAGTGGAGGAAACCATTTTTTGAGTATGTTAACATTTTTTTCTCTTAATATAAATTTATGTTATTTAATTCAACTTTAGTAACCCATGAGATAGAAAGTTCCAGGAAGGGAAAAAAAATGGTGCATAATAATATATTGTAAGTAATCTTTTAATAGTATGTATTTTACGTACGATAGCGTTATAAGTGATTTACATGTACTTTTTTTTTTTTGGTACTGGGGATCGAACTCGGGTCCTTGAGCTTGCGCAGCAGGCGGCGAAACCACTGAGCTAAATTACCGGCCCAACATGTACATATTAATGAATTTAATTATCACAATCATTGCAGTAGTGCTAATCATAATGCCATTACAGGAATTACTATCAATTTTTGGATAGTGTTTTTTTCTGTAATAAGCCAGGATTTTTATATGCAGTATTTCCTTTAACATTCACAATAAATGTATAAAATATGAACTAATTATTTCTGCTATCACACTACTGAGGCAAAAAACCTAAATGGAACTCCCAATACCAGCTGAATAGTGATTCCAGTGCAGACTGTATGAAAAAACCTAGTATTTGTAATCATAATGCTACACTTGAGCTGAACCTTGAGGATTGTGGTAATGGGAACAAAACACCATGAAACACTACTTAAATTCTATCCCTTTTTATGTTTTGTCATTTAACTTCGCATAAAAGGTTGATGACCAGCACCTAAGCAATTATATTGCATTGTGTTATTGTTATGGTTAAATAATAAATGTTATGGGATCCAGATAAAATTAATCATAATAGTAAAAATATGTCTTAAGAGCAGATTTTGCAGTCTTTTACTCTGGCAACACTGAAACTAAACTCCCCAAAGATAATAAAAGTAATTAATTTCTAACATCAGTAAGCACCGGATTCATTGTAAAATGGTAAGTTTGGGAGAGAAAAAAATAAGTTTATAGCTACAGAAATGTGGGCTTAGTGTTCTTTGTATTCATATTTAGGAGAATTGAGTCAACATTTCCCTCAACACTACACTTCTTCACCTGCCGTCAGGGTATGAAAAAAGATAACATGTTAAGAATTTAATCTCTAAGAAGTGCCCAGGTCAATATTTTATCTTTGTGTAGTTTAAAGCAAATGTGAAGACTCCATAAATGGGCTAATACAAGACAAAGTTGGTCCTTAAAATTATTACTCAGAAACTGACATATTAATGTGAATAAGAAATGAACTGTGTTAGTATAAGCCATAGCAATGTTACTGCTGCAAAACTTAGCAGAAGCTGACTGATAAAAAATTATCTTGTATGCAGTTCTTTCATTTATAGGATGGTATTTGAACTACCCAGTTTAAATCACCAGATACTACTTAGTAAACAAACAACCAAACAACCCTTTTAATCAAGGTTTATTTAGTATGTCTGTAGCATCTGTCCAGTAAATTGACCAAAAAGGAGACAAAGAGGACTGGCGATATATCCAGCTGTGGAGCACTTGCCTATTATGCATGAGGTCTGAAGTGCGATGCCCCACATTGTTGACCAATCAATCAATAAGAGGTACAGAAAATTAACAAAAATATCAGTTATTTCTACTCAAGGTAGCAACTCCCCACAAAGAATGGAATCTGATGTATTACAAACATGTACTAATAAAAATATTTTTAACAATTTTAAAAAACCTCTGGAATTCTTCAAGCCTTTTGTTTTGTGGGGTTACTCTCAAGGCAGAAAGAAGTTATTTTTGTTTTGTTTTGTTTTTGAGACAGAGTCTTCCTATATAGTTCAGGCTGGCTTTAAACTCACTACATAGCCCAGGCCATGTAGTGTCATGAACTCATGGCAATACTCCTGCCTCAGCCTCCTGAGTACTGGAGATATAGGCCTGTGGCATCACACAGGGCTAAGAAATTCATTTAATATCCTCCTACATTGCAGCACTAAATTATCACTCTTTATGTTGCAAGACTGTCCTACACAAATATGGACAAAAGAGAAGAAGGCTGTTTGCTCAGATATTTTTGTTTTCAGTGATTGGTAACTATTTGTTTTCTGTGTCATGCATATGTCAGCTGAGAAGAAACTTCAACCCCTACCTTATCAGGCAGTCTCCTTTCTAAGGCTGGGAAGATGTCTTTTCCTTGGTCTCTAACTTTGGTCCTTGGTGAGAAGCAAAGAAGCTCTTATAGAAAATCTTGGTAAATATAGCTCCATCTTTTTCTGCCTAATGAGTGTAATTAAGTTTTTTTAAAAAGAGAGAATCTATCATGCCTTCAGGTTTGATCTTTTGCTGTGTACATATAGATCCTCAGATAGGTGAAATGTGACGATTAGCTTAATATACAAACTGTGTACCTGTCCATACTACCCCGATACATTTGTTTTACAAGGGAAAAAAGGATCAGTGATGAGTTGGAGTATACCATTTCGAAAATTAGTGTGAAAGGGATGCCTCAATTAAGAGTTTCTTCTAGGATGTGAAGTACTAATGCCTATATAGTCTATATATCTATATATCTTAAACTCAGTGATTGAAACTAAGGTTAGTGTATTTTTAGGGAAGGTGACGCCTCACTGAGTGTAACCACTGTGTTTGGGTAAGAGGCAGAATTTTCTGAAAAATACAAAGAGATCTATGAGGTATGATAAAAATATGGTGAATGTTAAAGCCATTTTAAAAAACAAAATTATTATAGTAAAAGACACATTTCCATGAATTCCCATGAAAACTCTCCCTCTCACTTTTATCCCATCATTCTTGCCACTTTCTAAAGCAGTTCTGGAAGTCTTCTTTCATCAATGTCTTTAGTTCAGTGTCATGGCTGCTCAGATGTCTTCAATCATTTCAAAATGTTTACCTGTCATAGTCATCTTGACTTTGGAGAAGACCCAGAAGTGGCAGAATGCCAGACCTGGTAAATAGGGTGGATGAGAACACACTGTAATGTTATTTCTTTAGTTCTCAGCTCCTGAGCATAAGAGGATATGTATTTATCTTTACATATATACATAAGTATATGTGCATATATTCATATATAGTCCTAGTTATTTTCCTCATTGCTGGGACACAATGCCAAAGATCAACAAATTAAAGCAGGAGAGGTTTATTTGGATCACAGTTTGAAGAGTTCCAGTACATAATCCAGTGATTTTAAGGCAAGACAACATCGCAGATGAGCTCTGCTCATGGAATGGCATACAGGAGGCAGAGAGAATGAAGGGAGAAGTGGAGAGAGATATACCCTTCCAGGCCACATCCCCAGTGACCCAATTCTTTGGGCTAGGCTTCAAATGTCAAAATCACATTTAACTCCAAATTAATCAGTGGAGTAAACCCCTGATGAGTGTGACACCCCAACGATCCAATCACCTTCCAAAAGCCCTGACTCATAACAGCATAAGACTATTGGGAAGACATCTAGATATAACTATAATATTGTATGTATAATATATATATATATATATATATATATTTGAATTACATCTGGAGGAAGAAGATGATATAGTTTCACAAATTAAGACTCTTTTATGCTGCTTAAATTAAACCAGATACTTGGATATATCCTACAAATCCTTTTTGTGTTTAAACATTCTAAACCTGCTGTTGCACCATTGCATGTGTTTCTATGATTTAGCATAACAATTTAAAATTTTTTAGGTAAAGGTCATATTAAGGTATACAAGTTCAGTTTGTGCTCCCAGATCACAGACTACAGGTTTCAGCTCAAACTATTTTCCAAGAAATATGTCTAAAGCCAGATATATTGAAAAGACTATAGAAGGGTTTTAGGATGGCTTGCTATGTAGAAAAAGACTAACTAAACAGGTTTTCTTGGGTTTTGGTGTCTGTTTTACTTTGGAGTATAGCTAGTCATATTAACATAGCAAATTAAGTACATATGTTTTCTCTCACTTTATATTTTCCTTTATTTTTCCCAAGGGATTTGTAGCTGCACAAATAAAAAAAATTGTATATAGTGCTATTAGGAAAAGAGACATGTTTTGTGCCTTTTTGAATGTAATAAGAAAATACTTAAAACTGTAATTTCTGAATTGCATGCTGTCACCAGCTACCAGGCAGAGTAGAGACACCAAGGAGAAGCACATACTACCCATGGTGGCTGTGCTTAAGCAAGTGACTCAGAATCTATAACAACTCTTTTACTAAGTCATTGTTGTTTCCAAAAATACTAGAAAAAGGTAAAGGGAAGAAAAATTGACTTGAGCACTTCTGTGTGGCTAATATTGATACCATATAGAAGAGAGTTCCTGTCTAGCTCTCCGGCAGTAGAGAAAAGTTAATCCAATTATCTGGATTCATCCTTTGTATTCTATATTTATTTTTTGAAAAGGGGTTTGGGCTCAAGGATATACTCTGTGAGCAGAGAATGTAAACTGCCTGTGTTGGCCTTATTACCATTACATTTAACTGAAAAATCCCAAACTGTATCTAGCTTAGGTCACATTAGAATATGCAGTAATGAAATTCAAAGGTTTGGCTTACCCTTTAAGTACAAATCATCTGTGCTAGATATGTCCTAGAGTGGCTAGTTATTTGGTTTTGATAAGCATCTTGAAAAATTTCTGAACTTGTAAAAGTATGTCATCTGTTTTTTGGAGATGTAGTTCAAAGTTATATTTATTCACTATACACACATACATGCACATGCACACACAAACAATGTATTCAGTGACTGAGAGTTAAAGAAATGTATGTAGGCAGGAAAACAAGGGTGAGATGAGGCATGTTTTTTAAGGTCTGGTTTAGGCAACATGAGGATTATTTGCGCTGTTCTTCAAATTATAAAACAAGAGAGGATAGTACATGCTAGGAGAAAGGAAATGTTAAGTTTGGTTTGAATATAATGAATTTATGATGCCTACTATGTGTCTAAAATAAAGTGTCAATTAGATTGTGGTTATGTGGGTGCTAATTGAGTCATGAAAGATAAAATTAATGAGTAGCATAATCTTTCTAAAACAGAGCCTCAGTGAGATTGAATGGAAGTGGAAAACTGGCCAAATAGATTGTACACACAAGCTTAGAAGTAGGAAGAAAATGAGTAGTAGTAGTAGGCATCATTGAGGAGAGTTTCTCTACAGGAATGATATGTTTGAAAATGTCAAATACAATTAAGCAAATAAAAGAATAAAAAGTACCTGTTGGCTGGATTTAACTGTTGGAAAGCCATTAAAGACCATAATGACAGCAGTTATTGTGGAATGATGGCGTAGAATCCAGGTAATAGCTAAATGAGTTCATAGGTAAAGAAATTAAAGACTATAAATAACTTTTCACAAACTTGGCTAAGAAAGGAAAGAAAGCTGGGGAGAAGTACTTGGTAAGGTATAGTAGCGTAAAAGTCAATTTTATTATTTTGTATTGGCTGGCATGTTAATTTTCAGCCTTATGTTATGAAAATAAATTAATGGTATTATGAATGTATTATATGTAAATCAGGAAGAAAAACTTATCATGGGTAAAAGGAATAAATACAAATCTTTAAAATATATGTATTAGCTAGTTTGTTTATTTTGATGAGGGTTAGAGCTTAAGTTCAACCTTAAAGTTTACCTCCAAAATCTTAACATAGTGCTTATCTTAATCTGTCGGTTTATGCTCCTCTACCTCCCTGGAACAACCTGCTGGCCTGCAATACTATGTGAGATATTTCTTTTCCCTAATATTGCTTATCGTGATTAGGGAGTTTAATCATATTACCTTTTTATTAATTCCTTTGCCCCCAGTTATTTAGCTTCAGTTCTCTAGTTGTCTACCAACCTAGGTGGCTTGGTAAGCCATTCTGAAATAGCAGAATAGCAAATATAGGTTCTCAGTTACTTTCTACCTCTTATAATGTCTTTTCAGGAACTTAGAAAGTAGAAAATTAAGCCCTAAAATGGATTAGCTACAGTAGCTTAACATTCTGATGTACAGGACTGTGGAGTTAGCAAAAGTTCTATAACTCTGGCATTGGTTTATATTGTACTGTAAAACATGAAATTTGGAAGCAACACTAGAAATTTTATGTCTAGCCGCTGTCTTGTCAAAGCATATATACATGCAAAGTCATCTAACTGGAATAGCAAACATCAATGTGTATTCATGGTCTAATATCTCTTTCTTTAGATTGGTGTTCTTAATTTGCTCAAGTTTTCATTAAGTGACATGATTCCAAAGCCTCATGATTGTTGACAGCTATTGCTGGGTGTTGAATTATGTCCCCTAAAAAAAGTGCAAGCAGAGCCGGGGATTTAGCTCAGTGGTGCTTCCACCTGCCTCGAAAGTGCAAGGTCCTGAGTTACATCCCCGGTACCAAACAAACAAACAAACAAAAAAAGTCCAAGTCCTAACTCTCTGTATATATGTGAATGTTACCTGATTTGGTAATAGGGTCTTTGTAGTAAAATCAAAGATCTCAAAATAAGATCAATCCTGGATTAAATTTAGGCTCTAAATCTATTGTTTATTGTCTTTGAGAGAGAAAGGAGATGAACATTTGATACAGAGATACACAGTGAAAAGGCTCTTGGGAAAATGGAGACAGGAATTGGAGTGAGTGGTCCACAAATCAAGGAATGCAAAGAAGGCTGACAACAACACAAGCATGAAAGGAAGATGTCAGAAGGAATGTTCCCTGAAAATTCTCAGCAGGATGAAACTCTGCCTATACCTCAATTTCAGATTTGGTGCCTCTAGAAATGAGAACAAATGCATTTCTGTTGGTTGGGCTGCAAAATTAGTGGTTATTTTTTAACGTAGTACCAGTAAACTAGTATAGATATGCCTATATATTTCTAATTATTTTTTTTAACATTGTGAACTTCTCTCTTCAAAATGGCAGTTCAGAATTATGCTTTTAATTCACATAAAGTTTATTGATTTGGGGTTTCCAGAAACTAAATTCATTTTCTCAAAAATCACGATACAGGGGCCAGGAATTTAGTTCAGTTGTTACACTGCCTGCCTGCTGCACAAGACCAAAGACCTGAGTTTGATCCCCAGTACAAAAAAAGAAGAATCAAGATACAAATTCTCCATGTTAAATGTTTTAATGCTTCTCATTATCCATGATATATTAAAGATGAAAAATAGTGATGTTAGGCTTGGCAATTGCTTCAGCACTTAAGTTTCACTTCAGTGACCAAATATAACCTTTTTTGGATTGAGTAATGCAAATTAAATGAAAATGTGTGGATGCTTCCATCTCTATCTCATCACCTATTACAGATCTCGAGTTTCTCAGGCTCTTCCAGGAAAATTTTATTTTAAACTTACTAAATTGAAGATTAGTCTTTTATCTACCTATAAAATAAAAGCTGTGTAATTTAATTCATCTTAATATTATTAATATCATTTTTAGAAAAGCAGACGGGAACTCAAATTACAGAAGCTTATATTTTCATGGCAGAGTTACAAAAGATATCATTCAGTATATTGCTTTCTTTGCAGCTTTTGTAATCATGGAGTTTCACTCTCCTACAATATATTATGCTGATTACGTGTCTCCTTTCTATTGGTCACAAATTTTATTTCTTGGCTAGATTTATTTGATAAGAAGAGATACTTCACTTGATCTTAGCCAAAAGGCCGAGAAGCAATGGCTGCATTTATTTGATATAAAATTATTTTGTGATGTATTTATGGCATGCTTATAAAATTAGCATTTGAATATTTGCTATCGTTTTATGATGCAAATTGGAACCATAATGATTTATTATACCATAATCTTACAAGAAAGTTTCAACCCTACTGATTGTGTGATGAAATATCCCCAGTAGTTTATGCCTGTATTATATTAATATTCATCAAACCTAGATATAGAGAAAGGAACTTCTAGCAAATCTTCATGGGTACCAATGTTGAATCAAATTACTCATAACAATTTCATTTAAATAAGTAATTCCATAAGTGTTTTGAGTGTGCATGTCCATGACATTAATGTGAAAGTAAATAATGTTTCAAAATAAAACTACAAACTAATTAAAATTTAAATAAACTGTATTAACATGATCAATGAAATTCTTTTCCTAACACTTAATTGGAAATCTTGAATCTAGTAGTGGAAATGGATTTGCATATTCTATGTTTTGTTTGAGGCTTACTTACTATTTGGAGTTTGAGGATTGTGGACTATGGATTAAATCATCTTCATTATTACTACTGTTACTTTTAAGTTATCAATTATTTTTTAAACCATTAATTCGCAATTTTAATTCAGTCAACATATTGGTGTATAACCAAATTATAACATTGTGATAAAAATATTTTAACAGAAATTATGTATTGCCCCATTACTATTAAACTGTCTACTATTAAACTGTCCCAATTTTAATTGGAATGGTCTGTTTTCTCTTTTGTCATTTTAGTTTCTACGAGACAGTAGGTACTTTGTTCATATATATTCTCAATAATGAAGCATGTGTGTGTGTGTGTGTGTGTTTCTAAGCAAATTTGTCACATGTTCAGGTTTATAAAATCACTACAAGAATCATGATAGAGAATTGTCCCATCATCATGAACATCTCCCTAGTTCTGCCTCTTAATAATTGGACTCACCCATTTCTTTCCCCCCCCAAAATTATTAATCTGCTCATCTCTATAATTTTACTTCAAAAATATTATATAATTAGAATCGTACTACATGTAATATTTTAAGATTGGCTTTTTTCCCTTAGCAAAATATTTTTGAGCTCAATTTAGGTAGTTGCAATATATCAATATTTTATCTTTTATTTTGCAGAGTAGTGTTCTACTATTAGT
This sequence comes from Heterocephalus glaber, assembly GCF_053883595.1. Classification (NCBI taxonomy): domain Eukaryota; kingdom Metazoa; phylum Chordata; class Mammalia; order Rodentia; family Bathyergidae; genus Heterocephalus; species Heterocephalus glaber. The sequence goes on along the minus strand of NW_028258145.1, from coordinate 21,723,497 downwards.
TTTGCCACAGTTTATTTAACCATTCCTTCACTGAGAGCACTTGGATTGTTACCAATTTTTGATGATTTTATGAATAAAATCATAAAAATGCCTTGTTAGGTTCACATGCTTTTATGTGGACATAAGTTTTCATTATCCTGCCTAGGAATTAGAGGGCTGAATTATATGGTAAGTGTATATATCATTTTAAAAGAAATGTCCAAAGTATTTTTCAAAGCAGCTGTGTCACTTTACATTCAGATGGAGAATATTTCAAAGATCCGTTTTTTTCACACTGTCATTGTTAGATTCTTCAGAATCTTCATATTTTACCTAAATTTCATGTACAAACACATCTGGATTTTTTTTTCTTTTTTTGTTGTTTTTTGTCCTCCTAGAAGATTTTTATTTCCCTTCCGATTTTCTTTAGTGGCCACTGTCTGTCTGTTTTTCTTTTCTGTTTCTAAGCTAAACATTCTTGCTTTGCTCCCATCTATGTGGCAACTTTTGTCCTAAGTAAATGGAACCCATATTGTGGGGCAGAGTACAGATGGTGTTTTCAGGGCCGCATCATCTGTTTAAGGCCAACCCCTGCTCCCTCTGCCTTAATTCAAACAAATCTGAAGTGTTATTCCAAGTCCAGGTCTCTTCCTAGGGTCATTTACCACCTCTGCTTCAAAGTTTTACTTCTTGCTCTGACCACTTCTGCTACCTCCCCGTGACCCACTTCTGGGGATTGTTCTTGGGCAACTCCCCAGTGGGTCTCTAGCTAGCAAGTCCACATCTCAGAATATGCTTTCTAGCAATTTTACTGTCTATCCTACCTAAGGGAAGGCAGTAAAATTGGCATAATATCAAAACCTACCTCTAAAAGCTGTTAATTGTATAAAATTAGGTTTCGGACACACAATGTTTATTGCATCAATTTGATAATTTTATAATTGCAAAATGACCTTTTCTCTACTCAGACTTTTACCTAAAGCCACAAAACTCAGGGTAATAACTGAGAAATTTTCATGCACTTTAAAGATAAGTTCTAGACACATTTATGCAGAGCTTACAAAATATATCAGAAGTATTCCTACCTTATTCCATCACCATCATATATCTACCTTCCACATTTATAAAAGGTTGAAATTTTAAAGGAGATTATTTTTAATGAGTTTGTGTAAGTACAGATATAATTGACTTCCTTCGTTGTCTCTCACTCTAAGCTTAAGCACGAGACTGTGAAGCATGGTGAGAGTTTTGGATAAAACTACATGTGTCATCAGAGTCTCGTGGGCAGACCTGAACAAAGAAAATCCAGCACTTGCTTCTAACAGAAAGAACACAGGAAAAAAAAAAAAGCAGAGTGGATTTGCCCAGGATGGTGAAACAAGGAAACAGAGTTAGGCAAGCATCGCTTCTACCATTTGCCGGACAAAGTGGCATTCCTTCCCAGTGTACAAGTGACTGCTAAGGAGCACACATGCTCCCACCTTCTCAGTTACTTCTTTAGATGGATAGAGATTTACAGTAAGAGGATGTGGGTGGTGGCACTAATATAACCAGGACTTAGAGAAGAAGATTGAAAGGATTAAGCCAAAAAATGCTGTATTTCTTCAGGGAACTAGGCAGAGTGGAAGGTGGCTTCAGAATAAATTTCCAAAGATAGAACAAATGCAGCCATGAAAGGATGTTTGCCTCATGAAAGGTGGATGTCTGCCATCAACAGCAGCCAAATTCAGTGATTCTATTTTCTCTAATTTCTTCTCTCTAAGATCCAATCCTGGGAGAGAAAACAATAGAAGCATGAAAATGTTGTGGTAGCTTAAAAACATATACAAATTCTTTGAGAGTTCTCTTATTAAGAAGTGGACCTATTTTCCCTAGCCTTGACATGGGCCAGCCTTATTAAATTAGTAAATTTTCTGCATACAAGTTAGGTTGTGATACTTTTTAACACTGTGTATATGGATTATGTATTTAAAATCTCAACTTAAGGTAATTTTTTTAAAAAGTAAAGTTAATCACATAAAAATGTGTTATAGTGGGTTTAATATTTTTACTTCAGTTATATTGTTTTGTTTTTCATTTTCTTGAGTTATAGCTCTTTCTAGATGTTGTGTAAATCAGAAATGGCTTTCTTCTAGTGAAGTGGTATCTTACAGATGGACATTTGTACTACTTACGGTTATATTCAACAATTTACAATTATTATAAGTCCATATTTCTCAATTTATTAACACTGAGGATGAAATTATCATATGCTTATATGCAAATGATGAAAATATTAAGCATACTTGTATTTTCTTTTAACTGCCACGAGTAAGCTTGCTCTAGATTTCAATTACTGTATTTTCTAAATTGTTGATTTTTTTATTATTCATAGTATTACCTAAATATTTTTCTATAGCATTTTCTCTTTTCTTGATTTGTTTCTTTCACCAGGATTTTTTCATTTGATATTCCATTTTCTTATCTCCTGTTTTTCCTTGCTTTATATTAGCTTTAGTTTTCTTTGTTTATGATTGCAAATAACTTTGATGTCTAAAATGTACTTATGATAAATAAACTAAATCTTCCTCAAACATAAACAATTCCCATATCTCTTCCATGCCTCATTCAAATCCTCCTTTTTCTTTCATAGAATCTTTTCTTAAGTTTCAATTGTTTTGGTCTTTTCTGTAAGTGAAACTGAGCTGAGTCTTTTCATTTTGCTTTTATTTACTGGTAAAACCACAAAGCTTCAACAAATAGATAAGCACTGAAAAATACCAGTAAGAGTTTCTAGGTGCATCTAAGTAGGGCTGGCTTCAGTGCTTGGCAGACACACCTCAAGGTGACCCACACGTGTTCTGCTTACTCCTGTGTATTCCCCTACCCTCAGGTTTGAATGGAAATTGTGACTTGCTTTTCATGGATAGAATACAGCATAAGTGATACAAAATAGCCTCTTTGTTTAGGTCAGTGATGGTGAATCTTTTATAGACAAGTGCCCAAACTGCAATCCAAAACCCACTTGTTTATCTCAAGGTGTCAACACTGCAATTAAACCTGAATACTGACTGAGGTTTCAGTTTAGGAAAAAAAGCAACTCATACATTAACATCTTTTGTCTTAAAAGAAAAACACAATATCACAATATCTTCAATGATAAAAACAGCTTTATGTTGAAAGGTGAAAGTTTTCAAACTCTGGACCTTGAGACTATAAATCAGGCAGTGGAACCACTGAGCTAAATCCCCAGCACTGAAAGATGAAAGTTTTCACTCGGCATGCTTTTTGCAGACTTAATTTGATCTTTGCTGTTGTGTGCATGCTCATGTATACATGTATGTATAAAGACATATAATTTGTCAAACTTTGGCTGGGGTGACTTGGCTCAAATGCTGACAGAGGGGGCTGTGTGTACCCACTGTGTCACATGTGCCATAGGTTCTGCACCACTGATTTAGGTTATTTGCTGTTGTGGCTTGTGTTTAGATGTTACCTCAAAGCCTCATGCTTTTTCAGAGGTGGCTGAATCTAGACTGTATGACTGATTCATGGTGGGGCTAGGCCTGAAGGCACTAGGATTAAGGGTGTGAGTGCTACCCACCCTAAGTAGTCTGAATAAGATGAAAGGGACAGAAAGACGCTGTTTAGATCCCTGTTGCTTTTGGTACCTTGTTGTTGCAATGAACTGTTTCTCCTCTGTGAAGCCCCTCTACCATGTGCCACTCTACCTTGGAGCCAGCCTGATATGGACTAAAACTTTGACAAACTGTGACCTAAATAAACCTTTCCTCCCTTAACTTTGGGTGTTAGGTATTTTGTCTCAGCAATGAGGGAAAAGTAACTAAGATATTTGCCAAATGATTTATATCTCTTTTGTAAGTTATATATAAGTGGATGAGTCTATTTCTCAGGCTCCCATCTTAGCCAACTGCAGAGACTCCTCTGCTAGCCTTCAAGAAGCAAACCTCTTTATTGAAAACTACCTATGTGGAGGGTTACATGAAAGTAAACTGTAGGTCACCACTAGAATTTGATGACGGTCTGGAGCCTATAGCCAGTGAGAAACTGGGCCCCTAGATGGCTGTGTTTTAGTTTACTTTCTTTAAAATTGCAAATAACTTGATGTCTAAAATGTACTTAGGGTACATAACTAAATATTCCCAAAACATAACACAAGGAAGCAGAGTCTTTTCTAAATGGGCCCTCAGATTAGAACAGTGCTGGCAAGGCTGAGAGCAGTCTGAATCAAGGACCCAGCAAGCTATCCCTGGATGCTTGACTCACAAGAAACTGTGATAGTAAACATACATTAAAACAAATTTATAAAATTTGTTCACCATTCAGTGAAGGAAGGTCTTTTTTTCATTCTTTCATTAACAAAGTTCCTGACTCTTTTTATCAAATGATAGGCTAGACTGGGAGATGTATTTTCTATCACCAATTTAGTCACTAACTAGACTGAGGAAGGTAAGGTGGAATCAATCTATGGTTACGTGCATGCTTAACTAAAGAAGTTTTCTTCTCCAGAGGAGAAAGGATCTTATATAAACTTTTCTTCTCCAGCGGAGAAATGATCTTATATAAACTTTTCTTCTCCAGAGGAGAAAAGTTCTTTAGTTAAGCATGCATGTAACCATAGATTGATTCCACCTTACCTTCCTCAGTCTAGTTGGTGACCAAACATTTTTTCTATATTTCCTAAAACATTTTACACTAATACAAATTTCCCTATTCTAGAGTTCTGTTAGCTCTTTTATACTCAAGGTATATACGAGGTCAGTAATTTTAACCTTCTTTCTAGTGTTTTATCTACTATTACTACAGTTGGAGAAATGCAGCATTCTTGGGATGATGCATGGTTTCCTTAGGGTTTGGAAGTTTCTTGCAGCAGAATATATTTTCCACATTAGTGAGGCTTGGCTGAACACAGAACAATTTTCCTAACTTAGGGATATGGCTGTATGTCATGCAACAATTCCCAGTGTTTATACTAATATCTGTTGATTGAAAATTATAAAAGAGATACAATATGTTCTTTAAATGCGTGAACGTTTCCTTTATTCTCTTGCTTGTTCAAATTAGGAAAATGGTCTTCAGACTTCATGAGTATTCTCCCAGACTGAAGGAAATCCTAAGTATTATTTAAATAAGTACTACTTTATTTAGAAAAAGGGGCAACAAAACTAACTTGTTCAATACACTGCTGATTTACCTATTTGTTTCCATGGTACATTTATAAATAAATCCCCTTTTTATTTTTAAAAGCAATTTATTTGGGGTCACAATTTATATATTCACTTTATTTAGAAGTCAATTCAAGCATCATTCAAAGCTTTTAATTACACAGCTTAGCTTTTATTCTTATACCCCCACTGACCATGTCTCAGAATCTTGATTCTTGTTAGTAAAAGGATTCTGAAAATATTAAAATTGATCTCACTTCCGTCATGTTCTCCACGTGCCTTAAGATTTTGTTCTCTATCACTTTAATTTATACAAGAAAGTGTTACATTCTTAGAGAAAAGAATTATAAATTGGTCCATAGGCTACTTCTTCCTCAGTTTACCCTATCTGCTCTATAGCTGATCAATATTTCTATTTTATAATTTGTAGTTTGTTAACATCTATTTTGATAACTCAGGAAGGTTTTTTTTTTCTATTCACATTTTTCATTGACAATTTGAGACAATTTCTTGGAAAAAGATTTGAAGTGTGTTCTACAAGAAATTTACCAGGTATGAGACTGAATTTTTGTGGATAAGATTAAAATTTATAATTTGTACTATATAAATGATCTTATATAAGCTACAGGAGACTTTCCTTGCATGGCATGTAGGAAACAATATTTTGTACACATGGTATGATGAACCTTCCCTAGGCATGTCATTACTGAACTAAACTTTGCCAAGTCTGTTCTTTTTGGGGTTAAAAAAGGACATATGCTAGATCACTTTAAAATAGTACTTATGGAATTAGACTAAGACATTAACTATATTCCACTTTGGTGTGAGTTCATTTAATTCAAGAAAATAAAACAACTTAAAAGCATTGGGACTCAAGGAGTGCAAGTGGTTGCACACAGAGAATAGAAGGAGTATGAGGAAGGTAGTAACACTTGAATGCACTGTGCTGTTTATAAGATACATACATGGAAAAAAATCCCAGCACAATCTCCTTAGGGGAATGATTATATTAAGGCACATGCTACCTTTCAGTTCTTCCTTTCTCTGTCTTATTTTTTTGAGCAGAAAATGGAAGTCATTTTTTCTTCTCATCATTTCTTTGAGTAGATTTCTAGCTGGCAAGTGCAGTGTCCATCGAAATAGCAGTAGTACAGATCCTTTGCAGGTCTAACAAGGTCAATAAGGAGTTGAGGAGTTTCCCATTAAGGTAAAATTCTATTTCAAAGGATTTTTACCAATGTTCTCTATATCCTGAAAGGCTAGGTTCTATAGGACTACTTCAGGGGGAGGCAGGACTTCAGCAGAGAGTGATGGACTTGTCAGACTTGGGATTCATAATTTACTGACCAGATCTTCCATTGTTCACCACATTGTGAAAACCCAGCAGGAAAATTATACTAGTAAATACAGAATTCCATAACTCCATTGTGATTCTGAAGGACTACCTTTCTTCCAGAGTAAATGGACAATGTAAAAGAAAAAGATGAGATATTTTTCCTCTCTGACCTTACCCTCTAGGTTTTGTATATTTTTTTGGTTTTCTGTATAGGATAATAGAGTGCAGATACAATGAAGATAATTAAGAGCCTTTGGGATTTCTAATGGGACTTCAAGTTTCTCTAGTTCAGTGGTCTACATGGCTACAAATAAGAATATTTAGGAACAAAAATGAAAAATGGTGTTTTCGGTAAATTCCTTTCATGACTAAAATTTTTGATGCCACAGAGACCTTACTTCTCAGGTACTTGAACAGTCTGATTGGCAAGAGGTCAGTATTCCATTATACCTTAATTCACAGCAGTTCATAGCACAGTAGAGGTTTTGGATTTGATTCTGTTTCTTGCAGAATTCTACGTCCCTCCTGGACTCCTTCTTTGAAACTTATATTTGTAAAATAAGTGATAGTGTAAAGTTTTTATATTAATTTCAACTTCATCCTCATTGCTAAGCTACAGTCTAGATGTCTTAGAGTCAATTTGTTTTTCTTCTCTTAGGTGTCACTGAGTTTAAATTGTTTTCTGTCCATGCAGAATATTTCTCTCCCTTAATGTTATAGAGGAAGATGAACTACTCATTGAGCTGACAGGAAAAAGAGTAGTAGGCTTAGTTTTGGTTTCAGAAATGATATATAGCTGCAGGATGTAAAAATCTACAGAGATTCATATCCTGGAAGACTAGTTAGTCTATCACAGATTCTGCCATTATTTTTCAGTCCACAAATTTGCAGGCAAAGCATCAAGGTCAGCTACAACTATTTTGGATTTCTCTGGTTTTATTATCAGCAAAATTGATTAGCAATGTCTTCTAACTTGTGGTAATTTTAAAGGAGGCAGAGCTAATCAGATGGTCAGATGGAAGCATTTGAGGAGTCAAACTAAGTTAGAGGAAGCCAATGACTAATGACAATATAATATTGATAATTTTTACCGAATTAACCTCTGAGATCCTCTGATGCCTGCCCAAAATATAAAATTAATAAGTTTCTTCTTCTAAGTATTTAAACTTTCTAACTCCCCCCTGCCAAGATTTTTCTTTCTTTGTTTTGAAGCACCTAGTCCTTTATACTTGCCATCTTTTCTTCAGTTTTCAGGCAAAATATATTTTATTAGTAACTGTATTAATGACAGGCTCAGTCCCATGGATTCAGGGAGTTAGCTTGGTATGATATTAGCTGTTTTCTATCTGGAATTTCATCCCTGAGTTTGTAGCATATGGAGTCCGGGGGAATCGCTCAGTGTGGAGAAAATTTCAGAACTCAGTGAGTTGACTATAACTTATCAAAGGTTATCTTGTTTGATCATTACTAAAACTGAGGTAATTTGTTTCTTCCTCAGGGCATTAGTTCCCTCTAGATTCACAGTTGAAATAATGTTATTATAATTCTAATGTGCCAGCATAAACATCAGACCTTAAATATTAATGGTGATTGCAATGCAGATAAACCTTTAAATAATTCAAAATATTGCTAATCAAATTCTAAATTTTAAGATGATTGTTTGCCAACATGTTTTTTTCTCTTCACAATTTAAAATTCATTATGGGCCTTGAAGATGAGTTCTATCATCCTTCTTTTATAGAGGAAGTAACTATGCTCAGAGTGAAGTCTGAGTCTCCAACCCAGGTCTTTAGGTTCTCATCTATTAATTTCTCCATTTCAAAAGTAACTCCTGTGTAATGGTCTATATTTTATAAAATTCATCAAATATTTTCAACATTGCAGGGAAGAATTTGGAGCATACATTTGACTGGCAGTGAAGAGCCTGTGCTAGTGATAAACAGCTATAGACTAAGAATTTTTTTAAACAGCTAAACATTATTTGGATTTCTCTTTTTACTAATTATGATTTTGGAAAGGTTGCCTAAATTTCACTGAAATACACTTTTGTCTTCTCTAAAGGAGAATCCTAGAGGGCCACAGTTTCAGTTTTCTGATGCTATATAACAAAACATCTAAAACTTAAGAGAATAGTAATTCTTTTTTTATGATTCTGATATTAAGAATTTAAGCAGAGTTCAGCAGGGACATTCTTTTGCCCCACTTGGTATTGGTTGGAGTTATTATCTTGGTTGTTGAAATTAGCCAGCAGCTGGATTAGGGTAGAAGGGGAAGAAAGTTTCCCTGACATGTTTGGCGTCTTAATACTCCTCCACGTAGTCTGACGCTCTCTCTTTCTTATTCAGTTGCCTTTCATGGTTGCCTGCTCATATGTACTGGCTTCTGAGAGGAAGGAAGAGGAACTGCAAGACCTCTTTGAAGGGCAGACTTGGAACTGGCACATATCACTTTTTCCATATCCTATTGGCCAAGCTAAGTTTAAAAAAGAGCCTCAGTTCAAGGGAAAAGAAGACAGATTCTATTTCTTAATGGGTGGAGAAGTAGGTACAGGGAGGGAAGAGATTAATGGCACTTACAAGAGGAAATCATATCAACCTTCAACAGCAATTGTAATTACTCAACATGAGACTGAAAGTTGCATTTTTCCAACACAAATAATTATTACATTGTAGTTACAGACAAATATTTTATGCTATGGGAGTATAGAAGTGAACAAAATATATTTTGGGTTTTTTGCCTCATAATAGTACAAAAGGCAGATATCAACTAAATAAATAGATTAGCATGGATTTAAAACATTTGCAAAATCAATGCAGAAAACCTACACTGTGCTCTAACACAATAACAAACTTAGATTAATGGGTCAGGAAAAACTTTGAAATGAGTTATTTGTATTGAGAGCTGTAGTCTGAATTTAATTTAATCACATGAAAACGAAGGGAAAGAACATTTGAGGCAGATGCCGCAGCACATGTGAGGGTCTTGAGTTGTGTTCCAAGCACTGAAAGGTCACTGTGCCTGGGAAGTGGGGTTCAGGGAGTAAGGACTTGAAAAGGCAGGCCTGGATAACATAATTAGCAGAAAAATTTTCCCTATTTCATCCAGATGTGTAAAGACAGTTCTTCCAAAGGTTACATACATAAGAATATTATGCTGTGGCTGGTGACATATAAAAACTCAAAGAGATTCTATAGTTTGCTTCTTTTCTGCTAAGTGTGTTCCCATAGTCACCAACAGGTGTGTGTGGGCAGGAAGGCAAAGGGAAGATAAACATTTTCAAATTGAAATTTAGGATCTTATTTTTCTAAAACAAGCTCATATCTGTTTCTTGAACTTCTTCAATTCCTAATGTTATTACTCTTATGGTTTCAACATCATTAAGTGAACTGTGGTTCTACCTCCAAATTAATTCTGCACCAGGCCTACAAACACAGAAAGGCACAAATTAATATTTTAATTGAGTTGAAAAAGTCCTCATGAAAATGACTACCCTTAAAAATTGTAATTATGCATGCATAACAAATAATGTGTTCCAAATGTGGTTTTTTGGCCTCAAAACAGCAAAGCCCAAAAGCAAATGATAAATCCAGAGCCAGACAGTTAGAATAGGCATTAAATCATTGCAGATTGTGGATATCTCTGCTTGTTACAAAAGGAATAAACTGAACAAGATACAGTGCCTCTTGATAGAGGGAAATAATCTGCTAGATAGTAATTTACACCAATTCACCATCTATTTACCACATATTTATTGTGTGCTCAGCTCTATGAAGTATATTTACTGAGTATACAAAGAACTATATGAACTCAATGCTATATGAATAGGCACATTCTAACCAGGAAGGCTAAATACCAAAATGATGTGCAATAAAGAACATAAAATTCAGTTACACTGACAAAAATGTTCTAGAAGTTAAGAAGAAGAGAGCCTTTTATGTGGAAAGACAAGTACAAATGTTTTTGCCTTAAAAGTAGCTACTATAACCAGGCACTGTGATGTTGTACCCCTCTTGTCTTCTCAGCGTCCATTTTTTTCTTCTTCCTAGACAGGGTGATTGGATGAGCTGAGACAAGTGATTGGAGTGAATCTCAATAGTCATGCCAGGAATGCAGGAATATATACTGCTTCCTACTGTCTAACAACAAGGATGGCTGTAAGCCAATATACTGCTCGTAGTTGCAAGGGAAGCAAAAGGAGATATCTACCTGAGAATCCTCAGCAAATGTTAAGTAAAGATTTGAGATATGTTTAAAGGATTTCCTGAAGCTCCATCTGCCTTTGCATTGTTCTGTTTCATTTTATTTTATTTTACCCTTGCAGCCCAAGTCTATCTAACTGATAAGAAGGCTACCACTTAATTTTCCTGTCCCAGTGTGCTTCTTGGATGATTCATATTGCCTAATTAATAACTGCTTTTAATTATAATGTGTAAGAAGGATGGATAAATAATAATTAAGATCCTCTTTCATCTTGAAATTCTATGACACTAATTTCTTACAAGAGCCACTTCTAGCACTGGATCTGACCGATTCCTTCAAGTTTCAACCAGCAATTATATGTACTGGAATGAAGAGTTTGGGGGAAAAAAAGAAACAGAAAAAAGAAGAAATCTAAATTCTTGGGTATATATTAAGAAAACCAAAGTTTTTTTCCCCTTCTATGTACTCATATAGAACAAAAAACCAATTTATAATCATAAACAATCTATAATTTATTAGTATACCTTGAAACCAATTTTTAATTTCATATGAGGCTATAGACTCTCTAAGCAGACTTGCATCATGTTCACCTGTGTATTGGTAAAGTCTAGCATGGTACCTGGGGTTATGGTTAAAGTAATCTTAAGATTGCTAGAGAATGAAGGAGCATCAGGTACTAATACTGTGATAGTTTTAATTAAAAAAAATTATGAGGCCAGTGGGAGCTAAACAAAGAGAGAAATATGTGACTCTAAAGAATATGTGAAAGAAGGGAAAAGAAAAAATATGAGGAAAGGAAAAATATGGAAACAAAGTCTTTGTAAATAGGGAAGGGAGGAGGGGGTGAAGGGAAGGCAGGGCAATGAGGAAAAAATGATAACCAAGATATATCATGTAAAGGTACAAGATCCCAATGATGAATGTAACTGTATTGTATACCTAAAATGTACCAATAAACTTAACGAAAAAAAAGAATATTTGTGTATACATGCATATGTATGTATACACACGCATCATATATACATACCTATATAACAAGAGATAAGACTCTAGAATGAAGATTGCAGAAGCAAGTTTGGCCACTTCCTGGAGGAAATTGGAAACCATTTCACTTGGTACTCAAAAATAATCAGAAATATTAGCTTAATTGCTCCAGACATTTTCTTGTATTTTTCCTTAATTAGTTATTTTTTCATACCTCCTCTGAAAGGCAAGCTCTTATTATCGAAAGTAACCCACAAAACAACGAGGTAATCTGTATGAACTAAGAGTGACACGTGCAGCCAGAAAGTACACACATTGAAGGGTGTCACATTGAATTACATTTTTAAATGGAGCACAAAAATAAATTTCAAGCCACATTTAAGGGTTAGAATGACCTCTCTAAGCTGGACCGGCCAGATAAGTGGAGCAGCTTGAAGCAACAGAGCCGTCCTGGGCCTCGCCCACGCCACGGTGAGGTCAGTTTAGCGCCTTTCAAGTCCCAATCCCCCCCCCCCCCCTCCCCGCCGTGCGCCTCTGGCCTTCTGGCTTTTCTGCTACCTGGTCCCACACTACAGAGGGACAGGGGATTATAAAGACACTTGTCCTGAGCGCCACAAGATAGAGCAGAAGTTAGAAACAGAAAGAGGCCTTCTCAGGCTCCTCGATGAAAACTGAAGCTCAGCCGAAAAGTAAAGAGAATCTCTACAACAAAAGCACATCAGACCACTGTACTTGGTCTGCTGCTGGCTTGCTGAGGCTCATTGACGCGTATATGCACATGGATTCCTACGTTGCCAGCTGTGATAGCAGAGACATACCCCGAAGGAGGCCCATAATTTCTTTTTCTATTTGCAAAAAAGAAAAAGAAATTTTTTTTCCTATTTTCAGTTCTTAATTTTTACTTTCTCTCTACTCTTCAAAGTTTTACTTTTCTTTCTTTTCTTTCTTTTATCTTTTTCCCCTCTCTCTCACTCATTCTCTTGCTGACCCATATTGCTCCTCATCTCCCCATTTGTTCCTTTGTGCACTGAATTCGGATTTCTCCCTTGCTGTTTTTTTCTTCTCTTTTTCCTTCTCTTGATTATCATTATGTTTAAAGGAAAGTAAATTTGGTATCTAGCCTCCCTGTTGTTGTTAGGTAATTCTATTCACATCTTTGTTCTTTCATTCTGACATTTTCTCTCCCCTTTAACAACTTCTTAGAGTTTGTGTGATCTTTCTGTGTCTTTGGACCTCACTGCTAATCTTACCTGTTCTTTCTACCTGTCCCTCCCTCCCCAACTCCTTTTAACTCCCCACTCTAAGGGAAAAGATGCTATATTGAAGAGCTTATTCATTATAAACTTATTTTAGGTTGGTCCTCAGTTTTAATTTAACTCACATAGTTAAAATTGATAGATTAATAACTATCACAAATTGTCATTTTCTAAGCTGTGCTTGATGCTATAGTATTGCTGACTATGTCTTTTGGGCTAACATGTTGTGATTGATCTAATTAGTTTTCCTTCCTGGTACAAGGAAAATAAAATAGCCTCAGAGTCATTTTCCTACCTGGTATAAGGAAAATAAAATATCCAAACACAAGCTATGTCTAGAAGACAACTCTGAAAAGCAATCATTCCACAAGGGTTCTAAACACAAGCAAAAAACATGCCTACATTAAGCAATTTTGAAATATCAACCCAGGAATTATACCAAGGACAGTACCAAAAACAAAAATGAGAAGACACTTAAGCAAGGCACAAACACAGGCTTCCATGCCACAAAAAGGAAATTCTGGGGGAAATGAGGTGGAAAAGTCTGACAAGCAACCACTTGGACACTTTGAACTGATAGCACAGGAAGTAACAAAGCAGATGCATGAGGCTCTAGAAAAATTCAAAGCAGGAATTATCTCCCAGATAACTACAGAGATGGTGAGCAGAGTGAAAGACATGATTAGAAGCTCTAGAGCAGAAACAGATAAGAAAATACATGACATCAGAAACATGCTGGAAGCCATGAATGCCCAGCCTAAGAAAGAAATGGAAAAAATGATCGCCCAACACAAGAAACGGAATCCATGAAACAGATTCAAACAGATATTCAAGAGATTAAAAACTCCATTGAAAGCATGCAGAGGAGACTAAGAGAATCAGAAGACAGAATATCAGATATAGAAGACAGGATTGCAGTTAAGGACCATGAAAACAGAGATTTCTTAAAGATAGTAAGGGACCATGAGAAATCAATCCAACAGCTGCTAGATGATGCAAAGAAGAATAACATAAGACTCATAGGAGTCCACAAAAAAACAGGAGAAAGTACAATTGACATAAAAAACTGTTCACAGAAGTAATAGTAGAAAACTTCCCAGACAGAGGTAGAGAATTGGACATACAGATAAGTGAGGCATATAGAACTCCAGTCAGCAGTGACCAAAAACAATCTACAGCTAGACCTATAATAGTCAAGATTCCACAAACTCAACAGAAGAACAAAATTCTACAGGCAGTTAGAGAAAAGAAACAAATCATCTACAAAGGAAAGTGCATCAGAATCACGGCAGATTTCTCAACACAAACCCTCAAATCAAGGAGAGCCTGGAGTGAAGTATTTCAAGCCCTATAAGAAAATAACTTCCAACCTAGACTGTTGTATCCTGCAAAATTATCTTTCAAAATTGATGGGGAAATTAGATACTTTCACAACAAAGAACACCTGAGAAACTTCATGAGCACCAAACTAGCACTCCAAACAATTATAAGCAATATTCTAGAAAAAGACAATGAAGGTCACAACTCCATGAGGCCAGCAGAGAGAAGGCACCATGCAAGGTAAGACACTAAAGCAAAAGGGGGGAAAATAAGAAATAAAAGAGCCAACAAGAGTAAAACAGCATGACAAGGATAAGTCAATATCTCTCAATTATAACTATCAATATTAATGGCCTCAATTCAGCAATCAATAGAAATAGACAGGCAGAATGGATTAAGAAGCAAAATCCAGCAATATGCTATATACAAGAAACACAGCTAAATCAAAAAGAAATTCATAGACTGAAAGTAAAAGGATGGAAAACAGTTCTCCATGCTGCAGGAACATGGAAAAAAGCAGGTGTAGCAATTTTATTTTCAGACAAAGTAGATTTCAAACCCAAACTAATTAAGAGAGACAAAGTTGGTCACTACATCCTTGTGAAAGGAACAAACCAAGAGAAAGAGATGACAATCCTAAATATATATGCACCAAATACGAATGCCCCCAACTATACAAAACAAATATTAATGGACATGAAAAACCAAATAAGCACTAATACGATTGTAGTGGGGGAGCTCAACACCCCTCTATCACAAATAGACAGATCAACTAGAAAAAAAATTAACAATGAAATTCTAGAACTGAACTAAGCTATTGAACAAATGGACTTAATAGATGTTTACAGAGTCTTCCACCCCACAAAATCAGAATACACATTCTTTTCAGCTGCACATAGGTCATTCTCCAAAATAGATCACATCCTAGCTCATAGGACATATCTAAGTAAATGTAAAAGAATCCAAGTTATCCCCTATATATTATCAGACCATGTTGCAATACAATTGGAGATCAATAACATAAGAAACTGCAAAACACCCACAAATACATGGAAATTGAACAACACTCTCCTGAACAACCAACGGGTAACAGAGGAAATTAAAGAAGAAATTAGACAGTTTCTACAAGTAAATGATAATGCCAGTACAACATACAGGAATCTGTGGGACACAATGAAAGCAGTTCTATGCAGGAAATTCATAGCAGTGAATGCCCATATTAGGATAACAGAGAGAACTCAGTTAAATAACCTAATGCAGAACCTCAAGCTTCTAGAAAAAGAAGAGCATAACAAACCCAAAGCTCATACAAGAAAGGAAATTATAAAGATCTGAGCAGGAATCAATGCAATGGAGACTAAGAGAACGATACAAAAAATCAATGAAGCCAAGATTTGGTTTTTTGAAAGAATGAATAAAATCCATAAACCTTTAGCCAACCTTATCAAAAAAAAAAGAAAGAAAAGGCTCAGTTCCATGCAATTAAGAATGAAAAAGGTGAAGCCACAACAAATCCAGTAGAAATCCAGAGAATCATCAATACCTACTTTGGGAACCTGTACTCTAATAAAATGGAAAACACAGAAGAAATGGACAGATTCCTAGATACATATGAATTGCCAAAATTAAATGAAGAAGAATGAGTGAAATTGAAAATGTAATAAAAAAATTTACCAACAAAGAAAAGCCCAGGTTCTGATGGCTTCACTGCTGAATTCTACAAGACATTTAAAGAAGAACTATCACCATTACTCCTTAAACTCATCAAGGAAATTGAAAAGGAAACAAGGCTTCCAAATTCATTCCTGGAAGCAAGTATTACTTTGATCCCAAAACCAGGGAAAGACCCAAACCAAAAAGAGTACTACAGGCCAATCTCCCTAATGAACATAGATGCAAAAATCCTCAACAAGATACTGGCAAACAGAGTAGAGAGGGTCATCAAGATGATCATATTCCCTGACCAAGTCAGATTTATCCCAGGGATGCAAGGATGGTTCAACATCCCTAAATCAATAAATGTAATACACTATATTAGCAGAGTCAAGGACAAAAACCACATGATCATCTCAATAGATGTAGAAAAAGGATTTGACAAAATCCAACACCCATTCATGATAAAAACGCTAAGAATATTTGAATAGAAGGGCTTTATCTCAACCTGATTAAGGCTATCTATGAAAAACCAACAGCCAACATCATACTAAATGGTCAAAACCTGAAAACATTCACGCTAAAATCAGGAACAAGAAAAGGATGCCCACTATCACCACTCCTGTTCAATATTGTTCTGGAAACATTAGCCATAACAATTAGAAAAGACAAAGGAATAAAGATAGGAAAGGAAGAAGTGAAACTGTCATTATTTGCTGATGATATGATACTTTACATAGAAGATCCAAAAAACTCAGTCAAAAGCCTGCTAGACCTAATTGGCAGATTCAGTAGAGTAGCTGGATACAAGGTCAACACTCAAAAAACAATAGCCTTCTTATACACAAATAACAGACCCATTGAGAGAGAAATTCAGGAAATAATTCCTTTTACAATAGCATCTAAAAAAATGAAATATCTAGGAATCAACCTAACAAAGGAAGCAAAAGACCTCTACACTGAAAACTACAGCTCTCTGAAAAAGGAGATCGAAGAGGATATACGAAAATGGAAAGATATCCCTTGTTCCTGGGTAGGAAGAACCAATATAGTGAAAATGGCCATACTTCCAAAACTACTATATAGATTCAATGCAATGCTGATTGAAATTCCAACAATATACTTCCCAGAACAGAAAAAACAATCCAAAATTCATTTGGAAGCAGAAGAATCCTAGAATAGCAAAAGTAATTCTAGGCAACAGAGACATGGCTAGGGGTATTACAATCCCCAACTTGAACCTATACTACAAAGCTACTGTGATAAAAACAGCATGGTACTGGCAAAGAAACAGACCGGAAGATCAGTGGAATAGATTACAAGATGCAGAAACAGCTCCAGACATACTCAGCCACTTCATCTTTGAGAAAGGAGCCAATAACCCTCCTTGGAAGAAAGATAGCCTATTTAATAAATGGTGTTGGAAAAACTGGATTTCAACCTGCCAAAGATTAAAACTAGACCCATACCTATCACCACCCACTAAACTAAGATTGAAATGGATTAAAAATTTAAATATTAAGGCAGAATCACTAAACCTGCTGGAATACAAGTTAGGTAGAACTCTCGATGACATTGGCATAGGAAAAGACTTTATGAACAAATCTTCCATAGCATGGGAGCTAGCACAAAGAATCAACAACTGGGATCTCATCGTATTAAAAAGCTTCTGCACTGCAAGAGAAACGACCCACAGAGCTAAGAGACAACCTACAATGTGGGAAGAAATATTTAGCAGCTGTACCTCAGACAAAGGTCTACTATCGAGAATATACAAAGAACTGTAAAAAATCAGACCCCCCGAAATTCAAAGACCCAATTCAAAAATGGGCATCGGAAATGAATAGACATTTCTCAGACAAAGAAGTAAAAACAGCAATTAAATATATGAAAAAATGTTCAACATGACTGGTCTTTCGAGAGATGCAGATGAAAACAACCCTGAGATTCTACCTCATCCCACAAAGATTGGCTGCTATCAAGAAATCAACCAATAACAAATGCTGGCAGGGGTGTGGAGAGAAAGGAACCCTTCTCCATTGTTGGTGGGAATGTAGATTGGTGCAACCACTGTGGAAATCAGTATGGAGATACCTAAAAAAACTAGGACTACAGGTCTCATTTGATTCCCCTACTGGGAATCTTCCCCAAAGAATTAAAAGAATCATACCACAGCGATATATGTGCACCTGTGTTTATAGCAGCACAGTTTGTAATAGCTAATGCTTGGAAACAGACCAAATGCCCATTGACTGGAAACTGGATAAAGAAGATGTGGTTTTTCTATAAAATGGAGTACTACTCAGAGATAAAGAATGAGAAACTAAAGACATTTATAGCTAAATGGATGCATATTGAGTCCATACTCTTAAGTGAAATGAATAGGACACACATGTGTAAATACCAAATAGTTTCCCTAGTGTGAGAAATTGAAAGTGTAAATAAGCATGAAAATGATTAAAATGAATAATTGATAATTTGAAATAAGAAAAGGTCCAAGGGTTAGGGGATGGTGGGAGGGGAAGGGGAAAGGGAAGAAGGGAAAGGAAAAATTATGAGAAAGAAAAAAAAAATGGAATCAAACTCTGTGTAAATAGGGAAGAGTGGAGAGGGTAAAGGGTGCACAGGTAATGGGAGAAAAAATAAAAACTAAGATACATCATGTTCTGGTACAAACACCCAATGATAAATGTAAATGTATTCTATATCTAAAGTGTACCAATAAATATGTATATATAAATAAAAAAAGAGTTTGAATGATAGCACTGATTCTTATCACAGTTTACTAAATAGTGTATACACCTCTAAAGTTCACTCTAAGGAAATACTTGCCCTTATAGCCTCTGTTGATATAAGCATATTTTCTCTACTCAGGGAGCAAGGAGGGGGAGAACATGGACTATCCCTAAATGAATAAGTTAACAACCCACTTAGAAATTAAAAAATAATTGAGTCCGCTGAAGGTGACACAGTGGTAATGTGTTGTTTGATTCACTGAAGATCCACTTCACACAGTTAAGCTATCAACATGCTCAGCTCTCTATCAATCCTCTGACAAGGAAAATCTCAGTGGCCATGAAAACATACCTCCAAACAAATAGTAAAGTTGCACCTTAGAAATCAAATAACTAAGTGTAATTTCAGAATGAAGAAATCAATCAGATGAAAGTATCCCTGTGACCAACAGATGCAGAACATGTCTAACTGATTAATATGCCAGGGATATTATTATTAAAATTTTTATTGGTCATATTTTTCAGTGACAAACATCACAATGTTAGAGATTGGAGACATGACCTGTGGTTTAAGCATTCACAATGCAGCAGCAGATCCACATGAGTAAACATATAATGGCAATGCCATGTGAGATGATTTATAACAAAGGCATTCACAAAACATATGTGAAACAGAGAAAGCAACAAACACTCTCTGGAACCAAGAGTGGTCAGGAAAAGACTTACAAAGCAAGTTCTGCAGGAGATGGTTCTCAAAGACTGAGTGTTGCTGGGATATCTAGCAGGGTCCTTATATGATGGATAGAGTAATAAAAATACCTCATCACTTCAAATTTCCAAACATCATTCTTTTATAATGATAGTTTATATGTTATCTAAGGATGTGATATTGTCAGGAAGAGTGCCTCTAATGTATTGATTGGGTAAGAAAATGACAAATACAGTGATCTTAGGAAACCAAGCTCCATTTTTGGTATGAGAATGGTTGGATATACAAGACATGTGGCACCAAGATGATACTTAAAAGATTATAAGAAATATGGTGTCCATGGCAAAATTTTAGACTGCATTTTCAGAGGGAGATGTTGATAAAATTCAATAGTAAATTATACAGGACAAAACTGGTATTTCAAGAAGACATAATAGGGTATACATGAAAGAAGAAGGAATGTTTTGCAGACACCTAATGTTTTTAAATTGAGTATTTGTTTTGAAGAAGAAAATAATTGCTTAGTAACCTGGAATGGTGGGAGGCATGCTGAGCCAAATACAGAAGCAAGATGGTTCATAAAATTATAATGAGAGTGAGCATGAAGATCTGGTTCTAGCACCTTCCTAGAGGATTAATTATGGAGGAAATTTGGTTAAAATAAACAAGATCTTAATGTAGCAAATATTCATGTGAGAGATTATAGCCATTGCTAGTGAATATACTAGTAATGGTGAGACACTGAGTCTAGTCTTTACTTTCTACATAAAGGATAAAGGAGAGTAAGTACATTCACCCCTCAATAGCTCTGTATTCCCTATCCATAGATTCAATAACATTAGATTAAATATCTTTGAGAAAAAAATTCATGTGTATCAAACACATAAATTGTTTTTGTCATTGCTCCCTAAAAATATAGTGCAACTATTTACATACCATTTACATATATTGGGTATTGTAAGTAATCTTGAGATGATTTAAAGAATACATGAGGATATGTATACTATACCATTTTACAAAGAACTTGAGAAATTGTAGATTTTGGTTTTTCTGGGGTGTCCTTCAATCACTTCTCTACAGATATTGAAGGAAATCTATAATACTACAGGATCCTGATGAAGAATGAGGCCATGAGGGTGGGTCCTGTGGCAAGAGCAGTGGTGGTGGGGAGACCATGGATGAAATTTCATAGCCTTTTTATCCTCAGTACTTTAGTCTCCTGTTGGTGCCTCCCATTGACTGAATGCTATTTGAAACTAGCTGGGTGATTTAACTCATAGGGATTGGCCAGTCAGTGCATAGAACAAGCTAGATTAGAGTACAAAGGGAAAGGGTCAATCACAATAGAGATTAGCTACCACAAGGGACTGGGGAGAATTAACTAGCTCTTCTGTACACCAAATCCTATTTCACTTAAGATCTTCTAATTCATTATGTTTGTATTTTCTCTCATTCCAAGGAATGTTTTGATGACTAATTTGACCTTCTTGGTTTCTCTAGTCGGTGATAAGGGTTCAAATTAGCCAATCCAAATATTTTGAATATTAGTACAACTATCATCTGTTGTCAGTAAATATATTCTATCATTCATTATCTTTTTTTCAAGATTGGTTATTGTAAATCATTATTCAGAAGCTTGGTCACCCTTGGACACTACTTTCAAACTAAAGACCTGACCTTAGGTAAGGTAGCTCCACCAAATTAATACATAGCAATAAGTACTTTGTTAGAGTATAATTTGGAAAATGAAAAATCATATCTCTCATACCAAGATAAAATGACATCTGAAATTAATGAATTAACCAGTAAGATGCTGAAACCAGTTAAAATGAGAATTTAAAGAACTTTCATTTTAACTTCCTAATTTGATGAACGGATATCAGGAAAGGACAATTGGACTTAATATAAAGTACTTTATAGATCTAGAAGATAAAGAACTCAAGAGTTGAGATTTTTTTCCACCAGACAAAAATTACTTGAAGCTTTACTACCTGAAATCTGCAGGTTAGCCCCAAACTTACAGAATTTTAAAATAGTCCCTTTAAAGAAAGTTCACTCAAATACACACACCTACTACTGCACTGAACACCCAGTATTCTCCACCACCTAGTACATGTTCCAGATACTTTTTTTGATATTTGGAACATACTTAAGAACTTTCCAAGCTTCCTTCTCAGATTAATTTGTTTTTAGATATCTTTTTTTGGAGAACCAAATCACAGAAAAGTTCTGGTTTGTTTGAAGTAAGTTCCAGATAATTTTATGAAGAAAAGCACTCAAGAGAGAGGGGTGGGTCGTTAATATCTATTTTATTTTCTGTAAACAATTTACTTTGTTTTTTAAGAGAACAACAACTTTATTTTAGGCAGTACTTTCACTTTAAATTTATCTGACTTTTATTGAAAGAACTGATTAGTCATTGCTCCAAAGTGAGGATAGAGAATTTTAGGAACTTCACAATCAATTTAGTGAACTGTTTCTTAACATGGAAATAGACATGGTTGTTATTTTTAGTGTTGTATCAGTCTTTCCTTTTTTTAATATTAATTTTGCTTCCTTGGAATCCTAGAGAGCTTATTCACTGGAGCATTCTCTAACTCATCTCCTGATTATTTTTGATCCTCATGCAAACCAGAGAGGGGTCAATGTTGGTCTCTGGAAATCTGGCAGACTAGTTCACATTTCTCCTTTGAATTTCTGCTATCTGTCCTTTCTTGTTGCTAATATAACACTTTACAGAGTCCAGTTTATCTGAACTGAGTTTTTCTCAGAAAGGATTGCCACTGAATTTAAGTACAAAAAAGAATTATTCCCAATATAGATATGGTGCCTTCTGAAATCAGGGCAGTTCTTGTTTTTACTTATTTGAGAGAGACCATACCATCTTCTGACTATAAAGTCACACTCTGAGGAAGAGAGGATTATGGGCAAATTTTTAAGGAAGGCTAAATTTATCTATGACTGCAGATACAGTATTATCAATGTGCCATTATTACTCTAAAGTTAAATATATTGAAACCTAACTTCTACATTTCCTAGACAATACTTTTTATCCTGATCCTAGATTACTGTACACCATCTAATGTTCAGTTTGAGAGCACTATTGTTTCTAACTTTTATTATACCTTAAAGAATATTGCTGGTCATTTTATTTTTTTCATGTGTCTTTATCACTATTTAAAAATCCTAAATTGCAAGGAAACACTTTTTCTTATAAACACTGAAGTGACAGAGTTTTCAAAGGTGAGCAATCTGAGAGTTTAGGCACTAAGGCAAGCCAGGCTATAATTTACTACAACTTAGTTTTAGAGAACACAATAGAGTGAAGAAAGATAATATTTTTTTAACTTGTCACAATATTGTCAATGTATTTTCATGTTGCTTTCTTGCCTAACTAAAACTTTAAGTATGTATGACTCTTACCTAAACATTATTATTTTCTCAATTGCAATACAATTTACTAGTATTAACTATACTCTAGCAGCTTAAGATTCTACTTTCTAAAATAGAATTTGGAGAATGAATAAGTTAATCAAATAAACTTGTGCTACTGTTTGCTAAATAGTTACCCTTCCTAGGTAGTACAAATGTCAGACCATTGAAATTATCTTCTAGCAGCTTCACAGGAGGTCTGTAACTGTGCAATCTATTCCTCATAGCATATTATCTCTGCCAACAAATGGCAGTCTTAGTGATGGAACTGTATTTGGGGATAGTTAGAAAATATTAAACTGGTTGATAATTTTAATTGACCAACAAATAACTTTTATTCATTTGAAATATTATACAAAATTTTTCACTTTTTAGTTTTTTAATTTCAGTTTTATGTATTGTGTGCATGTTTATCACTTTATTTTTCCCTTTCAATTTTAACATATTCGTGGCTATATTCTTTTTTGTGTGGGGGGGGTGTTACATTACTGAACAAAATCTAGTCTTTTTCTTTTGGAAGACATTTCTATTTGCCAGCTCTTTTAAATGCAGCACTTGAATTTCTTTGTTTGTTTTTATTTTTATTAGTATGTTTATAGAACATGATTACATTCACTGTAGGGGATTGGTACATGTACATGACACATTTAAATTCCTTTCTTTTCCCTCCTCCCTCCCTCCACTTTATTTTTCCAGCATCAGATTCACTTATTTATCATATAAGGCCTTTTAAAGTTAATTATCATATGTACAAACTGAAAAACAGACTAATAGGTCAAAGAACGTATACAATAGTAAGATACAGTTAGGTTTGGTTCTAGACTTTCAGCTTGTCTGTTCAGCAATGAGCTTCCAATGTCCTGATGTCATATATGTTTAACATCATCAATATTCAAGGTATTTGATAAATTTCTATAATTAGTTTTTCCTTCTGATAGCTATTAGTCTTTATTTTGCCCCCAAATATGCAGAGTAGCATGTTCCTTGAAATCAGGACACATGTCCACCTTTTCAAATTTTCCTAATCTTTAAAATGAATTTGTAACTTTGCAAAGAATATAGTAGTTTTGAGTTCTATCTTATTCACTGTCATCTTTTGCAGTTTCAGTTATCTTCGGGCAACTGAAAATACAGTACAATTCAATATTTTGAGAGAGGGACCACATTCATATAGCTTTCACTATAGTATTGTTATAATTGTTATATTTTATTATTACTTACTAATTTTAATCTCTTATGTTATAAGTAAAACACACACACATATATGTATATATGAAATACATAATATATATAATTTGAGTATTTTTGAGTGTCACACAAAATGGTCCAAATTTTGGATCATTTCTGATTTTGGAATTTTGGATTAGAGATGATTAACCAGCAAAGACTTTGCAAATGTTTCAAAATCTGAAAAATTTCAAAATCTGTAAACTTCAGGTTCTAAGCACTTCAGGTAAGGGGCACTCAATGTGTTTATGATTCAATACTACCTTTGGTTTTAGGCATCCACTTATGGTTCTGGAACATATCCCCACAGATAATGAGGTAATATTCACGGCACTTTTACCGTTATCCAAGGATTTGTGCAAAGTGATGAAAAACAAGTTCAGCCTTTCCCCAGCTGAGATCAGACTAGGAAACCTCTTGTCTTGTATTGCAGCAGTTACCCAGAGATGACTAGAGAACAGATTTGGTAGAGCAGCACAGTGAGAAACCAGAAACTCAGGTGGATTCCAACACCAGCACCTGTGTGGAGCAGCTCAGAAAAGTCAAGCAACACTAGAACTCATTTTCTCTTTTGTCAAATAAAAGAAAACAGAATCTATCAGGATGAGACATTTTTAGAATTTAAAATTACAACCTATGTGAAACATATATGCTTGTATATTTACATAAGTATAATTTTATATGTAAGTATCCCTTGCTATTCTTTATAACTAATAAACTTAGCATACGTTCGTATATATGTATATGCGTGTATATATAGGTATGGGTATATAGATATAGAGTGATATAGATAGTTCAGTACTTACTGCAGTTCAAAACATACTTCAACTTTATATAAAGTGACAGCCACAATGAGATTGAGAATGAACCAATAATGAGAAGTGACTACATATAGGCTCAGATCAGTCAATATTATTTAAAGACAGTGTTTATTAAAGACAGTGTTTAATGGAAATTTTAATGTCATATCAAAGCAACAGAGGCTAGAGAACCCAAGAGAATAACTACAATCTCTATAAGTATTTTAAAAATTGGCAAGGGGCTCTGGAAGTAGGGTAGATGGGACAGAAGGGAAAGGAAATGGAAGTAAAAATGATCAAGATGGCACATATGTATGTACCAGTACCTCAAGATGAATGTACTCATAATGTTTTAAAAACATATGATAATAAAAAAGGAAAGAAAAAGAATTTAATAAGGTGGTAAGATTAAAATAAAACGATCAATATCCTTCACACTACCAATAATATGATCTAATTAGTGACATTTCATCCATTCAACATCTGTTAGATAATTTTAAGCAGTGGTAGTAACCTCCTACCATTACAGGTAAGTAGAGGTCGACCTTTACTCTCTGAAACCTGTCAGGCAAGTAAGATAGATTTGTTTCCTTTTTTTTTTTTTTTTTTTTTGTACCAGGGATTGAACTCGGGACCTTGTACTTTCGAGGCAGGCAGTGGAACCACTGAGCTAAATCCCTGGGAAGATAGATTTGAATGTTAAAGAAATAATAGCTTTCTAGATTCAGACATTTTGTTACTTACATGGTTGGTAAAATTAGGAACAGTAAAGGTGAAGTTTCACTACATTCCTTGTCCCAGAACCAGGTCAGGGATAATGAAAAAAAAAAAAAAAAAGGGACAGATGATCATACACAGAAGTAGTGGGGTAGCTTGCTGCTGAGGAGCTAAATTAGTGATGTCAGTAACCTTTTTCACAATGTACAGCTACATGCTAAGGAAGAGAAGAAGCCCAAAATCCTCCATATCAGAGCCTGGAAGGAAATGGACCCTGAGTTTCTATGAGATAGACAGGTAGGTGGGAAATGGTCTCACAGCAACTCATTGTGACACTCTCACATTCTCTAAGAATCAGAACATTCTGCCAAATTGAGCTGTGGTGAAGCCTCCCTTATGTGGCCTGCATGAATTTGTGCAAGGTTGTCATGACACCAGCCTGCAACAGTCTGTGTTCCTATTGGTATTTAATAATGAGTTTGGGACTTGGATTGAATTCTGACAAGGTATAAATATTTACTATCAGCAAACAAAAAGAGGCCAGGTGACTATTTCTTTTATCTCAAAGCAAAATACACTCTGATTAGTATGCACCAAAAAAGGCTCACTATGCAGTGGATATGATAGGCTTCTGGTGGGAGGGCAAGCTATTTGGATCCTTCCAAGGAGAGGTCTAGAATGGCAGAACACAAAGTTAGAGTCTGTATCTTAGGTATTATGCTAGTTACTGGGAAAACTGTTTGCCTTTCTTGACATTCCCTTACCTCATTTGTGCTGAAGTGGTGGACTGCCTTAAAAGCTTTTCAGTCTCATCACATATTTTAAATACTATCAGTCCAGCCAAGCAGTACAGATTTATGACATGTCTTTTGCTATTCAATAAGTTTAGGCTGTGCCCATTGCTTTACATTTCAATAGAAGTATTTGAAGTGATCAGATAATGCCTCTGAGGGCAAATTTCTGATAAATGCACTTCATATAATAATGCCCTCAGACAGGAATTAAAATTAATTTGCACCAAACACACATATACATGCATGTGTACATACACGCACACACAGACACAGACCATAGTGCATTACAGTATTTCCACTTGAGTATACAGATGGGAAATCATCAATCATATCAGAGATAGAAATATCCAGGCAGATCATATAATGAATAAGACCCCTTTTATCAAAGAATTTAAAAAATGAAATTAACTGACTACTCAAGAATTGACTTATTAAGTGGGACGAGCTTTAGATTAAGAAGAAAATTTAAATATTGAAAAAGGACTTAAAACAAGACTTGAAAATGAAAAAAATACATCACCCTAGTTATTAGAAATATTCAGTATGATAAAGGTATCTGATCTCTGTAAATAAACCCATAAAATTCATATGATTTCAATAAAAATATCCACAGCAATTAAACATGACTTTATATTTTATATTTTTAAGCAATGGTTAATTAACCCACTAACAGATCAATGGAGTAGTCCTAGAATTTCTAAAATAGAAAATTTTAAAACCTTGAATTTTGTTTAAGATTCACATTCAATATAATAAAGTTTGCATTTGAGTTACAGATGAGAAAATACATAATAAATTTGATTAGGACAACTGGTTAGTCAACTAAAAATATCCTTTCTTCACTATTTATCTGAAAATAATTTCCAGATATATTAAAGACATAAATATGAAATAATAAAACTTAAAATACAAGAAGAAAAGTTGAGAAAATTTTGTTTTATATTGGGATGGGAAAGTTTATATCGCTATTTTTTCTTCTTCTTGTGTTTACTGAGGATGCAATCTAGGACCTCCGATGTGCTACGCAAGCACTCTACCACTGAGGTCTATCTTCAGTCCCCTTTTTAATTATGGCATAAAACACAGTTGATAAAAAAAAATAATGGTTTCATTATGTAATCTTAAACTATTATATAACACAGCAAGCACACTTTAAAAATCTGAAACAAAACTAATAATTCCAATTCATATAATAGGAAATGGCTTCCTTTTCTTAACAGGTAAATTTCCCTATAAATCATTAAGAACAAATAATAACAATTCAAACTGAAAAGGGCAAAAAGTTTAAATAGCTTCGAGAAATGGAAATAAAAATGATCAATAAAGACATGGAAAATTCTCAATCTCAAACTGCTTTATACTAGGATAAAAAATTAAAAGTATAAGGTAATGTTTATCATTTAGCAAAAATTAAAATGTTTAAGAACACATTATGTTGGTGAAGGTATGGAAAACATTCTTGTGTATTTTTCTAGGAATGTAAAATAGTACTACATTTATGGAAATAATTTGGCAATATCTATGGAGATTTGAAGCAAAAACAGTAATTCTACCCGAAGGAATTTATTTTATGCATTTGCTTACATAACTATGTACATATATTTATTTTAGTATTCTATGTAATAGCACAATATTAAAAAATTTCTACATAGCCCAATGTTGTGGCAAGCAAGAGCCTGCAGCCCCAGCTACTTGAAAGGCAGAGTCAGGAAAATTATTAGTTTGAGGCCAGCCTGGGCAACCTAGCAAGATTCTGCCTCAAACAAATGAAAATCTAAATAATAGGTCTGGTTAAATGAGTCATGTAACATTTATACAGTAGAAGAATTTGCTTTAGAAAAATAAGAATGAAGGAGTTCATCATATGTGGATATAGAACAATTTCCAGAATACAAATTAAGTGACAGAACAGATTGTTAAAGATTTGTTAAAAGAGGAACAGTAACTCATGCTCAAAAGCACGTTAGGTGTTTATTAAAAGAGGTAGACAACACACACATGTCCACCTGTCCATATGTAGAGAACGCCTCTGCAAAAAGACATTGGAATCTGGTTAGTGGTCACTCCTGGAGAAAAAAACTCAATTGCTGGAAGGTCTTTTGTATTTTTACCTTCTCCTACCTTTTGCTGTTATACTATTTGCATATACTATCTAAAAATTAGGAATTATTCTAAACAATTTAAAAGAATGTGTGGAGATTTATCACATTACATTTCATGAAAGTCTGGGAATGAGGGAGAGAGCGGTGTCTGATGTCTAGAGAAGGTAGATAAAATAGTAAGATAACCACCAATCAGAAATGGAGCCAGAAAATAGAACAAAAAGGAAATTTAAGAGCTAATTTAAGGAGGACCAATGGCCTGTCCCAGCATCAGCCAACCTTATTTTAGGCAGCAAACTCTGCTGTCTCAGGGTGTAAGCCAGCCTGTCTTGCCAATTTGAAAATCATTTCTATAATCCCCTCAGACTAAAATCAATAGTGTTCACTCTATCTGATTAATTCATTTCCACTCACCAACTACTAGCACAGATGTTTTCTAAGTAATTTTAGCATCAGCCTTCTTTAAAATAAAATATGATGCAACACCTAAATATCTATCTAAGTAAATGGAGGCTGTTCTGCTTGAATGAGGGAAGGGTGGAAGAAACCCACCAGGTTATCTGTATAAGCTTCTTTGTTCAGTTATAGTTCCCAGAAGTATACCCACCTGAGAGTCTCATTGGATGCAGCTTGAAAAACCTTCATTTTATTGAGAGAGAAAAAAGTAAAGTTAAACATGTATATGTATTTTATAAATCTTCGGACTTGGTAACATCAAGAATCATTAATAAGTAGCAAGATCCACCAAGGGTACTTCTGGTTTTGCTGGCAAGGCAGAGGTGAATATGAACTAGTCTTTGGAACTCTGGAAATTTTCATGGAACTATTTCCACTTTGAGGTGTTTAGCTTAATATTTATAGACAATTAATGTGAGGCTATGACCTAGAGAATATTCAAGCCAGAGAATTGAACTATTTTTCCCACCGGTTAGAACCTCTATCCAATACAGGTAGTATTTATTTTTTACTTTGTATCATGTGTTAACTTTTCCCACATCCTCCATACTCTTGATATTGGAAAAAATGCTTAATTTTACAAATAAGATCTCTAAGGTCTTTCTGTCAACCTTCTTATCCCTTCAATCTGTGTTTATGTACGTGTGTGTGATATACATGTGTATATATGATATATATTACATGTCCTACTTTTTATCTTTTTCATCTCTTACTTTCTTGTTTAAAGAGTTATATTGTTTATTACTCCAGGACACATTTTTAAAATTTAGTTAGTGCTCAAGGCTATTCCCAACAAAACCAGGAAATTTTCTCTTGCCTGTGTATTAAAATTTTAGTTTAGCCAGGGTTAAATTCAGATTCTCTGACTTTGCATCCACATCCCATATGAATTCTAACCCAGCTGCTCTATTAATCCAGCTGATCTCCACTCCAACCTCAATTTTACATGTCTTTTTCATGGCTGATATCTTGATGAAACTTTTCTGATTACCTGGAATTCTATCACTTCTGTTCCAACTCCACACATTCAACTTCTCTTAACTTCTAATATTTGTTTCAACCACTTTTTTCTAAAGATACCCAGGGTGGAGGAATTTATCACTTACCAAAAAACTACACTTTTAGAATCATGAGAAGTTGTTCATTCATTTACTATATGAGTATTGTATTAACATATTTATGTAAGTCTATTAGTTATAGGATTGCTAGTCATGTCACATAGGAAATGTGAATTGGGATATTTAAGCTTCCTGAGTATAGTCAAGGTGTAAAGAAAGGCTATTCTATAAATTCCCATTTAATTGATTCTGGATGAATCTGCTTAAGTGATTGCTTAGGATTCATTTTATTTTGTTTTTAACATTTTAAAATGTTTTAGAATTGGTTTTTCTTCTATAGTCTTAGAATCTTGCCATTTTATTCTGTATTCTGGTGTTTAGTAGTAAGCGTTATGAGGTTTGATTTAGTGATTTTCAAATTTAGGTGTACATAGGCTTTCCTGGGGTCATTTTCGAAGCACATTAGGCAGATTCTATTTCACACAGTGTGGTGTGATAGCCACTCTGAATGACCCTCCTAATGAAAAGAAACTAAGAAATTTGAAGAAACACTGAAAAAATCATTGTAAATTCATTGTGAGATGACAAGGAAATAAAACCTTGCAGAAGATGATGTAAAAGTAAGGATGTATGCAGATGTATTAGTCAGCTTTCCCAATGCTGGGGCATAATAATATGCACCCACAACTTAAAGTAAGAGAGATTTAATTTAGCTCAAAGCCATAGGAAGATCACAAGGGAAGGATGTGGCTAAGCAAACATGCTTAGTTCATAGAGGTCTGGAAGCAAAGCAGGGTAGTGGCATCCAAGAGGCCAGCACTAGGAACCATGTATACAAAATGTGACTGAAAAAGAGCATGTATCTTTAAACTTAAAAAATTACAGTAAAGGACACACCACAGTTAATCTCCATCAAAATCATCCCCCCTTACTTTAAACACATTTAAACCATCCTTCTTGCAATTCTCTGAAGCAATTCTGGAAATGTCTATTCATGAGGATCTTTAGTTGTACTCTCACGGCTACCTTGATGTTCTGAACTGATTCAAAATTATTACCTTTCAGGGTCATTCTGACATTGGGGGAGAGATAGAATTTACATGGTGAATAAGGTGAATGAGGACACACCATAATAATTTTGAGCCTACCTTTCTGTTAATACTCAGAAATGGCATTCACTGATTTTTTATTACATATCACAAAGACACAAAAGGGGACTTCCAGAACTGATTCCAAAAGTGACAAGAATTTTAGGATAAGTGTATGCCAATGTGTCTTTTAGTGTAATAAAGTTTTAACTTAAATATTCACTGTACTTTCTGTTTACTCCTTGTAGCAATCAAGATCATGTCTCCATGACCAACGCAGACACACCCAGAATTGTGCTCCAACAATGCCCTGGCCTACTCCCGAGAAAATCACACTGACACAACGAAACTTAACCATCATTTTCCATTACTTGCCAACTTGACACTCAAACACAGTCCTTAAACCATGCTTAATCCTTTAAAAAACACAAAGTCATTATTCTGCCTAATACAACTATCTTACATACAATGAAAAATGCAATAATTCCTTCCTTCAAACCTCAACAGTTTTAACATTCTTCAAAAGTCCAAGTCCAAGTCTCATCTGAGATTCCATGGAAACACTTAGCTGTTAGCTTCTGAAAAAAAAAATCTAAACCATGTTATATATTCCAAAGTACAATGGCACAGGGTAAACATTCCCATTGCAAAAGGGAGAAATAGGAGGATAGAAAAGAATTGTACCAAACCAAGACTGAAACCCAGCAGGGAAAATATTGAGTTCTATTGTTCCATATTCAGTATCCAGGGGCAATGATAGAGGGATGTGATTTCCAAAGGCCTTGGGCAGCTCAATCCACATGGCTTTGCCACTTGAAATCTACCCAGCCTCTCTCTTGGGTTGGGTGTGCTCAGTCTACAGACTTCCTCTTTAGGTCTCTAATATTTCTCACTTCCTGGGATCTCTACTGAACTTTTGGTTTCATTTCAACAGTTTCACACAAGCCTTCCTTTGAAATATGGATGGGACCCTCCATGACTCCACAACTCTAGCATTTTGGATGCCAGTAGAATGAATATCATGTGGTATCAAGACATTTCAGAAACTTCTTACATGTTCTTATGTGAACCCAATGTAGAGAACCAAATACTGCCCTATCTCTTCACTTCCATTATCACCTAATTTCAGGTTCCCAAAATTTCTCACAGGATTGTGAAAAACACTATTTAGACCAAATCAAGCTCCTGGTTTCCAGGGTTATTCACTTCAAATTTATCCTTCACACCAGATAATGGCACAGTAGAAGTAGAAGTATACTTATTTCTTTCCCTTTAAAAAATTTCCATATGACTGCTTATCAATAAAGAAAAACATCTAAGCATTTTTACAAGTCTATAGCAAATTCCACTATGTGCCTCCTATCTGACCTCATTTCTTGTCACTCGACATTTCAATATAATCTAATATCATTGATAAATTTATTGTCTTAGACATGTTAATATGATTTCCTTTCTTCCTAGAATGACTTTCTCTGTTTCTTCACCTAAGTTATAATCTAATTAGATGGATGCACTAGTTTATAAAAGAATCCAACACTCCTATCTCCAAAAAACCTTCTTTAACACTCTGAGGCTGGATTATTAATATTGTTACCCTTTTTTTTTTTGGTACCGGGGATCAAACTCAGGTCCTTGCGCTTGCGCAGCAGGTGGCAAAACCACGGAGCTAAATCCTCAGCCCAATATTGTTACTCTTTATATTCTTATAATACTCATTTCCATTCACCTGCTTTGTCATAGCTTACGTTTCTGCCTTCACCAATTGTCTACAAATTCCTTGAGTCCTCTCAGAGTTTGGTTCAGTCCTCAGTATGATTTAGGCAGATCAAAAATATAATAATCAATAAAAGTAATATTTATATTCCATTTGCTTATAATTTACATCCATTCATACATAAAGTAATTATAGATGTGGATGAATGCAAGTATCATTAGGCCTAAGATATAGTGCAACAAAAGCACAGAAAGAAACAATTTAAGAGGTATGGAAGTGATGATGGTGTTCACAGAAATGGTAACTGACCAGCCTTTGTCTACAACTGAACTCATTACAGCAACTGCAGAAAATACACTAATAAACTTTCATCTGCTCCCTAAGAGCCTTAATGGATGCTTTATAATTCTGCATTAGAGTATCTGCTTTCCATGGTGTCAGTTTTTGTTACCAAGTTTTTATTTTATGGGTACAGAGAAACTCTGATTAAAAAATGTCCAAGTATAAATTTATGGTAATGATGTCTGGTTAGTGATGCTGTGCATATGGTGAAATATTCTATAAAGTAAATAACATCCTTAGTTCTAACCCATGTAATAGCCATAAAACTATAAATAATATTGCTTGACCATATGTGCCACAATGTGGGCAAAGAAGAATGAACTCTGTAATTTTTATCCTGATTCAGGTTACAATTATCTTTCAACTTCCCTTTCCATTATACATTTCTCATTTTTCAGTGCCCTAATCACTGACCACCAAAACTCTGTGTAAACCATCTAGGCCATAAAACCCAAGAAATTTAGAGAATCATAAAATGACGGTGATTTATGCATGCCGCATTCATATTTTTCCTTGAACACTTATTTTGGCTTAAATATTCAGTACAAAATTGTTTCCATTAATGGAAATTTATCTCCAGCTCTAAGACACCAGAAATGTACTCTCTAGCACAAAACATATTTTTACAACATTAGGATACGATGAAAGAATTTGTCCATTAGAATTCAAGAGAAAATGATTCTTCATAAATTGTGTGGAAAAAGAAGATAACATCATTTAGAAGACTCAAGACATACTGGTACTAAATTAACAGCACAGCGATATGATATTGCATTGCCAGAGAATATTTGCTTAAAATCCTATCCTTTAGAATCATTTAAGATCTCATAGCTAATAGAAAGTCAGGTCAGCAAGACAACATTTGGTGCACTAAAGAGTTAACTAAAAAATTAAACATTTGCTGCACTTCTTCATTATTATTTTCCTAGAGTGTTTTTACACTAACCTAAATGAACTTGTGTGTTCTTCTAAAGCTCTTATTAATGTGTACTTGAAAATTTAAATTATTTTTCAATAAAAAATGTTCCACTTTTCTAAGATTTCATTTTTCTACTTCCCCTGAAGGAGAACTTTTTCTCCTTGCTCTAAACCTTTATTTTTTGTTGTAAAATAACTTCAAAGAAAAAAAAATTAAGTGCATTTGAATCTATAAACAATGAGATCAGCCTGCCATCAAAATTTAAAATAAGATATTAATCAAGAACAGGTACTTCTCTCTCCCATGATAAAAGGCATTGTCAGAAAAGAGGTATGTTTGGTTGTTGTTTATGGATGGCTTAAGTTGGCACAGATTAAAATTGCAGCTGACAAGAGAAATTACTTGAAACAAGAGTTTCTAAAGAGACAACTGTTGTGCTTTGTTATTACTGTTTTTGATGCCACAGGAGTTGACACGTCCATCTCGATGTAGGGATGACTGCTGGTGCATCCTAGGGGGCACAGAAAAGCAAGGTTTCTTGTTCTCCCATCTGCTTGGTTTCCTCCAGTGCTTTAGCAGTAAAGCTGAATGCAGGAAAACCTTCTCAAATTACTTCTACCAATGCAATGGTTTCCAGTCTCTCTTTCTCTTTCTCACTTAGGACTAGTGACACTCGTGTGATTTGTGCCATTTTCATGTACTTGCTCAAGGTTATCTACAGGTGCAGAATTCAGTTCTCTTTTTTCATTAAGAATGCCAAAGATTGGGCTGGGGATTTAGCTCAGTGGTTCTAGGGCCTGCCTCCAAGCACAAGGTCCTGATTTCCATCCTTGGTTCTGAAAAAAAAAAAAAAAAAAAAAAAAAAAAGGGGGAATTTCACGGATGTTTTCTGGATGGTACGGGTGTAATTGAATCCTCTTGTTTCTATTTTTTTAAAAAGATGAAAATAAAATAACATGACTTTCAATGTTTTAGCTTTCATAAGGCATTATTTGAAAAACCATTCCAATTGATTATATCATGTTTCAGAATCCAATAGCTAAGCAGTAAATATTTGAATGATAAGGTAGACACAAAATATAGATATTTGATTCAGAATTAGTGGTACTTCATAGGGCCTATAATAGTTCTTATATTGCTCAAAAACATATTTTTTAAAAATATGGCATCTGTAGGGAATATGGAACCAATTTCCCACAGATAATGAGGGATGATTGTATACAGAGACCGAGGGATGGTGCTTCACTGCTGTAATTAATTCCAAAATATTATGAAAGCACCACTTGGATTTGGATCGAGGAAATCTGGCTACAACATTGGTATCTCAATGTCTGTGTCCCAGGTCACTGTATGACCTGAGAAATTCCTTGAACCCCTGTAGGCATTACTCTACACTCAAGCATTAGAGACTTGTTTGTTCACTTCCCCGAAGATATCTTCCCACTGAAATAGAGAAGAGGGAGGGAGGAGGACCCTTGCACCAAGAAAAGCAAACTGGACAGAGAGGGAAACAGTGCTGAATGTAATGGAGTTTTCTAGACTCAGGCAGGGATATCTGCAGAACCTTACTCGCTTAGGGTTACAACTTTCTTATTGAAATTAGAGGAAGACTTAACATAGTAAGAAACATTTTAGTCTAAGTTTCAGCCCGGACACTACAGATATTCGACAAGGCAGAAAAGCTACTTCCCAGCTATACATTCAAAAATAGGACTTTTTGATTACATCCTCTAAATGGGTCAGGATAAAGAATAAATGAAAGGCCTGTCTACTAATCCAAACCTTAATTTGACAAAGCAAAGTAGAAAGGATTCTAAATGACATCATGTATTCCAGAGCATTGTTGGGAGGTTCAGTGGTATTAATTTATGGAAAAATACTATGTCAAATATGAAATACAAAACAGCATATTGGTTTACATTACATAACTAAACACCTTGAGATGCCTCCACTGACTCCATTACAATACATTATTTTACTGAGTTGGTTATTAGCTTACATTATATAATCCAACATTTTAATTAATTGAAATAGTCTTCCTTATCTCATTAATTTTGATCATTGAATTGAATTTATGAT
Source organism: Heterocephalus glaber (assembly GCF_053883595.1). Classification (NCBI taxonomy): domain Eukaryota; kingdom Metazoa; phylum Chordata; class Mammalia; order Rodentia; family Bathyergidae; genus Heterocephalus; species Heterocephalus glaber. Next base: position 21,687,432 of record NW_028258145.1, on the reverse strand, counting down.
CTTTTCTGATGATTCTAAATGTCATTTTCCCTAGTATAAAGCAGCAAAAACATATTTATTTATAGGAGATTTAACTTTGCTAGCTAGACAACCTTCAAAGTATACTGAGATTTAGAATAATTCAATTTTTATTAAGACTCCACTGATGATCAGCATTGTCATTGGTATTCTATTTGACTAGTGCTTATTCAGTTTCCCAAATATTTCCTTATTTCTATTTTTAATTGAATATTTACAATTCCCTGAGGATATAGAATTCTGTAAAGATCAAATTATGCCCAAACTGTCATATATTCATTTGATGCCAAATTCTTCCTAAACAAGCTATTCATCAGAGTTGGTGCAGAATGGGTGAACATAACAAAAAGTACAACTTTCAAAAAGGCTTTCTTTGAATCTAATTATATACTTCAAAGGATAATAGAAGATGGACTAGAGAAAGAAAAAAAAATCCTGAAAAATACATTCATTGAGAATGTGGGCTAAAGTTTTCAAAATGTTGATCTGAAAATGTGAATATTATAAAAAGAACCATTCATCACTCACAAGTGCAATGTTTTAACAGCTTGTGTCTTTCAAGGTCAGGAAACAGAGATATAAAATCTTCATGTGCTTGAGTTTCAACATATGTTTATAATTTAACACATATTTAATTTATTATCATTAATTTTATTCACCAAAGCATGTCTCTTTTTTCCTAGAGTTATTTTTTTTCAGATCTTCCTTGTAGCAATTCCTTTATTTTTTGGAAATCAGAGGGTTCATTTACACTTGTACCATCCAGTTCAGTCTCTGTCTTTCTTAATGCAAAAAAAGAGAACTGAATTCTGCACCTGTAGATAACCTTGAGCAAGTACATGAAAGTGGCACAAGTCACACGAGTGTCACTAGTCCTAAGTGAGAAAGAGAAAGAGAGACTGGAAACCATTGCATTGGTAGAAGTAATTTGAGAAGGTTTTCCTGCATTCAGCTTTACTGCTAAAGCGCTGGAGGAAACCAGGCAGATGGGAGAACAAGGAACTTTGCTTTTCTGTGCCCCCTAGGATGCACCAGCAGTCATTCCTACATCAGGATGGACGTGTCAACTCCTGTGGCATCAAAAACAGTAATAACAAAGCACAACAGTTGTCTCTTTAGAAACCCTTGTTTCGAGTAATGTCTCTTGTCAGCTGCAATTTTAATCAGTGCCAACTTAAGCCATCCATAAACAACAACCAAACATACCTCTTTTCTGACATTGCCTTTTAACATGGGAGAGAGAAGTACCTGTTCTTGATTAATATCTTATTTCAAAATTTGATGGCAGGATGATCTCATTGTTCACAAACTCTAATGGGCCAGAATAGGTTTAAGTTTTGACCTTCGGAGATTTATGTTAATGGAAACAGGGAGCAAAGAAAGCTTTCCTTTAGAGGGAGGAAAAAAAGTTTGGATCAGGGTGAGAAAATACATTTTTAACAGAAAAAGCAGTTATGACACAGGTGTTAGAATTATTAGAGCGTTTACAGTAACTATGATTAATATTTTTAAGAACTCTAATGAAAAATTCTGATAATATGTATGGACAACTGGTGAATTTAGCAGCATGACAGAAATACTTAAAGTATATGCTATTGGAACTCCACAAAAAAGTAAGAGAAAAATGGGCAGGATAAATATGTGAGGAGCTGACAGTTACAAATTTTTCAAAACTAAAGAGACTTCAAAAAACAGATCAAAGAAGATTTGAAAATACCAGCACAATAAAACCACCAAAAACAAAAATAAAACTCTCATCATACACATAATATTTAAATGAGTGAAAGCCAAAATTAAAAACTCAAATATTTAAGGGAGATAGAAAAAAATGAACTATGACACACTCTGGATTATGACTAACTCTCAGATCCAATATGCCAGGAAAGAAAAGACAGAGTCAAATGGCTACATATTGTGGGAAGCCTTTTACATGACATAGTGAAATCTATGCAAAACCATACAAAATCTACCAGTGGTTTTCAAGCAAGGTAGGGTGAGGGAATTTTGTTCAAAGAAGGGCACTGAGGAATTTTTGTGTGTAAGGAATACAATTTTAGTGGTTGTTGTGTGACAGGTTGTATTTTTCAAAACATTCAGAATTGAACATTAGGTGACTATTAGAATAAGTTAACTATGCCTTTTTAAAAACTATAGATATGTGTAGAAAAGCTCTAAAGGAAAATATGGTAGGTGAAGTCAGTAAAATTTGAATTGAATCTTTAAAGTGTGATATGTCAAATACATGGTATGAAAAAACCTGATTTTTTAAAAAAATTAAAATTATGTATGGTCCTATATTGAATGCTTAGTGGTAATCTCCATTCCTTTATTTGTGCTTAACCCTGACTATGAGCAGCTCAGAAATAGTCAAGAAATTATTACTAGGTATCATAAAGACTCATACCATTTATTTTTCATCTAAGGAAAGTGAGATAACTCTCTTCATACACAATACTAGTGGAGAGTTGGAGGTGACATTCTACCTGAAAATTTTTGACTCCATGTCTTAAGCAGTTCCGTCACGATAGATTCCAAATCCCAAGCACTTCTTTCTTTTCCTGTGTTTTCCACCCACCACTTTGGGAATGCTATATTTGCAATTCCAATGCTGAAGTGTCTAGGAAATCTTCATAGCAAGCAGTAATACTGGTCACTTTTGATGCTCATGTTTCTGATTCACTTTTATGTAATAAGCAATGTAAATGCAGATTTTGATAGATTCATCAGCTAAAAATCACTAGAGTTTAGCATACTGTCAATAGAAATTAGAAATTTTACCTTGTAAAGCATGGAACATTCTAACATAGTAAATTCCAACTTATCCTTTATATCCGACATAGAAAAAAATAATGAGTCTGGGTCATGTAGAAGCAGTTGTTTGAAAGGAGTAGAGGGATGTCCATGCCATGACAATGTCTTCTAAATAGTGGCCCAGGCTCTGAATGAGAGCTTTCTGTGAGTAGAAATTTTCATTTCAGTATTTTTAGTTGCTTTCCTATTGAAACATAAAGTTGTATCCATTCCGAGGTCCTATTTTTGCTTTCTCTCGCGTGTCTTTGTGTCCTAAGAGTTTGGGATGCTCTCTGGATATTCATATTGGTCTTAACTGCCAGCATGTTGGCTCTCTCAGAACCTGACTTCCTCCCTTTAATTTAGAAATCAGGATCACCTAAAAACCAAATAGACTTTGGTTTAATTTGTACCACAGCCATTGTGACCTTCACTAAGATTGAAATATTTTCAAAAGGGATAGTAATATCTTCTAAAGTAGCTCTGAGAATTTACTTAAGTAAGGATGCAATCAACTAACGCAGCATGTGCTCTCCAGATGCTATTTCTCTCTGGCTCCTTGTCCTGGATCTCTTTGTGTCAGACAGACCCACCTTAGTATTTCTGGTGCTATGCTTCTGTATCTTCTGTGTGCTTTCCTAGAGCATTCAGTATTTCTCCAACCTGCTCTATGGGCCCTGGGGTTTGTCTGTAAGGGCTTTTATATTGTGCTACTTTGCCCTTACACTATGTGTTAGAGTTGTCCAGTTGGAAGTGGGAGACACTGGTAGGATATTAGAGATTGAAATGGAAGTGAGGTCAAGGTATGTTCCTCAGCACATTCCTTGACAAGTTACAGGGAATATGTTGTTTCTACCAAAGGTCTATCAAGGGCCTCTTTGCAGAATTTCCATGTTTTATCTCTATAGGTAGGTAACTGCTTGCTCTCCTTGCCTTTCAGACCCACAGGTGGGAACTCTGTTCTAAGTAGCTTTAAAATAATGCAATATGTCTTATTGTTGTCATTTTTAATTTTGTTCACATTTGTGTAAATAGCACCTTTTAAAGCTCTCCTTTTAAGACCTGTCTGATACAGATCCTACCTGATACGTAGGTCGAATGGCTCCTGAACATCTCAATGAGGTATTCCATAAATGTTCAAAGCATCTTTCATTTACACTGTGAAGATCAGGTTTCAAAACACCTCCAAGAACCTACACAGAAGACAATAGGAACTACAGAGGAAGTGAGGCGCTAGCTATGGACCAACCAAGTCACTTCGCCAAATTGGGCATCAGCTTCAAAGGAGTAAATGAGAAGAAAATAGAACAGAGTAATTAGTGAGACATGTCTATTTGACATAAAATAAATAAATGTAAGCAAATTATTTCAAGTTGAAAAGTGTTTTTTTAAAGAATGAAAGATAACCTCACCTCAGCATAAATGAAGGATAGGAAGATAGGGAAAAATCACTTATTTTGATGCAAGCCAAAATGACAGAAAATTAACATAGTTATTTCTGAGGTAATTTTCAGAATAAATTTAGTAATGACAAATTTTTCACCTGCTGGAATGGAGGGTGATGATTGTATATTTCAGGGAGAAAATTTCTTTAAATATAACTGTGAGGATAATATTTCTTAAAATAATATCTATAACAGCATGTGATAGAGCTTTCCAGAAGAAAATTTGCCAACAGACCAGGGAAACATATTACATAAATACTTCTTAATGTTAAGCCTTTGGTGATCTTTAATGAATTGCCTCATCAACACCAGTAGAGAATAATAGTATGGTAACTAAAAAATTACTAGCCAGACACATTTTAGGAAATGATGCCAAATTTAATGCAGAATTGGGTTAAAACAACTTTAAATCTTTTTCAATACTCTCAAACTGTTTTTATGAGATTAATTTATGTCATTTTTATGTGACTGAATGTCTCACTTTGTAGGTCAGATGATGGCCATAACTTAGATTAAAATGAAAGAAATTGAAGGCTATATATAGATAACTTGTAGCCATACAATTCCCAACCTGAAAATGTTATAAATGTGGCTATTTAGAAAACTGACTAAATTTGCCACTTTTCCTTGGTCTCTTCTTCAATAAGTAAGTAAAGAATAAACATTTAGAAAAAACAGATATTTTATTTTTATTAGTACTTATTTGTCAAACATATTGATCACATTCATCATAAGGAATTTGCACCTGTACATAATATAACTTAATTATTTTTTCCTATTCCTCTCCCCTCCCTTCAACCTTTCTTCCTTTCCCCATTTACAAAAGTTTGAATTAAATTGGACACACAAGTTTAAATATAGCATTGTTTCTCTTGTTGGAGAAACCCAAAGTGCAAATAAGGAGCAAAATGGAGGACAGATACTGAAAAGTAGGAAGAACATGTTCAAGTGGGAAAGAGAACAAGGGAAGGGAGAGAGAAAAGGAAGGAAGGAGACAGGGGTTAAAAAAGTGAAGGGAAGGAGAAAAATGGCAATTTAAAAAATCTGATTTTAATGATGTTATTGATTAAATACTATCATGTTATAATAAGAGACTTAGGAATAATTCACTGACTCAACAAATAGAGTCATTTATTTCTTGTATTTTTTCAAAATAATAGATCTCTCCACTCCTGAAATTAATTTTGAACCCAAATGGAAGCTCTGATATTTTCAATATGTGACTTATTCAACAGAATGGCTATCCCTGAAAAGGTAAACATCATTTCAGCTTCAATTGTGGGGCAAAAATTTGCCCACAAAGTCACTGTAAACTGTAGGGAAGGAAAGAAACCCATTTCAGCCATATGACTAGGAGAAAATGCAGTATGATTTTTGATGGATAACCTCCTTTTTAGCTATAAATCGTGATGAAACTTTGAGAGATTAGTACCAGCTGTTCATTTTCATTTTTTGCCCAAAGAAAATTAAAATATCATAGGATAAGTGTGAACTTATTTGTACTGGTGTTAATCAGCTTAGTACGTGAGGCAGAACAAACCTTTCTAATGTTCTGATGAGAAACTCCAAGGTGCAGGACATATAAAGTGATGTATACGGTGGACATATGTCAATATTTTAGTTGAGTAAATGTTTAAAAACCTCTAATTGTGGTATGACATAACCTATCTATTATTTGGTCCTCCTGAATGTAAGTATTCTTATCATAAGAATCTGAAAAATAAATCACTAATACTTAACACTCAGCTGATTTAAGAATTAATGAAATTTCTTAAGTATTGATTGAGCTTAGCATCTAAAATGGTCAAACAGAATTGGAATTCTCTCTTACTTTTTTGCACCAAAATATTTTGAAGGTTTTTTTTTCTACATGTTTTGCCTTTGGTGTTTTATTCTCCTTATTTTACATTTGTAATATTTATCACAAATATTTTTCTACTTGTTCTAAGAAATCACATCAAAAACCAACTCATCCTTGAAGGTTTTCTGGATTCCCTCATCTGGTTTCACCATCTACTCTTGCCATTAACATTTTATTTGTACTCGGGGGGGGGGTACTTGCCATATGGAATTAATTTTTTGAGGATGTGGGTCTTGATTTGACCCTTGAAGACTAAGAGTTATTTAGATAGATGATATAAATCTTTCAGAACAGAAGGAGCCAAGAAACAGTAGCAAAAATAATCTTTTCTTTAAATGGGGAATGACAGTGAAATGTTGATCATCTATACCAACTAGCAATCACTAGCAATCATCAAGGAACTGTAATCTGCTATGAACAAGGTACTTTGTTAGGAATTAATTTATGTATAATGTGTATTCTTTTTATGAATAGGTTTCTATGAAATCAATTTTCTATTTTAATCCTAGTAGAAAAGGGCTTGCACTAATCTATCTACCTTCTCTCACTTTCTCCTGTTGCCATGAATTCTATGGTGCTTAATAAACCCCTTCAGAAGCAAGCACTAATTTCTATCGTATTTCAAATAATCTGTCCCCAATTAGAATAGAACCTTAATTCTTTGCTCTGTGCTTAAGTACATATACCCCAAGGGTCCTATAATAATGTACCAAAGCAGTATATCAATACAAAAAATGTGCATAATATTGAAGCACAGATACTTTATGCAATAGGATGCTAAATATATATATATATATATATATATATATATTAGAGTTGGAGAGAGAGAGAGAGAGAGAGAGAGAGAGAGAGAGAGAGAGAGAGAGAGAGACATTTGAATATGGACAAATTGTACAATGGAAGTAGCTGCTTCATGCTTCTTTCCAAACTTGAGTTACAAATCAACTTTCCTCAGCACATAAAAGCCCTTCACTGGAAAAATCTGAAAATCTCTGTTTTAGTTTGCCTATGGGGTTATTAAGCTAAAGTTTAGATTTCCCCCTCAGATCATCTGAAGGCCATGTAATGTGGTTACATGGTGAGAGGACTACAGAGAGATGAAAACATGCACATTAACTGGTGGTGCATCTGCAGTCATAGGTCAAAAGATCCCGTGGATTCCTTTATGGGGTCATGAATGATGTGTAGAGGCACTGTAAGCTGTTGCACATGTCAGCGGCGATAAGTTGGCTCAAGGTTACTCACAATTCCGTATCTAACTACAAGGCTATGACATTCTTTTTTGAGTGACTGTGAATGTTTTTTCTAAAGCATCCTCACAAGGCACTCTGAAGATGTCTTCAGTTATTCTAATCTCAAAGAGCCAATGTCAGAAACTGAGCTTACTTCTCTTATAATACAAGGCTCTAACATTTTGTCTACTTCAAAACATGAGTAACTTCCCATCAAACAGGAGATGCTGAGATCAACTGAATAAGTGCTATTCCTTTCATTCCTTTCGTTATTCAGGTGCTTTCTACTCTCAATTTTCTATACTCACTTTTAAAAGAATGTTTATTTTTTAAATACAACCAGGTTAATTTTGAATGCGCTTTTCTGGATTTTTCTGGAACTTTTTTAGTACAGACATTCACTTCATTTCACTTCTTTACTGCCTTTCTTAGACATTGCATTTTTTATAAACTGAAGATTTGTAAAACTTGCATCATGCAAGCCTATTAGCTCTATGTTTCACAGAATTCAGGTGATTGTTAGCATTTTTTAGCAACAGAGTATTTTTAAATTAAGGCTTGTAATTATTTTAGATATGTCATTGTCTATTTAATAGATTATAGTATTATGTAAACATAACTTTTGTAAGCACAGGGAAACTAAAAACTGTTTGACTCATTTCATTGTTGTAAAAGATAGTTTAGTTAGCTTATTAGTGGCTAGCTAGTGAAAGGGTCTGAGAGAGTGGGTTGACCTGCCATCCTGATAAAAGTTAAGAATACACAGTGAACCAGGACTTTGGACAAAGAATGAATTTCCTCAGACAGCATGAAATGCACCCACTCCCTACTAAGATCCTGAATTTCCAGGAAATTATAATGCACATTAACCAGTTCTACTAAGATCTCAATTTACTGTAAACACTGTGTGAAAGAACTGGAAAAGCCTGAGTCCCAGTTGGACATTTTAAATTCAAAGAGCCACCTGTGATAGGTGACCACTAAACAATTAAGCAATTCCTATACCCTACTTTCCTATAGCTAATTCTAAATTAAGTGTGACCATGCTGCCACTTCATTCAGGACCCTTCTGGAAGTCCAGGAACTATTCTCTTTATTTTCAATAAAACTTTCCTAACCTCCTTTGGATCACAAGTTCATTCTTTGATGTTTGCAGAACCACTGACCCAGACATTGTGATATTCACTCTATTGCAGTGGTCTGGAATCACTGCAATATCTTTGAAGTGTGAAGTGTACCTGTATTAGGATTTAGTGGGCTCTTCCAAAGACCCTTGCCATAGAAAGCAACTAGCAAATCACTAGCAAGTATATCATTTTTACCTCCACACTTGAAAGATTCTGTATATGAAAATCTTTGTATGAAATGAGGGTAGTTGATAAGTGTCATAGCAACCATGGTTACATCCTACCTGTGTTTTGAGAATGAGCACTGTAACACATGCTGGACCACTTAATTAAAAGTTCAACTGGGGGCAGATCCTTAAGTAAACCCCACTTTCCTCATTTGCAAAATGGGTGCTATGATACTGTCCAACTTTTAAGTTGCGATCATCAACTGTATCTCATGATGGAGAGATGTAACTCCCAACCTGCTAGTTGTCAGATGTGCGTAATTCATCTCCCCTGAAATTGGAAAATGAATTCCAAAGGACAAAGGAGGTTAAGAGTAGGAAAGGTTTATTAGGGAATAGGAATAGGGAATAGGAATGGCTCCTGGGAGAAAGAAGGGATCCCAAATGGGTTGACCCTGAGGTCATCTCTCATTTCTCTGAGAATAATTTTTAGGGCAAAGTCATGAGGTGGACACAAGGTGGGTCAAACTATAACCAACTGATAAGATTACAAGTACAGCCACTTAGCTAATATGGATCCAATTGGGAAGTGAAGCACAGAGCAAGGGCATATGGATGACATCACTGACCTTGGTCCATAATCTATCGTTTTAGCCTTGTTTTTAGTCTTTTTTAGTCTTTAGCCAATCTTAGTCTTGATCTTAGTCTTAGTGTTAGTAGGTGAGAGGATGGTCCACTCCTAGTGAGATAATGGTCTATTTCTATGGAAAATTCCAAAATGGTGGTACCAATTACAGAATAATCTCAAACTTCCATTCATCCCATAGGGAAGAATATAAATCTAGCCAATGAGATTTTAATCTGCAGGCTTTATCTTCTTAAAATGTCCCTCCAGCTACAATTCTGATGTCTCCACCTTTCACTGAGTTCCTTGAGAGCCCAGTTCCTTTCTGACTGTATAAAAATTTTTATCTAACTTAGTTGCCCATAATACTGACTATATTTGTACAACATTTTAACATTATGTTAGTGTTCTGTTTTCAAATTTTTTTTTAAGCTTCCTAATCTTTATAGCTCTAAACTTTAAAACACTTGTCTTGAAAATTTTTATGTTCTGAAGGATCCACACCGATGATCTTATTTTCTCCCCTGGCCAATTATACAGACATAGCTTTCTTACACCTTTGGCTTTGGTTAGATACCATGGATGTGATATTAACTTCATTTCACAATTTTAGCCATATACTTTTCTTTCCTTACAAATTGTTCTCCATTGTTCTCCTCATTGTTTTTGCTTGCTTACAAGTCCAAATATTCCAGTCACTAAGTAATTTGGTCCTTAGTCTCATTTATGTATGTATGTGTGGATGTATGTATGTATGTGTGTATATATGTATGTGTGGAAGTTTGTATGTAGGGGTTTTTTTGGCACTGAGGATTGAACTCAGGACCTTCATTCACACTGAGCTACATTCCCAGTCTTTTTTATTTTTTATTTTGAGGCAGGATCTCACTAAGTTGCCTAGAATCGGCTCAACTTTGGAGTATTCCTGCCTCACTTAGCCTACCAGAGTGCTGGAATTACAAGTGTATGCCATCATGTCCACCTCCTAATCTTTCATTTGCCCTGTTTTTCAGCTGTATTGCATCTGTGCCAGCGCCTAGACTCTGAGATAATTCTCTAGCAATACGGGGACTGGTGTTTCCATGCACTTTTCTTACTGGAGAATGTAGCAGTATACTCAAGATGAGGAAAAAAAAAAAAAAAACTTATCTGACCTGATGCCATTATCTTTTTGATGAACCTTCACTGCCAGTCTTTAGGACAAAGATTTTCATATTTCTTGGCAAAAGCTGAACTGGCTTTATGCTGTACCCAGATAAGAATCTGCAGAATTTCCTTCTCCTCAAAATGGGTTAATTCAATATTGGTGTGATGGGTGAAACTCAAGGCAGGAAATGAGGTTGTTCAATGTAAGATGTGTTCACTAGTTGTTAAAAAGTCTCTATTCAGTGATTTCTTTGAAAGTCTGGAAAAACTCAGCGTAGACCTTAGATGAATGAGAATGGGACAGAGAGTGAAGAGAGAGATTTTCTATGACGAGAAGACAGTGCTATTTTGTACGATATCCCTTGAGCATCATCCAGAATATTTATTAAATACTTATTGCTTGTAGAACTTGTTCTGATACCTAAAGAAATGACAAAAATGTAAGGTGTGAGATGAATGAAAATTCTTCATATGCCTGCCAAGGACAGTAGTAGCTATAAATAAAAGAATTTTGTTGCTTTGTGATGTGGTTGCAAAGGCTAGAAAGCCCATTTTCCAAACCTCAATCTAAAATATCCTTTCTACCCATTTGGTCATGTACCTGTTATTTAAACACCAGGTGCAATTGTGGAAATACATATCTCCCATTAAAGGCTTTTCCCCTTTCAGATAACACATAATGCTGAAAGGAGTAGCTAATATTTATTCTATCTAGCAGGTCATCCTATTGTGCAAATGAATCAGTCTTGGCCATTCCAATCCAATAACCAGCTGAAAAGAGATAAAAAGAAGAGGGGAAAAAAGTATAAAAGGCTTTGTCTTAGTGCCACTCTTGTTGCTGGGACAAAACACCCAACACCCACAATTTAAAGGAGGAGAGGATTCTTTTGGCTCATGGTTTTCAGAGAACTCAGTCTGTAGTCAGCTGGTCCCAAGGCAGAAAGAACATGCTGAAAAGGTCTCATGTAGGAAAGCTGCTCATGTCATAGTGGCAAGGAAGCAGAGAGAGAAGAGAGAGGGGCCAAGGAAGAAACCAAAATAAAACAATCCTTTAAATTGTAGGTTTTGGGTATTTTGTCCCAGTGACAAGAAAGTGAATATGGCACTGATTTTTTCCTACGCAAGAGTTAAGATTGATCATTCTGAGTCCTAGTTCAAAGTTAGCTCTCCCAAATGATTAGAGTTTTTGTACGGATCCAGTCAGGAGACAGAATCCACACACTATTTTAACTGAGAGAATTTAAAATATAAAAGCATTGTTGGCTAAGTACATTGTTGTCAATTAAATAACAAAAAAAACCACAAGCCATCAAAATATTAAGCAGAGAACATCTTCTAGGAGCCGCATTAGTAAAGCCAAGATAATGAAAGAAGATGTTAGAATTATTAAAACATAGATGCTTAGAAAAAGCTGAAAGTCAGCCCACAGAGGATGAGCTGCTTCTCAGCTGAAGCTGGTGTGCCTGACCTTGGAGCAAGAGCATCATGAGGCTGGGACACCAATATCTAAGGAAAAATGGATGCTAGGTGGCTACTGCAAGGGTCTCTGAATTTTGATGAGCTTCTCCATAGAGTAGGGACCCAGGAGATTCTGGCTTGCTGATACTCATGACTCTGAGATGAGGACAAATAAACTGGGCCTGTAAATGTTGGGAAACCATAAACCAAATTTATCTGCTGCTAAGGGGAGGAAGTGCTACTGTTACACTGAAGCATTACTGGGTGCCACTGAGACAAAAAGCAAAAAAGAATCCCTTCTGCTTTCAACCTTGAGCTTCTCTCTACCTCCTACTGGTAGAGTTTCACAGTTTTGCAGAGTTGCAGGTGAGCAATTACAGTGCAATGGTCAGCTCTTATGAATCAACTTATGTGTGTCAATTCTAGAGCTTTCCCACAGTTCACCTGATCAGGACCTGATGCAGATACATATCAGGATGTAAAAAATAATATGATTCTAATTAAAGCATAATTTTTATACTGTTAACATCAAGCTTGCAGTTTGTTCTTCATTTTCCAAAATAAAATATTATTATTCACAGGGTCCAAATGAAACTCAAGCTGAACTCAAGAATTAGCCATCTATTTGTACAAAGCATTAGAATCTGCATAGCCTATAGTAAATCCTTCATTTATTAAATATGAATCATGTGCAGGAGGAAATACCTGGGAGAGAATATGCTGGATTAACACAATGACAATGAGTATGATACAGAAGTCAAGGTTCATTTCAAAGGCATTCTGCACAGTAGATTTGTTTTTACTCACAGTTATATATTGAATTTCCTTGGCTTTTTGGTGCAAACTGCCTCAGAGTGATGAGTGGAGATGAAATGCTCTTTTAGGCTTTCAGCAACCTCAGTGATTATTTTCTACACCTCATGGCAAACCTAAGAAATGCTCTCAAATCATCCCTCCTCTTGGTTATCTCAAATTATTTTCAAATTCTTAAACAGCCTGTATTATTTTTTCCTTTTTGTTTCTAAAACACTGAAACTAGGGTCAAAAACAAGGATTACATCTGGTAGAATAACAGTAATTGCCAATGTTGTTGTTAACTGATATATGAGTGGATGGATGGGTGGATTGATGGATGAGTAGATGGAGAGACAGGTGGGTAGATGGATGGGTGAATGAAAAAATCAAAGTATGAAGCAGTTTTCATGACTGCGTGTGAAGCACATGACACTGTTACTAGTTTTCACTTATAAATTGAGAGATGATATGATAGTTAATTTCAAGTATTAAGTTGAGTGGGTCACAGGGTGCCCAGACATTTGATCAAAAAATGTTCTGGATGTTTCTGTAGGGGAATTTTTTTTTATTAACTTAACATTTTGATTGGTAAACCTAGTAAATCAGACTGCCCTCTTGTAATGTGGGTGGGCCTCAACCAGTAGGCGAGAAGTCTGAATGAACAAAAGCATTGATGTTTCCCATGGAGGAGACAATTCTGTCTACCTGCTTTCAAACTGAGATATTAGCTTTTATCTGCCTTCAACTCCAGCTAAAACATTAGTCTTAAGTCTCCTGGCCTTCACAATGGCAATGATACCACAATATTTGTTCTCCTAGTTCTCAGGACTTGGGTTTGGAGCTCATACCATGGTCTCTTTGGGTCTCCATAGATGTAATTTTTTATGTATTCCAATGTTTTTTCAAGTTATAAACTATCTTAACATTCTACTCTGTAGATTCATTTTACTGATCTGGACACAGCCCCCACAATCATGTGAAAAATTCCTTACACAAGTCCCTTTATATATAAAGAGACTTGTATTGATATCTGTATACATATAACATATTGGTTCTTTTCTGGGTAACTCTGACTAATACCAATGGTGACTCAAACAAATGAAGAAAGGAAACACAACAGAGGACTTTCTTGCTTTTCAACTCGAACTTGCAGTTTTTATGTTTCCTTTCTTTGACGGCGCTGTTATAATAATTACCACTTTTACTAGCTGCTATTTACTGTTCACTATCTGCCAACAATATACTATCCACTTTATCTATTGTATCTTTTTCACTACTTTTGAAAAAATTTTAGGGAAAAACACCTTTTTAAGTGAATAATAAATTGCCTACATTTACATGACTAACAAAAGACAAACCCTATATCTAAATATCTAAAGCCATGATCATATGATTTCAAAATTTCATTCATAATTAGTCATCGAACCAACACTAAACTCATGGACCACCCTTAAATAAACCTTTATTTTCTTTCTTAATATCTTACTTTTATAAAAAAAGAAAACTTTTCTTTTTTTGGCAGGTAATGATTTCTATTTTCAACCTTATACACATCTGGACTGTTTCAAGTGTTTACACTCCTCAGACACTAAGGAAAACTTAAATGTTACGATATTTATCCTGTCCAGCTCAATAAATTCTGATTCCTGTCCAGATCAACAACCTGTGATTCTATGATCCTTAAACCAGAAGATAAAAGAACCACAATGCTCCAGCCATGACTGGAGCCACAGTCAGACAGACCCAGTGTCAAGCACAACTTAAGTTCTTGTTTGGAATACCACAGTGTTTGGAGTGCGTTAGAGAACCTTTGTACAGGACAGTTCAAAAATGCTTTGGCTACCCTACTATTTCTGAGTGGTTGCTGTTTCTGTCAGTTTTGCAGTATTAATCTAGCTAAAATGTAATGCTAGAAAATAGTTTGTGCTAGTCTTTTCTAGTCCCTTTCTACATTTTCTTCTTCCTTTCTGCATAGCCCTGGTTTGCTAATATGATTTTCATGCTCTGTGTTCTCCTTTCTTCACCTCCCTCCCTCCCTAAGGTCTCTCCTATAGATTGCTTCTAGTGCTTCACCTTTTCTGTTCTGCATGCCCTAAGTACTAGTGTTTCTACCTATTCTTCATCTCATTTATTATTTCCTCTAGATTCTGAAAATGAATCAGGCAGACCTAACAGACTTCTCAAAGTATATTACAGAAGTGGCTAAAATTTCTTGTTATCAAGAACAAAAAGATTCTGGATCCAGATAACTTTAGAGAAAAGTCAATTAAATGATTGCAATAGTTTCTTTTCTGTACAACTTCTCAGTCTTTAATTCATTCAGTCATAAAATCTTATGTAATCAATCCCACATTTTTGTTTACTGTGGAACCCTTTTCTCAGAGCTTCCTATAGGAATAAAATTTCATATTATACAATTTTGAAAACAGTAAACTAAAAAGTATAACCAACATGTATATAAGTAAGAATATTTAGCTTTATAGAACCTATATTTAGACAGAAACTAATATTTTTTTTAACTCATGGGATAGATGTAAGTGTTCGTGAAAGCCAGCAGTCTATAAGGCAAAATCTATTTTGAAAAGAGTGAAGGTGCTCTAAGTATTTTATAGCATGGTAAAAGAAACACTAGGTAAAAGTTTTGCACCTAAGCAAAAGTTTAAAATATTAAAGCAAATTGTTTATTTACAAATTATCAAAAAATAATGCTTTTAATGTAGCCTTCAAAAGAAAAGGTTTATTACAATTAGTCACACCATAAAAATGTCAGAGTTCAGCCTCTAACATATGTCAAGTCTTTCAGTATTACAAGTAAGGTTATGATGAACAGTTTGATTAAAATATTATATATGCTTTATTTGTACAATACAGCATAAGAGGATTACAGATCAAAAATATGTCAATTTTTAATATTGATATATTGTTGAATTGCTCTCTGTCTTGTTGCACTAAATTATATTCCCATATTTTCATTCCATTTATAAGTGGTTTTTTCATCATAGTTTCACCATGAATTAAAAAGCATTTTGAACTTTGTCAATGTTAAATGTCAAAAAACTCATGGTTTTTAAAATTATATTTTAGAGAGATTAAACACCTTTTACTCATATCTTATCTGTTATGACTTTATATAAATATATTCTTTGCTTCCTTTTTATTATTTATGGTTTAGTGTTTTCATTTATTAAGTTCTCAGATTTATCTAGAATTTATTTTGATTTTAGATGTGAGGCGGTTCATTTTCTTTTAGATTTTCTTTCAGATGTTATGGTTTGTTTCTAGATGTCCCCCCAAACCCTCATGCAGTTATAAGTGGGGCTTTTTTTTCAGAGGTGGCTGAATCTAGAGTGTGTGCTGTTGGGATTAAGGGTGGGTGATTGCTAAATCAGTTCACTGATTGGTTTGGCACCACTACAATCCCATATCCTAGAAAGAGTATAAAAGTGGCAGAAAGAAGCTGCTAAGGTCTTTGTTGCTTTTTCTTCTTTTGCTACCATGAACTGTTGCTCCTCTGCCATATGCCACTTTGCCTTTGGACCAGGAGAGGTTTATTTTCACTCACAGTTTCAGAAATCTCAGTCCTTGCATGCTCATCTGGCTTCAAGATGATTGTGTGTGGGAGAAGAGCTGTTCACATTATGGCAGCCAGGAAGCAGGGAGAGAATGGAAGAGGTGAAGGTGGGGCAGAGGAGTGGGTATACTCTTCCAGGTTATGACCCCACTGACCTGCCTCTTCTGATCTGATCCCAACACCTAACGTCACATTCAGCTATAGCATCCCATGATCCAATCACCTTTCAAAAGCACTTTTCCCCCATCAAATGCATGACAATTTTGGCAGTCATTCTTAATCTAACCCATAATACTATACTAACCCACTATACTATCTTCTCTAAATCTCAATATAATGGAAGACAAGACGTTATTTCCAGAATTTCTAGTTCCATTGTTTGGTTTGCAAGTTCATGAAGTAGTACTCTATTGTCTTAATTATTTTAGTTTTGAATTGTACTTTAAATGTCAATTTTCAAATTATGTTGACTTATTTTTATATGAATCTGAGATACGAAACTTCATTTTAGGATTTTTTTGGTTTTGTTTTGGTACTGGGGATTGATCTCAGGATCTTGCACTTGCGAGGCAGGCTCTGGAAACACTGAGCTAAATCTCCAGCCCCCATCTTAGGATTTTTATTCAGATTGCATAAATTTTTAGAACAACTCAGAAATTATTAATGTATTTGGAATGTTGATTATTTTTATTATAAAACATAGTATATCAAGTAATTAAATTTTAAATTCAATTTGAATTCTGCATACATCTTTTACTAATTTATTTTAATTAGTTATAATTCTATAGAAAAGATAATGCAAATATTTTTTCTATAATTATTACTATTGCAGTGGGGGTTAATGTTCTTATAATTTCTTTGATCCTTTGGAATATTTCTTTAAAACTAGATCTTATTAACATAATTTTTTACTGTAATTGCTAGCTATTTTACCAACACATAATTTTCCATGAGTATAAATTTATATAGAAAGATATGTCTAATAAGAAACAAATTCTGAAAAATTTATGTATATGTAGCTAATTAAAGTCAGCAACAAAACAATTAAAAATGGCTGACAATAATGGAAATTTGACTTATGAAAGTGTGAATAGCTAAAAACAACAGTTTTGAGGATTTCTATTGGGTTTTTAAACTTTTATTATTAATATTATAGAAAGAAAGCAAAACCAACTTAAATAACAAATGATTTATATTATCCTCTTTTCTCAAATTAGAAACAGGCTCTACTGTTTAACACTAGTTTTTAAAACTTTTTTGACATTCTCCAGAGTTGATCTGGTCATTTGCTGTTAAGTAAACTGGTAAGAAAATCAACTGTCTGCATCTCTTTTCTTCTTTGGAGTCTTGCTGCATGAAGGCTAAGACACCTTCTAACTGCTGGGGTAAATGAGACTAAATTAGTAAGCCTGTGGACTTAGCTCTTGGCAAAATCTACCCCATATGCTGGTGCTTGATCACTCCAGGACATGTCTGGAGGCTCTCAGAGTAACCCTTGACGTTAGCTTTCTAAATGGCTAACACTCATAACCACTGTTGCAGTTCAATAATAGCCTGTGTTCTTTTTATATCTTCCCTGTCTGGGTTCTGAACATGTTGAGAAGCAAAGGCCAAAACAGCTATGAGATCAAATATTAGTTTAATTCTTTAGAAAGGTGAAGGAAAAAACCATTTTTTTTCAATTTTCATTTTGGTGTGAAAGACAAACAGGCTATTTATTTGAACACCAGGAGTTGGCAGCTTTACCAAAGGAGACACAGGGATCCCAAGCCTACAGAAGAGCCCGCTTCTGGAAAAGGAGGCAAAAATATTCCGTTTTTTTAGAGTAACTCACACCCAAGCAGACGAAGGGCCAAGTTAAGTCAAGAATGTGTGGGTAAATTCATGAAACTTACTAATCACGCATCCCTCCAACCACAATTGCAAGCGAGTACAAGCATAGAGATGTGTTTGGAAGAATCCTTCTAGAAACTGGGAAAGAAGGGGGGCTTTTGCTTTTACTTCCTTCTTTTTTATTTAAAAAAATTACGTGGTTTGTTAGTAAGCCAAAATGATAGAGGAGAAATGCCTCATCAAGAAGAACATAGGTATATTTTTTAATCCTAAAACTCATTTTTTTTTATATCTTAGTCCATATAAACTTGCTTTGGATGCCCATCTTGTTAAAAAGACAGCAGCCAATTCTTGAGTTCCCTTGAATCTTACAAATCTACCAAGAGCAGGTTTTACCTCATCTTCCTTGTTTTCAAGTTACTGGAGAAGCTGTCACACCACTTGCTTGATAAAATAACCAAATTTCTTTTTGAGTTATATTCTACTTACAAATGTAGCAGAACTAAACAAAGAAACCATTAGACCCATCAGTCAGGTACTATAAATCTAACCATTTCTTTTTATCAGAGCACTAGTTTAGGAACATACATTCAGCTAGCTTCTGAGAGCATTCTGATTAAAGTTTTATCTACAATTATAGAGTGAATGGCAAGAAGGGGTATTATAAGGGAAGGAAACAGCCATGGTATTCTGGCAAAAAAAATAAAGCAAAACAACTTTTTGTTGAAGAGTAATAAATTTCTTCTTTTTTAGCTCTAGTGGATTTTGCTTTCAAAAATCATACAAAATGAGGAAAAAATAGTGTGCTTTGAAGGAAAAGAATTGATAGAATACTTTGGGTTTTTTTCTTGGAAACCAGGCTCTGAACCAAACAAAGGGACAAATATAGAGTGATTATGCTATTAAGATGAAAGTCCGAGTATTGGGTATATTTTACATTCCTTGTAGATGCATTATTAAATATTATAGACTGAAAAATTAGATGTCGACTCTCATGGCTTTCGTGGTGATATGAGCTTTTAGAAACTAAAAACTTTTTGTGTCTTTAATAAATGACATGGTGCTTCTTGACCAACATGGTGACGAAACAGCCAAGTTATAAGTGAAATGTTATCATGTCATATGCTCTGTGGGTAGGAACAAATTCAATAAAGACAGATTCTTGTGTTTTTCTATCTGCTAGGATGTGCCCAACCAGGAAGGGTTCTTGGTAAAGATATGGTCATGTTTACTTAGAAACAAGAAGATGTCTATATACTATAAATTAGAAGTGCATTTCATACATTCGACCTATGCAACAGTGTAGTTTAGCAGTGTAGTACAATGTAGAGGAGGAGTGTCCAGCCTAGGAGCTATATGCAACCCTCGACAGCTACTAATCTGGTCCCATAAGACTGTATATTTTTAACACTATTATATGATTTTTAGTGATGTTTTTCATGACTTACCTGCATGATGCTTGAATGCTGTGTAGGGGAGGATGCAGAGAAGTGCAGATTCTGCCTTATCCCCACCTCTTACACCAAAACACACAGTAGAGTCCAAACATCCATGTACTGGAAGTTATAGATGCTTGTGTGACTTGGCACCTGAAGCAGTGATTACTGATATTATATATATATTTTTTTTATTTGTTTGTTTTTTGAGATAGGTTCTCACTATTTAGTTCAGGCTGGCCTTGAACTCACTATGTAGCTCAGGCTGGCCTGGAACTTGAGGTGACCCTCCTGCCTCAGACTCCTGAGTGCTGAGATTACAGATGTGTGCCACCATGCCTGGCTTATATGTAACCTATGTTGTATATATGTGTGCTTCTGAAGGCAAGTGCTTATTGTTGTAAAGCAGACATATAAGTTTTCTTATTTATTAAACTTGGGCTTTTTGTGTTATTTCATAAAATAATTTTAAAAAGTTAAAATATAAAAATAGTTTCATTATTATATGTATAGACTATGTTATATACTTTATATGTAGCCCAAGACAACTCCTCTTCGTGCAGTGCACCCCAGCAAGAGGCCAGACACCTATGCTGTAGGGCACTGTTGTTGATGTCATGATTTCACTGCTAATGATATCTGTGGCTCACTGATGCTGCCCAGCAATGTAAGAGAATATAACACTTCATATCATTAGTCTGGAAAAAGATTAAAGTTCAAAATTCTCAGGATATTTATACTGAATGAATACTGGTTTTGTACCATTTTAAAATAGGAAACTTGTAAATCAACAACAGACCATACTAGTGATGGTAGTCCCATAGACTGTGAATGAGCTGAAAAAGTAATATCAGTTTTCTGACATTGTAGTCCTCATGATGCTGCATTGGAATGCATTGCTCATTTGGTAGTGGTGATGCTGATATAAACAATCCTAGTGCACTACCAGTCATACAAAAGTATAGTACATACGATTATGTACAGCATAAAACACCTGATGATAAACTACTCTTTCTGGTGTATGTATTTACTATACTATACTTTTATCATTATTTTAGAGTGTACACCTTCTACTTATATATGAAAGTACACTATAAGACTATCTGCCATGGTATGCCAATGGCAACCTCATATACGCAGTGTTCACCAAGTTCTTTGCATCAGTTTCTCTTGTGCCTTGTTTAATCTGATTTTGTTTCACTCAGCTTATCCATAGGACCAATACACTATTACATGCATGTGTACCATACAGTGCAGTCGTGTAGTGGGATACACCACCATGTTTGTATAAATTTTATGATTTATATCTAAATGTCCCTCCAAAGCTTCATGTGGTCATAGGTGGGGCTTTTAGGAGGTGGCTAGATCTAGGGTGTGTGATTCTGGAATTAAGGATGTGATGCTGAGGTTAAGGGTGTGATGTAGAGGTTAAGGGTGTGATGTAGGGTGTGCCTCACCCTGGGTGTGAGTGTTGCGTTCCGTTCCCAAAGGGTGAGTGACCTGGATAGAATATAAGGGACAAAAACAAGACTTGGTGCTACTTCTGCTGCTACCGCTGCTGCTGCCTTCTGCCTGCTTTACCTGGACTATATCTCCTCTGTGATGCCACCCTGCTGCAGAACCAGCCAATTAAGGACTGAAACCTTTATAAATTGTGAGCTGAAATAAACCTTTCCTCCCTTAAGCTTGGGTGTTGTGTATTTTATCTCAGCAATGAGAAAAGCAACTGAGACAATAAGTACACTTTATGATGTTCATGTAATGATATTTCCTTGTGACACATTTCTGACAATATATCCCTGTCATTAAGTGACACAAGACTACCTATATGCATAAATGTATTACATATGTAATCAGTGTATGAATAAATGTACATGCCAACTATATGTTTCTTCCAATGGAAAATCATTTAGAAATATAGATAAGTTAACAACTATAATTTTGTTTCCTTCACATTCCTTCAATTCCATCTTCAAGGAATAGTTCCCTAGTATAAAAATGCAACTGTTCCTCAAATTATTTCATAAGTTAAGTATAATTCACATCTGCAAGCTAAAATTATTATTTTAAAACTTATGAAAGTTATAAAAAAGTTTCTGAAAATTACAGTAGAGGAGAATTAGAAATTAGAAAAATTTGAAGAATATAAACAATGTAAAAGCATTTTTCATTTCTAATGGATTGTCTAGGAGAACAAAATATATCTACAATTGCCTAAAAGAAAAATACTTTGTTATCAAAAGAAAACACAGCCTTGGAAGGAGCTGCAATAAAATATTAATAGTGGTTTTCGCTGGACAGTAGATTTCTGGGTTTTTTTTTTCTATTCTTTCCATTTTTCTATAACTTTTATTTAGTATAAATGGCAAAAATTAAAAAGACACCAAACAGTGAAATAAAATGATTTATATAGAAAAGAAAATAATCTAATAAAGTATCATAAAGTTATAAAACATTTTATAAATTAAATCAGCAAATTATTTTTAAATACCTACTGTGTTCTACACACACAGAGACCGTCTAGCTATTTTTCCTTAAGTGTAAAATCAATGTATCATCCATTTCTACACACTTGCTTCAGATTTGGAACTTACACAGGTGAGAAAGGCTTAGGGTGTTCAGGCTGCGGATGCAGCACCGGAGCCCCCCCGCCCCCCGTCCTCAATGTGTGGCTCCACTTTAAATCAATCAGCAAAGGCAATATTCTCCATGCAAGTTTCCTTAAAACTATTCTGTTCAGTATTGTGATGCTTGTGGGTAATTGCCCAAGTGTGACATTATGTTGGAGATTCATTACTGTGACTAGGAGGAATGAAGTTTATCTGTCACAAATGCACAGGTAACTTGGTTTTCTTTTGTGCCTCTCATATGCATCCTGCTTGTCTGTTTTATCTGAAACAGCTGCAACGCAGTTTTTTTTCCCTCTCAGCTGAAAGCTGTATATGAGCTTATACTGTGAAGACAGGTCAGAATAGTGGGTCTCATTCTCCAATGCTCCAAAAACATATAGTAATTTTAAAAGGTAAACTAATGCATAGTAAGATTTGATCCTTTAGACTTTATTTAAGCAGAAAGTGAATTATAAATTGAAGAACTCCAAGCCAAAGTACTTAGGAGCTTTGTGGTGAGAATGCAAAGGGGAAGCTTTTATAGAGTAAACACAAAAGTAAAGCAAATATCTGATTTTTGAAATAATTTTGTGGTTGCCTTATTTTTGTCTTTCCTGCTGAAAAATCCTAAGTATTTAACTATGAGTTGGGTAATCTCTTCTTATTGCTTAGGCTTAGGTTTCTTTTTTTTTTTAATATAGGTATTTACAAGATCTAGCTCAAGTTTTTTTATGTTTGTAAATCAAGCAAGATTAAGCTCACTTATAAAAGCCTAGTTGGCTTTGTTGCCAGCTTGAGCATCAACCTGGAGTCATTCACATCACCTTGCTGGGCTTAGTGTCCTCATGTACAGAATGGAACTGTTCAAAGAAAAATCTCTCTAGTCATTACTACCACTATTATCCATATATAAAGTTCTTCAATAGAGACAATGCTCACATTTTGCTTTCTTAATCTTCAGTTCCTAAAATCACTTAAATGGCTTCTCAATGTTAATATAAAATGTGACTTTTTAAAGAAAAAAAAATCTACTGTAATTATTGCTTATTTTCTAATGTTGGGGAAGGAAGACAGAAAACAAATATATAAATGCTATGCAAGCTGCCTAGTTTGCTTACATACATCTTTTTCTCCTACTGTCCTCCTCTTCCTTATACTCCTCCTCTTTTACTGTCACTAGATTTCTAAGAATCAACAAATGCTATGAGTCTTTATCTCTGAAATAGCTGTCTCATCCTGCATTTGTTATAGTCAGTAGGGGCTTTAATAATTAGATGAGACAGAATTGGGCTATTTGGCAAAGGACAATTTTAAGCCAGTTTACAACTTCTTATGAAGGATATCATATTTCAGATGGTATTTAAGAGCTTTTAGAGGATAAGGGTTTGGGTTCTACTAGGATCTTTTTGTTTTTGTTTTTTCTTTTTGAGCTAGGGTTTTACTATGTTACCTGGGCTGATCTTTGACTCCTGGGCTCAAGTGATCCTCCCACCTTGGCCTTCAGAGTGCTGTATCTACAGGTGTGCACGACCACCCAGCTCTCCCATCTTTAATTGTGTTGATAATACAGGAGACATGGAAAGATCTCCAGCCTTCATCAGAGTGTGCCACATCTGTCTATGTGGCTAACTAGAGGAATCCATTTTCTTAGAAGCCTGGCCCTATAAAATATGACATTATAAGGTTTCACAGTAGCAGTTTGTTTTGCTTTGTTTTGTTTTCAGTGCTGGGGATTGAACCCAGGGTCTTACACATGCTAGGCAAGTGTTCTACCACTGAGTTGTAGTGTACATGTTCAACAGCTCTTTGAATCCCAGAAGAGAGAGAAATTGGTCCAGGAAATCATGATTAATTTAGAAATTTCTCTTCATGTTGAGAATGTTGCCTCATCTTGTACCTCAGTGGTTCCTTTGGCTTGCCTTGGAGAACTTTGGCATTGAATCTAGTTGAAAAGATACTTTTAGGATGTCCATGGGCTTTTTATTTTCCTTCAAAATGATCTCCATGTGCTTTGTAGTTAAGCAACATTGGATAAGTACGTGGACACATTTAGATCTCAGAGAAGTGGGTAAGGAAATCAAAGCCTTCCAAGCAGCCATTAGATTAAAATATCTCATTTAACTATAGTCAAACCAGCTTTGGTTTTTCAGAACAACTTTATAGAATCCAGAGAATAGATTGTAGGAGTTCAGAATAGAGTTTGTACATTTCATCATTGTTTTCGAGTATTATTAGGGAGATATATAAGGAAGAATCAAGTATAAATACAGTGGAGTCCAAGCCTTGGCATGCACTACTTTGCATGGGCAAGATTGTTTCCCAGCTCTATTTATGTGTGGAGGGGCAAACAGTCTTTGTGGTCCCCATCCTCAGGGATGATTGATCCCTGAGTAAATTCTTTGACTTTGGGTCTGCCTGGATTGGTTTGTAACTCAGGATTTGTCTAGTAAAACAGAAACTACTCTAGTTTTTTTTAACAGGGAATTTTTCTTAAGGTCACTGGAGATAATGAAATAGCTGAAAAGCCATACAGAGAATGGGGAAAAAAAAAACCTCAGGGATTATAAACTATGATGATGCCCAGAATCTAGTGTAAGAGAGCTTTTATTTAATAAACACTCAGGGCTGATGATAAAATCCAAGGATGTAATGTTGGTATGCTGCAAAAGTTCTATAGATGGAGGAAATGCAGTGAGTAGCAGAACATGACACAGGAAACAAAGAGAAGAAATATATTCTTTACTCTTCTTCTAACCCTTTAATCATCCGTGATTGCCTCCTATTCCATGGCTAAGCGCAAGTAGAAGCTGGAAGGCCTATGGGGTTTGAGAGTGTTGCTTTTTGTGACACAGAGCTGAACAGGAGGTGGGTAGGATAGATGGGAGAGCATGCTGAGGCCATGCAGAAAAGAAGAGATTTCTTGGGAAAAATTGAAGAAAAGTCATCGTAGTGCACAAAATTATGTTCTCCCAAAATGTCTATAGAACCTGTGAATGTGTTATTTTGCATGGTGAAAGAGACTTTGGAAATGTGATTAAGTTTGAGATGGGAAGATTTTCCTGGGTTATGGAAGTAGGTTCAGTATAATCACAAGAATCTTTTTATTTTATTTTATTTATTTTTTTGTTTTTGTTTTTGTTTTTTGAGACAGAGTCTCCTTATGCAATTCAGACTGAACTCACTATGTAGCCCAGGCTGGCCTTGAACTCAGGGTGATCCTCTTGCCTCAGCCTCACAAGTGCTGGGATTACAGGCTTGTGCTACCACACCTGGTCAAGGGGGTCTTTTTAAAAAGAAAGTATGAACTTTGAGTCAGGGACTAGAATTGATTATGGAAGGTAAGGTTGATGTGATGGGG
This sequence comes from Heterocephalus glaber, assembly GCF_053883595.1. Lineage (NCBI taxonomy): Eukaryota > Metazoa > Chordata > Mammalia > Rodentia > Bathyergidae > Heterocephalus > Heterocephalus glaber. The sequence continues at coordinate 21,661,961 of NW_028258145.1, read as the reverse complement.
TTTAAAGATAGAGAAAGGGATCAGAAGCAAGAGTGTAGGTGGCCTCTAGGAGCTAGAAAATAGTATCTAGAAGTTCTGACAACACCTTGACTGTCCATAGACCCATTTAGGACTCTGGACATCCAGCATTGTAAGATAGTAAGTATGTGTTGCTTTGAGCCCTTCGGATATCCAGCATTGTAAGATAGTAAGTGTGTGTTGCTTTAAGCCCTTTAATGTAAGATAATTTTTTATAGCAGCAATAGGGAACTAGTACATTAAGTAAGAGTATAACATCTGTTGAAAATAATTCTAGGAATGAAAAGTGAAGAAAAGTATATTTGAAACTGAAGGGAAACCTATATTTTGAGTTTGCTCATTTTTTATTACTTTCAAGACCGTTAATGCCTCATCCTTGCCTCCAGTGGAGTACCCTTGAGAAAGCCTGAAAACCTATGCCCTATTCTCTTATTTCCCATCTCATGGTAGGAAAGAGATATGCAGTCCTGGTTATTTTAGTAATGAATATTAAAGTCTAATATTGATTGAGTTGAATTTTTTTTCTTTCATCCTGTTATTGAAATGTATTTGTCCACTACCTCCATCGATATAAAATAAAATAATTGCCCAATTAGGAAGAAATTATTTGGGGAACAACTAATTTGAGTACCTATTAAGTCTGTACCTACCACTTTGCTTTGACAACTGAAATAAAAAAATTAAATGTAAAAAAAAAAAAAAAGATGTGAGGACTACCATTTTGCAAGGTCAGCATTTCTGAAACAGGTGAAAACAGGAGAGAAACAACATGCAGCACTGTCAATGTCGGTGTCATAAATGGAAAGGGACAGAGGCTCAATTTGGACAACACACAATCCAAGAGAAGCCAGAGGAGCATGACTGCTGTTCACTCAGAGCCCAGCCTCGCACTCAGGTCTGCAGGGCAGAGATGTGAAACAGCTCCTTGCTCGGCCAAGGTCTCAGCTTCTGTCCTGCAGTTGTAGTGACCTTGATCACAACTGGAAGCACCTGGTGCTGTGGTTGTCAGCTCTGCACTGTGATGAGGTGAGGAGCTCAGGAGCCTATGCCCTCATTTCCTGAGCGTTTGGGGTCAAGGGCAAGGCCTGGGAGTCTCCATTATAAAAGCTAAGTGGACTTGAGATTTTTTTGGTTTACTTCTTCATGGTATGGACAGTAGCAGTCCTTATAAAATATTTTTTATTAGTATCTGTTTGCAGTACATTCATAGTGATTACATTCCTTGTGGGGAGTTGGTGCATGTACATAACATATCTTAATTCTTTTTATTTCAAATTCTGCTCCCTCCTGCTGCCTCTCTCTCCATCCCTAGATCCCCTTCCCAATAGCAAAATATCTATTTCCCTGTTTCCCATCATCTATCTTTTATTTTGGCATTACAAAAATCAGTATTATATAAAGATTCCTCAAATAAACTAAAGTTAGAAATTCCTTTCAACACAGCTCTTCCCTTTCTAGAGTTAAGGTCATCATATTAAGTGATATGTGCATACCCATGTTTTTACCAGTACAGCTTATAATAGCTAAGTTTTAGAAATGGTCTATATATCCATCAGCAGGTGAATGGACAAAGAAAATGTGGTATCTGTACACAATAGAGTACTAATCTGCCAAAAAGAAGAATAAATTTGAGTCAAAAGAAAAATGGATGCACCTTGGTAAAGTGAATGAATCAGGGACAAGCTCACTTAAAAAAATCCCAAAGTAAAAATTTATTCTCAGGATCAAAAAACATCTCTGGCCTGTCTCTTTATCACTGAATATTTCTATCCTACCAAGTCCTCCACACAAAAAATTCCCTCTTTGGATTTGTATTTCTGAGAATTGACTCTGGCTTCTCCCCTCATCATTGCTTTAAGGCATTGACTTCCACCCCATGCACCCACAACTAACCTCCGTTTCCCAGCCCAAATCCCTCCCGGCCCCCAGTACTAGGGACTGAATCCAGAGCCTTTATACTCAGCTACATCTCCAGCTCTTTGAAACAAAAGTTTCAAAGTTTTTAAAGTTTTTGACAAGAGGTGAATAGAGGTATTTATACCTTTGCATACTAATCTGCTTTTACTACTACTGAGTTATTAATTGATACTGTCTTTATGATGATTTTTTTTTGCTTTGGACAAGCACTAGTAATGTACATGAAGAGAGAAATTAAGAGCAAATATCACAAAGAAGGTAACGGAACATGAAACCATATTTTCCAGTGTATGTATTCAAGGGTGTCAGTCAGTCCGTCTGTTCCATAGTTCAAACACTTAGGAAATACTTCACAGCATTTCTTGACTTAAACGTAGGCACTATGAAAGGCATATTTAAGAGTATGAAACCTAGACAGATAAGTAGATAGCCAGACAGACAGATAGATAAAATTTCAAGACAGTGTTTCCCTTGGTAGTAGAGAAATTTCAAAGTCTAATCAGCACCTATTCCCTTGGTATATGACTTTGGGCAAATTACTTTCTCTTGAGGTTTCAGCTTTATTCTTTATAAACACAATCTGGTATTTATGACTTCATAAATAAAATATGCATTATATCTGGACAATATAAATTGAATACCCAATTTCTTTCTTCTTTACCTAATTTCCAGGAAAATAGTTAATCGTTTCATTTTATTAACAGATAGAACAGGCTAAACTCAATTAAATTGCAATTATTGATTATTTGCTTAGTTTGGGTTATTTGGATGCTCAATGCCAATGGTTCCTATCTCTCTTCCATAACTTTTTTCCTCTTGGGGGGAGGGAGGGAGAGAGAGAGAGTTTGGCAAAGCCCCTGATGATAAAAGTCTGGAGATCAGTAATCAGCAACAGTGCTATTTTTGAACACTACTATTATTTTCCATGTACAGTAAGTCTAGGACTTATGAATATTTGAGTTACAATCTCTCACAGATATGAATGGGCCTCACATTACAAACATTCATAGATGCAAGCAAATCACAGAAACAACACATATGTCTACCAGACATTGTCACAGTTATGCTGCTGTGTGCTTATTGTACAGTGTGATAGTGTACAGTAGTACAGGGCTCTATCAGAGCCCAGGATGTCTGGAAGCAAGAGGAAAAGCAGTGGCGATATGGAGAGGACTACTAGGAAGCTCAAAACAATACAGTGTTCACAGTTGTACTGTACATACGGTACCATTACTTTAAAATACCTGTAAAAGTCAAATAGTTTTTTACACTATTTTTGAATGTGTGTTTGTTTTTTTATACTTTACATTGTATAACTGTATAAAAGGTGTATAAGACTCACTTTGTCACACTTAGGAATGAATCCGACTTATGAACATCCTCCCAGAACAGAACTAGCTCTTAAGTCAGGGACTTATTGTACTTTGGAATAATAATCTACTATAACTACTACAAACTTATTAATTAATTAATGCTACTTTTATTATGAACTTTGAGGATAGATAGATAGATAGATAGATAGGGTGAGTGAGTGAGAGGGAGAGAGGCAGGAGGAAGGGAGGGAATGAAGAGGAGGGCGAGCAAGAGAGGACCCCTATGTATTACAGAGAATACTAATAGAAAGTACTCTCCTATGAGTATAGTTTGCTTCTTTAAAAGTATTTCTGAACCCATTTCTTTGCTATTTGTTTTCATTCCTTGGCCAGTAACCTTGTACAAATTCCCCCAAGAGTCCATATGCTCATTTACTTGGGAACTGTGAAAACTTTGATCTATATGCCTAGAGTCCACTTGCCTTCCTGATTTCCCAGCTGGATACTGCACCTTCTGGTAACAGATTAAATATTACTTCCTCACAAATTCCTCATAGCTTCCCTTCCCTTCATCTCCTGTCTCTTCACTTCTTTCATTTCTGATGGCATCTATCATCCTCCATACCTTTCTTCACTCTCTTTTGCTGTTAACACAATTCTCAGAAAACCTTTGACATTTAGTTATACTCAAAAATAGACATCTTAGTAAGTAATTGCAAACTGTTGCTTATTCTGATCATAGTATTATAAATTACTCACTGGAGACCTGGGTGTTTAAATGGAGACCAGAAATAAAAATTTCAGAGGGAATTACAATTCCATTGTAAATAAAGCTTACGTTAAAAATAGGCAAAGCTGTGGAAGGAAGAGAAATACTTCTCAAAAGAAACTTTTCATTGCTTAGGTCACATCTTTGTAAGCTGCCTGATTCTAGTTCTTCATTCTTTGAGCTAGTTTATATCTCTGAATAGTAGTTGATAATATTACAAATAAATTTTGTCTGTGAATATACACATTCTGTCAGTTCCTTTCCCGCCTCACTGTGGAAGAAGTCAGTTTGCCCCTATTTGTATAGTCAATTGAATAGTCCCCATCTGAAATGTGTCTTTTGTTGGAGTTCAGAAGTTGGCATCCCAAAAGTCTCAGAGACAGTTTCTGATCTTGTCCTGCATCATCTCTCACCCATCAACCTCCCTTTAAATAAGGCATGGAAACTTGGATTCTTCTTCCTCAAGATTAATAATAGAAACTAAAACTCCTTTCCTCAAACCAGTCATGAATCTAGCTATGCCTTTACCTTTCTCTCACCTTTCTATATAAGAGTTGGCTATAAAGTAATTCTCTCTGCTACCTTATTTGACTGTAGGTGATAAGACCCCAATCTGAGGAAGAGTCTTGTCCCATTCTTGGAAGGAAGAAATGCCATACAGATGGGCCAAAAGGAATCTGAACAGTCTTTGCTGGGGCTTCCCCCTCAGTCTAGTAGCACTAGATCAAACCCTTTGGTTCCGTCATACTTCAAAATGCCCATGCTTCATTGGACCTCAACATAAAAATGGAGAGTTCACCATTGGACCAGTTCTTCAATTTAAAGGTTTTAATGTCATATAGTCAAATAAAATTGTATACTTTTCTTTTGTTAACCTGTCCTTTGTTATAGAGATGTTGTTCATGACTCCCTAGAGTGGGCAGAAAAGGAATCATCCCTTTCTCTAACCCTATGCTGTTAAACTACTTACAATAGCTTACCAGTTTTGAGGCAGGAGATTAGAGTCTGGCTGGCCAAGTGGAAGTGACTTGACAGCAGTGGACACCTGGGATATATGTACCCAAGCTCCACACCTGGGACCAACCAGAGAATGTTACCTTCATTTCTTCTGGCGTGAAATCAAGGGAAATTTTGATAGCAGTGCTTAGATCTGATGTCAGAATGTGGGATAAAACAGAAGGTGGCCATTAACCTCATGGCCACCATAAGCTCTTTCAGTGGCCTGCTCTGCACTCTATAGAGTGTACTTCTTTTCCTACCTTTACTATCTTTAGTAATGTAAAACCTTGTTATGTTTCACATGTTTCTTGTCCAATTCCTTGTTCAGGAAAACAAAAACCTGGAATCTCTGTAAAGATCCCATGGTATCTCAGATGCTATTGACAGTTTCCTCACATGTAATCTTTAATATATGTTAATTTTTATATCTGTATAGAAGTCATAATTATATTGCTTTTTGAAAGTCACCCTTTAACAACAGGATGTCTAGTATAATTTGTGGAAAATAAATTATCTGACTTAGCCTTTCTATACTATTGAGTCCTTAGACATAAGGCTGTCAACAATGTTGCCCCAATATCACTAGAATGTTGTTAACATCAGCAGCTCTTGCAAGGACAGAGCTGCTTTCCTTTCCAGACGCCTCCCAAGTGCTTTCCCTGGTATGCTCCTTGGATTCTCTGCCTTAGTTTTAGTTTTCCCCAAATATGTCCTGAAGCATTGATTCCCATCCTTGTCCTCTCACACATTTCTAGCTGCTTCTTCCCCACACAGAAAAGTGCTATTGACCTCCTAAAAATCAATCCACTTGCCTCTTGCCTGTGAAGACTTTTGGGATGATACTTAAATAGGATGCCCACTTATTCCCAACTCATTCAGCATACAAGATCTGCAGTGTACCAACTATTTCAGTTCATAACACCTGTGAGGGGAACTAGTATAGTAGAGCTAAAAATTAGAAATCATCTAGTTCAAAGTGCTCCTTGTACAGAAGGAGGGCACAGCTATTTATTACTTTCACCTGCTGTTCCATATTTGGGGAGTACTTCACTTATGAATGACTTATTCTTATCCATTGAATTCCCGTGCCCTCAAAGGGACCATCCTTTCTTTTCTTTTTCCTCTAGATCTGAGCACCTGGGGAGTGATTGACCTTAGAGGTGTCATTCTTTATGCAAATGAAAAGAAGCTTCCTCTTATTCTTATGCAGATAAGAAGTGAATAGGTCCCTGGATCCTGCGGTTTATAACTTACTCTCCCTAGCCTAAAGAGAAGCCCTATTTTTGTTCCACTTCCTAGTGATGCCCTAAAATGTCTTAGGCACTCAGTGCTGTGTATAGTTATTAGGGATTTCAATTTCACATTCGTAATATATTTTCCTTGACAGTAATTTTTTTGTGTGATTAGTTATGGCTACCGGAGCAGTGTTACATTATTTGCATTTAACGCTTGAATAGAGTTTTTTGGACTGATTAAAACTTATCATTAATAACATTGCTTTTTGATGGGAAAAGCCTCCTAAACACCAATAGTCCATAAGAATTTTAGAGACACAATAATTTGAAAGGTATATACTCAGTTCTCTGCTTTCAATTCCATTTTGTTTAATTATCTAAATTTTTTAAACTTGTTTCTTATTTCCTTAACTCAGTTTGATGCTTCATGAGGACAGGATTGGGAAGTCATTTCTATGTCAGCCCATCGAGCCAGTGGTTAGCATGATGTAGGGGAAATAATATAATTCCTAAGCTGCTATATTTTTATATATTTTTATATATGTTATACACCAAGTTTCCCAAAATCGAGGAATGAATTTTAAGGAACAGCAGAGATTAAGAGTAGTAAAAATTTATAGAGAGAAACCTCTTGAGACACAGAAGGGGACCCGAAAGTGGGTTGTTGTGGACTTCACTTTACAGAGGAAGTTTTGTAGAGCAAAATCACGAGGTGGGTACAAAAATCACAAGGTAGGTACAATGTGGGTTGAAACGATGATCAATCAATACAATTACAAATATAGCTGCTTAGGTAATATTGATCTAATAGAGAAACAGGTCATGTATCAGGTGTACATGGAAAGAACAAATCTATTTTTAGGAAGGGATGGATCAGGAGTTCCTGGTCACCCACCTGGGTGACTGATATCTATCTAGACTTTTTGGACCAGGTGATAACAATTATATTGTTATATATATTTAATTTATTGCTTATCTCTTGGGGAGGCATGTAGGCCTGGTTATTTTATCTTTATTTTGAAGCCTGGCCTTTGACACATGCAGTTCCAGCCATAATCTAATGTGTTCTCATCTTCTGCACTGACTGTGTTGTGGGCCTGGTCTTGTCTGACTGCCTACAATAATTTTACCCAACTTAGCTATCCATAATAAGCACAGGTCCTTATGGACATGCCTGATGTGGGAAGTATGTGCCTTAAATATATGGCTGACATCTAGGTAGAATAGCTGTTCAGGTTTATTGGTAGATAATATTTAGTAGAAAGTAAGTTACCAGTGAGTTATTCACTTTTACAGGTAAGTTAATTGTTGCAGATAAAAACAAATTACTTGGTGACTAACCAAAATGGATAATCTTAATGGCATCCAGTAGAGACAACTAGAGACAAGTGTTCAGCTGGTGTCTGAGAAGACAAGCCAAGGCAGGTCCAGGTTGGAAGAGGCAGAAGAGATAGAGGTACAGAGGTGGTTCTGTAGCAGCCAGAAGAACCAGCCATTGACAATAGGATTTGGAAATTTTAAAGAAAAGTCAAAGAAGCAAAATGAGATTTAGAAATCAGAGAAGGCAGGCTTTTATCTGCTTCGGATTTTACCTAAGAATTTGTCTTGTAAAGCGGTTCTTTGTGATGTTTCAGCATCCCGGGAGACTGTATGCCTTTAAAAAAAAATCTTTCCAGACATGGTGGATCTACAAAAGGTACATTTGATTAATGCTTTATGACCATCAAAGAACTTCCACAGACCACAGGAGAGGTTATAGGCAACTCTTCATCAGTGCTGGGATACAGGTAGGGGTTAGTGGGTTAATATCACCTTGGGAATTAAATGACTACTCCTCTGACTTGTGAACTATTGCCAAGTTTTAAAGAGCAGCAGTGGAGCCCGTGGTACTGGCTGTGGTATTAACAGTATTTCTATATTTTTACAAGTAGGGGCTCGACTGGAACGGGAATGGATTAATTTTCACATGAATTGATACTTGTGTGTAAATTTATCTCCTTGTATATTGTTTTTATATTTTTTAAATCTTCCGAGTATAGCCAAAGCTGTATCTTATCCACATGTCTGTGAATTGCTTCTGTAGCTCTGCTTCCTAAGTAATTCTTATACTCCTGTGGATATGCACACCCACACACACATATGCATACTATATATGTCCTACATGACACACATCATGGACATACAACAAAATACATACATCTGTACCACAGACATTAACCACATACACCTACATACCTCATGTACATACTACACACATACCACACATACATGTTATACACACACATACATATAAATACACAGGACAGCCCATGCTAGCCTGTGAAATAGGTATATTTGCTAGATTATAAACTACCTTAGATAAAGGAAGAATTATTTGTGTTCACATTTTTAGCATCTACCACAAAGACGAATTATAATGTAAAATAACTGTGCAATAAAGAACAGAATTTTATTTTTTCCTCCCTATAGAGAAAAGTTTACTAGTGAGTACATTGCTGCAGATAAAAAATTAGCTGATGAATGATCTAGAAGTATATTCTTAATCTAGTTTTTCTGAGATAATGATTATTAATAAAATATAGCTGTCCTTCAGTATCTGTGTGGAACTGGTTCCAGGATCTCTCACAGATACCAAAATCCACTGATGCTCGAGTCCCTAATATAAAATGGCATTGTATTTCCATATAACCTATGCATACTTTCCCATATACTCAAATCATCTCTAAATTACTCATAGTATCTACTCTATTTTAAGTATTATTGTAAGTGAATATTGTAAGTGAATAGCTGTTATAGTGTAGGTTGAGTATTTAAACAAATATTCTGAATCTGTAGCTTGTTGAACCCAAAATTGTTGAAGGTGGACTGATACTTCTTTTACAAAATTTCAAAAATATTACCATTAAATAACAGCTATTTTTTACTGAGCCCTTACTACACACACACACAAACACACACATTTTTATCCTCCTGACATTCTTATGAGCTAATCACTAATTATCCCCATTTTACAGATAAAGAAACTGAGCATAGAGAATTATTTAATTTACCAAAGATTTCCTGACTCAGATTCTACTTAATTCTGTGACTCATATCCTATATAATTTTGTTATCACAAGCTTATTATGAAAAAGGTATTTATAGCCCTTTTGTAGATGAGAAACCATAGATGAGTATGATAAAATAACACTCAAGATCACCCGGCCAGTTATGAGTCAAGGTTTTAACTTGATCTGGTTCCCAAATCAATGTATTTTCACAGATCTCAAAGCACCCAAATGATTTGCTCAAAGTTGGTGGAAAGTGCATTAACCTTCTGTAATATTGACATTTTGTGGTCATGGGATCGACCTCAGGACAAAAATTTACATAAGCTTGTAAGAAACTGAGGAACCTGCTAGCATAGTCAAGACCTGTAGTCATCACATCTTTTGTAAGCATTCCGTCACTCTACTGGTTTTGAAGAAGCTGGATGTTTGGCTTGTTGTTCTACTTAATACCTTAAAATAGATTTCACAGTTACCTTCTGCTGAGGTACATTTCTTCCTTTGTAAACTGTTATACTTCTGGCTTAGGAAAGATGAGGCTGTAGAATATGCACCCTGGTTGAATGAAACTATGTTGCAGCAAGCACTCCATCATTTATTATAACATGGCCAGCTATGCCCATTGAGAAGTTAAGCACTAAAGATACATCATTCTATAGTGACTATGCTCACACTCTTTGCAGTTGTTTTTGTTTGTTTGTTTGTTTGTTTGTTTTTAAGGTCCATTCTGATCTAAATGAATCAGTTCAAAAGAAGTTCAAAATAATCAGTCATTCAGATAAATGTGGCCAAAAGGCACATTGATTTAAAATAACTAGGTAATTGAAAGTGGGAAGAATATATGAAAGCTATTTGAATGAACTAGTTAATAACTTCAATTTTTATCCCTTTTTTCTTATATGATTCAATTGTACAGGTTTTCTTACTATAATAAGTAAAATCCTATTTAATATTTTTCTTCTTTTAATAAAAATCATACGACTAAGAATTTCAATTTTTGTCTGACACTTTAGTTTGCTGCTCTCATAGTAAATAGATGGGCATTAACTCCAAGGGATTTAATATAAGATTAAAATAAGAAAAAATGAATAGAAGGATCATTCAGACCAAAGCCCTGTCTGCAGGAAGTTCCACACATAAACCTTCCCAGGGAACAAGGATTTCCCTACTATCTTTAATATCCTCTAAAGAAGGAGATTTTTGTTACCTTTTTGAAGTGGCTTTCCATGGTATTAGGCTAAAAGGATACGTTTAAAGCTTCTGATAGCTGCAGAACTTGAAAACATATCTATTAAAACATATCTATTAAACATATCTATTATCTATTAAGCTAGAGCTAAAATTAAGGTGAGAAATCTTGAGCCCTGTTCCATTGATCTGGCACCTCCCATTGCAGCCATTCGGACACTTTCTGAATATCTGTAAGGAATGAAGAGCCAACTTGAACTCTGCTCTACAATCCAGAGGGATTTAACTGTGTTGGCAGTTTCATTTCTTAAAATGAGTAGTGGAAACGTAGCTATTCCCTCTACTATTTTAAAATATTTTTTGCTGTTCTAAATATTACATTTTTGAAAAAAGACCTCCAAGCCCCTTTCTCCATACACACACCCCAAATGGCGATCTTTCCTAGACTGCTTGCTACCTAATAGGCCCTTAGGAGTTTGGTTTCTTTACTTTTTTACCACCTTCTCCTTATGTCCTAGCATCTTCCCTTACTTCTATTTTCCTGTGTCCCTTGGATATATTTGTTGTGCCATTGTTACACCAACATTGTGCATTGTGTTGCCTTATTCTTCTCTATATAAGCAATGGGATTTTTGAAAGCAGGGGCCAGGCTTTCCATTGGTGTCATTCTAGTGCCTAGCATAATTCATAGAATAAAACTGACTGAATAGAGAAAATTTAAAAAAACAAAAAACACAACACACTTATGAGGAGCAGAACTGAAGCCAGGAGAAATTGTTTCATTAGTGGATGAACCTGCAGGAGGAAAAGAAAGCATGACAGACATTTCTGATATTAGCCATTCAGCTAGAGAGTAGGTAGTTTATATATGTTATTATTCTCATCTTTTAAAATGAGGAATGGAGGTCAGGAATCTTACTTTCCTTGAGCTAAATTATACGTGTAACAATTAGTAGGTCTGGAATTTTAGCCAGATCTAATGTCATGCTTTCTTCCATACTGTCCTTTTTTGGTATATCAGGAATGCTCTTGATATGCGTAACTTTCTATACTCTACTTCTAGACAGCCTTAAACTTCTTTGGCAATAGGGGACAATCGAGACAGTATGTCACTCCAGCTACTATAATACACATCTGTTGGTCACATTACCTATGAGACCATGTACCTTGCCATACCTCTAAGTTCTTCACACATGGAGAAGGTGAGGCAAAGTGACCTTTCACATGAGCCTGATTGACTTGTATTGCCATGTTCCTAAGAATAGAAGAAATAGCAGATATGCTTAGAACATAGAGGTCCTCAAGCAGTCAGTCTTGAGTACACGCTCATAAGGAACACAATAGTTAAGTCTTCTCCCCTTCTTTCTGTAACATTTATGTTCCTACCCTCTGTCACTGTACTCTACTCTATTCCACTCTAGTTTGCTCTACTCTACTCTAGTTTTCCAGTATACTCTAACCTGGGACTATATAGATCTACTTTATTGTTTCCCTTTCATGGTCTAATACAGGAGCCCACAGGTTATGGAATGCAAGCTAAGAATGTTTTGTACATTTTTACACAGTGAAAACAATCAAAAGAAAAACAATATGAAAATTACATTAAATTCAAACTTCAGTGTCAGTGTGAAATCATATTGGACTATTGACTCACTTTCTTGATTTTGTATTGTATGTGGCTGCTTTGTGCTGCAGAGCAGAGGATGAGATGAGTGGTTGTGAGAGACCTTATGCCCGCACAGCCTTACACAGTGACTATCTAACCCTTTACACAAAATGTTTGCTGACCCTTGCCATAAAGAATGAATGAAGATTTCTTCCTACAGACCACCTATTTTGGCATTTCTCATTCCTCTTTGATCATTATTCTGATGTGAGTTGGTTTTCTTTCAACTGTGTGTAAGTCACACTAGGCTTTTTGTAACTAACAATGTGAGAGACACAGATCACTTTTGCTACAAGTTGTGATGTCTATGCCATTAAAGGAACTTACTTTTCCAAAATTTTTTCTTACTCTTTTGTACTTTCATGCTTGTTGGCAGACATCTCTCCCCTGAGGTTAGGTTTTCTTATTTGAACCTATTTATCAAGCGTTATTAAACCTAATTTTATGATAAATTTGTCTCTCTCTGCCATAGGTGGGGCAGAAGAAGTATGAAGTGATTTCTGAAGCTCAGTGGTCAAGTTTTGAGGAGTCCCCTAAGAGGGCCATTAGCAAAGCAGAGACAGCTCAGGGGATGTCATTTTGGATTCTGGATGGATACTGCTCTGTAGTAGATGCTGGAAGTAGATAGTGGCCATTAGCCATGGTCTCTATTACTTTCTTAGGGCGGCAAAAACAAAATTCTGTAAACTTAGGAATTCAGCTAATAGATCACTTTCCTACATAGCCCTAGAAAAAAAAAGTACAGAAAATTTCCATTAAATAAAGAAGACTTTTCTAACAATAAAGTAAGCTTTATCACCCTGAATGCACTGTGCTAGGTTCCCAGAAACTGAAGGAGTTTGAATGGGGCTGGGTAGACATATGTCAAGATGTACTAGAAATTATTTTTGTAACAGATTGACCTTATTCTAACTTTAAGATTCCTTTATGCCCTATTACTTCCCTTTTTAAAACACTATTCAGCACTGAGTACTTTTAAAAAATACATTCAACAATGTTTCTTGTTCCTTTTTTCTTTTTTCACTCTCTCTCCCTCCTCCCTTTCCTTCCTTTTCCTATTACTTTAAAAAACAAATAAGCCAAACGTATTTGCTGGTAGTAAACCTAGAAACTATTCTTTGCATGCAGATGAAGGAAACATGTTTGGTCATAGATGAAAAGGAAAATAATTTACATTCTCTGTATTACAATATCATTTAATGTGTTCAATTCACATGCATTATTTGGTTAAAACTCTCAGTTCTTTTGCAAATTTAGAAAGATCACACATTTAACCATATGTAAGAACTTTATGAAATTAATTAATTTTTCTGTGCTTCAGGTTATTTTAACAAATTTAAATGGCCAACACTTGGAGACAGGGGTGGCAAAGCACTAATGATTAACTGTCAAGGTGAGATATGGGTGGCTTATCCATGTGACTAGTATCTGAAGCTCAGTTAGTGCCATCCTTAAATAATTCATTTCATATCTAATGGATTTGATGTGTATGAGCCAAGCTTTACTTGGGACATTGATGGTGCCATTATGTGGTCACTCTCAGCCAGAGTTTGGCAAAATTTTTCTATAAAAGTCCAGATAACAAATACTTTAGGCCTTGAGGGTTAACTATAAATATTCATTGTTATACATGAGGTGCAAATGAAAAATACACTATGTGTTTAAGTAAAAATTTATTGCAGCAAAACTCTCACTTCCTAAAGCAGTTTTAGAAGTCCTCTTTCATGAATGTCTTTAATTGCACTGTCATGGATGCCTAAATCAATTCAAAAGGTTTATGGGAATTTCTGTCAAATAAAAATATTATAGGGTGTCTACATTTAAGTTATTCAGCTGATCTGACACTGTGAGACTTCTGGCTCTTCAATAGTCAGTCAAAATCACCATGGAAAGTAAACATTGGGAATCATATTTGAAATGAGGGGGAATATTTTGGGGGGAATTAATGGCAATGTGTCTTTTAATGTAATAATTTTCTAAAATTTAAACATTCACAGTATTTTGTGATCAGCCCTTCTATTTATCTTTTTTCTCTCCTCCTCCTCCTTTTCTCCTCTTACGTGGTCAATGTGGATGCACCATGGGAAGGTCTGTACTACACACAGTAAATGTGGTCAATAGTAGTTGATGTATGATGATGTAAACCAGGAGAGTAGATGAGTTGATGCAGTGAGAGTGCAGCAGGAGAGGAGAGGCCCAGGAATGACTGTGTTTAGGCGAATGTACAAGAGCTTTCTTCAGAAGAAAAATGGAATGAGAAAAAATCAAAGGTGATTGTTTCCCAGAGCCCAAGGAAGCCCTGCCAGAGGTGATCAATTGTTCTTACCTTGTGAAATGTAGTGAAGCTCTGCTTTCCATGCTGTTATAAGGTAAAATGAAATCATGTTTTATAAATTGTACATATGTTACATGAATGAAGTACAGTATTTCTATGTCTCTGTGAAAAAAATTATATAGAATTATAAATAATTTTAAGGACTGTATAAAACCTTGGTCTGTCAGTTGGTGGACTTTGATTTATATACTTTGTTTTTCTTGTTGATTTGTTTCTAGACTGTTAGGCTAATGTCAGGATAACTCGGCCTCCCCCATCACTTCAGTAAGTAGGCCATGTGACAGCCAGGTTTGCATAACACCATCAGTGCCGGGGATAAGTACATAAACTCTGGCGTATGTGGGTTCTCTGAACACCAAAATACACCAAGAGGGGTCCATTCTTTTAGCTAAGCCAACTAAAAACGTCCTTACATCCAAATATCTTAGGTGATGACAATGAAAAGAACAATTCGAATTTTAGCTATGGTCATTTTGCTATAAATAGGTCTTATTTTAGACAGGAAAAGGAAGGTGCTAGGACCAGTAGTTAGAACTCTGAGTAGTGAAGTTTAAAGCTTGAGTCCAAATATTGAGTAAAGACGGAAGCAGGTGTGGGATTTGAAGCATATGCAAGTGCTGGGGACCTCTTTGGAAAAAATAACGTAAGTTTGAATGAAAGTAAGTGACTATTTATTTATTTTTATTTATTATTTTTTTAATTTTTTTTTTTGGTACCGGGGATCCAACTCGGGTCCTTGTGCTTGCAAGGCAGGCAACAGAACCACTGAGCTAAATCTCCGGTCCCATATCTATTTATTTATTTATTGTATTTTTAGTGTTTTGAGACAGAGTCTTGCTATGTATTTCAGGCTGACCTCAAATAGCTTTGTAGCCCAGGCTGGCCTTGAACTTACAGCAATCCTCCTGCCTCAGTCTCCCAAGTGCTGGGATTCCAAGTATGAACCACTATGCCAGGCTGAATATTTATTTAAAATGGAAAAAGTAATGAACAAACAGCTAATTTACAAAAGCTGACAATTGTATAAATTTCCTAAATTCTAGAAAATTAGCCAGCATTTAAATTAATAAAGTGATATTTTATAATAAACATTTTCAATAAACATGTTCAAAACACACCTCAACAATGATTTTTGTTTAGTATTTTTGCCTCCATACTCTAATCATATTCACACTGAGCGATAATTATGCTAAGTTCTGTTCTAGAGAAAAAGGAACAATAGCTTAGTTCTTTTATACTACTAGTTGATTTAAATTTGATTTTTAGCATTTGTAGTTTAGAAAAGTTTATTTTTCCTGTATCTCAACTCTCTCTTTGGAATATCATATCTGATCTGTTTTTAAAAGCATTAAAACATTTATTATCTCAATCAAGTTTGATGTAAGAGTGCCAGAAACCGTGCAGGTCTGAGATTTTGCCTTTCTTATAAACTAACAAGTCATCCTATTCCTTTTTCACAAATACTGAGAGAAGACACGAAATTTATGGGTCAGAGACAGAGGACAAAGGACTTTATTACTCAGAGCAAAAACAACATCTAGAGATTAATGTAGGTTTGCACAGGTTTGAGCAAGTTCAACATACCCTCCATAGGGTTCACAAGAAGGTCTCACCATGGTTGCATGAACATACTGGGGTTGTGCTGCAGGACAGATACTGCAAGCTTGAGGGAATCACCATGTTTCTAGTAGGTGGAAGCAAGCCTGCGATTTGTCCAAGGGGAGACATTACCTCATCCCTCGTTTGCTCTCTGCAAACACAAGCCTGACAAATAGTCCAGATGAGTTGTCAGGGCCTTGCCTTTTTGGTGTATCCCTGTGTACAGGGATTCCTATAGATTGCCTGTCCCATTAAGGAACTATAACTGTTCTGGCTATTTCAAGTTTTCTTATGCAATATTTCATCTTAAGCATTATTTGAATTAGTAATGCCCCATTAACCAGTGTGTCACCAATATCCTCAGTTTAGTGGATTATTCTTAGTCTTATGCTATGTTAGTGTTCTGTGCCCAGTGAATAGAAGTTTTATATTTTTCCAGTGTGTCCTTATGATTAAATCCTTTTGATTAATTACATTAGAGATCCACAAGTCTGGTATTATTGTCATTCAAAATATAATACTTCTTTAAGAAATACTGCTCCTGCTATGATCTGGAAAATATTTTTATTACAATTCATTTCTTGATGTCAGAGTAATTTCTACAGCTTATTGATCATGTTTACAACTTCTATTTCTTATTCCATTATTTTTACTTGAAATGTTTTACTATTTTCTTTACAAAATACACACAAAAATGGCAAAAGAAAATAGCATATGAATTTGATTTTCTTCAGAAACACTATGCCCGAAGTACAGATCTGAGTGGAAGTAGTTTCATTTGGAAACTGATATCTGGCAGCATCAATAAAGAGTAGGGAAGTAAGACAGGATGACATCTGCAGATAATGAAAGGCAATGTTAACTAATCTCCATAGGAGACTAAGCTAAAAATACTTAAAGAACTTAGGGACTCAATGTAAATAGGAAGTTCTGATGGATCTTATCTGAGTTATCTGAGTTCAGAGGGCTATAGGAGCTGAGAGGATGCCCTGCCAGCATCCTCAAGCATATTTGAGGTTGTTTTTGAGTAAGAGGTAGGTATCACTATTCTCTGGATACCAGGTGAAAGTCCCAGGGGAAAGGGGAGATGATGTTAGTTGGATGGCAGCTCCAGGTACTGCCTGGGGGACAAGGGTGAGCAGATTGAGCACCTGCCAAAATGTCTTTAAAGTATTTCTAATCTCTTCAATATTTTGTTAAAATGTTGCACGATGACTTTCCAGTAATTATTACAATAATAATCCTGATTTAGTTTTCCCTTAGTAACATACTTAAGATCGCTATTCTATACTCATTTCACTCTGTAAGAGAGTGAGTAAAATGAGAAGTGATAGCATAGTGGAAGGACAAAAGTAATTACATGTAGTTAAAATATCGTACATTTTTTTACCAAAAATATGATCAGGGAAGATATTCTGCTAATAGTTCTCATGTCCGTCTTTGAAGGATTGACAATCCTTAAAGTGATCCTGCAATAAAGATTCTGAAGCACTTTCACATATGTAAACTGAGTTTTTCCCATCTCCTGAGATTACCCTTTTTTTTTCCATTAAGTTTATTGGTACATTTTAGGTATACAATATAGTTACATTCATCATTGGGATCTTGTACCTTTATATGATGTATCTTGGTTCTTATTTTTTTTCCCGTTCCCCTGCCTACCCTTTTCCTTACTTTAGTTGCACCTCCACACATGATTGCAGGAGCTCATTTTCTGTCCGTTTAACCTTCCCTCCCTGAGTGATCAGGCCTGTGCCACCACACAGACCTGTTGATGGTGCATATTTCACACATGGCTTTTCCTCACTGCTGAGGTTATTCTGTAATCATGTGCGATTAGGGGAGCAGCAGTAATTCAAAATCTAAGGAATTGAATAGTTAGTTAAGGAGATATGGCAGCAACAGTTGACTTTACTAACAGAATAAGAATGGAAAAAAGGAAAAGATAGCCCTTAAAACTTAGTACTACCTAGAATTGCCCCTAGTGTTCTTTAGAAATCTATCTTCAGAGACATCTTAAGGTAAAGTTTTTATCTTAAGATCTTCCTAGCATATGATCTAATTTGCTGAATTTCTGCTTTCTTACCTTCTTCCATCTTAAGATTCAAACCCCAAAAAGAAAAAGAAAAATTATGGAGCCCCCCAACAGGACCCACTGGAATAAAATAGTTAATAAGAGTAACGTTCTCCCTAGTTATGGTTATGTTTTGCATTTTATGCAGCACTAACCAGACCTCCTTACTCTCAAAGTCTCTCTTCTGGCTCTATTTGGCTCTAGCAAACTAAATAATTTTTTTAACATCAAATAAGTTATTTATTTATTTTCTTTTTAAAAATTGTTTTATTTATATATATATATAATGATCGCATTCGTCATATGGAATTTGTACCTGTACATGATATACCTTAATTCATATTCTTCCCATTTCCCTCCCTTCCCTGAAGCCCTTCTTCCCCTCCTTATTTACAAATCTGTTTCTATTTTATATTTTTTTTCTCATTTTTTCTCTTTTCTCTTTCCTCCTTTCCCCCTCATCCCTCCCTTTTGCCCCTTTCCTTTTGAAGTTTTTCTTCCTATTTCACACTATCTCTTTTATATTTTGGTCCTTTTTTAAACTTTCACATTCTCACACCAGAAAAATAATGTGATATTTACAAATGTGTCTGATTTATTCATTTATGATCTCAAGGTGCATCCATTTAGCTACAAATGTCTCATGTTTATCCTTCTTTATTGCTGAGTAGTACACCATAAGCACATCTTATTTATCCATTCATCAATTGATGGGCATTTGGGCTATTTCCAAGATTTAGCTATTACAAACTGTGCTGCCATGAACATGGGTGTGCACATGTCACTGTGGTATGATGTTTTAATTTTGGGGGGAAGATACTGAGAAGGGGGATACTGGGTCAAATGGAAGCTCTAGTCCTAGTTACTGGAGTAAACTTCATACTGATTTTTACAGTGGTTGCCCAAGTCTACACTCCCAACAACAGCAGAGAAGGGATCATTTTTCCCCACATCCCTGCCATCATTTGTTATTAGCTAATTTCTTTTTAAAAAATAACTTTATTATCAAACAAACACACATACAAAAATTAAAACCATTCAAAGAAGAACAATGCAAAGGAAAAAAACTACAATGATATTCAAATACAGTAGAACTCAACCAAAACAAAACTGAAAAGCACTTAAACATTTTTCCATATAATTTAAAAAGCATCTCTAGTACCAACAAGACACCAGAGGATGTGATTTGTTTCAGAAAGAACCTGAACACCAACTTTGAACAAATAGTGGTCTGGAAAAATCTCCAGTTAGCTAGCAGACTCAACATAAGCCAAGTTTCTCCCTAATTTAAATTTTGATACAGTCATATGACACGCGATGGAAACAAAATCCGAGAAATATGTTATTAGGCCATTTCATCCGTGTGTATCCTTAATTAAACTTTCAGTTTCTCACACTAGAGAAACTATTCGGTATTCACACATGTATGTCCTATTTATTTCACTTAAGAGGATGGCCTCAATATGCATCCATTTAGCTATAAATGTCTCTAGTTTTTCATTCTTTATGCCTGAGTAGTACTCCATTTTATAAGAAACTATATCTTCTTTATCCAGTTTCCAGTTGATGGTCACTTGGGCTGTTTCCAAGCTTTCACTGTTATGAACTGTGCTGCTATAAACATGGGTGCACATATATCACTGTGGTATGATTCTTTAAATTCTTTTGGGAAGATACCCAGAAGGGGAATAGGTGGGTCAAATGGGACCTCTAAGCCTAATTCTTTGAGGTATCACAAATACCTCAATTTCCTGATAATAGCCATTCTTTCTGGAGTGAGATGGAAATTCAGTGTTGTTTTAATTTGTATCTCACAAATGACCAGTGATGTTGAACATTTTTTCATACATTCATTTGCCATTTGTACTTCTTCTACTAAGAAGTGTGCATTCATTTCAGATGCCCATTCTTGTATTGTGTCTTTAAATTTGGGGATGTTAAGTGTTTTTTTTAGTTCTTTATATCCTAGGTAACAGTCTTTGTTTGAAGAACAGCTGAGAAAATTTTTTTCCCACTCTGTTGGTTGTCTCTTTGTTCTGTGGATGTTTTCTTTATTTTTTTCTTATATTCTTTTATTGGTACATTTTAGGTATACAATACATTTACATTTATCATTGGGTGCTTGTACTTGTACATGATGTATCTTGGTTCTTATTTTTTTCCCCATTCCCTGTCCTTTCTCCCTCTCCACCCTTCCCTATTTACAAAACTTTGTTTCCATTTTTCCTTTTTCTCATATTTTTCCATTCCCTTCTTTCCTTTCCCCTATCCTTCCTTCTTCCCCTGCTCCTTTGGACCTTTTCTTCCTATTTCACATGATCAATTGTTCATTTTAATCATTATTTACACTTTCAGTTTCTCACACCAGAGAAACTATTTGGTATTTACATGTGTGTCCTATTTATTTTACTTAAGAGTATGGCCTCAATGTGCATCCATTTAGCTATAAAAGTCTCTAGTTTCTCATTCTTTATGGCTGAGTAGTACTCCATTTTATAAAAAAACCACATCTTTATCCAGTTTCCAGTTGATGGTCACTTGGGCTGTTTCCAAGCTTTCACTATTACAAACTATAAACATGGGTGTACATATATCACTGTGGTATGATTCTTTTAATTCTTTGGGGAAGATACCCAGCAGGGGAATAGCTGGGTCAAATGAGATCTCTAGTCCGAGTTCTTTGAAGTATCTTCATACTGATTTCCACAGTGGTTGCACCAGTCTGCACTCCCACCAACAATGGAGAAGAGGGTTCCTTTTCCCCCACAACCCCACCAATGTTTCTTATTGGTTGATTTCTTGAGAGGAGCCATTCTTTCTGGGGTGAGGTGTTTTCATCTGCATCTCTCGAATGATCAGTGATGTTGAACATTTTTCATATGTTTATTTGCTGCTTTTACTTCTTTATATGAGAAATGTCTGTTCATTTCAGATCCCCATTTTTGAATTGGGTCTTTGAATTTAGGGGAGTCTGATTTTTTTCAGTTCTTTATATTGATAGTAGTCCTTTGTCTAAGGTACAGCTGCTAAACATTTTTTCCCACATTGTAGGTTGTCTCTTAGTCTTGTTGGTACTTTCTCTTGCAGTGCAGAAGCTTTTTAATGAGATCCCAGTTGTTGATTCTTTGTGCTAGTTCCCGTGCTACTGGTTTTATTCATAAAGTCTTTTCCAATGCCAATATCTTCAAGAGTTCTACCTAACTTATTTTCCAGCAAGTTTGGTGTTTCTGTTTTAATATTTAGATCTTTAATCCATTTTGATTTTAGTTTAGTGCATGATGATAGATATGGGTCTAGTCTTAATCTTTGGCAGGTTGCAATCAAGTTTTTCCAACACTATTTATTAAAACGGCTGTTTTTGCTCCAGTGAGGGTGGTTGCCTCCTTTGTCAAAAATGAGGTGTCTAAGTATGTCTGGAGTTGTTTCTGAATCTTCTAATCTATTCCACTGATCCTCAGGTCTGTATTTTTGCCATTACCATGCTGTTTTTATCATAGTAGCTTGTGGTATAGTTTCAAGTTGGGGATTGTGATACCCCCTGCCATGTCTCTGTTGCTTGGAATGGCTTTTGTTATTCTAAGTCTCTTCTGGTTCCAAATGATTTTTTGGATTGCTTTCTCTAGTTCTTTGAAATACGTTGCTCAATTTCAATCAGCATTGCATTAAATCTATGTAGCAGTTTTGGAAGTATGGCCATTTTCACTTTATTGGTTCTTAAAACCCAGGAGCAAGGGATGTCTTTCCATTTTCTTATATCCTCTTTGATCTCTTTTTTCAGAGTGCTGCAATTTTCAGTGTAGATGTCTTTTGCTTCCTTTGTTAGATTGATTCTTAGATATTTCATTTTTTTTTGGATGCTATTGTGAAAGGAATTGTTTCCCTAATTTCTCTCTCAGTGAGTCTGTTATTTGTGTACAAGAAAGCTATCATTTCTTGAGTGTTGACCTTGTATCCAACTACTCTACTGAATCTGTCAATGAAGTCTAGAAGTCTTTTGGCAGAGTTTTTTGGGTCTTTGATATAGAGTATCATATCATCATCAAATAATGACAATGTAACTTCTTCCTTTCCTATCTTTACTCCATTTATTTTATTCTCTTGTCTAATTGCTGTGGCTAATGTTTCCAGAACTATATTGAATAGGAGTGGTGATAGTGGACATCCTTGTGAAGGTTTTGAGTTTTTGATGATTTAGTATGATGTTGGCTGTTGGTTTTTCATACGTAGCCTTAATCAGGTTGAGATAAAGAGCTTCTATTCCAATTTTCTGTAGGCTTTTTATCATAAATGGTGTTGGATTTTGTCAACTGCTTTTTCTGCATCTATTGAGATGATCATATGGTTTTGTCCTTGGGTCTGTTAATATAATGTATTACATTTATTGATTTGTGTACGTTGAGCCATTCTTGCATCCCTGGGGTTAATCTGACTTGACCAGGATGGATGATCTTCTTGGTAACCCTCTGTATTCTGTTTGCCAGTATCTTGTTGAGGATTTTTGCATCTATGTTCATTAAGGATATTGGCCTGTAGTTCTCTTTTTTGCTTGGGTTTTTCCCTAGTTTTGGAATCAAAATCACACTTGCTTCCAGGAATGAATTTGAAAGTATTGCTTTCCTTTCAATTTCATTGAAGAGTTTAAAGAGTAATGGCAATAGTTCTTCTCTAAATGTCATGTAGAAATCAGGACTGAAGCCATCAGGACTTGGGCTGTTCTTTGTTGGTAAATTTTTAATTACGTTTTCAATTTCACTGATTGTAATTGGAGTGTTTAGAATTTTTATATCTTTTTCATTTAACTTTGGCAATTCATATGTATCTAGGAATCTGTCCATTTACTCTGTGTTTTCCATTTTACTAGAGTACAGTTTCTTAAATTGGTATTGATGTTATTCCGGATTTCTGCTGGATCTGTTGTGACTTCACATTTCTCATTCTTAATTGCATGGATTTGAGACTTTTCTTTCCTTTTTTTCTTGAGAAGGTTGGCTAAGGGTTTATCAATTTTATTTATTCTTTCAAAAAACCAACTCCTCGATTCATTGACTTTTTTTATATCATTCTCTTAGTCTCCATTGCATTGATTTCTGCTGTGATCTTTATAATTTCCTCTTTTGGGTCACAAACCCATAAGCTGTGGGTTTGTCATACTCTTCTTTTTCTAGGAGCTTGGGGTTCAGCATTAGTGTATTTATTTGAGCTCTCTCTGTTTTCCAAATATGGGCATTCACTGCTATGAATTTCCCTTGTAGAACTGCTTTCATTGTGTCCCATAGATTCCTGTATGTTGTACTGGCATTATCATTTACTTGTAGAAACTGTCTAATTTCCTCTTTAAATTTCTCTGTGACACATTCAGGAGAGTGTTATTCAATTTCCATGTGTTTTGAGGGGTTTTGTGGTTTTGTATGTTATTGATCTCCAATTGTATTGCACTATGGTCTGATAATATACAGTGGGTAACTTCAGTTCTTTTGCATTTACTTAAGCATGCCCTATGAGATAGCATGTTGTCTATTTTGGAGAATAACCCATGTGAAGCCAAAAAGAATGTATATTCTAATTTTGTATTGTGGAACACTCTGTAGACATCTATTAAGTCCATTTGTTCAAAAGTTTGGTTTAGTTCTAGAATTTCATTGTTGATTTTTTTTCTAGATGATCTGTCTATTTGTGATAGTGGGGTATTGAGGTCCTCAACTACAAGTGTATAAGTGCTTATTTGGTTTTTTATGTCCGTTAATATTTCTTTTGTATAGTCAGGGTCATTCATATTTGGTGCATATATATTTATGATTGTCATCCTTTCCTCTTGGATTGTTCCCTTCACAAGGATGTAGGGACCATCTTTGTCTCTCTTAATTAGCATTGGTTTGAAATCTATTTTGTCTGCAAATAATATTGCTACCCCTGCTTTTTTCTGGTTCCTGTCACATGGAGAACTATTTTCCATCCTTTTACTTTCAGTCTACAGATATATATTTTTTTCTACTTAAATTCTTTTATTGGTATATTTTAGGTATACAATACATTTACATTAATCATTGAGTGCTTGTACCTATACATGTTATACCTTGGTTTTTATTTTTTCCCCATTACCTGTGCACCCTTCACCCCCTCCACCCTTCCCTTTTTACATAGATTTCATTCCAATTTTTTTTTCTTTTCTCATAATTTTTCCTTTCCCTTCTTTCCTTTCCCCCTCCCCTCCCACCACCCCTACCCCTTTGGACATTTTCTTATTTCAAAGTATCAATTATTCATTATTTATCCTTTTAATCCTTATTTACACTTTCAGTTTCTCACACTAAGAGGCAAAAATCCTCAAGAAGATACTGCCAAACAGAATACAGAGGGTTATTATGAAAATCATAAACCCTGACCAAGTTGGATTTATCCCAAGGATGCAAAGATGGTTCAACATTTGTAAATCAATAAATGTAATACATCATATTAACAGAGTCAAGTACAAAAACCATATGATCATCTCAATAGATGCAGAAAAGGCATTTGACAAAATCCAACAGTCATTCATGACAAAAACCCTACAGAAAATGGGAATAGAAAGTCTTTATCTCAACTTGATTAAGGCTATCTATGAAAAACCAACAGCAAACATCATACTAAATGGTCAAAAACTGAAAACTTTCATGCTACAATCAGGAACAAGACAAGGATGCCCACTATCACCACTCCTGTTCAATGTAGTTCTGGAAATATTAACCACAACAATTAGAAAGAAATAAAAGGAATAAAGACAGGAAAGGAAGAAGTTAAATTGTCATTATTTGCTGATGATATGATACTTTACATAGAAAACCCAAAAATCTCCCCCAAAAGACTTCTAGACTTAATTGACAGAGTCTGTGAATATCTTTTTGAATTAGATGTGTTTCTTTTATACAGCATATTGTTGGATTTTTCTTCTTCATCCATTCTGCCCATCTATTTCTTTTGATTTGTGAATTGAGGGCATTAACACTGGTGGTTATAATTGAAAAATATTGATTCATCCTTGTCATGATGTTTTACTTTTGTGGGTTCCTTTATTTTTTATTTTTCCCTCTTTCCCTTTAGTTTCTTGCCTTGCTTGATGGCTTCACTCTGTTGGGACTCATGGAGTTGTGACCATCATTTTCTTTTTCTAGGGTATTGTTTGGAATTGTTTGGAGTACTGGTTTGGTGTTCCTGAAATTTCTCAGGTGTTCTTTGTCGTGGAAATATCTAATTTCCCCACTGATTTTAAAAGATAATTGTGTAGTTCTAGGTTGGAAGTTATTTTCTTTTAGGGCTTGAAATACTTCACTCCAGGCTCTCCTTAACTTGAGGGTTTGTGTTGAGAAGTCTGCTGTGATTCTGATGGGCTTTGCTTTGTTTGTGATTTATTTCTTTTCTCTAACTGCTTGTAGGATTTTGTTCTTCTATTGCATTTCTAGGATCTTGACTATTATATGTCTAAGTGTAGATTTTTGTTGATCATGGCTAGTTGGAGTTCTATATGCCTCACTTATCTGTATGTCAAATTCTCTATCTCTGCCTGGGAAGTTTTCTACCATTACTTCTGTGAACAGTTTTGGTTTTTTTTATGTCATTTGTACTTTCTCCCGTTTTTTCATGGATGCCTATCAGTCTTATGTTATTCTTCATTCCATCATCTAGCAGCTGCTGGATTGATTTCTTCTCATGGTCCATTACTATTTTGAAGAAATCTCTGTTTTCATGGTCACTAACTGCAATCCTGTCTTTTATATCTCATATTCTATCTTCACATTCACTCAGTCTGCTGTGAATAATTTCAATGGAGTTTTTAATCTCCTGGATATCTGTTTGAATCTGTTTCATGTATTCCATTTCTTTCCTGTGTTGGACAATCATGATTTCCATTTCTTTATTAGGCTGGGCATTCATGGCTTCCATTATGGTTCTGAGGTCATCTTTTTTTTTTTAATCTGTTTCTGTTCTAGAGCCTCCAATCATGTGTTTCACTCTGCTCACCATCTCTGTAGTTATCTGGGAAATTATTTCTGTTTTGATTTTTTCTACAACCTCATTCATCTGTTTTGTTACTTCTTATGCTATCACTTCAGGGTGTCCAGGTGATTGATTATCATATTTTTCCACCTCGTTTCCCCCAGAATTTGCCATTGGTGAGCTGTAAGTCTGTGTTTGTGTCCTGCCGAGGTGTCTTCTCATCTTTAATTCTGTTGTTGGTGCTGTTTTTTGCTTTAATTCCTGGATTTATACTCAATATTTCTTATTTTGAGTATCTTCATTACTGGTGTTAGAGCCCCTATGTGTCTCACATGTATCTTCCACATATAGCTGGACTTTTTATGCCTTGAGTCTCTAATGACTCTTAGGCCATCTTGTTTTTAGCACAGCAGGGAGCACAACTGATTAGATCAATCACAACGCCTTAGCCCAATTGACACAATCAGGATCAAACACATTTTAGAAAATGACAATTAGTAGTATCAGTTAATCTGTCACCTTTAGCTGTGTAAGCTAGAGCAAGATCTAGGGCCAGCCCAAAATATGTTCCTAATAAGTAAACCCTTTAATATGGCAAATTTAGCCTTGTGGATAAGGATTTAGCAAAGGTTGGGGAAGCAGGGGTAGAGAGAGAAAGGTTAGAGGTGAGGCTAAAGGACATGGGAAGATCATGCAAATTGTGGGAATCTGTTGAAGACAGGAGGAAAAGACAGAGTGAAAGAACAGAGACAAGTACAGAACAAGCTGAAACCAATGGGTAGCCAGAAACTGTATTCACCTTCCTATAAAAGTGACAGTTGAGAGGGTAGAGAGAGAGAAAAAATTCAGAATGGGACAGGAACAGGAACAAAGAGGGAGAGAAATAAAAACCCAGAAGTGATAGAGAGATAAAGAAAAGAAAAAATAATATATATCAAAACAAATGAAAACCTCTCCCTCAGGATATGAATCTGCTGTCCTGGTAGGCAGTGTGGGAAGCAGTGTGAGGGTCTAAGTTGATTAGTCTCAGCAAGCCAGCTGTAGTCTACTGAGATTCAGGCTGATTTCTGGCTGCAAGGTCCAAGTTGAGGTCCCTGACCTCCTCCAGGGTTAAACTTTTTAAGTTTCTACTGCAGTTTGCAGCTGTCCTCCCCTCATCTAATTCTGGGTTTCTATGGGAGGTGCTGATTCCACCAACTTACCAACCATAATGGTCCAGTGTGCTTTTATTGAAGAGTTTTTCTTCACTTTCCCCATGGGCTTCAATTTTCATTGAGGAACATCAGAAAGGCCCTCTCTGTTCTTCACTTTTGCTCTGTCTTCTTGGGCTCATAACCTTGGCGCCTCTGCTGTGGGGATTCAGATGCCATGCAGCTTGGCATTCACACCATGTGGTCCAGCGTGGCATGGGCTGCTGTTGCCCGTGAGACCCAGGTCTCCTTTGGGGTGTTTTCTTTTGCTGTGCAAGTTTTTAATAAGATGAGATCACAATTGTTGATACCTTGTAATATTCCCTGTGTGATCATGGTTTTGTCCATAATGTCTTTGCCTGTACCTGTGTCTTCCAGAGTTCTACTTATTCTCTCTTCCAGCAGATCGTTTCTGTTTTAATATTTAGATCTTTGATCCATTTCAATTTTAGTTTAGTGCATGGTGAGAGACATAGATTTAGTTTTAGTGTTTAGCATGTTGAAAGCCAGTTTTCACAACATCATTTATTAAGGAGGCTATCTTTGTTCCAGAGATGGTGTTTGGCCCCTTTGTCAAAGAAAAGGTTGTCTTTGTTGCCCGTAATTGTTTTTGTCATTCTGGGCCTTTTCTGGTTCCAAATGAATTTTAGGAATATTTTCTCTACTTATGTGAAGTATGCTGTTGATATTTTGATTGGAACTGCATTAAATCCATATAACAATTTTGAGAGTATGGCCATTTTTACTATGTTGGCTCTTCCTAACAAGGAGAAAAGGCTGACTGTCATTTTCTGATATCCTCTTTGATCTCCTTTTTCAGAGTACGGTACTTTTTGATGTAAAGATCTTTTACCTCCTTTGTTAAATGATTCCTATGTATTTCATTTTTTATGCTATTGTGAAAGACATCCTTTCTCTAATTTCTGTCTCATTAAGAATTATTTGTATACATGAATGTAGATTTTTGAATGTTGACTTTATATCCAGCTATGTGACTTAATTTGGTTATCAAATCAAGAAGTCTTTTGGTGGAGTGTTTGAGGTCTTCTATGTAGAGTATCATGTCATCTGCAAATAATGATAATTTAACTTCTTCCTTTCCTATTTTTATTCCTTTTACTTCTTTCTCTTGTCTAATTGCTTCACCGAATGTTTCTAGAACTATATTGAATAACAGTGGTGATAGTGGACATCCTTGTCTTGATCCTGATTTTAGAGTGAAAACTATCATTTTTTGAGCATTTAGTATGATGTTGGCTTTTTTCAGATTGAGACAAATATCATCGATTCCCATTTTATGTAGGACTTTTATTATGAACGGGCATTAGACTCTGTCAAATGCTTTTTTGTGTCTGTTGAAATGATCATGTGATTTTTGTTTTTGTCTCTGTTGTTATGGCATATTACTTTTATTGATTTGCATATGTTAAACCACCCCTGCATCCCCGGGATGAGTCCTACTTGGTAGTGATGTAGATATTGATGATCTTCTAGATTTCTGCAGAATCCGTCTTTATTTCACCCTTTTCATTCCTAGTTGCTTAAATTAGAGTCTTTTCTTTCCTTTTTTGATAAGATTGGCTAATGGTTTATCAATTTTATTAAATCTTTCAAAGAACCAACTCTTCAGATCATTGACTCTTTGTATTGTTTTTTATCTCAGTTACATAAATTTCTGCTCTGATCTTTATGATTTACTCTCTCACGTGAACATTGAGCTCCACTTGTTCCTCTTTTTCTAGAAGTTTGAGATTCAACACTAGGTTGTTTATTTGAGTTTGCTCTGTTTTCCTGTTGTGAGAGTTCACCACTATAAATTTCCCTTTTAGGACTGCTTTATTGTATCCCATAAATTCTGATATGTTGTGTTGTGCTATCATTTAATTGTAGAAACTGTCTAATTTCTTTTTAAATTTCATCGGTCACTTATTGGTTATTCAGGAGGGTGTTTTTTAATTTCCATGTTTTATGTAGTTTTTGTGGTTTCTTTTGTCATTGATTTTCAATTTCATGGCACTATAGTCTGGCATTATATATGGGATAATTTCAGTTTATTTGGATTTATTTAAGCATGTTCTGAGCTAGTATATAGCCCATTTTGGAGAATGTCCCATGTGCATCTGACAAGAATGTGTATTCTGGGCTGGGGATTTAGCTCATTGGTAGTGCTGCCTGCCTCATAAGCACAAGGTCCCAAATTCGATCCCTGGTACCAAAAAGAAACAAAAAAAGAATGTGTATTCTGATATTGTGACATGGAACACTATAGACATCTACTAAGTCCATTTGTTCACAGATTTGGTTTAGTTCTGGTATTTCTTTGTTGAGTTTGTCTAGTTGATCTGTCTAATTTTGACAGTGGGATACTGAAGTCCCCCATTAAAATTATATTAGTGCTTATTTGATTTTTTATGTTCATTAATATTTATTTCATATTGTTGGGTGCACAAGTATTTAGTGTGTATATATACTTCTGATTGTTATCTCTTCCTCTTGGAGTTTTCCGTTTACAGCATGTATTGACCTTCTTTGTCTCTTTGGATCAGTCTTGGCTTGAAGTTCACTTTCTCTGCAAATAGAATAGCGACCTCTGCTTTTCTTTGGGGTCCTGTTGCCTGAAGTATTGTTTTCTATCTTTTGACTTTTAGTCTATGAATTTATTTTTGAGTTAAATGTGTTTACTGTATGCAACAAATTGTTGGATCTTGTTTCTTGATGCATTCTGCCAGTCTGTTGCTTTTGATTGGTGAATTGAGAGCATTTACATTGATGATTATAACATATGTATTGCCTCATCATTGTCATATTGTTGTCCTATTGTTGGTTCTCTGTCTTTACCCCCTGTTTAATTGCTTGCCTTGCTGGGTGGCTTCTTTTTATTGGTGTTCCCAGAATTGTGGTTCTTCATTATCTCTTTCTAAAATATCCTTCAGAGCATTTTATACAGCTGGTTTGGTGATCATGAATTTCTTCTTTTGCTGTTTGCCATGGAAGTATCTTATTTCTCCATTGATTTTGAAAGATAGCTTTGCAGGGAATATCCATTTTGGTTGGAGATTGTTTTCTTTCCAGACTTGAAATACTTCACTCCAAGCTCTCTTTGCCTTAAGGGTTTGTGTTGAGAAGTTTGCAGGGATTCTGATGGGCTTTCCTTTATATATGATATGTTTCTTTTCTCTAACAGCTTGTAATATTTTGTTCTTATGCTGAGTTTCTGGAATCTTGATTATTATATGCCTTGCTGTAGATTTTGGTGATGGCTAATTGGGGTTCTATGTGCATCACTTATTTCTATGTCAAATTTGTTTTCCATGTTTGGGAAGTTTTCTGCCATTTCTTCTGTGAATAGGTTTTTTATGGCATTTGCATTCTCCTCTGCTTCTCATTGACTCCAATCAATTTAATGTTGTTTTTCTTTGCATCATCTTGCAGCTGTTGGACTGATTTTTCATGTTTCCTTGTGATTTTTAAGAATACTT
Organism: Heterocephalus glaber; assembly: GCF_053883595.1. NCBI lineage: Eukaryota > Metazoa > Chordata > Mammalia > Rodentia > Bathyergidae > Heterocephalus > Heterocephalus glaber. Next base: position 21,631,161 of record NW_028258145.1, on the reverse strand, counting down.
TCTTTTCATTGTTGCTAACCACAATCCTGTCTTCTAGATCTGATATTCTGTCTTCACCTTAATTCAAAAAATTGGGAATACTTCCATGGTGTTTTTAATTTCCTGGATATTTGTTTGAATCCATTCTGGATTCCATTCTTTCCCTGTGTTGTTTCCATTGTTCTCCTAAGCTCTTCTATTTTTTTAAAAATCTGTGTCTACTCTATATTCCTTTTGATCATCATCTTTTTGTGCTTATAAAATTATTTCTGATATTATTTTCTCTATAGCCTTGTGCATCTTTTTTTTTTTTTTACTTCTACTGTTATCATTTTAGAAAATTCAGGTGGATTTTCTCTATTGCACTGTTTCCTGGATTTGTCCTGGGTTGGCTAAGTGTCTGGGGATGCATTTTGGTTCTGCATCTTGTCATTTTCTATTTTTGTAATTTAATTTGTTTTCTGTTTTGATGTTTGTAAATTTCTCATGGTAGATAGCTTTATTACTAGTATCAAGGCTTCCCTAAGAAATGTCCTTTCCTCAGAGATATCTTCTAGGTGTAGCTGGCTGTTGGTCTTTGTGTCCATCCCAAGAATCTACCTTCTCAATTTATTAGAGATGAGAAGTTGCTATTTGGATCAGCACTCAATCCTTTGGTACTGGACTATGGTAATGGTTATGACCACAGACAATCATTGTGTTGTCATAGAAAGGAGAACAACTGATTACAACAGGTATGGCATCCTGCTTAAAGTAGTGCAATTAGCAATAACAAAAGCATCAAGCACAGCCTAGAAACTGACCAACTGTGGTGTCTATTAATTTGGTACCTTTAATCATAGGAGTAAGATCTACAGTTATATAACAAAATCCAATAAACACCAGGAACTTGTATGCATTGGGTTTCCCCTTAATAGAGTGATTTTACTCTAGAGGGGGGATCTAAGAGGGATAGAGGACAAAAACAGAAAGATATATGAAGAAAACTATAGTAGAAGCAAGGTTGAAGGACAAATCATGATCACCTAAGTTTTGGGAAACAAGAGAAGAGGACAAAAGAGAATGAGCGAAAGGAGAAAGCAAAAGAAAATCAATGAGAACCAGAAAGACTAGAGACAATGCTCAATCACATGAAAATATCAAAAAATAAAGAAAGACAGTTGAGGAAATATAGAAACAAGACAAAACAAAACAAGCAATGAAAGTAAAAACTTAAAACAACCCCTCCAAAAGAAACCAGACAAATAAATGAAAATGAAACAAAGAGAGAAAGAATAAATAAAAACAATAAAATTCCTCTGGCACCCACAGTTCTGCGGTAGTGTGGGAGCTAGAGGCCAAATTTGTGCCACCAAGTCTGCAGTAGGATTAGTGCTAGGTGTGAGACTGGTCCTGGCCTCCAGTTGTGGGGGCTCAAACCAGTCTTCTGCCAGCAGCTTGCTGCATGTCCCTTGGTCACCAGCCCACATCTCCTTACCCTGTTTTGTTTCTTCATGGCTCTCCTAGTTGCTGTCATACCCTCAGGGAGAGACAGGCCAAAGCTGCTCCCAGTCCCTTGCACCACTGGCCCCTTCTGGACCTTGCACTGTCTCCTCTATTCTACTTTGTTGGCTCCTTTCATACTGCTTATGACAGGGTAGGGGAGTGCTGTCTTCCCATTCATTGCCCTGCAGGTGGCCCAAGGCTGCCTGAATCCCACTTCTACAGTCAGCATTCTGTTCTAGGGCTGCTGGTCACAGGGTAGGAGGGGTGTACTCTTCCACTTCCTTTTCCTGTGTTCTGCAATCCCTAATTTTGTTGTCACTAGAGGTTCCAGTTAACTGCTATCCTAAATATTCTTGATGTCCAAATTAAATTATAATTATCTCTTTCCAAAATGAACTGGTTTTCTTGTAAGTAGAAATAGATACAAGTCACTATAAAATTTTTAAATAGTCATTTTTCTTCTTTTGGATTCACAAAAGCTTTTGAAATCTTGGAGTTGCTCTCTTCAAATATCCCTGTCTCATATGTATATATTATTTCAGAGATGTAGCATCCCAGTGAACAAAGCAAGGATCATCATTTTCAACTCAGGAGTACAATATAAGGCTCAGAAAGATTAGATGTGGCTAGCTATCTCATAACCCTATTGCTTCAATTGAATTGGTCCCATCCTGTCAGCTCTGAGTAAGGGACCAATATGATGTGTTATAAAACATGTCTGCTATGAGGAAAGAACCACTTAGAATTCCTGCAGTGGTAGAAATATTGAGTGTGATGTTTCTCTTAGATAGAAACTATGGATGTATATGTTCAAAGCCTCTAGAATGTGTTACTGCATGGCTGAGGATTTCAGAAAGAGTGACATTACCTTGAGAATATTCTCAATTTTGAAAATTAAAATAAAAAGTAATTTTATATTTGTGGGAGCCCTGGGCTACATCCCCTAAGTTGGAAAATGTTGACTTGTGAGGGTAGTAAATAACTGATGCAAGTAAATAATTGGTTCATGGGGCCAGAGGAGGTGGTAGACAAATCTAAGTCTTTTAATTCCAAAGATCTTTAAAATGGTATTGAAAATGTCAACCTTCATTAGTGCATTCACTTTAATGGTGAAAAAGGAAAAGTTGAAAGACACATGAAGACATCTATCCTTGAGAAAAAAGTTTTAAGAAATAGATTTATGACTAGCCTACAAAAATAAAATAAAGGAACAAAATTCTCTATTGATCTTTTCATCCTGTGAGAAAAATGATCCAATTGTTCCTGTACTCTTATTAAGCACAGTGATCGCTCTCTGATTTTGTTTATCTTGAAATCTTATCTAAGTCTTTTACTAATAAGTTTTCTATAAATTTAATATGTCTCCTCAACTTAAACTTAAGAAAACCAGGGGAAAATATCATGTTTAATTTCTAACAATTCACTTTTCATCTATGATTTTGAACAACTGAATACAAAGAAGTATGTAGGATTACGATGATGACAATCCTGTAAGTGTGTATCACTCTAGAGATACCACAGTATTCTTGATCAAATTATTTTTCTATAAAGGATGATTAGGGCAAGCCAAGCTACTGAAAAAGAAATAATACTCAAAATAAAATTATAAAATTATAATTACTACAGAGGAAGTAAAAGAGATAAAATAATTGCCTACAGAGAGACTAGTGTGTGGAGGTGCTATTTTAGAGAAGTGAATCCATAGTCCCATATCAGAAGGTAAGATAAAAACTCAGACCTGAACCATGCTGGATAATCCAGCCACATACAGATGTTGGCAAAGACTGTGGCAGGCATGGCATTCCAGCAAGGATAAAAGCACTTGGTTGGGAGGATCTTGACATTATTGAGGACAGGAAACAAGGCTTCTCTGTCCACAGTAAACTAGGGCAAGTGTGGGATCAGGAGGCAGGTATGTACGGTCTTCTAGGATTACAAGGCACAAAAGTTACCTCCATTATTTGGATGCTTTGCTCTTTCAAACTCTCTAACCTGTATTTTTAGCTGTATCCACCATCAGCCCAAACTTCCTTCACATTGAGAAATAAGGCAGAAGAACAAGGAGAGGGAGAATAAACAGGGTAATCGGATTGTATGGGAATATAGGGTAATGAGAACCATTTGGTTATTTATTTTGTATCTTTTTGCGAGCAACAAAATATACAAATTAAGAGGAAATTCATACTGGATTTGTTACTCAGGCCTTTCAATGCCTAATTCAATGATCTTTCTCCAGCATCCATGGAAATATGATGTGTGTGTTTAGATAATAAAATAGTAGGCATAAAGTCATATGTGAGGACCTTGGCATTGGTCCTGGAGGAGTATCAATCTGAAGTGGCCTTTACATTGAATGATAGCTGATTAAATATGGGCTAGAACCAGTTTCAACTGTACTTATGACAACATAAAGAAACTAAATTAGCAACAGAAATTGAAGTAGCCCAAGTCCCAAAGAGATGAAGTAGTAAAAAGTTAATAACTGGCCCCTCTTCTTCCTTCCCATGTGTTAACTTGGCACCAACCGCTGTCCTCACATGGCCTTTGGAAACAGAATAGAGGTATTCTTTTGAATGTTTGGCTACATTTACATGTTTGAACTCACTGCTAACACAATTTTGAGTATGCGGGAAAATGAAGTCTCATTTCATTAAGATTAATGAAAAGGGCACTTGAAGTCAGAACTTCTATTGTGGTTTGAGGTAGCTATACTGCTGTTAATCATGTTGGCTCCTTTTCATGTCTATGTATTCTCTGTAATATAAAAAAACCAAGTTTGTCCTTTCTAGATGCATTAGAATGTAGGAAGAAATTTTTGGCTTTTTCACAACTTTTTAAAAAAAGTGGTTTATATGTTATTACTACAATAAAAGAAAAGAGAGCATTTCCTTTTCTTATCTGATTTACGCTGCTACAATACTCAAACCTTTTGCCAATAGCCTTTCAAGGCACTTACTTCTAATTCAATTTTTATTAATGTTTGGTAAAAATAAGAATTGGTGGCTTATATCTTTTTATTACAAATATCCTTCAATTTAGGATATGCCCTGGGAACTTTGATGCTGCGGGTAGGAGATTGCTAAATAATCATGAAAATTAGATCAGACAAACCCATTTAGCAGTGTTCAGTCTACCAGGGCTTAATGGTGCATTTTTTTTCCCAGCAAGTTCTTTGCATGTCTGGTCTGCTTTTCTTGATGTGAGTAATTATACTACTATAGCTAATTTAGGGAGCTAATTTCAACCAACAATTCATGACTGTATTTTTGCACTCGTGAATATTGCTCTTCAGGAGCAATTTGGAACACATGTCATGGGCCTTATGCAAGCCATGTAAATGACTAAAAATTATATTTTGAGCTATAATGTCCATTTCTTTTAGAATTTCCTGGACTTGGTAAGCATGAAGGAGAAACCATAGGCAAATGGGCTTTCTGTAAGGTTTAAAATCTACTTTGAATATCCCACAGTGTTTATTGTTGCCAAAACTACACTGCTATTCAAATATATTCTTGTTCTTGAAATTTCTATCCAAGTATTTACAACCAGACCATTTATTGTTTTGTCTAACAGCCAGATGAGGCATTTATTGAAAACTGAAGAACAACAAAGAATAGAAAAGGAGAAGACATGAAGTATAACATTTTCCAGTGTACTACTTAAAGAATTCTGAATTGACCTTGAATTCCAGGGTTTGCCTCCTTCTCTTGTTTGTGAGAAAAGCATAATCCATGGATGCCTCTTCTGCATGTCATTGAGGTTATTCACTCAATTATTGCAAAAACACAAGTATTAAAAGAAATGGATATAACACTATTCATGGTCCCCTCCTCTTTTTCCTCTCCAACCAAAATCAGCCCCTATGTTTCTTCTGGTACCCATCAAAATAAAAAGATACAATCTAGTCACCTACGTGAACAACATATAATTTTAGGGAAAACAGTCAAATAAGTCTGTTTTATGGGTTTAGGATGCAGATAGTGGGGATAATTAAAGAGCCTATGTATACTTTCTGAAGATGCATCTATGAATATTCTATTTTGGGAAATTAAAAAAAAAAATACGTACTTCTTAAACATGAAGATGGAAGGACACATATTCTATTTATGTAAGTTAAAAGTCAACTCTGTGTTTTCCTGAATATATGTGTTGGTGGTGAGGTTGTGGGGTGCAGATGAGAGTAATCTGCAGGGAAGAATATGAGATAAGTATAACCAGGAGGTAAAAAGGGAAAGAAGTCTCAAGGACCCAATGACACTAACATGGCAAAGGTACAAAGTTGAGAAAGTCACTGAAAACACAGTCTAAACCAGTGTCCTCAAACTGGGGCTTATATCAGAATGCTCTGGAGAGTGTGTGCATATACAGATTGGTGGTTCCACCCCATAATCTTTGATTCAGGCAATCTGGGGTGGGGCCCAAGAATCTAAATGTTGGACCAATTTCTAGATCATCCTGGTGCTTTTAGTCTGTAGATTGCACTTTGAGAACCTCTAGTGTGGGCCATACTTCCATACATTTTCTACATACACCAGGAATCCCCAAGCCCTGGGATCCAGGGTTAGGAACCAGACCACACAGCAGGACATGAGCAGTGGGCAAACAAGTAAGCCTTATTTATAGCTGCCTCCCAATGCTTTGATTGCTGGCTGAACTACATTTCCCGTCAGATCAGTGGTAGGACTAGGTTCTCATAGAACTACAAACCCTACCATGAATTGTTGCCCATCATCCTCAGATGGGACTGTCTACTTATAGGAAAACAATCTCAGGGCTCCCATTGATTCTGCATTATGATGAATTGTGTATTTCATTAAATATTAAAATGTAATAATAATAGTACAATGTATACATTACAATGCGATAGTACAGTAGTAGAAATAGAGTGCACAATAAATGTAATGTGCTTGAATCATTCTGAAGCACCTCCACTCCAGTCCATGGGAAAATTGTGAATGACACAGGTCTCTACTGCCAAAAAGGTTGGGGACCACTGTTGTATCTCAGCAGAAGCATGGTGAACAACATTGGTGTCCATTTCTTTTAGGCAATTTTTTCTATGAAACTCTTATATCCCTTTCTGATTCAACTTATTGCTGTCTAATTTTTTTCAGCTGTGATAATCCATGACCTTCTCTATTGCTTAAATAATAATCATTTGCTGCTTACAGACAGTCTCACCAGAGTGCTCCATATTAACATGTGTGGTGGGCTCCTGCCAGTCATGGTACCTCAAATGTTTTTTAAAAATGCTTTTTTTATAAGTACTTCAGTAAGTGAATTTAACATGAATGCTATTCTTAAAAGGAATTGGGCTGCAGACATTACCTGTCTCAGTTTAATAAAAGCAGATTATCACAACACAAAAGAAAAGATATAAGCAGAAGAACTAGTTGGTACAATGTCCCCTCTCTCTAAAGATTTTCAAATTCATCCTGGCTTCTGACTGTCTGTTTATTTTATGTCATCAATAAGACCAGTCCTATATGCATAGACTGGCAGCAGAGGGGGTGGCATTTTGACAGGCCTAATGCTCGCATTTATCAGTGATTTATAGAAAATGCTTAAATGGTGTCTCCACAGTGTTTCTTGCTGGCATTCCTAATTTACCCTCCTTCTTTCTCTGAGGAACTATAATCAGGGGCAGTCTTTTCTGTCACCATTCATGCAAGATGGAGCCAGTTTTGGAGGTGTCTTCCCTGATTCCACTTCTGGAGAGCCTGACAAGAGCAAGGTAGTTTCTCAACAGTCTGCAGCACTAAACCTCTGCCTTTGCATCTCTGCCAGCTGTGCTGCAGGAACTCTGAGCTGACAGCCTGGATCATGTGCAAGAGAAAAATCATTTCTGTCTGGAGGAAGGCTCACTCCTCCTACAGGCAACTGTGTTGTAGGCCCAAAGCCTGACACCTGGCCACTATCTCAGAACTGCTCTGAGGTCTGAGACACCTCCCATCCCATCCTCATTCCCCTCTTCTGAAAGGACTAGATGTGCAGGCTTGTTTGAAGGCTTTTGGGCATATTATTGTTTTATTTTATTTTAATCTTTTTCAGCGCTGGGGATCAAATTCAGTGCCGTATACGTGCTAGGCAATTGCTCTATTACAGAGCTACAACCCTTGCCCTATTGATCTTTTTTGCTCTGTTTTAATAGGCATTTCTCCAGTAAATCCCCCCACCTCTTCTGATTTCCTCTCAATATCCTTGATTCAAATTGACACTATGACCTTGTCTTGACCTGCTTTCCAGAATCCGATTCAGAATCTGTATCCAGGCCAGACTGTTCTGTCCATAGTTTCCTTTCTCTTTAATTCATTTTCCACTCTGTCAACCCCTCAACCATACTTTGCACGCACACACACATGCGCACACACACACACATACACACACACACACACACACAAACTGAAATTTTCTAGCTCTAGACTAAGAAGTCAGCTTCAGCACAACCAAGATGAGAACTTTGTCTGTGCTAATGCATGAAAGTAAGGAAGGATCTGGCAAGTACAGGTATAGTGATCTTTAATTGAGGAAATGCAGGTTGAAGACCCAATCCTCAGATAAAGTTGGTACATATGCACCTCTCTAGACTCTCAGCCTAATGAGTGGCATGTGGAAATGAGTGAAAGCACTGCTAGTTGCCACATTAATTGGGGAATAATAATGCTATTTAATTTATAGGGCCACAGACACCAAATACGCTCCAATAATAAGAGAGACCCCATACATATGTCAAAGATCTCTCCTGCTGACAGTGCTCTGATAATGTCCTCTCTGAGAGACATTGGGTTGGTTATTTAGCTTTTCTGGATCCTGACACTTACAAAAATAGAAATATTAAACATACATGCAATTACACAGTGCCAGGCTTATGATAAGTGCTCAATTACCACTAATTTCTTTTTTTTCCAGCCTTCTGTTGTCTTCTCATTTCTGTTCTACTTTACAGATTGTTGTGAGGAACAAATGAGGCTACACATCTAAAACTATGTGTAAGTGATAAAGACCTATACATGTGTATTATATTTGAAACATAGCTTATTTTAGAAAAGAGTTAGTCAATGGTATAGTCTTGGTCATTTTTCCAATTCAAAATTGAAAGGGTCTTCTTGAAATGAATTATTTTATTTATGCATTCTACGCCTCACCTTGACCAATTTTTGCCCAATGTTTTATGGATATCATAGTAGCTTTCCTCTGAGCCCAGCCCTGTAATATAAGGGCATGGTAGAGTTCTTCTGATGGATGTATTATATACAGAAAAGGTTAATGTATTCAGTTCCCATTTAATTGAAAATCCCCAAGGAACAAGTAATCTTTTGTTGGAGGAGAAAAGGGAAACAGAGGAAGCTGCTTGGTGAGTTGAAATTCCTTCTCTCTCCTCTTACTCCAAAGTACTGCTTACACTTCTGGTATCCAACAAATAGAATATAAAGAGGGTATAGTCAGAAATTTGCTTTGCAGTTATTTTGTTTCTCAAAATCATCTGGCATATGTTGTACCTTGCATAGGCATGCACTTTGGTTGTGTTCCCATCTCCTTTCAGACCTGGTGGACTTCTACAGCTTCAGAGGTGTAGGGCCTTTGTTTGTAAAAATAATGCTCATCCTTGAGTAGGGATATCAAAAGCATGCTTTCCGGAGTATACTGGGTGGTCAACATATATTGGAAGAATATAGTATTGTCATGATTTCTCTGGTCATCTGTTAAACTACCAGATAGAGTTTAGTTAATAAGGACTTTATGATGACAGTGAAAGAATTACATGGGAATAATTGAACTCACTCCACAGAATGAGAATCATAAATTATACATTAAAATTTGTCATGAAAATACAAGAAAACAAATTACTGACTTTAGTAGTTTATCTTTATGAAGGAATTGGTAAAAACTATAAGCAAGTCCAGTAAGGAAAATGCTCTTTCTTTTGTCCTCTGTGAATAGTCTCTAATGTCATCAATTTACTTCTGTCCCATGCTCTGCTACTCTTACTCTGTGCACATGCAATGGGATGGTTACTGGTATCACTGCTTTTTAAGTGGAGTGTCTTCATCAGTGACCAGGGTCACAGACTCGGGATCCTAAGATTTTGGTTTAAATACCATTCTTACTGTTAATAGTTGTATGATTTTGAACAAGTTACTTTATCTTTTGATGCTTCCACTTCATCTTCCAAAAGAGAGTGATAAGGGAAACGTCCTCACAGAGTTGTTTGCAAATATTAGAGTTAAAACTATAAATTTTGAAGTGTTTATCCCAAACTGAATCCTCCACGTGTTTTAATTTCTTTGAGGCTGTGTCTGATGCATATGTCTGAATGATGCATCAGAGAGAGAGAGAGAGCATCCTTTCACTAAGTTAATTAGTGTATTGTTTGTAGATTATCAACTTGGAAAGAGTTCTCTCTCAGCCTATGGTTGGACTCTGCTGCAGGATCCTCAGTTCTAATTCTGAGATCTCAGTCTCTCTTTCATCCTCTCTCTGTCTCTCTCTGTCTCTCCCTGTTTCTCTCTCTCTCTCTCTCTCTCTCTCATTTAAAAAATATCAGACCCTAAAACAAACAAACAAACCTGCTGCTCATGGAATTTCAACCTCCAGAGGCTTTCTTCAGTCCAGTTCATCAATACTTTTTCCACATACAGAAAATACCTTAGTTCAGGGATGAACACATCAACCTGCTATTTTTGAGTTGAGTCTGCTAACCTATTGCACGCAGGCTTTGTTGGTGTTTGGAAACATTAACCTCATAATTTCTGATAAATTCAAAAGCAGTATGAAGTTGATATGAAATGACTTATTAGGTAGAAACACACTGATTGAATGTGTCATAAGGATGCATAACCGTATGCTTTCTAAATCCAACTAGTTATTTAATGGAGGAACCTCTATAGTGTTTTAAGTGAGAATATTTCAGCAAGACTTCAAGGCAGACTTTTGCTTCATGTTCCTGCTCTGATTGTAAAATTTTACTACCAAGACTTCACCATCTTCTTTTTTCAGTTTTTATTTTTTATTAATGCATGTTTTAGTACATACTGATTACATTCTCTGTGGGAAGTTGGTATATGTACATAACACATCTTAATTATTTTTTCATCTCTTTTTCCCCTCCCTCTCACCTCTTGGCATCTCTTGATCCCCTTCTCATTTGAGAAAGATCTATCTCCCTACTATTATCTACCTCTTACTTTATTCTTTATTTATATTTTGGGTTCCTCATATAAGAGAAACTACAATATTTAAACGTGCATCTAATTTATTTCATTTAATATTATAGTATTGAAGTGCATCTGTTTTCATACAAATGGCTCAAGTTTATCCTTTATAGCAAAGCAGTACTCCATTATGTATGAATATCAGATTTTTCTTATCCATTCATCTGTTGATGAACATATAGATTGATTCCAAGATTTAGCTATTATGAATTGTGCATGGTATTATGAATTGTACATGGGTATGTGTGTATCACTGTAATATGATGTCTTTAACTATTTTATGAAGATACCTAGAAAGGGAATACCTGGGTCAAGTGGAATTCCTATTTTTAGTTTTTTGAGGAATCGCCATACTTTTCGTAGTGGTTGTATTAGTTCACTATCCTTTTTAAAAATTAATTTTATTGGTACATTTTATTGGTACATTTTAGGTATACAATCCATTTACATTTATCATTGGGTGTTTGTACATGTACATGATATATCTTGGTTCACATTTTTTTCCCCATTGCCTGTGTGCCTTTCACCCCCTCTGCCCTTATCTATTTACATAGATTTCATTTCCATTTTTTTCTTTTCTCATAGTTTTTCCTTTCCCTCTTTTCCTTTCCCCTTGCCCTCCCTTCACTCCTTCGTTTTTGGACCTTTTTTCCTATTCCAAATTATCACTTATTCATTTTAATCATTTTAACCCTTGTTTACACTATCAGTTTCTCACACTAGTGAAACTATTCGGTATTTACACGTGTGTCCTATTTATTTCATTTAAGAGTATGGCCTCGATATGCATCCATTTAGCTATAAATGACTCTAGTTTTTCATTCTTTATGGCTGAGTAGTACTCCATTTTATTAAAAAAGACACATTTTCTTTATCCAGTTTCCAGTTGATGGTCACTTGGGCTGCTTCCAAGTGTTAGCTATTACAAACTGTGCCGCTATGAACATGGGTGCAAATATATCACTGTGGTATGATTCTTTTAATTCTTTTGGGAAGATAGCCAGCAGGGGAATAGCTGGGTCATATGGGACCTCTAGTCCTAGTTCTTTGAGGTATCTCCATACTGACTTCCACAGTGGTTGCAACAGTCTGCACTCCCACCAACAATGGAGAAGGGTTCCTTTCTCCCCACAACCCCGCCAGCATTGTTATTTGTTGATTTCTTGATAGCAGCCATTCTTTCTCGGGTGATGTGAAATTTCAGGGTTGTTTTCATCTGCATCTCTCGAATGACGAGTGATTTTGAACATTTTTTCATATATTTGTTTGCTGCTTTTACTTCCTTGTCTGAGAAATGTCTGATCATTTCAGATGCCCATTTTTGAATGGGGTCTTTGAATTTGGGGGGTCTGATTTTTTTCAGTTCTTTATATATTCTAGATAGTCCTTTGTCTGAGGTACAGCTGCTAACATTTTTTTCCCATATTGTAGGTTGTCTGTTAGCTCTGTTGGTGTTTTCTTTTGCAGTGCAGAAGCTTTTTAATAAGATGAGATCCCAGTTGCTGATTCTTTCTGCTAGTTCAGGTGCTGCTGAGGTTTTGTTCATGAAATCTTTCCCTATGCCAATGTCTTCAAGAGTTCTACCTAACTTATCTTCTAGCAAGTTTAATGTTTCTGTCTTAATATTTATATCTTTAATCCACTTCAATCTTAGTTTAGTGCATGGTGATAGGTATGGTTCTAGTTTTAATCTTTGGCAGGTTGAGATTTTTCCAGCACCATTTATTAAATAGGCTATCTTTCCTCCAATGATGGTGGTTGGCTCCTTTGTCAAAGATGAGGTGGCTGAGCATGTTTGGAGTTGTTTCAGGATCTGCTAATCTATTCCACTGATCCTCAGGTCTGTTCCTTTGCCAGTACCATGCTGATTTTATCACAGTAGATTTGTAGTATAGTTTCAAGTTGGGGATTGTGATAGCCCCTGCCATGTCTCTGTTGCTTAGAATTGCTTTAGCTCTTCTAGGTCTCTTCTGGTTCCAAATGAATTTTTGGATTGTTTTCTCTAGTTCTAGAAGTATATTGTTGGAATTTCAATTGGCATTGCCCTGAATCTATATAGTAGTTTTTGAAGTATGGACATTTTTCACTATATTGGTTCTTCCTACCCAGGAGCAAGGGATGTCTTTCCATTTTCTTGTATCCTCTTCGATCTCTTTTTTCAGAGTGCTATTGTTTTCAGTGTAGAGTCCTTTTGCTTCCTTTGTTAGACCGATTCCTAGATATTTCATTTTTTTGGATGCTACTGTAAATGGAATTGTTTCCCTAATTTCTCTCTCATTGAGTCTGTTATTTATGTAAAAGAAGGCTATTGCATTTTAGTGTTGATCTTGTATCCAGCTACTCTACTGAATCTGTCAATTAAGTATAGAAGTCTTCTCGTGGAGTTTTTTGGGTGTTCCATGTAAAGTATGATATCGTCAGCAAACAATGACAGCTTAAATTCTTCTTTTCCTATCTTTATTCCTTTTACTCCTTTCTCTTTTCTAATTGCTGTGGCTAATGTTTCCAGAACTACATTGATCAGGAGTGGTGATAGTGGGCATCCTTGTCTTGTTTTTTATTTTAGCGTGAAAGTTTTCAGTTTTTGACCATTTAGTATGATGTTTGCTGTTGGTTTTTCATAGATAGCCTTAATCAGGTTAAGATAAAGACCTTCTATTCCAGTTTTCTGTAGGGTTTTTATCATGAATGGGTGCTAGATTTGTCGAATTCTTTTTCTGCATCTATTGAAATGATCATATGGTTTCTGTCCTTGACTCTGTTAATATGGTGTATTACATTTATTGATTTATGAATGTTGAACCATCCTTGCATCCCTGGGATAAATCAGACTTGGTCAGGGAGTATGATCTTCTTGATGACCCTCTGTATTCTATTTGCCAGTATCTTGTTGAGGATTTTTGCATCTATGTGCATTAGGGAGATTGGTCTATAGTTCTCTTTTTGGGTTGGGTCTTTCCCTGGTTTTGGAATCAAAGTAACACTTGCTTCCAGGAATGAATTCAGACATACTGCTTCCCTTTCAATTTCCTTGATGAGTTTAAAGAGTAATGCCATTAGTTGTTCTTTAAATGTCTTGTAAATTTTAGCAGTGTAGCCATCCAGACCTGGGCTTTTCTTTGTTGGTAAATGTTTTATTACATTTTCAATTTCACTCACTGTAATTGGGGTGTTTAGAATTTCTATATCTTCTTCATTTATCTTTGGCAATTTATATCTATGTAGGAATCTGCCCATTTCTTCTGTGTTTTCCATTTTATTGGAGTAGAGGTTCTTGAAGTAGGTATTGATGATCCTCTGGGTTCCTGTTGGATCTGTTGTGACTTCACCTTTTTCATTCTTAATTGCATGTATTTGTGACTTTTTTTTTCCTTTTTTTGATAAGTTTGGCTAAAGTTTATTGATTTTATTTATTCTTTCAAAAAACCAACTCTTTGATTAATTGATTTTTTTGTATTGTTCTCTTAGTCTCCATTGCATTGATTTCTGCCCTGATCTTTACACTTTCCTCTCTTGTACGAGCTTTGGATTCGTTATGCTCTTCTTTTTCTGGGAGCTTGAGGTTCTGCATTATGTTATTTATCTGAGTTTTCTCTGTTTTCTAATATGGGCATTCACTGCTATTAATTTCCCGCATAGAACTGCTTTCTTTTTTTTTTTCATTAAATTTTTTATTGATACATTGTAGGTATACAACACAATTACATTTCTCATTGGGAATTGTACCTTTACATAATGCATCTTGGTTCTTGTTTTTTCCCCATTCCTAGCCCTCCCTTCACGCCCTCCACCCTTCCCTATTTACAAAGACTTTATTTCCATTTTTTCTATTTCTCAGCATTTTTCCTTTCCCTTCTTTCCTTTCCCCTGCCCTTCCCACTACCCCTACCCCTTTGGACCTTTTCTTCCTATTTTGCATTAATGATTATTCATTCTAATCAATGGTACATTTTAGGTATACAATATAATGACATTCATCATTGGAAATTTGCACCTTTACATAATCTCTCTTGGTTCTTATTTTTCACACTTGCCCAGCTCTCCCTTCAACCTCTCCAGTCCTCCCTATTTACAAAGATTTTGTTCCTATTTTTCTATTTTCTCATATTAATCCCATCCTCTTCTGTCCTTTCCCCTAGCCCTCCCACTTCCTTCCCCTTTGCCCCTTTTCTTCCTATTTCACATGACCTATTATACATTTAGTTCTTATTTACACTTTCAGTTTCTCATACCAGAGAAACTATTCGGTATTTACACATGTGTGTCCTATTTATTTTACTTAAGAGTATCACCTCAATGTGCATCCACTTAGCTATAAATGTCTCTAATTTCTCATTTTTTATGGCTGAGTAGTACTCCCTTTTATTAAAAAAACACATTTTCTTTATCCAGTCTCCAGTTGATGGGCATTTGGGCTGTTTCCAAGTCTTAGCTATTACAAACTGTGCTGCTATGAACATGGGCGCACATATATCACTGTGGTATGATTCTTTTAATTCTTTGGGGAAGATCCCCAGCAGTGGAATAGCAGGGTCAAATGGGACTTCCAGACCTAGTTCTTTGAGGTAGCTCCATACTGATTTCCGCAGTAGTTGCACCAGTCTACACTCTCACCAGCAGTGGAGCAGGGTTCCTCTTTCCCCACAGCCCCACCAGCATTTGTTATTGGTGGATTTCATGATAGCAGGCATTCCTACTGGAGGGAAGTGGAATCTCAACATTGTTTTCATTTGTACCTCTCGAATGACCAGTGATATTGAACATTTTTTCATGTATTTATTTGCTATTTCTACTTCTTTGTGTGAGAAATGTCTGTTCATTTCAGATGCCCATTTTTGGATTGAGTCTTTAAATTTGGGAGGTCTGATCTTTTTAAGTTCTTTATAGATTTGAGATAGTAGACCTTTGTCTGAGGAAGAGCAGGTGAAGATTTTTTCCCACATTGTGGGTTGTCTCTTCACCCTGTTGGTGATTTCTCTTGCTGTGCAGAAGCCTTTTAATAAGAAGAGAACCCACTTGTTGATTGTTTGTGCTAGCTCACAGGCAACTGAGGTTTTGTTCATAAAATATTTTCCTACACCGAGGTGTTCAAGGGTTCTACCTAAACTCTGTTCCAACTGGTTCAGAGTTTCTATTTTAATATTTAGATCTTTAATCCATTTTGATTTTAGTTTAGTGCATGGTGAGAGATATAAGTCTAGTTTCAGTCTTTGGCAAGTTGAAACCCAATTTTTCCAGCACCATTTATTAAAGAGGCTATCTTTCCTCCAGTGAGGGTGTTTGGCTCCTTTATCGAAGATGAGATGGCTGAGTGTGTCTGGCATTGTTTCTACATCTTCTAATCTGTTCCACTGGTCCTCAAGTCTGTTTCTTTGCCAGTGCCATGCTGTTTTTATCACAGTAGCTTTGTAGTAGAGTTTCAGGTTGGGGATTGTGATACTCCCTGCCATTTCTCTGTTACTTAGAATTGCTTTTGCTATTCTGGGTCTCTTCTTGTTCCAAATGAATTTTTGGATTGTTTTCTCAAGATCCAAGAAGTATGCTTCTGGGATCTCAATTGGAATTGCTTTAAATCTATATAGCAGTTTTGGAAGTATGGTCATTTTCACTATATTAATCCTTCCTATCCAGGAGCAGGGAATATCTGTCTATTTTATGATATCATCTTCGATCTCTTTTTTCAGAGTGTCATAGTTTTCAGAGAAGAGGTCTATGGTTTTTTTCATTAGGATGATTCCTGGGTACTTCAGTTCTTTGGATGCTATTGTGAAAGGAATTATTTGCCCTATTTCTCTCTCAGTGAGTCTGTCATTGGTGTAGAGGAAAGCTATTGATTTTTCTGTGTTGACCTTGTAACCAGCTACTTGACTGAATTTGGTTATTAAGTCTAGAAGACTTTTGGTGTGGTTCTTGGGGTCTTCTATATATAGTATCATGTCTGCATATATATAGTATAGTATCATATCTGCAAATAATGACAATTTGACTTCTTCATTACCTATCTTTATTCCTTTTATTTCTTTCTTTTGTCTAATTGCCATGGCTAGTGTTTCCAGAACTATATTGAACAAGAGTGGTGATAGTGGACATCCTTGTCTTGTTCCTGATTTTAGTGTGAAGGATTTCAGTTTTTGACCATTTAGTATGATATTGGCTATTGGTTTTTCATAGATGGCTTCTGTTAGTTTGAGGTAGAGACCATCTATTCCAATGTTTTGTAGGATTTTTTTTCATCATAAATGCATGTTGGATTTTGTCAAATGATTTTTCTGCATCTATGGAGATAATCATATGGTTTTTGTCCTTGGCTCTATTGATAGAGTGTATTGCATTGATTGATTTGTGTATATTGAACCATCCCTTTATCCCTGGGATGAATCCCACATGATCAGGGTGTATGATCTTCTTGATGATCTTCTGCATTCTGTTTGCCAGTATCTTATTAAGGATTTTTGCATCAATGTGCATTAGTGAGATTGGCCTATAGTTCTCTTTTTCGGTTGGGTCTTTCTCTGCTTGGGGGATCAAGGTGATGCTTGCTTCCAGGAATGAATTTGGGAGTATTGCTTCCCTTTCAATTTCACTGAAGAGTTTAAACAGTAGTGGCAGCAGTTCCTCTCTAAATGTCTTGTAGAATTCAGCAGTGTAGCCATCAGGGCCCGGGCTTTTCTTAGTTGATAAGTTTTTAATTACATTTTCAATTTCACTGGTTGATATTGGGTTGTTCAGAATTTTTAGGTCTTCTTCGTTCAACTTTGGTAATTCATATGTATCTAGGAATCTGTCCATTTCTTCTGTGTTGTCCATCTTATTGGCATATAGTTTCTGGAAGTAGGTATTGATGATCCTCTGGATTTCTGCTGGGTCTGTTGTAATTTCACTCTTTTCATTCCTAATTGTATGGATTTGGGCCTTTTCTTTCCTTTTTCTGACAAGGTTGCCTAAAGGTTTGTCAATTTTGTTCATTCTTTTGAAGAACCAACTCTTGGCTTCATTGATTTTTTTGTATCGTTCTCTTAGTCTCCATTGCATTGATTTCTCCTCTGATCTTTATTATTTCCTCCCTTGTTTGAGTTTTGGGGTTGTCCTGCTCTTCTTTTTCTAGAAGCTTGATGCACACCATCAGGTTGTTTAATTGGGCTCATTCTGTTTTCCTAATATGCATATTCACTGCTATGAATTTCCCTCATAAGACTGCTTTCATTGTGTCCCATAGATTCGGATATGTTATATTGTCATTGTCATTTAATTGAAGGAACTGTCTGATTTCTTCTTTAATTTCCTCTGTGACCCATTGATTATTCAGAAGTGTGTTGTTCAATTTCCAAGGGTTTATGAAATTTTTTGAGTTTCTTTTGCTATTGATCTCCAATTTCATTGCACTATGATCTGATAATATACAGGAGATAAGTTCAATTCCTTTGCACTTACTTAAACGTGTTCTATGTGTGAGAATGTGGTCTCTTTTTGAGAATGACCCATGTGCAGCTGAGAAGAATGTATATTCTGATTTTGTGGGGTGAAGACTCTGTAAATATCTGTTAAGTTCATTTGTTCAAGAGTTTAATTGAGTTCTAGTAGTACTGGTTTGATATTCATGAAGCTCCTAAAGTGCTCTTTTTCATGATTGTATCTTCTTTCTCCATCAATTTTGAAATATTGTTTTGCAGGGTACATCAATCTGGGTTGGAGGCTGTTTTCTTTTAGGGCTTGAAATGCTTCACTCTAAGCTCTTCTTGCTTTGAGGGTTTGCATTGAGAAGTCTGTTGTGATTTTCATAGGCTTTCCTTTGTATATGATTTGTTTCTTTTCTCTAACTGCTTGTAGAATGTTGTTCTTCTGTTGGGTTTCTGGAATCTTAACTATTGTATCCCTATGTGCAGATTTTTTTTTATCAAGGCTAGTTGGAGTCCTATATGCCTCTTATCTGTATGTCAAGCTCTTTTCCCCTGCTTGGGAAGTTTTATGCCATTATTTCTGTGAAGAGATTTTTTATGTCATCTCCACTCTCTCCTGTTTCTTCATTGAGCCCAATCAGTCTTCTGTTATTCTTCTTTGCATCATCTAGCAGCTGCTGGATTGATTTCTCATGTTCCCTTATAATTTTGAAGCAGTTTTTGTTTTCCTGGTCACTAATTGCAATCTTATCTTCTATATCTGAAATTCTGTCCTCACATTGGCTTATTCTGCTGTGTAGACTTTCAGTGGAGTTTTTCATGTCCTGGAAATCTATTTGCAGGTGTTTTATTGATTCCATTTGTTTCCTATGTTGGGATTCCATCAAGTTCCTCAGCTCCTCTTTTTTTTATCTGTGTCCTCTCTAGATTTATTAATCATGTCTTGCACTATGGGCACAATCTGTGCTGTTATCTGAAAAATTATTTCCAATTTCATTTTCTCCAGATCCTCTTTTTTTCCTAGCTCAGGGAGTCCAGGTTTTTGAGTATCAGATTTTTCCATCTCATTTTCCTTTGGGGTTGCTTTATGTGATCTGGAAGTCTGGTTTTGAGACTTATTTATGTGTTTTCTCATTTCAAAGGGCGTTTTGATGTGCTGCTTGTGTCCTCCTTCCTCGCATCCTTAGTGCTGGGGGTGCCTCTTCTCCTCAGTGCTGTGGGCGGTGGTACAGTGGCCTAGAAGGCTCACCTCCTTCTCGGTGCTGGATGTAGCTCTGCTCCTCGCAGCTGGGAGTGGTGGTATGTTGGCCTGGAAGGCTCCTCCTCGGTGCTGGTGGCAGCTCTGCTCCACGGCCTGCATGTCGTCTTAATATTGAACATACTGTTTCAGAAAAAACAAAGAAATAAATGGTATGAATAATCACTAATAAACAAATGTAAAAAATTTATTTTCTTAATTTCACCATTTGTTTACATTTTCTAATTGTCAAAATACACTGAAAATATAAAATCCCTTAACTTGATAAATGCCACATTAGAAAAATTTTGTCTTGAAGAGTAGTACATTTGCCAAATGTCAGATACAAGATTTGGGATCTTTGTTCTCACAAAAGGATTCTGTATTTCGTATTACAATAATTCAAGGGAAACTATGACTTATGAGGTTTAGGATGGAAAAATAAAATCGCCATTATTTTGAGGCAGTATAATCATCTGCATAGAAAATCCAGAAGGGTCTATATCAAAGTAAGAACATGTGATATTCTAGAATCAAGTCAAATGCCTTAAGAAGGAAGTGATCTAATGTCAATAGGCTAAAGATATGAAATAGGAATAATAAACATTTGATTTGGCATGGTGCACATTATTAATGTCTTGGATCTGACCAATTTCTATGAAGCAGTACAGACTAGATCAAGAAAGGCATGAATAAGTGCACATAGGGAATTTTCTTAACTCTTACAAGGAGTACTGTGAAAGAGTGTTATGCAGCTCTTGTCATTATAATGAAATACCCATGTCTTAGTTACTTTTCTCATTGCTGAGACCAAATATCCAACACCCAAATTAATGGAGGAATGGTTTATTTATTTCAGCTCACAATTTGTAGAGGTTTCAGTCTATTTTCAGCTGGCTCCACGACAAGGTGGCATAGCAGAGGGGCATCACAGAAGAGAAAAAGTCCACGCCAGGGCAGGCAGAAGTCAGTGAGGTAGCAAGCAGCAAGACTGCCTTCCTTCTTTTCCCATTATATTCCATCCAGGCTATAAACCTATTAGCTGTTCCCACCAATACTTAGGGTAATGCTTCTCAGTGCCCACACTCAGAATAATATCAAACCAATTATCAGACTGATCCAATTATCATGCCCTTAATCCATAGTTACACATCTTTAATTCATATTCACATATCCTAAATCAGCCATCTCTTAAAGGCCCCATCTACGTGTGCATGAAACTTTGGGGGGATATCTAGATACAATCTACAACACCCCGTCACAGGCTATGGATGAAAAAAGAATTATTTAGCTCACAGTTTCTGAAGGCTGAAAGTCCAAAGGCATGAAATAGGCTCTGAGTTAGGGCCACCCCCAGACTGTGTCATATTATGGCTTGGATAGAAACACAGAAGAATATTTGCAGGACCAAGGAAGTCATTCTATTTTGAACAAGGAGCAGAGAGAGATGGTGGTGAGTGGAGAGTGGAGGCTTCCTCCTTTTGTAACAGTGTCTTGTAAGAACTCAAGGTGTTGCAGAAGAAACACCTCATTCTGTCAGTATTCTAAAGGCCTCCCACCAGCCACTACATTTTACAGATTCCATCACCTGTCAGTAGTGCACCCTTGGGCCAAGAATCAAACACATGGACCTCTGTGGGAACACAAACCATATTCAAAACACAGTAAGGGGAACAGAGAACTGTGTAAGTAGCTACATAGAAAGGGGAATTTTCTTTATAAATGAGAGTTATATGCTAGTGGAAATAATCTGGAGGGGTTGGTAAATAAGAGATATAAAGAGAAGAAAGCAATATATACGTGAAGTCCTTAAATAGGCAAAAGAAGAAAGCAATAATTTTAACTGAGGGAAGGTGGCCTTTATGAGTTCAAATATGTAGATGTTAATGCTGTGAAAGGAGGAGTGGGAAAAGGATTGAGGAAAAGAATAAATAGGAGTTCTTGAGGAGCAGACTAAATATGAATTAAAATATATACACTTCAGTTTCTAATCTTAAAAAATGCAAGTAAAGAAAACGGGGTTGTGAGCACACAATTATTTTTCTACGAAAAAAGACAGCAGAGATAAGTGGAAGTGTAGAACATTGGCTAGGTAATTTCTAACATTTTCTTTTCTATTTAGATAGAATCACGGTTATTTTCTGAGACAAAATGTGGAAAAGTTGGGTGGGAGGCTCTTTGAATAGTGATAAAGTTTGAGAATTATGAATTCCTAGTAACAGATTGGCTTGCTCTCATACTTTTCCCTGGGAGTAGCTGATTGAATGGAATCAAGAAATGCCTGGGATGCTGGTGCAAAGTTTCAGTTTTGCTAAAGAACTTCACAATAAATGAAGGTATTACAAATAAAAATCAGAGTACTTCCTTGTGCAGTGCAACAGAGCAAAACTAATGAGATTAATTTCATGGCCACTAACCGCAATCCTCTCTTCTGTATCTGATATTCTATTGTCTCATTCTGCTGTGAAAACTTTCAATGGGGTTTTTAATCTCCTGGATATCTATCTGAATCTGTTTCATGGATTCCATTTCTTTCCTATGTTGGGCATTTATGGTTTCTATTTCTTTCCTATGCTGAGCATTCATGGCTTCCATCATGGTCCTGAGCTCATCTATTTTTTTTTTTTAATCTGTTTCTGTTCTAGTGTCTCTTATCATGGCTTTCATTCAGCTCACCTTCTCTGTAGTTATCTGGGAAATTATTTCTGTTTTGAATTTTTCTAGTCCCTTGTTCATCTGTTCTGTTACTTTCTGTGCTATCAGTTCCGGGTGTCCAGGTGGTTGAGTATCAGACTTTTCCAACTCCTTTTCCCTGGAATTTGCCTTTGGTGAGCTGGAAGTTTGGGTTTACACCTTGTTTAGGTGTCTTCTCACTTCTATTTTTGTTGTTGGTAATGTTTTTGGTTTAATTCTTGGGTTGGTACATCAATATGGCTTATTGTAAGTATTTTTGTTGCTTGTATTTAAAACTCTTAAGGAATGATTGCTTCTGAGAGGTGTCTTCCAAATATAGCTGGTCTTTAGGTTTTTAGTCTCTAATGTATCTTAGGCAATCTCATTTTCAGGATACCAGGAAGGACAACTGATTAGATAAATCACAACACCTTAGCCCAAGTGATACAGTCAGCAACAATAGCATCAAGCACAGCTTAGAAAATGACAGTTTGTGGTAGCTAGTAATCTATCACTTTTAACCATGTGAATGAAATCAAAACCAAGGACCTGCCCCAAATGTTTGTAGTGAATAAACTGTTCAATATAGCAACTTTACCCTTTGGGATGAGGACTTCAGAAGGAGTTGTAGAGTGAGGGATAGATAGGTAAAAAGATAGGGAAAGGTTAGAAGTGAGGCCAGAGAACATAGGAAGATCACACAAACTTTGGGAAACTGTTGAAGACAAGAGGAAAAGACAAAATGAAAGAACAAAGGCAAGAACAGAACAAACTAACAGCAATAGGATAGCTAGAAACTGTATTCACTTCCTATAAAACTAATGACAACTGAAGAAAGAAAAAAGAGAGGAGAAAAAAAGAAAAAAAGAAATCTGAAATAAGACAGGAACAGGAATAAAATGGAGATGAAGAACAAGGTGGAGGGAGGGGAGAGAGAGAGAAAATTAAAAAAAGAGAAAAACTAAAAATTAAAATTAAAAATAGAAAAAAAAACTTTGAAACAAATAAAAAATAAAAATAAAGGACCTGCTTCAGGGTATGTTTCTGCTGTCACTATAGATAATGTGGGCAGTAGTATGCAGGCCTAAGTCAATTGGTCTCAGCAAGCCAGGCACAGTTCACTGAGATTCAGGCTGATTTCTGGCTGCAAGGCTCAAGTTGAGCTCCTTGACCTCCTGATGGATTGAATTCTGCTAGGTTCTACTACAGGTTCCAAGCTCCCCTTTCCCCAAAGATAGTCTAGATTCTGATGGGAGGTGCTGATCCCTCCAATTTACCAACTATGGTGGTCTGGTGTTCCTTTATTGCAGAGATTTTCTTTACTTTCCCAGGAGGCTTCAGTTTTCATCAAGGAGCCTCAGAGAGGCCCTCTTTCTGTTGTTCACTTCTGCTTCTAGAGCTCAGACCAGTGGCCTTTATGACCCTCTGAGCCTCCGTGGTGTGGATCCAGGTACCTGTTTGCATGGGCCATTGCTGCTGATGTCCTGTGCAGCCAGAGGCTTGGGGGGTGAGATGAGATTACTTTCTATGAAGACAATAGTCATGAAGTATCAGTAGAGGTATAAGAATGCAAAGTTATAAGAGATTTTAAGTACTTTTTATATTTACATATGATGTAGTTTTAATTAATATATTAATATATACTCAGGGAATGCATGGATGGATTCCCCCTAACACATCTGAGGAGTATGAGGTCTTTATGCTTCTTCAAGTTATCTCTCGCTGCAATTACTTTCTTCCAAAAATTACAGTTGTTTCTTCAGCATATGGCAGGCTATATATAAGTAGCATTCTTGGGCATTGTGTAGTGTAGCAGTTTTAATGATTATTGTGTCCATTATAGTCATTATCCTGAGTTTTTTATTCTTTCTATGTACCAGTGACACAAGGCTTTGCATGAATAAGACTTTCACTGAATGTTTAATGGAGAAAGGCCATAGTGGAAACAACCACTTAAAACTGAATAATATATGAAGTTATTCAAAAAATTCATTTGCCATTTCCTCTGGTGGGAAATTATCATGGGGTTGTCCCACAGCTATTTTCATACGTGGTGGAAGAATAAAAACTATCATTCATTAAATGCTTTACCGAACAGAGAACTATCAAAATTACACTTTTACCTTAGGACCTTCAGTGGTACAGAGGTAATTTAATGACATATTTTCTAAAACATCAAAACCATATGCAGAAATACTTCCCTCTACTTTTTTCAGAAAACAAAATGAGAAGTATTAAATTTTCCCAATGCCCAAAAGAAAGTCATATAAATTGTGGTTTTTATTTCTCTTTCTTTGAATGTATATAACTTTTGTGTATGCACATTTTTATAAAAATATTTTTCATGTGATCAATATATTCATACCATTTGTCAATGTTCTGGAGCTAGGTTCAGTTTCTGTGTTTTAATGATATGTTAGGACTATTTTTCCATGTTAAATTTTTATCAAGCTACACATCATATAGTACTCATTGTATAATGTTTACTATATATAATAGTATGTGAGATTCAATAATGTGGTATAAAATAATTTAGTAATTAAGAGTATTTTCCTAAAATGTTGCTATTGTAAACATGTTGTAAGTAAGCTCCTTGAATATATCCACAAAGTCTTATGAAACACTTCCATTGAATAAATCTACAATAACAATTGATAACTCAAATGTTATATGAATTTAAAACTTGTACAGACACTGGCAAATGTTACTTCCATTGTCTACCCCAATTAGCCATTAAACTTTACATTTATACAAATAGTATATGAAATTATCTGCTTGCTGATGCTCTGATTAAAACTGAAAATGAGTGATTTCTTATGTGTAAACCTTCTAGCATTATTATTTTACCAATGACTCTCTTAAAAAGTGAAGATGAACTGCATCTCATATCTTTATTAAAGACTTACATTTCTGCTGTTAACTCCTTTTTGCAACTTTGCTAATGTGATTATTAAGTTGTTCATCATTTCTGTCTTACTGATTTGTAGAAGTTCCTATGTATTATAAATCTTAAACCTTTATCTGATTTACCAACAAATAAACAATTATTTTCTTCAGCCTCATCTTTATTTAAGGTGTTATTTTCTATATTAAAGTTGACATTTTTGTACTACTAATTAGTCTTTTGTCTTTCCTGTTTTTTGAGCTTTAATTTTTATTTACAAAAACCTCTGCACCACAACTTTTGAAATTATAATTTCAATAATTTTTTCGTATTTTAATATTCCAAGTTCTATTCCAATTAATATAACTAAAAATTAAAAAAATTAAGCTTCTTTTTTTATCAAATTACACTATATATCAAAAAAATAGCAGTTATAAAAAACTTTCATAAAGTCATAATTGTCTAAATTTTAATTGGTGTTTCACCATTTAATTGTTAAGTATTTTGGGGTATATTATGAAGCCTAAATAAGCATTAATTTCTTTATTTGAAAACCATGAGTAGTAATTGTAATTAACACTGAGACTTGTGTTGAGGATTAGATAATGTATGCTTTGTACCTAATGATACCAATGACCAATAATTCTGTCCTGGTACATTATATTTTCTCAATAAACCATATTCTCCTCTGAGTTGTGTATGTCAGGTACTTTGTCCTAACATGGGAAAATTTACTAATACTCTATACTAGGGATAACAAAATTTTGAAGCAATCCAATAGTGTTTGTCAAATTCAAACATGCATCAGAATTACCTAGAGGGCTTGTGCAAGAGTGCTGGGTCTGACCCTAAGATTCTGATTTAATAGGTTCAGCTCTTCTAAGAAATCTCCAAGTGGTAGTGATCAGGGTTTTTTGTGAATTACTCTTTGAGTACTATTGCACTGAAAGATCCATTGTCAAAATTGTAATAAATAGTCAGTGGGTAGGGCTTGAAACTTGCTTTTCCCCAGGTTTGACAAAGAGGGTTGCACTTGCAGCTGGTGTACACATTGGCCTCACACAATGTAGTTCATAAAATGTTTCTGATGATTAAAACAAAAATTTAAAAACTTGTCTTACAACACAAATCTCTCATCTACTGCACGGACAGTAGAGAAAAAATTATACCCAAACTATCATGAGTACCATAGGCTCTAAAATATTTCCTTGTAAAAACAGTTAGTAAAATGGTACTACAGGTGTGACCTACTACTGTACTGTTTTCCCTGGTTTTAAGGGGAAAGTGAGTTAAAAATGCATGAAAAACCTTTCAAACAATTATAAGAGATACATCAAGTCTCTCTTGGCCCAAGTATCTAACTTTTTTAATCAGTGAATTTGGCCTTAATAGCCTCTCCAATCATTCTCAGCTATATCTGCACATGACATTGGAAGAAAGAGACAGGGGGAGGAGAAGAGGAAAGAAAAGGAAAGGAAAGAAAAAGAAAAGACAGGAAAAAAGGGAAAATAGGCTTTAAAATATTTCCTTGTAAAAACAGTAAGTAAAATGTTTCTAATTCGTCTTGCCTATCTCTAGCTCATTCTATGCTTTACTATTTCAAACTATAACTAATAATAAAATACTTTCTTGGTATTATTATAGTATATAAGTAATTTCTAAGAGCCACAGAATAACTTTAATTCACTTGGCCAGAGTCTTTTCTGGAATGACAACTATGTTATTTTAAGTTTTTCCTCTGTGGAATGAGAATGTTTCCATCCTCTTGTCTGAAAGAGAAATATAATGTAGAACTCAAATAAATTCTTTGTAAACATGGAAATGTTATATAAATGATAACAATGTGTTTCTTTTTTCTCCTTTACAGCTTTTTTCCCAACCTTGTTCTCTGAGAGGTTTTAGTCAGTGGAGATTTACAATTCTCATTCTGAAATCACCAGCTCTATTAAAGATTACATAATCATATAGAGCTAAAGGAAGAGTTTTATAGCTTCCAAGAATTTTTATCCTCTAACTTTTTGGGGGGTAAAAGCTATCATCAAGCAAGTTATGAGGTATTTAGAGTCCATATACAAGAGGGAAAAAATCATGAAATATAAAAGTAGCATCCTAAAAACAAAAGTAAATTTGTAGGCTTCATATATCAAAGTATAGCCCAGTATTAGACATAAAGTAGGGATTTGAATAGGCTATGCAGTGCAAATAAATAAAAAGATGACCACATAGATCACAGGTTCTATCACTGGGAAGCTCTTAGTTGAGCCAAGATGCCCAACACATGAAAGAACAAAGGATGTAAAATGCGATATGGTATACAGATAGGTCAAGATATAGAATGCAGATAGAAATGTACTCCACTTGATAAATTAGGCAAGCATTCACAAAGTGTTGAAATCATTTGTTGGAGCAGCTCTGGATGTCCCTAACAATCTGCATCTTTAAAAGACAGACTCTCCCACCCATACCCTCATACCACCCAGTTCTACTTTTTTCTCTAATAGAAGATAGAAGAAACAAAATACAGTTAAGATTTTGGTTGGCAGCCTTTTGAAGGAAACTCTGTTATTAAGTGTTAAAAAAATATATGTCACTGATTCAGCTGCTTACTCTGTCCTTGGGAATATAAATGTTCTCAACAAATTATTGCTATTACTTAAAGGAAACTCCACAGGGACAACAGTACTCCTTCCAGTTTATCAGTTCTGATCAGTGAGCTGAATTGCCCATTGATTTGCTAATAACTTGTAGAAACAATTTTAAAATCTACTTCCTGATTTGAAAGGAAAAAAAGATATGGGTATTGCATGTTTTTTCAGTTTTGAAGGGAGTAAATTTAAAAATACAATCAAGCACTGATAAGATTTGCGTGGTCATAAAGTAGCTGCTTATATAATGTATTGGAAATTAATAATGAAAATCCACCCACAAAGATCTCTACAAATAAAAACAATTAAAGTAAGTGCTAAAGATATTCATTTTAGTTCAGTTCTTTAAGTTCAATGTTGCCACCCTGATCTTACTCTTCCACTTACCCCTTTGTATTTTTCTTCCTTCATTCATATCTCTCTCTCTCTCTCTTTTCCTCCTTATCTTTCTCTTTATTGCAAGACAAGAAGAAAGAATGCCTACATTAAAACTTCTAAAGCTTATTTGGCCATCTAACATTTATGATCATAGAACACTCTGCCTTGTAATTTCCATGACAGTTATGAAATTCACTTTTTCTATTTCTACCTCCAACATTTTGTGTTGTGTCTACATTTAGTAGACATCCAAGAAATATACATAGTATGAATAAATAAATTGTAGGTACAATAGGGGAATATGAACAAGAATGTTAATAATACTGCCCATGACAGTAAACTTTAAGAAAGAAAATGTAACCTCCCAGATCTTCACACAGTGGCATGTACTGGAGCCTCCACCTCAGCCAGGCACCACTCTGTTTCAACCTTTCCTTCCTGCTTGCATTGAGGCTGGGGATCAGGATCAGCAAAATGAAAACTTAGGGGCTTCTTGTGACTTTAATAAGCATGTACCCTGCCCTGGGCATGTGTGTATCTTTCCAAATTCCCCAGTATACATGAGACCTTTTGACTGCCCAAATTTTCCACAGACATTATTCTTTGCTTTTCTTTCAAGACTTAAGCTTCAATTGTAACCTTCTTCTGCAAGTGGTCATGAGCTGGATGTTAAACAGAAAAGGTTTTAGAAGGATGCCTCTTGCTTTCTAGGCAAAAGTAATTACTATAATTTGCTAAACAAAGGGAGCTTGTTG
Organism: Heterocephalus glaber; assembly: GCF_053883595.1. NCBI lineage: Eukaryota > Metazoa > Chordata > Mammalia > Rodentia > Bathyergidae > Heterocephalus > Heterocephalus glaber. Next base: position 21,602,516 of record NW_028258145.1, on the reverse strand, counting down.
TCACAGTCCTTCAGGGAGCCCCTAGACAGGTGAGAACATGCTAACACAATTTATTGTGACTGAAATCCACTCTGCTGCCTCAGGAATGGGGGACCAGAGTTCCATACTGGGATTATGGGCTGCGATCTTCCAATACTACCATGTCAGAGACAGAGTTGAGCAGTGGCAAATAAGAAAGGTCATAGAACAGTCTTATCATTTTTAAGTTAGCCTTTTCTTGGATCAGTACTCACATGATTACTATACACCTTTCCTTGTTATCCAGAGCTCTGACAAAGTTGATTGTGACAGATTCTGCTTGAGTTTTTGGGTGGAATTTAGTTACCTACTCCACTATTTTAGCTGATATTGTTCATGCTACATAAACTTTTATATTTTATGTTAATTACTGTATACTTTTTCTCTGGGTTTTGAGGTATTTGCTCAAGTTAGTAATGCAATTTTTGTTTTCCTTTTCTATTTAGCTTTCAATCTTCTGTATAATGGGGTTTTCATTCAATAATTATGCATTCCATCTTCAATCACCTTTTCTACTTTTAGATTTCTCCATTTTGCTAGATATAATGATGCATGGAATCCACATGAGACCACTAAACTAGATGGTTTGTTTCATCTTCTCTTCTGATTTTACTCGAATGAATACTAGTCTTCGTTTATGAATAAGGTAGATTTTCTTACTCCAAACTCATTCTCATTACAGTTAACAAATTCTTCCAAGGTAGTAATGTTATATTATTCTGTGAGTCTTTTTTCTTTTCATTTTTAAGAATTGGTGATATTTGCTTAGTATTCAAAGCTATGTAAATTTTAAAAGTGGAAAATTTTGCAGAAGTTTCTCACCAGAAGCCAGATTATAATGAATTGATATTTCTTTAGCTATTCTAATGCTACATATTGTGTGTCTTGACTTTTTAAAATTCAGTTCAAGAATTAGCCTTTTTTCCAAAAGTGTAAGATATAGATTATGCCAATTACTAGGATTTGATTATAGCCATTTAATCAATAATGAGAGAGAGAGAGAGAGAGAGAGAGAGAGAGAGAGAGAGAGAGAGAGAGAGAGAGAGAGATCCCATTTGCCTCTATCTATACCAACAATAATTCCCAAACTCTGAAGCACGAGAAGTTTTCCAAAGAGAGAGAAGCAACATCTCTGAAAGTCATGGTCACCAGTTGGCTAAGTCTGGGAAGGGATGTATGAGCTTTGGAAAAGCCCAGAGGAAGGTGGTAGAGCCACAGAAACATAGCTTGTTTCCTACTAACTCAATGTAGTAGTTATGTGTTCTATTGTAAAGCCTCCAACTAGAAAATTCATGGAGTCCTCCTTTATAAAAAGAGTTAATTATACTGAAGTAAGAATTTAAAAGGAAATACCTGGATACAAATTTGACAGGTCTTTTCTGTAATGTATAATGTTTACAGATAAGAATTTCCTCAGGAAAACTACTACTCTTCCATGCTTATTCAAAAATATGCACACACTTTTTTATTAGTTTTATTGGTACATTTAAGGTATACAATATAATGACATTTATTGCTGGAAATTTGCACCTTTACATAATCCATCTTGATTCTTCTTTTTCCCCAATCCCTTGCCCTCCCTTCAACCCCTCCACCCCTCATTATCTTTGTTTCCATTTTTTCTTTTTCTCACATTAATTCCATTCCCTTCTTTCTTTCCCCCTACCCCTCTCACTTTCCCTTCCCCTTATTTGACTTCTTTGTTTCCTATCTTTATTCCTTTTATTTCTTTCTCTTGTCTAATTGCTGTGGCCAATTTTTCCAAAACTGTATTGAACAGGAGTGGTTATAGTGGACATCCTTGTCTTGTTCCTGATTTTAGTGTGAAGGACTTCAGTTTTTGACCATTTAGTATGATATTGGCTGTTGGTTTTTCATAAATGGCTTTTATCAGATTGAGGTAGAGACCATCTATTCTAATTTTTTTGCAGGGTTTTTATCATAAATGTGTGTTGGGTTTTGTCCAATGCTTTTTCTTCATTTATTGAGATGATCATATGGTTTTTGTCCTTGGCTCTATTGATACAGTGTATTATATTTATTGATTTGTATGTATTGAACCTTCCCTGCATCCCTGGAATGAATCACCACTTGGTCAGGGTGTATGATCCTGATGATGTTCTGCATTCCATTTCCCAGTATCTTATTAAGTATTTTTTTCATCTATGTTCATTAGTGAGATTGGTCTATAGTTCTCTTTTTCAGTTGGGTTTTTCTCTACTTTGGGGATCAAGGTGATGCTTGTTTCCAGGAATGAATTTGGGAGTATTGTTTCCCTTTCAATTTCATTGAGGAGTTTACACAGTAGTGGCAGTAGTTCCTCTCTAAAAGTCTTGTAGAATTCAGCAGTGAAGCCATCAGGACCTGGGCTTTTCTTAGTTGGTAAATTTTTAATTACATTTTCAATTTCATTGATTGACATTGGGTCGTTTAGAATTTTTAGGTCATCTTTGTTCACACACACTTTTTTAAAATTTGTCTGTTTGCATTTTAATCTTTCTGCTTGAATAGAATTATTGGAAGATTTGAATGTCCTTATCAGTAAGTTAAGAAAATTAATGTAAAATCCTGGGGCTATGATGACAATTTTGTAATTGTCCCTGGTGACTTTTAGATTTGTGTCAAAAAGACAAAAGATCAACTGAAATTCCAATTAAAACAAAGTGCAATAAAGTTCTGTACAAAAGGCTGACTTCATTAAATACCAGCATTAAATATGTATTTCTTTTAAGGATGAAGCCTTTTGAGTCCATGAAGAGAATCCTTTTTATTAATGAATAAACATGACAATTTTAGGCATGAAATAGGTTTAACTCATTATAAACCTGAATATCAGGAAACTAGGGGAAGTTCTCAAACTGCTCAGCTGTTAAAACCAGAAAGTCTTATTGACAAAATGCCAATGCTATTTCTCAAACATCTGATTTAAATAGTGCTTGGAGCAGTGATTCCCAAACTTTACTGTATATTAATATCACATAGGAACTTTTATGACACTTAATGCCATATCCATATACACACAATGATTATCAGAATATCTAGAGATGGGCTCAAGGGATCAAGAAAAATGTCCCAGGTGAATACAATACACAGAATGTTTGATACTTGTGATGTAGCATCCTAACCATGAGTATAGATGTAAATCAGTGTTACTTAGCTGGTCTTTAAAATTAGCACCATGGGAGTGCAGACTGTTGCAACCACTGTGGAAATCAATATGGAGATACCTCAAACAACTAGGATTGGAAGTCTCACTTGATCCACCTATTCCCCTGCTGGATATCTTCCCAAAAGAACTAAAAGAATCATACCACATTGATATATGCTCACCCACATTTATAGCAGCACAGTTTGTAATAGCTAAAACTTGAAAGCAGCCTTGCCCATCAACTGGAGACTGGATAAAGAAGATGTGTTTTTTAAAAATAAAATGGAGTACTACTCAGCCATAAAGAATAAGAAACTAGAGACATTTATAGCTAAGTGGATACACTTTGAGGCCATACTCTTTTTTTTTTTTTTTTTTTTTTTTTTTTGCTTACCTTCTCTTATTGGTACATTTCAAGTATACAATACATTTACATTTATCACTGGGTACTTGTACTTTTACATGATGTATCTTGGTTCTTATTTTTTCCCCTTCCCTGTTCTCCCTTCACCCCCTCCTCCCTTCCCTATTTACAAAGACTTTGTTTCCATTTTTCCTTTTCTCATGATTTTTGCATTTCCTTCTTTCCTTTCCCCTTCCCCTACCACTTCCCCTATTCCTTTGGACCTTTTCTTCCTATTTCAAATTATCAGTTATTTGTTTTAATCATTTTAATCCTTATTTGCACTTTCAGGTTTTTACACCAGAGAAACTATTCAGTATTTACACATGTGTGTCCTATTTATTTCACTGAAGAGTATGTCTCATACTCTAGCGAAATACTCTTAAGTGAAATGCCTCATAGTTGTTTTTTTTTTTTTTGGTACTGGGGTTCGAACTTGGGACCTTGAGCTTGTGAGGTAGGCAGCAGAACCACTGAGTTAAATCCCTGGCTCCATCATACTCTTGAGTGAAATACTCTTAATGTAACAATTGCTAAAAGCCAACTGTGAAGCAGTCTAAGAATGTGAAGCTAGCTATGATGAAATAGATAATCTGTGTGGTCTTATAACTACTAGAGAAATATAATTGTAAAACTTCCCAGAAAAGAAATCCTGGGCTCAGAATACTTCCCTGCAGAATTCTACTCAATATTTAAAGAATTTGAACCAATCCTAGAAAAGTTTTTCTAGAAAATATCAGAGAAAACAAAAGTGAAAATCTATGTTTACACACATATCTATATACAAATATAAGAGCAGTTTTATAACAGACAAAAACTGTAAACAATTCAGATGTCCTTTAGGGTGTAAATAGTTACAAAAACTGTGGGACATCCACACTTTTGATTACTTCTCAAAAAATAAAGAAGAAACAGATTTTTGAAATATACAAAACCATGAATGAACCTAAGAAAAATTATGCTGAGTGAAAGAAGTCAATTTTCAAAAGTTACAGACTGCATGATTTTATTTACCTAAGATTCTTTTCTTTTTTTTTTTTTTTTTTTTTTTTGGTACCGGGGATCAAACTTGGGTCCTTGAACTTGCGCAGCAGGCGGCGAAACCACTGAGCTAAATCCCCAGCCCTAAGATTCTTGAAATTACAAAATTATAGAAATGGAAGATAGATTAGCAGTTGCCAAGGGTTACCACGGAACTAGAGGAGGAAGAGAAATAAGTACTTATTAAAAGGCAACATGAGGAATCTTTGTGGTGATGGAAATATTCTGGGTCTTGACTGTCAATATTCTGAGTCTCACTTGCCTAGTTGTGATATTGTATTATTGTTTTGCAAATTATTCTTATTGAAGAAAATTGGGTAAAGTGTACATGAGGTTATTCTATATTATTTTCTAAAACTGTATTGTGAATCTACAATTATCTGAAAATATTAAGCCTTTAAAAAGTTAAGGAATAGACTTTTCTAAACTCTATGCAGCCTCGAAAAGAGACAAGTAATTAAAATTCATATCAATAAAGAGGTCCTGCAAATCACTGAAAAGGCAAACAATCCTATAAAGAAATGTGCAATGAATTATGATCCAATTAACTTATGAAAAGATGCTTACCTTATTTAGTCATCAAGAAGGCACATTTTAAAAATGTAATGTATTTTAAAGATTTATGTGCTATGAACCCTAAGAAGAAAAGAAATGGACATCTGTATTTATTGTTAACAGTAATGTAAATCAAAAAATCTCAAGCACCGTGCCAATTTAGCAGTATCTATCAAAATTGTAAGAATGTAATGTACATACAAATGACTTATAAATTCTGAGCCTATAAACAACTGTACTAAGTGACCTCTATAAAGTCAATGCTATTGATATTTATGCATCAGGTACATAGTAAGTGAAGGAAAAAAATGTTTAAAAGTCCCTGCACTTGAACTTGTGAGTATTAATATTAAAATTATACTACATTGAGTTAGCGAGGGAAAAATAATTTTTGTGAAAATATTAAATGATTAGTGTTATCTATTATTTGTGCAGCCAGATAAAGAAAAGATAAGACAGAGGGACAAGGAGGATTATATTTTCCTGTGATGGGCCCTTTTCCTCAGGCATATCACTAAATCTGAACTATTTGTTCCTTCAAAGGCTGGAAAGTTGGCAAGATAACACACTGAAAGAAGTTGTAACTCTGATAAGGTCTGACTCTGAAGAGAGTTGACATCCAGATGAAGCTAGTAAGAAAAGCAAAACTTAATTTGGAGACTCAAACTAGCAAAATTAGACTTGTGTAAGCCAACCAACCTAGGTTCTAGACAACGGAACTCTTCAGGCAGTGATCATGGAGATTTAGTGTGTGATACTACTGATTTTTGGCCTTCCCAGTTGAGAAGGGCATCATGCAGCCAAAATCTTGCTTTTCTTTTGTTATCACATCTGAGATGAGAAATCAAAGCTCCAGATGCAATGAAATTTACAGCTGTAATCTTTTCCTAGAAGAAAAGTCTTTTCTTTTTTAACACAGAAACCTATGTTAAGAAAGCAGGACAAGGGTCATTGGAAAATCAAGCATTTATGGGGATGCAAATATCAAAGATTATTTGCAGATATGCCCCAAACTAACAAACAAAAATAATTATTTATGGCAGGATTAGCTCCCAGTATAGCTTAGTTTCACTTTGGGTATTTAAACTAAACCTCTGGATTTAATTCCAACACCTCTTTTGAAAAGATGTTTGAAAACACAATCTCTGAGGTTTTTCACAATATGCATAATTCTGTTTATGTTTCCCTGTATTCTATTTTTAACGAGAGAAGAGACTTATGGGAAAATAATGCATAGAGAAATACTTTAGATATAAAGGAATTATGAATATGAAATTATAGTCTCAAGCATCTACAGAGATTTCTTACTGCTTTTCATTTTGACAGGGGATGAAAGAGGATTTTATTTTTCAGTGTGTAACATTTTCACAGGGTTAAAAGTTTTAATTTACTAAAGGGTATATCAAAGGGCCTCATTCTATATTTAAATGTATTTGCTGACTGATTTTAAAGTTCTCCCTCTCTGGTTCCATCTCTAGTTACACTAGTAAGGAAGGTTGTCCTCTCTTTTAGTGCCTGCTGGAAATTCCAACTTTACAAAATCCCAGCTTATAAAATATTTTAGCTACTGTAAAAGCTCAACTCCTTCCTACCCCCTCCCCCACAGAGTCCTTTCTATGAGTAATAAGCTCATTCACAACCAGTGGGCACAAGACATCAACAATTTCAACATACACAGGAACATTGGGTGTGTAAGGGAAGTGTCTGTCTTCTTTCTGTTGAATAACCAAAAAGATTGCACCAAGAGTGCGGTGACCATGACCATCACTTTTCTCTAGCTTTATCTTGCTAACTTACTTGGGGAAGCAACAATTTTGAGCCACTCCTGGCTGGCTGCTGCTGTTTTAGAGCTGTACTGCTGTCTTCAAATAGCACCTGCCTTCAGCTATGTTGCATTGTGTTGCATTAGCCATGTTCCACCCAGTGCCTCTTATGCAGTAATACCAGAATTGAACCCATCCTTACTGTGGCTCTGGGTTGTGAGTTTCAGCTTCAGTCAAGATCCATTGTGTATTCGAGTTTCAGCAAAAGCCATGATAAGACCTAAGCTAAGGAGTATGGCTCATCCCATGACCCTCCTTGTGTCTGAACCAGGCTTTACCCCATTCAAAAGAACAGTTACAGAAGACTGATAATATGTAAACTATGAGTTCACTTGAGGAGCTATTACCCTTGGGCATGCTGATGTTCATGCTCCTACAAGCAGATAGCTCCCTACACTATTACAAAATGCCTTTACTAGTACTGCTTTCTTTGCCTCTGTTACCAAAGTAGACCCAGACCCTAGTATTATAGGGGGAAATATAGTACTCTTAATATGCCTGTGGCACAGCCAAGAAATTAATTCAACCAGTATGATAAGGGAGACCTATCATTTTGATTAAAGTTTCTTGGGGTTTTTTTGTTTTTTGTTTTTTGGGTTTTTTGATTAAAAGTTCTTAGAGCAAACACTGCTTACGAATATGAGCTGTATAGAAAATAACTCCCATCACCAAGTATTTCTAGTAACCATGTGGAAAAAGAGAGGTAAAAAGAAATCCATTACATATGAAAGAAACTAAAAGATAAAACAAATGCCCACAATTTGATCCAATTAGAAGTCCAAATTTTATTAAAGGAATTCATGTAACAAAAGATAAGGTAGCAACTAGCTTTTATATCTCAATGTAAGTAATGAATTAACTTTATAATTTGCTGAAATGCATAAATTAGCAAACTTTCATGGTCTTAATCATTACCAGAAAGAGAATTATGGTTATTCCTGGAGATTTGAGTAAATTGAAATAGGTACTCGTGGTAATCTCACAGGAGTATATCCAGGAGAGCATTTGCCTGAATATAAAATAGAGCAAAAGAAAACTGCTCACTTTACTGTAACAATTGCCTAAACCACCACAATTATAGAATGTATTGCACAAATATACCCAATAGAATGCATGAACTCTAAGCCAAGGATTAACAAATCAAAATTAAATTAGTTATTTAGCACTTATAAATTAGCTTTCTATTTTTATATTTTCCATCAAGTTTATTGGTACATTTTAGGTATAAAATACAGTTACATTCATCATTGGGATCTTGTACCTTTACATGACGCATCTTGGTTCTTAATTTTTTCCCCATTCCCCTCCCCTCCCTTCATGCCCTCCACCCTTCTCTATTTACAAAGAGTTTGTTTCCATTTTTTTCCTCATATTTTTTCTTTTCACATCTTTCCTTTCCCCTACACCTCCCAATTTTCCTATTTCTTTAGACCTATTCTTCCTATTACATAATATCAATTATACATTTTTTTTAAAAATTACAATATCAAGATTTACAGAACATTACCACAGATTTTACAGAATTTAAAAGAATATAGAAAGTATATTACAAAAATCATTTTTGAAATAAATTTTAACAAATTCCATGAAGTACAGAAGACAAATTAATAAAACTGACTCTGGAAGAAATATAAAATTTAAATAGCACCTATTAAATAAAGTATATTCTTAGCTTGAAAACCTACCTATATGACAACAACAGGCTCATATACATTTTAACTGATTAATTATATCAAATATTTAAAGCAGAAAAAAGAAGGAACACGCTTCCCCTCATTTTAGGAAATCAGCATTGTGCCAATACTAAAACTGGAAAAAGATAACAGAAAAAAAAGTATGAACATAGATAAAAATTTGTTTAACAAAACAAACTATTAGAAGTCAGATCTGGCAGTATGTAGACAGTGGTTTTATTATAGGGATGACAGTGTTGGTTCAGCATTGGAAGATCCACCCCCAAAAGTCATCATTTTAACAGAGAAAAGGAGAAAACCATATGATCCTGTCACTAGTTGGAGAAAGAGTATTGGACTAAATTCTACAGCTGTTCATGGTAAAAGCTATCAGGAGACTAGAAGTAGAACAGAACCTTTTCAACAAATAAAAGACATGTACTCCACACTTCCAGCAAAAGTGCCTTATATGAATGGAAAAGATACAATACTTTCTCCCTAAGGTGGGGAACAAGAGCAGATATGCCTACTCTTCATCTGTCCATTAAACTTTGAAACATAGGCCCAAACCAAAATAGCCTGGCAATAAAAATAAACAAACAGCACAGGATTGGCAAGGTAGAAGTAAAATCTTTATGTGTAGATGAAATGATCATCTACAGAGAAAATACTAAGAAATCCCTAGGAGCCCCTAGAATTGTATTTGAATTGAGCAGAATTAGAAAACACAAGGTACATATAAAAATTCAGGTCTATGTATACTTGCTAAAAATGAAGAATTGGATATTGAAATTTAAAAGTTATGTAGGAGCACAAAGGACCTAGAGAAGTAAAAAGAAAAAAAATAACAGTGTTGGAAGACATTTATTACCTAATTTATGACTTCCTCTAAAGCTACAGTAATCAAGGCAGTGTTGGAGTAAGGAAAGACATATAGATCAGTGCAATAAAACAGAGAATTTAGAAATAGAACCACACTTACATGGTCCACTGAATATTTGAAAGATTATTTAACATTAACACTTTATAGAGCATAAATTCAACTCAAGAACAGAGGAAAAGATAATGTTTTCAACAAATGGTACTAGAACACTTGGTATCCATTATGTAAAAAGTTAACATCAACCATTTATTTCCACACATAAAAATAACTTGAAAGGATCTATGAACCTAAATATGAAAGACTAAAACTATAAAACTTTAAGAAGAAATTATAAGGAAAAATTTTTATGAATTTAGGGTAGGCAAGAATTTCCTTGGATATAAAGAACATGAAGTATAAAAGAAAAAAAATGATAAGTGAGATTCCACCAAAATTTAGAACTTTAAAAGACATCATTAAGAAAATGAAAAGTCATGCTTAAACAGAACATATTTATGCTACATATATCCTATGACCAGAATATTTAAAGAGCTCTTACAGCTCATTAATAGACAACCAAATTAAAAAGCAGACACAATAAGATGATAAATAGCTAGTACAGCACAAGGAAAGGTGTGCAACACTAGAATCAGAAAAATACTAACCAGTACAATAACAAGATAATCCTATAGATTCATTAGGGAGATTAAAAGAACAAATGTCAGCTTAGGTGTGAACCAGTTAGAACTTTCTAATACTGGTAATGTGAATGTAACATGACAAAACCATTTTGGAAAAAAATATAGAAATTTCTTGAATTACTGTTAAGAACCAACAGTCCTGTTCTTAAGTTTTTACTTGAGAGGAATGAAAACACATGTTCACAATAGATTTGTACATACAAGTTAACTATCCCATATTTGAAACTCTTGGGACCAGAGTGTTTCAGATTTTGGTTTGAAATCCACTTGATCTGCAAAGAGGATAGCTACTTCTATTTTTCGGGGGTTCCTGTCACATAGAGTATTGTTTTCCACCCTGTCACTTTCAGTCCATGAGGATTTTTTGAATTAAGTGTGTTTCTTGAATGCAGCATATTGTTGGATTTTGCTTCTTGACCCATTGTGCCAATCTATTTCTTTTGATTAGTGAATTGAGACCGTTAACTTTGATGGTTATAGCTGATACATATTGACTTATCATTGTCATGACTTTTTCTTTTTGTTGGATTCTCTCCCTTTACATTTAATTTCTTGTCATGCCCAATGGATTCATTCTGCTGGGCTTCCTGGGGTTGTAATCTGCACTGTCTTTTCCTAGAATATTTTCTAAAATTTTCTGGAGTGCTGGTTTAGTATTCATGAAGTTTCTAAGGTGCTCTTTGTCATAAGAGTATCTCATTTCTCCATTAATTTTGAAAGATAGTTGTGTAGGGTACATCAACCTGGGTTGGAGGCTGTTTTCCTTTAGGACTTGAAATACTTCACTCCAAGCTTTTCTTGCCTTGAGGGTTTGCATTGAGAAGTCTGCTGTGATTCTGATGGCCTTTTCTTTGTGATTTGTTTCTTTTCTCTGACTGCTTGTAGAATTTTGTTCTTCTGTTAGGTTTTTGGAATCTTAACTATTATATGCCTATGTGTAGATTTTTTTTTTTATTATGGCTAGTTGGAGTCTTATCTGTATGTCCTTTATCTGTATGTCAAGTTCTTTTCCCCTGCTTGGGAGGTTTTCTGCCATCACTTTTGTGAAGTTTTTTATGCAATCTGCTCTCTCTCCTGTTTCTTCATTATTTCTGATCGGTCTTATGTTATTCTTCTTTGCATCTTCTAGCAGCTGCTGGATTGATTTCTCATGGTCCCTCAGCATTTTAAAGAAACTTTTCTTTTCCTCGTCACTAATTGGAATCTTATCTTCTATATCTGAAATTCTGCCCTCACATTGGGTCATTCTGCTGTGTAAACTTTCAATGGAGTTTTTAATCTCCTGGAAATCTGTTTGCATGTGTTTTATGGATTCCATTTGTTTCCTATGTCGGGATTCCATCATATTCCTTAGCTCTTCCATTTTTTTATCTGTGTCCTCTCTAGATTTATTAATCATTTCTTGCACTATGGGCACAATCTCTGCTGTTATCTAAGAAAATATTTCTGATTTCATTTTTTCCAGATCCTCTTTTGTTGCCAATTCAGGGAGTCCAGGTTTTTGAGTGTCAGATTGTTCCCTTTCTGTGTCCTTTGGGGTTGCCAAAGATCTGGAAGTCTGTTTTTGAGACTTGTTTACATGTCTTCTCATTTCAACAGATGCAGCCTGCTGTGCCTTTTTTGAGGCAACTTTTTTGCTCACCCAGTGATCTTCAATTCTCAGCAAACCACAGAGCAGCCTTTTCTCTGCTGCTCACCAGTACATTAATTCCTGGGTTCAGAATGGTGGCCTTCTGGATCCCTGAGCTGACCTGTTGTCTGGGTGGGCTTCTGGATGGGGCCTGTGCACACTTGGGATGGTATTTACCTGTGCCTCTGGGTCGGGCCCCTATGTACCTATTGCCTGGGAAGGCCGTTGGCTGGGGCTGTGCACCCCAGTTCCTGTTGTGTGAGCAAGCTTCTGGCTAGGGTCTCACACACTTACTGATGGTACTGGGGTGAACCTCTGGTTGTTGCTTGTGTGCCTGTGAAGCTCTTTTCCAGGTGGGCCCTTGGCTTGGACTGGTGTGCTGAGCCATGTCTGGGATCTTCTTGAAGCTGCACTGCTGTGGTCCACACCACTGCTCCCCCAGCTAAGGTGATCTGGTGTGCCTTTACTGCAGAGATTTTCTTCACTTTTCCAGTGGGCTTTACTTTTCATCAGGGGGCCTCAGAGAGGCCCTCTTTCTGTTATTCACTTCTGCTCTGTCTTCTTGAGCTCAAAACAATGTCCTTTATGAACCCTGTAACTCTGCAGTGTGGATCCAAGTAATGGCTTGGCACAGCTGGTGGGGGGCTGCTGGCTCACCTCCTTGATGCTGATGGGGGGCTGTGCTCCTTGGCACTCTGGGGCAGTGGTACAGTAGCCCGAGAGGCTCCTGAAATAAGTTTGTAGAAATATCAGGCCATAGTCAGCTGGCTCCAAGGCAGGATGTCATGGAGGAGGTGCATCACAGAGGAAAAATGTCCATGGCAAAGAAGGGCATGTAGAAGGCAGGAAAGAAGCAAAGTAGTTAAGCCTAAATTAGCATTTTGAAATGGGACCTTGTAATATAGTTAAAATGTCCCAAGTAAATTAAACTAAAACCTTTAAAGTGTAAACCCTTTTTTTGGTTGTTGTTTTTGTTTTTTTGGTACTGGGGATTGAAATCAGAACCTTGTGCTTTCCAGGAAGGTGCCAGAACCACTGAGCTAAATCCCAGCCCCCTTAAAGAGTAAAACTTTACACTATCTTAAAACAACTATATGTAATGGTGGAGAACTTATCCTCAATGCTTTTGCATTTAACAGTTTACCTTAGCCTGATTTTAAACTTGGAATGTATAGTGATTCACAATTGATTATTGCAGCATTTATGCCATAGTTGCTCCCAATATACTGAAAATACTGACTTCTCACAAATAGCAGCTGGTGAATATTTTGCTATCATAGGTTTGGGTAGTATGTTTGTTCAGTACCAATTTCAGGAGCACCTCAGACAGTTGGCCTTCATGTGCAAAGTGACACAATACACCTTAAGCTCTGAGCTATCTCAAGGTCCTTATTGTTGCACATAGTCTTTGCAGAAAGATCTTGACTATTATCCAACTTTCCCCAGGAGCACAGATACTAAGCTACACTGATGACCTCTTCCTTTGAAGAAGTTCATTTCACAGACTCATTTCAAGTATATGAATAAAAGGAGCTCACCAAAAGGGGGGCAAGTCATTACTCACTCTGTCACCTCAGTTAAATACCGAAAAATTATTTGGTAAGCTGCATAATTGGTCAGTTGTTCCCTGACACTGTTAAAAAATAGCTATTGACCTCAAAAATGTGCAATGTTAAAATGAATCCCAGCATTGTTTAGGGTTCTGAATAAAATTTACATGTTATATTTAAATCTATAATGTTACTTGTGAACCATCTTCCCCCTACCCTGAAGAGGCCTCCTCCAACAAAAATGCTGTGGAATTCATCACAATTACAGCACAATAGGGATTTCTGGTAATGTTCTCTCCAAAAACACCTTCAGTTTAGATATTTAAGAAAAAATTCTCATCCCTCTCAGAGGCCTTGAACCACTTATGATGGCCACACATTCCCCGTGAATTTCTAACGTAAGAAACTGCTCTCTTCACTCCATTCAATATGCTTTCAGAGTGGTGACTTCTGACAACATACAGGACTTTCTTAAAAATAGAGGCTCCCGTAGACCCTGCAACTGTTATTCTTCCTGATGTCAATTGATAGTCCCAACACAACATCATGAATAGTCTTTAATTTCACCACTGAATTGTGATGTTTCCTTTAGTGGGCACTAAATTTCCATTTATGTCAATATCTATGCTGAAGTCTTTTTCTGTTGGTAATCTCTATTTATGAATAGTACCACCCAGTATTAATTTTTGAATTTTATTGCATTTGTATTGTCTAATGCTTAATAGAGCTAGTTCACTTCTTGCTTCTGACTCCAACTGATATTATGGCTTTGAAAATTTCCTAGATGAAACATTTTTTTGCTATAGGTGGAAGTGCTTCTGTCTTCTACATGATCAACCATATAGTAAATCCAGAGTGAATTCTGATAATCAGCTTGTGGTTTGCAAACTTTACATCCATTAAAATCTTGGGCACTTTAAACAAGTCCAATGCTCATGATGTATCCCTAATAAGATACCAATTACTGTGCATAAGAATATCTGGAAGTAGAAGCCAGGCATCAGGAATTTTTAGAAGTTCCCATGAGTTTCCAATGTCCACCAAAATTTGGGAAACAATGTGTTAAGCAGATTCAAACAGCACATGTTAATCATGATGTAAATAGCACACTTATTGTTCTATAGGCCCTCTGAGCAAACCCTTTGATATTAGAACGACAATAATTATCTATCTCCCCATGTCAACTCCTTGACAAGGCTAAGAGTCCCATCATCATGCATATTAACAGTGACAACTTACTTCCTTAGATTCTCACTTGAACCATTTTATTAGTACTATATGCCCCATTACAGCAACTAGATTTCCCATCACTGAATGTTTTTACTAGTCATTCATCTGTAGGCCCACCTAACACATTGTTCTTAATCCTGCATGATACAGAAAAGACCAAACTCTTAACCCTAACCTATTCTGAAGGATGTGTTGGGCACTTTTCTCTCACTACTGAGACAAAATACCTGACACCCAAAGTTAAAGGGGGAAATATTTATTTGGCTTACAATTCACAGAGGTTTCAGTCCACAATTGACTGGCTCCAAGGCAGAGTTGCCCCAAGAAGAGCAACAATTTATGGTGGCAGAAGACAGCCAAAGCAACCAGGGACCTCAAAATCTTATTCAGCCTATTTAGGGCTGGCAGCACTCATGCCTTAATCCTAGTGCCCTTAGGCTCAGCCCCTCCATGAACCAATCACACACTCTAGATTTAGCCACCTCTGAAAAAGCATGAGGCTTTGGGGTAACATCTAAACAGAAGCTATAACATTGGAGCATTACTGTGATTTATATTCTGCAAATTTATCATGACATATCACATAAAAGAAAATTCAAACAAAAAGTACTAATCTGATAAACAGAAACAACACTTAGGAAACAGAAAAAAAATGTCAGAAATTACTTGGGGTTTCTTTATTTCTTGAATTCTCTTACCGAGAGTTAAAACATTTATATTTTGGAATAAAGTTTCATAGTTTTATATTAATTGCATTTTATTTCATATTCCAGTCTTGGCTGAGCTTTAAGGTTTACTAATTTGTGTTTGGTGTCCTAATTATCAGTGCTCTTTGGTAACACTCTATAGAATGGAGCCAACTCTTTTCCTTTGATCAGCTTCCTTTGTAAGATAAATATGTCAAGCATAACTGAATGAAAAAAAAATTTTAAATGGAAGTCAAGTAATCTCACCAGGTGGTTATTTTTATTTGTTTGTTTTAATTAGAACAAGGATGTAAAAATCCATTTGTTCAAAGTTAGTCTTAATTTTACTTCCTCAAAGTTACTTTTCTCAATTTTATTTTCCTGCAGATAAGTAATTTTTTGATAATACACAGCATTGCTTACAGTTTAATTTCATACATGACTTTCACATTAAGGAATCTTAATTTTGTCTACTATATATTTATTATTTTTGCTGCTCTTCTCAGTGACCGAAAATCTTCCCAAATTTATGACTTAAGGTAAAGTCTGGCAATACCCAGTTTAATAAAATACAGTTTCTTTTGTCTCTAAGTACCACTTTTTTATTCCCCCACCTTTGTGATGGGCAACAACCAGCATCATTGATGAGACATCTCCAGCAGAAGGGTCATGGTTAAGAGAAATGCTCTTGTTGTGGGATAAAGATTGATATATCTATATGGCTAAAGTTTCAGAAAAAGGATCCATGTACTCTCTGACAAATCTGCCCACATTTCCAGACTATAATATGCAGTGTATGTTGATGAATATCACTGCCTCTTAGGCAATATTCACCAATGTATCTCCCATTTCCCTCTACTGCTAAAGACAATTTATTTTATTTTTTTTTTACAGGCTAGCAATACACTTTATTTTGTACAAGAAAAGGACTATATGCTAAAAAATATGTACAGCATAGCAAATACATGAATCAGTAGTATAGTTTATTTTCCTTATTCAGTATTATATACCATCCATAATTGAAGGTCTATACTTTTATATGACTATCAGAGCAGTAGGTGTTTTTATACCTACATCACCACAAATGCCTAAGTAATGCACTCTGTTGCAATGTCATGTATGATAGGGACTTTTCACCTTATACGGAAAAGTGGATGGAGTGAAAGGTGCACAGGTAATGGGGGAAAAATAAGAACTAAGATACATCATATACAGGTACAAGCACCTAATTATAAATGTAAATGTATTGTATACCTAAAATGTACCAATAAAAGAATTTAAAGAAAGAAAAGAGAAAGATAATTTAAATATAGCTCTTCAAGGAATTCTCTGAAAATAATAATTAGATCCTGTTTATTAACATATTTTATCCTTGGTCCTGTGTCATCACATCTTATATTCAATGCAGTTACCTTCAATATAATGATGACCTAAACACACTTGGATAATTGGAAAGATCATGGGCTTTAGAGTGAAGCAGAAATGGCTCCCATTTGAGCCATAGCACTTAAGATCTGTGTGACTTTGTAAAAATTACTTAAACCTTCTGAGGTTTAATATCATCATCCATAAAACATGAACATAGGGCAATCTTAGTAGTGTTATTGAGAGGATTATATATGAGAGTGGTTTTGTAAATTCCTTCTCAGCAGAGTATTTTATAAAAATGAAATACATGGACTTTATGCACAGAAACCCAACATGAAAAGCAGATCAAAAAATTGAGCCTCTTGGCAAAAATTTAGTATTGTTGTATTATTTGTTAAAATCTTTAAGAAGTGAAACATAAGTTATAGGGAAAGTTTCACTGGAAGTTCTGAAAGCCTCTAGATGAAACATACACTCATTTATTCATTCAGGACCTTTTGGAGTACAGTACCTCTGTTTGTCATTGTGTTACACGTGGGGGATACAACGGTGAGCAGAACAGAACAAATCTATCCCTCAGGATTTTATATTCTAGTTAGAGAGAATGACAGTTGAAAAATAAGCAAATATATTTATGATGTCTATCTGAGAGTGACAGTATCCTTGCTGAAAATAAAAAAAGAAGTTATGAGATAAAGAAAGAAGGAATTAAATTCTGAAAAGATGATGAGGTAGGAGGTGATAACATATTTTGAATAGATACATCCTTAACTTGGGGAAGTATGTTAGTATGGATAAAAATAAAGTTATGTTAATATTGAGAGAAAAGATGTTCAACGTAAAGAACAATATCTCATATGTGCTGAGGCAGGATCACTGTTTCCCCATTTGAAGAAAAAGTAGAGAGGTCAGTGTGACAAGATTGACAGAAAATGCACACTTAGACAAAGGCTTCACCTTTGAGGGTCATTATAAGCCAGAGAAAGGAGTTAGGATTTTATTCTTCTCATGGAGAACCTGTTGCAGTGTTTTACGAACAGAAGCAGCATAACCAAACTGGTTTCTTAAAGGATTATTTTGCCTATTTGAGATGAGTTGGAAGGACACAAGTGTCACAGTCAGAACGAATATACCCCACCAAAATGCTATGATATACATTTAAATAATCTAATATTAAGGGAAATAAGTACATGCCCACAGAGCCCATTAATATGGTATCTTCATTCTAAAGTTAAAAGCAAGAAACTTCTGAGTTCAAAAATCATATATATATTTAATTAATATAAACATAGTGAAATAAATAGAACACACATGTGTATATATTGAATAGTTTCTCTGGTGTGAAAAACTAAAAGTGTAAATAAGGATCAAAATGTATGTTTGATATTGTGAAATAGGAAGAAAAGTTCTAAAGGAGCAGGGGAATTGGGAGGGGTAGGGCAAAGAAAAGAAGAGAAAAGAAAAAATATGAAGAAAAGGAAAAAAACAGAAACAAAGTCTTTGCAAATAGGGAAGGGTGGAAGGGGTGAAGAGAAGGCAGGGGAATGGGGAAAAAATAAGAACCAAAATGCATCATGTAAAGGTACAAGATCCCAATGATGAATGTAAATGTGTTGTATACCTAAAATGTACCAATAAACTTAATGAAAAAATATACATACAATATTATATGTGATATAATATATTATATATAATTAAACAGTAAACAAAATTAAGCAATAAAATTGCATTTAAAAAGAAAACAAGGGAAGAATTAATACAGGATTCAGGATGTAAACCCTGCAGTTATGAGGAGGCAGATGTGTTGGTAGGAGACATATTATTCATGGAGGTTACTGTCAAGGTCCATGGATGATTTTTCTTAAAATTATTTAACTGTAAGTCTTAGAAACTTAAAAAGCAGAGCAGGAGATATCAGTCATGAACCAATGGAGAGATATCATGGGTCAAAAATTATGATTTATCCAAGTCAGTGCAAGGTTCTTAACAGAAAGTACAGACAATTCCTCTCCTCCACAAAAGAACAATTCAATTGAAAAGACTTTTTCATAAAACATTACCATGTGCATTATATTTATATTGGTAAATAAATTATAGAATTATCTTTTGTAACATAAAATGTAATATGTTCATTATTATTTTACCACAAAATAATCATTTTAAAAGAATTAAAATACAGGTAAGAATTTAAAAATTTGATCAATACTACAACTTCTTACATAATGAAATATAATTTATATTTGTAAATTATATATGTAAATATATGTAAAATGGCTATAACTGTATAATTGAAAATGGATTATTTTTCTGGAAATTTTCATTTAATCTTTTATTTCAAATTGAAGATATGACTATGTTTAATATATTGTGATATATCTCACAATAAAAATATAGAATCAGGTTGAAAAATTGGTTCATTAGTACATATCATTTTGAAACCCTCTCCATCAATTATGGAAAGGCTTATTATTGGCGTTAAAATTTGATAAACTTTTCTTACACTAAATTATTCTTACAAACAATTTATATCTTTCATATAATTTATATACAGGTAAAAAAACTCCTATTCTCAAGTTCATTGGAAGAACAGTTTTAGGGCCGGGGATTTAGCTCAGTGGCACCATGCCTTCCTTGCAAGAGCAAGGTCCTGAGTTTGATCCCTTGTATGGAAAAAAAACAAAAATGAAAGAACAGTCTTAGAAGAATCTATTACTAACATCTATATTGGCTTCTGAGACAAAAAGAAAAAATCACATAACAATGAAAATGTTTTCAATTAATTTAATCTTTTTCGTGTTGGAAAAGTTATTTTTCTCCTTAATTTTTTTTTTTTTTTTGGAACATGGGATCAAATTTGGGACCTTGTGCTTGTAAGGCAGGTGCCAGAACCACTGAGCTAAATCCCCAGCCCTTTTTCTCCTTAATTTTAAAGCATCTTCTTTAACGGGAAGGAGCATAGTTTGGCTTCTCTTAGAAATTCTGCTAGATAGAATACTTTGGAAATTACTTGTCATAGGATAGTGCATTTTTGTTTTTACTTTTTAGAGTAGAACTTTAAGTTCAATAACTGCAGGATTTTGTTCTCACATAATCAATTAACTCATGTGTAGAGAATATTTTTCTTAATGTCAAGTATACTCCACTTTGAAGATGAGGGGCCCACAGGACCATCTCCAAAATGTTTTGAAAGTTCTTGGTAAACCCTTGGATTTGTAATTACAGCATTATTTCTAAGCCATACTCAAAATCTTTCCTCTACCATGGAGGACCATGTATCTAATCTTCTCTGTCCACTTATTTTGCTGAACATGGCATCCTTCATGATCCTCTTTTTTTTTCTAGGAAAACTTCATTCACCAACATTCTAAATAAATTGTATTACTTATTTGAAAACTTTTTCAAGTTTCCATCCATAAGTAATCTTCTTGAGCCCTGAATATTTAGTCACTGACTAATCTCTATGATAGTACATGTCACTATTTATTATAGTTTTAAGTCCATATGGTGCCTTCCTCTGACAGATTGTGATCAACCCATAGGAACCCAAACTTTCTAAAGTATGGACTAATCTTATTTAACTCTATATACTCTCCACAGTGTCTGACACACAACAGAAATTTTAAAAATCTCGACTAAGTGAATGTGAATGAGTGCATGAGTGAATGTTTAAACCAATAAAATTTTAAAGACATTTTGAATTCCAGTGAGTATTCTGATAATGTTAATTTAATTTTAGCAAACTTGGGTCTGAGTCTATGAAAATAGTCACAAATAATACCAATATATCCTTTATTTTCATCCCTAGGGTATTTCAGCAAGTAAACAAAAGAGTCTATTTCATTTCAACTTCTCATCAATACATGGTGATCAGGAATCATCCTGTGGTTCTGAACATTGAAAAATTTAAGAGATAATGGTGGAAAAGAGTGTCAGGCTATGTCAGAGTGTAATGTGCACATGGCATGGCGACTGATACCCAGAAGCTATTATTCATGTGGGAGACATCAAGCAAGCACCTAGCTAATGACAAGTCAAGGGATGTCTGACACATGTGCAAGAATTCTGCAGAAGGAAAGAAGAACATGTGCCTTCTAATCGTTTATGAAAATTGCTAGGAAAGTATTTTCAGGAGGGCTTTGTCAATTTTATTTACCATGTGATTTGTTTTTCAATTTTAATTTTTATTAGTACATGTTTGCAGTAAGTTGCAAAAATTATTCATTGCTTTAGGGGAAAAGTTTCTGTAGGGCAATGGAAAGAATGATCATCACTTGGAAAGGTTTTGAGGGGTAAACAGGTGACAAAGAGATGAGGCTTGGAAGTAAGGTTCCAAACATGGAAGCACACACAGAATGCACTATAATTGTGAAGGCTACTTCCATGCAAGGATACCAGGAGTGTCTTCACATGGTCCTAATGGCAAACCCTAGAGCTTAGAAGAGCCTTATCTTATTCCAATGTTTAAGACTCCTTAGAAAATTAACAGTCCCAAAGGCCTGCGCTGTTGTTTCACTGAGAAACATTTATAGCACTGACTCATCTTCAAAAGTGACAAATGATGCTGTGTGCCTAGGCATGACAACATTTCCTAATTTAACACATTAAGCAATGATACATTCAGCCTCATTAAGTGGCACCTTAATTATTACAGTGGTTAACTGTGATCATTAAACTTACAACATATGTCACTTGTCAGCCCATAGAGGTAATGAATGAGTTACCATATTAAATATACATCTACTGAATAATGCTTGGTGATTGAGAATGTGTGATGACATAGCAGAATATATGTTAAGAATACATCTTGGAAGCTTGGGAGACAAAACATAGGTAGTGTTTAATTTCTTCATGACATTGTTGGAAAGAGGCAATTCAGCTCCCAAAGTGAGTGAAGGAATATTTACAAAACATCCAAATCCATAGACCAAACCCATTTTTCCCCAGGATAAATTTATATCAATAAAAAAAATTAGAATCTGACAATGGACACTTAAATATTAAAGTCTGTTCTATATAACCTGTCACTTTCCACTCCCTTACAGACGTCTCCATTTAACCATTGTCACTGCTAGCAAGTGATATGTAGCACTTAAGTCCTTCCAAGACTTATCTTCTCAGGCTGCCCTATCCATGCCCAGTATCAAAGCTGAACTCTTGTGTTCTGTGTCTCCTTGTGACGGGGCCTTGATTTCTTCTTTTTAAGTTATCAAGAATTAATTGGAAGAAATATTCATGTG
This sequence comes from Heterocephalus glaber, assembly GCF_053883595.1. Lineage (NCBI taxonomy): Eukaryota > Metazoa > Chordata > Mammalia > Rodentia > Bathyergidae > Heterocephalus > Heterocephalus glaber. The sequence continues at coordinate 21,580,591 of NW_028258145.1, read as the reverse complement.
CAGTACCTTTCTATATTTTGAGCGAATTGGCTGAGGACAGAGAATACTGCTATAGATCCACTTACCTTGAAATTCTGAGCTGAGCAAATAAGACTCAGTTGTACAGAATTCCTTTTACAATTCTGTGGTCCCTTTATCCAAGTGGTGTATGTTTATGATACATAGTTACATTTACTTTGAAGAAATAGTGTGTATATATTTTCTTAATCTTTTTTTCATCCCTTCTCACCCTTTACCCTCTACCAGTCTCCTTCATCCCCTTCCCTTTCTCCAAAGCCTCCTTGTTTTTGGTTGGAACATTAGGAAGCTCAGAAAAAGCTTTGAGATCAGTTCCCCTAATTTCATAACTAACTATTCTCTGTGGAGATTTAATTTGCTTTTGGTTCTTATCATTTTAAGTTCAATATTGTAATGCCAAATTATAATTGTTTAGTTTTACCGATTTTATGATTTTACATATCTGATTATAATTGTACTCAATGTTTTGTTAATGAGTAGAATACAATGGAATATTAATACTAAAAGAATTGAAATCACTTAGATTGCTAGTCATGTGCATATAAATCACATACTTAAGAGCTGATGTAAAGTTGATATAATCAAAGTATGTGTAACTTTTAAATATTTGAGTAATTAGAGTTAAATTATAGAAATACATTGTTAGATAAGAAGTAATACTTTCAGTGAACTTCATTGCACAGTGTATTTATATAGTGTGCTGATCAAACAACATTTGAAATTTTGTGATTGAATCTAAAAACCACACATTAAAAAGACAGTGAAATATGCCCCAGGTCATGAGTTGTGTGTAACACACCTAATCAGCCCACTGCAGACAGGAAGGTCTGCTGATGCCCTACCGAGGTCGAGAGTCATGCAGAACACACCAAATCAGCCCATGCCCTGGCAGCAATCCACTGGACAGCCCCCACCCCCCACCCCATTCCTCTGGCCTCTTCTCTGTACAACCACCTGGTTTCACACTACAAAGATGCAGTGGACCACCAGACCATGGTACTGGGCAAGTTGGAGTCATCTTCACCTCCCATCTGGACAGGGACTATCTTCAAGGGAAGGGCAGCTGGAGCCTGCAATACAACTCTTCAGAGTTCAACCCTACCGGAGGAGAGGGAGCTCAACTTGGGACTTGCAGCCAGAAATCCGCCTCAATCTCATGGGTCTGCAACTAGCTTGTTGAGACTCATTGACTTATATCTGCACACTGCTACCCATGTTGTCTATTGTGACAGTAGAGGCATACCCTGAAAGAGGCCCTACATCTTCATTGTTTTTTTTTTATTCCCAAAATTAGTATTATTAGTTTGTTTTTTTCTCTTTTCTTTTGCTCCTCTTATCTTTTTTTCCTACTCTTTGCAAATATTTGTTTTTCTCTCCTTTTTTTCTTTTCTTTGCTTCTTTCTTTTCTCTTTCCTTTCTCTCTTACACTCACTCACTTGCTCTACCACATTGTTCATCTTCTATTTTTTTGTCCTCATTTGGAGTTCTTTATTCTGCTATTATTCTCATTTTCCTTCTCACCTGTGTCCTCTGGCCACACTGCTAACCTTACCTTATCATTCTTCCCATCTGTCCCTCCCTCCCCAACCCCTTCTAACTCCCCATCCCAAAGGGTAAAGTTATTATATTGAAGAGTTTATTCACTATATGATGGTTGTTCATTGATCTTGATTTAATTCACACAGCTAAAGGTGATAGATTAATAATTACCACAAAATATCATTTTTGAAGATGTACTTGATGCAATGGTGTTGCTGATTGTATCATTTGGGCTAAGGTATTGTTATTGATCTAGTCAATGAAACTTCTTAGTATAAGGAAAATGAGATAGCCTTAGAGTCATTAGAGACTCAAAACTTAAAGACCAGCTATATCTGGAAGACACCTCTGAGAAGAAATCATTCCATAAGGGTTCTAATTACAAGCAACAAAGATACCTACAATAACCAATTTCAAACTATCAACCCAGGAGTTAAACCAAGGACAGTACCAAAAACAAACATGAGAAGACATTTAAGCAAGGCACAAACTCAGACTTCCACCCCACCAAGGGTAAGTCCTGGGAGAAATGAGATGGAGAAGTCCCATAACCAACCACCTGGATACCCTGAACTGATAGCACAGGAAGTAACAAAACAGATGAATGAGGCTCTAGAAAAATTCAAAGCAGAAATAATCTCCCAGATATCCACAGAGATGGTGAGCAGAGTGAAAGACATGATGAGAGGATCTAGAACAGAAACAGATAAAAAAATAGATGAGCTCAGAAACATGCTGGAAGCCATGAATACCCAGTATAAGAAAGAAATAGAAACCATGATTGCCCAACATAAGAAAGAAATGGAATCCATGAAACAGATTCAAACAGATATTCAGAAGATCAAAAACTCCACTGAAACTATGCACAGCAGATTAAGGGAATCTGAAGATAGAATATCAGATATAGAAGACAGGATCGCAGTTAGAGACCATGAAAATCGAAATTTCTTAAAAATAGTAAGGGACCATGAGAAATCAATCCAACAACTGCTAGATGATACAAAGAAGAATAACATAAGACTGATAGGAGTCCATGAGAAAATAGGAGACAGCACAATTGACATAAAAAAACTGTTCACAGAAGTAACAGTGGAAAACTTCCCAGACAGAGGTAGAGAATTAGACATAGAGATAAGTGAGGCATATAGAACTCCAACTAGTCATGTCCAAAAAAATCTACATCTAGACATATAATAGTCAAGATCCCAGAAACCCAACAGAAAAACAAAAACCTACAAGCAGTTAGAGAAAAGAAACAAATCACAAACAAAGGAAAGCCCATCAGAATCACAGTAGACTTCTCAACACAAACACTCAAATCAAGAAGAGCCTGGAGTGAAGTATTTCACGCCCTAAAAGAAAATAGCTTCCAACCTAGACTGTTGTATCCTGCAAAATTATCTTTCAAAATCGATGGGGAAATCTGATACTTCCACGAGAAAGAACACCTGAGAAATTTCATGAAAACCAAACCAGCACTACAAGCAATTCTAAACAATATCCTAGAAAAAAGCAATGAAGGTCACAACTCCATGAGGCCCAACAGAGGGAAGCCACCAGGTAAGGTAAGACACTAAAGGGAAAGTGGGGGAAAATAAGAAATAAAAGAACTAACAAAAGTAAAACAGCATGACAAGGATAAATCAATATCTATCAATTATAACCATCAATGTTAATGGTCTCAATTCACCAATCAAAAGAAATAGACTGGCAGAATGGATTAAAAAGGAAAATGCAACAATATGCAGTATACAAGAAACACACCTAACTCAAAAAGAAACTCATAGACTGAAAGTGAAAGGATGGAAAACAGTTCTCCATGCCATAGGAACACAGAAGAAAGCAAGGGTAGCAATCTTATTTGCAGACAAAGTAGATTTCAAACCATAACTAATTAAGAGAGACAAAGATGGTCACTACATCCTTGTGAAGGGAACAATCCAAGAGGAAGAGATGACAATCCTAAATATATATGCACCAAATACATATGCCCCCAACTATACAAAACAAATATTAATAGACATGAAGAACCAAATAAACACTAACACAATTGTAGTGGGGGACCTCAGTACCCCACTATCACAAATAGACAGATCATCTAGACAAAAAGTTAACAAGGCAATTCTAGAACTGAACCAAGCGATTGAACAAATGGACTTAGTAGATGTTTACAGAGTGTTCCACCCTACAAAATCGGAATACACATTCTTTTCATCTGCACATGGGTCATTCTCCAGAATAGACCACATGCTAACTCATAGGACATGTCTAAGTAAACGTAAAAGAATCAAAGTTATCCCCTGTATATTACCAGACCATAGTGCAATAAAATTGGAGATCAATAACATAAGAAACCACAAAACCCTAACAAACACATGGAAACTGAATAACACCCTCTTGAACAACCAATGGGTCACAGAAATAATTAAAGAAGAAATTAAACAGTTTCTACAAGTAAATGAAAATGCCAGTACAACATACAGGAATCTATGGGACACAATGAAAGCAGTTCTAGGTCGCATGGAAGAAGCTGAATCACCCCACTGCACACAGGGAGGTCTGCCCACACCCTGCCAAGGTCCCGAGTCACCCACAAGATGCCGAATCACCCCGCTGCAGACAGGCAGCCATCTGGTTCCACACTACAAAGATGCAGAGGACACCAGACCACCAGACCAAGGTACTGAGTCCCGCTGATCCCGGCCCAGAGGTAGGGGCTTCTGAGCTGCTGTGCCACTGCTCCTGGCCCAGAAGAAGGGGCTTCTGGGACACCATCCCTCCCACTGCTCCTGACCCAGAGGTAGGGGCTTCTGAGCCACCATCCCACTTCTCTAGTCCAGAGGAAGGGGCTTCCCAGCCACCATCCCTCCCGTTGCTTCCAGCCCATAGGAAAGGGCTTTTGGGTCACCATCCCTAACACTGCTCCCGGCCCCTGTCCCACCTCTCCCAGCTCAGAGGAGGTAATCTGTGCGGGCGCTAACAGCCCCCTGCCCCAGTCAAAATGAGAAAACAAGTAAATAAGTCTCAAAACCAGACTTCCAGATCACCTACAGCAACCCCAAAAGGAAATGAGATGGAACACTCTGATACTCAACCAAATGGACCCACTGAACTGGCAGTGAAAGGGGATCTGGAAAAAGTGAAATCAGAAATAATTTCTCAGATAACAGGAGAAATTGTGCCCCTAGTGCAAGACATGATTAATACATCTAGAGAGGAGCTGAGGAACATGATGGAATCCCAATATAAGAAATAAATGGAATCCATAAAACAGATGCAAATAGATTTCCAGGACATGAAAAACTCCATTGAAAGTCTACACAGCAGACTGAGCCAATGTGAGGACAGAATTTCAGATACAGAAGATAAGATTGCAATTAGTGACCAGGAAAAGAAAAATTGCTTCAAAATTATAAGGGAACATGAGAAATCAATCCAGCAGCTGCTAGATGATGCAAAGAAGAATAACATAATACTGATTGGGCTCAATGAAGAAACAGGAGAGAGAGCAGATGATCTAAAAAATCTCTTCACAGAAATAATGCCAGAAAACTTCCCAAGCAGGAGAAAAGAGTTTGACATACAGATAAGTGAGGCATATAGGACTCCAAATAGCCTTGATCAAAAAAACTCTACACATAGGCATATAATTGTTAAGATTCCAGAAACACAACAGAAGAACAAAGTTCTCCAAGCAGTCAGAGAAAAGAAACAAATCACATACAAAGGAACGCCCATCAGAATCACAGCAGACTTCTCAACACAAACCATCAAGGCAAGAAGAGCTTGGAGTGACATATTCCAAGCCCTAAAAGAAAACAGCTTCCAACCCAGATTGATGTACCCTGCAAAACTATCTTTCAAAATGGATGGAGAAATAAGATACTTTCATGACAAAGAACACCTTAGGTACTTCGTGAATACCAAACCAGCACTCCAAAGAATTTTACACAATATCCTAGGAACAGACATTGAGGAACACAACCCCAGGAAGCAAAGCAGAATGAACCCATCTGGCATGACAAGAAATTAAATGTAAAGAGGGAGAACCCAACAAAAAGAAAAAGTCATGGCAATAACAAGTCAATATGTTTCAGTTATAACCATCAATGTTAATGGTCTCAATTCAACAATCAAAAGAAATAGACTGGCAGAATGGGTCAAGATGCAAAATCGAACAATATGCTGCATACAAGAAACATACTTAATTCAAAAGGAAACTCATAGACTGAAAGTTAAAGGGTGGAAAACAATACTCCATGTGACAGGAACCCCCCAAAAAGCAGGAGTAGCTATCCTCTTGGCAGATCAAGTAGATTTCAAACAAACACTGATTAAGAGAGACAAAGAAGGACACTACATCCTTGTAAAGGGAAGAATCCAAGAGGAAGAGATAACAATCATAAATATCTATGCACCAAACACTAGTGCACCCAAATATATAAAACAAATACTAATGGACATGAAAAGTCATATATGCACTAATACAATTGTAGTGGGGGATCTCAACACCCCACTGTCACAAATAGATAGATCAACTAGACTAAAAATAAGTAATAAAATACTAGAACTCAATCGAACTCTTGAACAAATGAACTTAACAGATGTTTACAGAGTCTTCCACCCCACAAAATCAGAATACACATTCTTCTCAGCTGCACATGGGTCATTCTCCAAAATAGACCACATACTCACACATAGAACATGTTTAAGTAAGTGCAAAGGATTTGAAGTTATCCCCTGCATATTATCAGATCATAGTGCAATGAAATTGGAGATCCATAGCAAAAGAAACTCAAAAAATTTCATAAACACGTGGAAATTGAACAACACACTTCTGAATAACCAATGGGTCACAGAGGAAATTAAAGAAGAAATCAGACAGTTCCTTCAATTAAATAACAATTCCAATACAACATATCACAATCTATGGGACACAATAAAACAGTCTTATGAGGGAACTTCATAGCAGTGAATACTCATAATAAGAAAACAGAGCAAGAGGAATTAATTAAGCAACCTGATGTTGAATATTAAGCTTCTAGAAAAAGAAGAGCAGGACAAACCCAAAGCTCAAACAAGGGAGGAAATTCTAAAGATCAAATCAGAAATCAATGCAATGGAGACTAAGAGAATGATACAAAAAAATCAATGAAGCCAAGAGTTGGTTCTTCGAAAGAATAAACAAAATTGACAAACCCCTAGCCAACTTTTTCAGAAAAAGGAAAGAAAAGGCTCAAATCCATGTGACTAGGAATGAAAAGGATGAAATTGCAACAGACCCAGCAGAAATCCAGAGGATCATCCATACCTACTTCCAGAACCTATACGTCAATAAGATGGAAAACACAGAAGAAATGGACAGATTCCTAGATAAGTATGAATTACCAAAGTTAAATGAAAAAGACCTAAAAATTCTACACAACCCAATATCAATTTAAAAAATTTAAAATGTAATTAAAAACAACTAAGAAAAGTGTGGGTCCTGATAGCTTCACTGCAGTGTTCTACCACACATTTAGAGTGGAACTACTGCCACTACTGCGTAAACTCTTCATTGAAATTGAAAGGGAAACAATACTCTCAAAATCATTCCTGAAAACAAGCATCACTTTGATCCCCAAAGCAGAGAAAGACCCAACTGAAAAAGAGAACTATAGGCCAATCTCACTAATGAACACAGATGCAAAAAATCCTTAATAAGTTACTGGGAGATAGAATGCACAATATCATCAAGAAGATTATACACCCTGACCAAGTGGGGATTCATTCCAGGGATGCAGGGAAGGTTCAATACACACAAATCAATAAATATAATACACTGTATCAATACAGCCAAGGACAAAAACCATATGATCATCTCACTAAATGAAGAAAAAACATTTGACAAAATCTAACACACATTTATGATAAAAACCCTGCAAAAAATTGGAATAGATGGTCTCTACCTCAATCTGATAAAAGCCATTTATGAAAAACCAACAGCCAATATCATACTAAATGGTTGAAAACTGAAGTCCTTAACACTAAAATCAGGAACAAGTCAAGGATGTCCACTATAACCACTCCTGTTCAATACAGTTTTGGAAACATTAGCCACAGCAATTAGACAAGAGAAAGAAATAAAAGGAATAAAGATAGGAAATGAAGAATTCTGACTGTCATTATTTGCAGATGACATGATACTCTATATAGAAGACCCCAAGAACTCCACTAAAAATCTTATAGACTTAATAACCAAATTCAGTAGAGTAGCTGGATAAAAGGTCAACACTCAGAAAACAATAGCCTTCTTATAGACAAAAAGCAGACTCAGAGAGAAATTAGGGAAACAATTCCTTTTAAAATAGCATTAAAAAATGAAATATCTATGAATGAACCTAACAAAAGAAATCAAAGACCTCTCCTCTGAAAACTATAGCACTCTGAAAAGAGAGATTGAAGACGGTATCAAAAAGGAAGGACATCCCTTGCTGCTGGGTAGGAAGAATCAACATAGTAAAAATGGCTATACTTCCAAAATTGCTATATAGATTCAATGCAATCCCAATTGAAATTCCAGCAGCTTTCATCACTACAAAGCTGCTGTGATGAAAACAGCATGGTACTGGCAAAGAAACAGACCTGAGGACCAGTGGAACAGATTAGATGATGTAGAAACAACTCCAGACACACTCAGCCACCTCATCTTCCACAAAGGAGCCAAACATCCTCACTGGAGGAAAGATAGCCTCTTTAATAAATGGTGCTGGAAACATTGAGTTTCAATTTGCCAAAGACTATAACTAGACCTATATCTCTCACCATGAACTAAACTAAAATCAAAATGGATTAAAGATCTAAATATTAAAGCAGAAACGCTGAACTGGCTGGAACAGAGGTTAGGTAAATCTCTTGAAGATATTGGTATAGGAAAAAATTTTATGTACAAAACCTCAGTTGCCTGTGAACTAGAACAAACAGTCAACAAGTGGGATCTCTTTTTATTAAAAAGTGTCTGCATAGCAAAAGAAACCACCAATAATGTGAAGAGACAACCTACAGTGTGGGAAAAATTTTTCTCTTGCTATTTCTCAGACAAAGGTCTACTATCTAGAATCTATAAAGAACTTAAAAAAATCAGACCCCCCAAATTTAAAGACCCAATTCAAAAATGGGCATCTGAAATGAACAGACATTTCTCAGATAAAGAAGTAAAAGCAGCAAATAAACATATGAGAATGTGTTCAACATCACTGGTCATTTGAGAGATGCAAATGATAACAACAGTGAGATTGCACCTCACCCCAGAAAGACTGGCTGCTGTCATGAAATCAACCAATAACAAATGCTGGCAGAGCTGTGGGGAAAGAGGAACCCTGCTCCACTGCTGGTGGGAGTGTGGACTGGTGCAACCACTGTGGAAATCAGTATGGAGATACCTCAAATAACTAGGACTGGAAGTCCCATTTGACCCACCTATTCCCCTTCCGGGTATCTTCCCCAAAGAATTAAAAGAATCATACCACAATGATATATGTGCACCCATGTTCGTAGCAGCACAGTTTATGATAGCTAAAACTTGGAAGCAGCCCAAATGCCCATCAACTGCATAGTGGATAAAGAAAATGTGTTTTTTTTTTTTTTATAAAATGGAGTACTACTCAGCCATAAAAAATGAGAAATTAGAGGCATGTATATCTAAATGGATGCACATTGAGGTGATAATCTTAAGTGAAAGAAATAGGACACTCATGTATAAATACTGGGTAGTTTAGTGTGAGAAACTGAAAGTGCAAATAAGGACTAATTGGTATAATAATGTGAAATAGGAAGAAAAAGGGCAAAGTGGAAGAAGGAGGGATAGAGGAATTAATATGAGAAAATGAAAAAAATAGAAACAAAGTCTTTGTAAACAAGAAGGGAATTAGGGGTTTAATAGAGGACAGAGAAATGGGAAAAAAATAAGAACCAAGGGAGATTACTTAAAGGTGCCAATTTCCAATGATAAATGTCATGATATTGTATACCTAAAATGTACCAATAAAATTCATTTAAAAAAAAAGACTATATGCATTGTTGGAGCATTTGTTAGTACTCACCTATAAATATTCTGGATTTAGGAAAGAATAATTAACATATGACATTATTTACTTTACTGCTTTTTTTATTTTTCTTCAGCCAATCTCTGCTCTCTTAGGGTAAAATTTCTTGGTATTATGGTCCTAGCCTGACCCAAAGCTGGAGACAAAGAAGTCCCTTTTGTTAGAGTAGCTTTGTTTTGTTCTTTTCCTCATTATTCAGATTTTCACTGAGTTGGAGCCTGCCAAGTATTCCAGCTTCTCAAGGCAAGTTTCTTAATTCCACCAACCCTCCTTGAATTGACAAGATGACCTGTCTCCTGTCTCCTGCGGCAACCACGCAGAGTCTGCACTGCTGTTAGAGTATAGCAGTTCTTGCTTTAGTTATGTATTAACCCTCTACTTTTCAGTCCCAGCTTTGTTTAGGCCACTGTAGGTTCTTCTGGCTTGTCTTGCAAGTTCAGCCTTGGAGGAGAAATAATGTTGCATTTGCATTTCTGTTTTTTAGTAAGAGTTAATCTGTCAGGTTGCAAAAACACACACTGTAATTCCATTTACCATGACTTTTTAAAAAAACAGTCCTTTAATAATTTCAAGAACACTGTAAAGCAATGACTTTTTCCTAGCACCCTACTTATTTTTATTTGAATTTTTTTCTAACATTTTTGAAATATATTGCAAAAAATATGTGAGGAATATAAGTACATTTAAAACACACTAAAATGAACATCTGTGTACCCATCTCCGAGATAAATAAAAGCATGTCACTTGTACTCCAGAAATGCTTCTATGCATCTCACTAGTTATATCCTCCTCCAAACCCCTCCCTCCATGAGGCAGCCAGGTCAGTAATTCCCTCTTTGGTCTTCACAGTTTTACCACCTCTGTGTGAATTACAGTGATGTATTGTTTGTTTTTGCCTGGTTTTTAACTTTATGCAAACATTCCCTAGCTGTACTTGTTCTTGAGTTTTTGTTTCTTTGACATTATTAATATGTTTGTTTTCATTAGATAGATAGAGGTATGATTTTATGGGAAGTATTATTGATAATTTTTTTATTAGTGAACATTAGAACATTTTTTCATTATGTTTATTGGTACATTTTATGTATACAATACAGTTACATTCATCATTGGGAACTTGTACCTTTTACATGTTGTATTTTGGTTCTTATTTTTTCCCCATTCCCCTGCTCTCCCTTCAACCCCTCCACCCCTCTTTATTTACAGAGACTTTGTTTACATTTTTTCATTTTCCCATATTTTTTTCGTTCCCTTCTTTCCTTGCCCCTACCCCTCCCACATATGCATATATATGTTTAGTGTATATATGAAAGTATATATGTACAATTATAAAAATGTTAATATAAACTTTCTAAACATATGTTCTAGTATAAGATGTGCTCAAGGTATTAAGATACCTTTGAGATCCATAGCTGGGTCTTAGGCCCTACACATAGGCAACTTTGCTGACGCACCATAATGTTTTCAGAAGGGTGTCACTAAATTTAATTTTCATCAGCAGTATGTGAGAGTTCCTGCTTTGACATCTATCCCAACCTTCGTTTAATTTTATCAACTATTTTGTTTTCTGTTAATTTGGTGTGTGTGAAATATTGTGTTATTTTGGCTTTAATTTGCACTTCCTTTATTATTAAATGAGATTGAAACATTTTTCAGTTTTTGCCATTCTTGTTTTTTCTTCTTCAGTTGAATGCTACTATGACTTAAATATGTCCTTCTCAAAACATGTGCTGGAAACTTAATTCCCAATGCAACATTATAGGGAAGTGGGGTCTGGTGGGAAGTATTTAGGTCATGAAGACTCCACATTCATAAATGGATTAATGCCAGATATAGAAGCACTGAAGTCTGCAAGTTTGATTTCTTGCTCTCTTTCCCATTTTTTTGTTCCTCCACCAAGGGATGACAAAGTGAGTAGGGTCTTCCCAAATGTTAACAGCCTGATACTGAACTTCCCAGCTTCTGTATTATGAGGAATACATTTCTTATTTTCATAAATTATCCAGTCTTTGACATTCTGTTAGGGCAACATAAAATGGACTAAGTTAAATTTTCACATTCTTTCCCCCTTGGTTCATAAGACTTTTTGTTGTGTCATTTCATGGCAGAAGTTTCATGTATATCAGATACTAAACCCTTACTAGCTATGTATGATGCAAATATTTTTTCCTAGGATGTGATTTGTCTTTTCACTTTCCTTATGATCTTTCAATAAACAAAATCTCTTAACTTTAAGATTGAAATTATTTTCCATTTAAGGCTGTGTTTTTGTGGAATTGGTCATTTTATTATTTATTCATATGTTAAAACTATAAGGAACTAATGAGGTAATAAATATTTTTTAAATTACCATTTTCCAATTCTTTTGTTGATGAAACTCTTTGAAAATTGGAGTTTGCTTATTACTTCTTTATATAAATGTGACTTCCTTAGCTTCCATGACATCTTCTTGGTTCTCCTTAGGTTTTTGGGGTTTTTTTGGTACTGGAGATCGAACTCAGGTTTCGGGTTTTTGTGCTTGCGCAGCAAGCCGCAAAACCACTGAGCTAAGTCACCGGCACCCTCCTTAGGTTCTTTTAAGTGAGATGAAATTCTATCATTTGTTAATTAAAAAGTATTTTTATCCATGTCAGTATTTACTCTGTGGTTCTCAGTCCCTAGAGTATTTCGGAGTATGGGGCTCTTGGACTCATATATCCAAATTCAGTTAGACATTTACACTTGGGTATCACATGTTGAACTAAAATCCAAATCAAAATTCTCTCTTTCATATCAGAGCTTTCTTATATACAGTATGTGTTGGTGATCCTGTGATTCACTAGACAAAAGACAGAAGTGCCATTCTTAAGGCTCCCTTTTCCATAATTTAAATTTTACCACCGAGTCTTACTGAGACTTGTTTGCTCAACTATTTTTAACTATTTTTCAAGAAATTATCAACTTCTTGATCCTCCTCATCTCATTGATATATTTTTTATATCAATTGTTCAGAACATATTTCATGATTCTGAACAATCACCTTTACAACTTCTACTAACATATCAAAAAGAAAACTTATTGGAGTTTCATGATACCAATAAACATTATCTTTTTTTCTCCCCGTCCTTGCCTGAACAAATTAACTAGAGAATAAAATGTTAGCTTTATTATAAAAAATGATAGCAGAGACTGGCTTCATATCTAGAGGAAAAGTACAGGTCAATACTCTCCTTTAAATCAGACTTACAGCTACATCTAGTAATCACCACAGCTGAGCACAGTTTTCTCCCATGGCGTCAAAACTGTTCCTCTAAGTTAAATCACACAACAGAAGAATGGACCAGAAGATACCCTCTCAGAAGTCAGGCATGTCCAAGAGATAACCTTAAAGAAAGCAGTCACTTTCCCTCTAACTCACCGATTAGATAATCACATTCACACTCAGTGTCAAGTAATGAAAAAGTGTTGGAGACATAGGAATGGGAGGTTTATTTAAGAGAAATCCTAGATCAAAAGAAATGACATCCTCTAACAAAACTTCCCAAACCTATCAATATTAACTCACTTTCTACAGACTATTATGTAGAAAAGATCCTCAACTAGGCATTCGAGACTTCATTTTCTTCTTCCTTTACCCACATTCTCATGCCTCCATCGTCTTGCTATGTTCTCCTTTTCACTTCAAAATCTGCCTATAATTTTCAGTATTCATTGTTCTGTGGCTTGACTTTATTCTTCTGGATATCTTGACTCTTCTTACCAGAATATCCTCAAATTCATCATATACATATCAGTTATCTCACTCCTACATGCAGTAAAACCTTGGTTTACTACCATAATTTGTTCTGGAAACATGCCTATAATGCAAAGCCCTTGTATATCAAAGCAAATTTCCCATAAGGAATAATGGAAACTCTGATGATTTATTCCACAACACAAAAATACTTATATAAAATGATTATAATACTGTAATATAATACAAAATAATAAAGAAAATAAAAAATATAAAGAAAAATATACAAATTAACCTGTGCTTACCTTTGAAAACCTTCATGGTGGTGTGATGGAGACAAGAGAGAAAAGGACTATTGTGTAGGATGACTCACTATCACTATCAGAATCACTGCTATCTACTGGTTCAATGGAACCTTTTTCTTTTCATGAAACTTTATTTATTTTTTTGTTAAATTCTTTTATTGGTACATTGTAGGTATACAACACAATTACTTTTCTCATGGGGAATTGTACCTTTACATGATGCATCTTGGTTCTTATTTTTTCCCCATTCCTAGCCCTCCCTTCATCCCCTCAACCCTTCCCTATTTACAAAGACTTTATTTCCATTTTTTTCCATTTCTCAGCAGTTTTCCTTTCCCTTCTTTTCTTTCCCCTGCCCTTCCCACTACCCCTACCCCTTCGGACCTTTTCATCCTATTTTGTATTATTGATTATTCATTCTAATCATTGGTACATTTTAGATATACAATAAAATGACATTCATCATTGGAAATTTGCACCTTTACATAGTCTCTCTTGGTTCTTATTTTTCACCCTTGCCCAGCCCTCCCTTCAACCTCTCCATTCCTCCCTATTTACAAAGATTTTGTTCCTATTTTTCCATTTTCTCATATTAATCCCATTCCCCTCTATCCTTTCCTCTAGCCCTCCCACTTCCTTCCCTTTTGCATGCAACTTTAATGAGGAACTTATCCAATGACACTTGCTTTTGCCTTCTTTTGAAGATTTCGTGGAAATGTGACATTGAATTGTCATTAAACAGATTCATCACTCACACCGCAATAGCTTTATTCATGTGGTGATTTCCTACAAAATTTTGTACTGCTTCCCACATTTTACACATCTTCCTAATTTGAAGTGAAGGATTCCTCTGGCTTTTTCTCCTCCTCCTCTACAGAAGAGATCTCCATAATCTCTTCCTGTTGGAAGACAATCACCATAATCCTGTAGTAAGAGAGAATCCTCTAGAGAGAGAATCATTGGCTCAGTTGTAATAATGTGACATTCAGCATCATGTACCACCTATATTGCAATACATCACTTGTTTTTATGAAGTTAAAATTGATTGAAAATGGTTTTCATCTTGAAGAGCACTTGCAGAACAAGTTACAATCCAAGGTTCTACTGTATTCTTGAAGTCTCAGCTTGAAAACTGTGTCCTCCATTCCAATTTCTTCAAATGACCCTCTGTTTTGAATTTATAATATGATATTCCATTTTGTACAATAAAATTTTTCTTTGTAGTGTCATAGCAATCTATTTATTTATATATTCCCCCAACTTGACTATAATCTTTTCAGTGGAAATATCTGCAGACATTCAGAATAAAAATATTGCTGATATTCAAAATATTTATGTGAATCTCACTTTGCCTTAAACTTTTGACCCACTTGTTTAATCTCTGTTATGTTTACCCATGGATTTGACAACAGATTTGGCTTCTTTGGTCGTTTTTTTTAGATATCAGTTCATCTTTAAACTGTTTTGGCTTCAGTCAACTCTTACCAATCAAAACATGTCCTTCCAGGTCCTTCTACAAGTCTACCTCCTCTTAATCTGCACTTGACATATGAGATATGAAAGCTCCCCCTTGTCTCCCCCTGTCCCATTTCTTCTAGTTCTCAGTTTAGAACTGTATATAGAATATAAAAAATGAAAACTGCCTCTGATTTCTGTGCTAAGGGAAAAGAGGCATATTTCTTTCAGCAAACATTTATTAAATGTTTCAATCAGTGTTTTCTGCAGTTTGATCAGGTGATTCTACTACCCTAGCAACAGAAAACCAATGCAGGAAGCAGAGTTCAGAATTATTTCCAAATAGCACATAGTTTATTTCTTATTTCTTGAATACATCTATGTTGATGTCTAATTTCTTTTCATCTGAATCCCTAGTATTCTATATTCCTAAGATTGGTGATGACTTTGTCACCTGATAACTGCTGTAGTAAAATAAAAACTTCTGACTCTTTATTCAGATTCCTTGAAAGAAGAGCCTATAGATGTTTAATTCATCAAATAACCAACTTAATACCAGTTGGATGTGAGAAACTATCTTTTCAGCCAACAGTAAAGCACAAGGTGATTGTGTCAATTATGGTTCATTAGTAATAAACAACAAACAATGGGTTCATTTGAGGCAGTGTCTATGAACTTGTTCTCATGTTAGAATAAGATGAGTGTTATAACCAAAGTAGATTTAGATGAGTAAATTAAGTAAAACCTTTATAGGTGGTCTGAGTACGTAAGTTTCCTTACTAGCCTATGTTAATTGTAGGTAGAAATCTCCACAGATCAACCTATTTCTTAAAATGTCGTCATACCCACACTTAGACACCATAGTTAAACTTTGTCATCCATGGTGCCTATAATGCTAATAAAATCCAATTTGCTTCTGGAATTTAGTTACTTTTCCCTTTACCTCACTGTCTTAAATTTCTCTTGGCTCTTCTAAAAATAGTATCCAATTTTTCCTGTGAACTTCACTGCCAATATTTCTAGCCAACAGAAAATAGTTGCAATTTGTTCTTTTAAATCATTTCAGTGTTTTCTAATTGATTTATTTCTGGTAAAAAAGAAAAGAACCATATTATGGATGCTATCAGATAACAGCAAATGGAGGGATGGGAAAGCAGAAAATATAATATTCATATTTTCTCAAACAGTTAAATATCTTTACTTATATCTACCTTATGCCAATTTTCCTCTGCTCTTGCAAGTAACTTATATAGGTTACTTCATTGTTAACCATGAATTGAGTTTTCATTGGCCAATCTAATAAACTATTACAAAGAAGTAAAGTGTTTCAACAACTGTACTTAAGGTAAAATCTCTTTTTAGTGTACATATTATATATGGTAAAATTATACCCTTACTTCTTTGATTAAATATTCACTCAATCAATGTTTCATTATATTTTAATAATAAAAATTAGTGAATTTCTGCATTTTATTCTGGATATAATTTTAATATTTCTTTTTGCTCTGTAGACAATTTTGAATGAAAATTTTTGTTTCCAAGTGAACAGCAATGAAAAGAGGATCACGACTTCCTCAAGCAAGGCAGCTCTGTTGGAAAGCATTTCAGAAGTCCTCTGGATCTTCTAAGTAATCCTAATTACAATTATTAGGTTATAACTTTCAAAAAATCAGGATCTTATCTCTCATATACAATATCTGACAATGTGGTGCATTCAACTGGAGTTGTAATTCATTAACCCACAGAATGGCACTATGACCTTGGTTTTCAGGAGTATTAACCCTGAAGTTATGAGGAGCCAGAAGTTATTCCAGAAATGTCATATATTTTCTCATATTCAGTTCCTGACTTGAGGCAAGGATTTTGAGGTCAAAGTTTGTTTCCTCTTGCTAGGTAATCCAATATAATTTAGAAAATACCATCTTATTTCACATATTTTTAAATTCCTCACTGTCTTTAAAGCAGTAGAAGGGGAGCATCAATCTGATCTAGATCTTCACCTTCAGTGATGACCTCATCTTAGAGTCACACAAATAAGAGCCATTCATCAGGGACCATTACTTACCAATCCTCATTATATAAGTAAGATCTTCTTTGTATTTCACTTACTTTAAGAGTCTAACCTATAGAAAATATCTCATTTGTCTCTGAGGAGTCACTGAATGTAACTACTTGTGTAACATTAACTTTAAATCCGTTAAAATTGTCAAGTTGAAAACAATAAAAATAGGCTCCTTCTACAGTAAATGGGAAAAGTGAGGACAAATATAATTCAAAAAATATTAAGGCATTTCTTCTACATGGATTAGGACATTTGAGGAAACCAGTTTCAGGAGTCACATATTACTATCCTTAAGCACTTTTATCAGGTGGTTCAGTTTTAATAGCTATCTATTTAAACACTGACCTAAAGTAGGTTCTTTAGTCATTTTTCATAGTTAAAATTACATAGGAAGAAAGATAGAAAAAAACACATGAAATAACATGAAAAAAAGTTTAAATTTCAGCATCTGGAATTAATGATCTAGGCTAAATTGGAAATAGCCTCCAATTTCTTGCCCCACATACTTCTTAATCTGGGTACTTATTTGTATCTTGCTTAAAAGAATAGTGATTATAAATATAATGCTTTTCTAGTCTATGTGAGTTGTTTTCATGAAACATAAAACCTAAGGAGATTGTGAAAAGCCCCAAATCAGTATTATCTGGGCAAAATTGCAAGTAGCCCAGGCATCAGCATGAAAGTCAGCCTTACTGAAGGTCTTGCCTTTCAACTTCTAGAATTTGATGCAAACTCAAGATAGTGTCAGAATCAAATTGAACTGTAGAATATCCAGTTGTTGTCAGAGAACTTGTATGGGAAATCATACACCAATGAAAATTCTTCAATGACATTTTGAGGACACAGCAAATATTGAGTAACTGGGTGTAAATTTAGCAAGAAATTAGTAAGGCATTCAAAAGGTAACTAGACAACTTGTGTAAATCACTGAAGAAAAGTCTTGAAAAACTGTACCATATCTTCCTTACAAATATTAATATTGAAATCTCCCCAAATTAGCATACTCAGAGCAATTTTGAACCAATATTAATGAAAAAATTTTTGAATTTGACAGAATGATTCAATATTAAATTTGAAGTTTAGATACAATTTATATTTTCTTTTGAAATCCTACCAAGTACAATACTAAAATACACATGTACTGAATTACAATAAAATGTGATTTAGGCACAAATGAAGAACTTCAGAACTAAAGAGAATGAAAATATTAACATTTGGATGACAATACAAAATAGTTCATAGTGAAAATATTATTTTGTTGATTGTTTTTTCCAGGATAAGAATGATTTCTCCAAATAAAGAATGTAAGGAAGAAATTCTAAGTAGAAAAATTAGTTTGAGTAAAGGCATATTTACCAGTGAATATCTATATTTATCAGTACATTTTATTCTGTGACATAATTTTGATGTCTATAATTCTATAAATTGACAACTTAACATACCAACCTCTTTGCTTGAAGCATTTGTTTTCTCAGAGCAGATGAGTGGCCACTGAGTTAGAATGTTAACGTATTCTTTAGTAAAATTGGGATCTCAGTAACATTAATAACATCTTACAGTATGATTATGAACCTTAAGTGGAATGAAATAGCGGTTTTAGTGTGGATTTCCCCCGAAAATCTTGAGTGCAAATTATTTATTCAAGAAGTAATCCTATGAATTATACTTGAAGAGATTGGGATACAAAGATAGAGAAAAAGAAGTTAGCAAAGATGGTGTTAATAAGTGGATTATAGCTAAGGATACCAGGAATTCAACCTCTTTAGGACTCCTTGAGGAATCATACAGAACTTGTCTCAGAATCTTCCCACCACCAGATAACAAAAAGGCTGAGGTATTTAACCATAGATATCTATCCTCCATTGATTGATTGTTGACTTCTAGAGGATTGATTCATTTATATTTTTAAGCTGTGGTGAATTGTTTTGGACAAAGGTCCTATAGTGACTGAAATAGCTCTTAGGCAGGGAAGAAAGGAGACACAAGAAAATAAGGTGGGATGTTCTCAGTTTCCTAAAATCTTCCCTGTAGCTGTTGATGAACTAGTTTGGCTATCTGTGGATGAATCAGAACATGGGCTTTTCTGCCGGAAGGCATGTGTATCCTCCAAAGAGTGTCTGAAAAACAGTAGGTAGTCAGTTTGGCTTTCTTTATTTTACTTTTGTGGTTTTACTCAACATTGTGTGAGGATTTGGGGTTGAATTTTCCTTTCATGTACAAAAAGATATGCCCCTATTCTCAGTGCTATGTTATTAATGATGGTCATAATATAGCCAATAACAGGTGAATGTGCCCAGATGAAAATGACATATAAAGATGGCAGATAAATGGCCCCTCATTACATCAGATGTATTACTCTGTGATCCTAGGATCCTAAAATAATAGAAACAGGACCAAAAACGTTCTGCCTGAAAAGTTCATGCATAATTTATTATGCATGACATTATAATGCAAAATAATACCATGTGAGATCTTTTCATGTCAGATAACATTTGAGAATAACTTCCCAGTTCAGCATTTTCTCTGCTCTCCCTCACATACACATTTCATGATAAAATGGCAACACAGAGTAGAAAGTTCAGTTTGTCAATTTGCCCTATACCCAAACATCAGAGGAAAATGTTTTCACAGATATCACCAAAATTTTTGACTCCTTGTATATTCTTCACTTATTGTGCCATGTATTGTCAGCCCATGAACTTAAAGACTTTTTTGATGGACCAAATTTCTGTCATCATATTGCTGCCAAAACTTTACTTGAACAATATCTTATGTTCATCATAAATTGATCAGACAAACCTTAAAAGATAGAAAGCATCCATATTAATCATGGAGAATACAAAGTGAAATGTTCAAAGGCAAGAAAGAATATTCCTGAATACTCCAGTTGGAAGTCATAAAATCACAGTCAAACTCATAATTATTTTATAGGAGCTGGCTCAGCTATATCCATGCACCGTGTCATCTGCCTTTCACCCTGCTAATCAGGCTCCAGTTGAAGTGGCCATAAAAAAATTATATATTTTTTCTTTAAAACTTAGTATATCAAGCTCATTTTCATCTCAGAGCTGTTTATCTACATGTTCTTCTCTTGCCCACGTTTTTGCATGCTTCATCATTGTGGTGTCAGCCCAAATGGCATGTTTTCAAAGATGCCTACTGGGTACTCTATTAGTGTCTAGACAGTCTTGACTCTCTTCATATTTACTGTCTTTATATTACTCTCTTCATATTTTCAACTCTATGTAAAACTACATTCACTAATATGGGGCCTGTATTTCCACAGTAAAAATTCTTCATGAGCGTCTCATTCATTGTTCCCAATGCGGCAAATTTTGTGTGACCATGGATATGCAACTTGCTAAGATCCTAGATATAGTAAGAAACATCAGAAATTCAAACCCCAGTAAGGAGACTACAGAATCCTGTGATTTGCTGTTCACAGTTGAGTTTACTGTCACGATGCCCAAAATGGGGTGAAGACAAGAGGTGGAAAAATTCCCTTTCAGACTTACCTTTTTTTTTATTGTCAAGCCTAACACCTCTTTCTAAAATTTAATGTACATGTTCTTTGACACAGTTAATAGTCATTATATTGATTACCATCAAGTAAAAGAGACAGATTTTAGGTAGGAAAAAAAAAAGAATGTGACAGGGACAAGGGTTATACCTGAAGCAGCAGAATGTTAAGTAGATTTTGATAGGAGAAATGACACGTTGGCCAAATTTAATCTAAGGAATACAAGGTTTGTCTGTAAAATATTTGAAAATTATTCTCAATTGCTGCTTATATAGTCCTGGAAATATATTCCTTCACAAGAAGTATTTCTTTCTGGGTAATATCAGCATCTTATGCTTAAGTGATAAGTAAATGAATTGGCAGGATTAACTGTAGGTGCCATAAATGCAAAGGTGTGAGGAACATCTGTGTGTGGATGTGTTAGTAGAGCTAGGGAAGAAAGTGGGGTGCAAGTAAAATTGAGCCAGCACCTTCAGCTGCTCTGAGGTGGTTTTCTCAAATGGAGCTGTGAATCAGTAGGTTTACCACACACCTCCTTGACATTTGAGCCCGCAAAAGTGAGTGTGAGGTCCTCAAAAGAAAATCAGCAGCTGATTTTATAAAGAAAAAAAAAACTCCTGAGATAACTTTCTCTCTCAGAGATAAATACCCAGTTACAAAATCTTTCCATTTAATCTCTGTAATCCATAAAGAATTTATTTTGGGTCAGTGTTTAGAAAAGATAGGGGTGGAAGTGTATTTTGAGATGAGTAGCTTTGAACTTAAGTAACATTGTAAGAATTTAGGCATTCGTGTGGTGTCTGTATCCTTAAAAGAAATCCTGGATTTCATACTTTATTGTTGGGAGTATAAATGGATATAACAATTTGGAGTACCATTTGACACAGCTATCAAATTGAAAATGTGTTATCTCTTTGTCTAAGAATTAGTCTTTTGGGAATCTAAACCATGGATTGAACTAACATAAATATATTTATCAAAGTGGCCATTGCAGCATGGTTTGTATTCACAAAAAAAAAAAATTGGGAAAAATCCTAAATGGTATTTAATTAGGAACTTTCAGTAATTCATGACACTTTTGTACAGTGTAATATTATGCAGCCATTCCACATAGATAAATGTTGCTGCAAATGTCATTGTGTTGATGGACATGAAAGCATAAGTTTTTCAAGTGAGAAATTAAAGTTACAATCCTCTAAGTATATGAAATTAAATATTATTACCCGAACATGGACAGAACTTCTAAGAACTTTTAATTTTTAGGTCAGCTAAAGTTCACATAATTTGTAAAATGAACAAGTATTTGTTTTTACTTATTCTAAAATGAAATAGATAGAGTTGCTCAAAATAGTATTGGTTTTCTCTGGAGGGCCTGGCCTTGTGAATTCTAGTGTATGACACCTGTTCTTTTCCTTTGCCCTTCACATCCCTATTTACCTGATGTACCTCTTCATTCGGCATATTTGCTGGGCCTTGAGTATACAAACTTCACTTGCTACGTAGACGCCACAATTTCAAATAATGTGCTGAAATACATTTTCTAGCTTATGTGAATATTCATGTAGCTGCCTTCGTGGAAGATCATGAGAGAAGTACAAATGTTCTTTTATTTAAATGAGTTGTGCGATTTTCCCCATATCCTACTAACCTGTAGTCCTAGATTTCCCTCTATGATGCTTTTGTTCCTTTTTATTCCTCCCCAACTTGAAGTCCTGTGAATACATGACTTACTTTGATGTAGGATCACTTGAGATCTGCCCTTCGCTCAGAGTGAGAACATGAGTTCTTTTACATCCCTTCTACCATACATTAAGGCTGGACAAGCACAATGCAACAGGCAAAATGTGTCTACAACAACTATGCACACATGCCTGTCAGGACACTCCTGGATTCTCAAGGGTTCCCCATAGAAGTCTGTCTCCTTTTCTCAACAGTGATAAGCTGCACTCCTTCAACTTGCAGTAATTATTATAGTTATGTGGTAGTGGTTTCAAATTCACAAGTCACCTAACAAAAGCTGAAACCGAAAAGGTAGGTTATATAGGTTCCAGAGTTCATCCACTCACAGACAGAAACTCAATCTTGTTTCATGACTACTAAAATGATGTGACTGCTTTTCAAAGTATAAGAGGTCTTATTATACCCTAATTTCTTTAGCATCCTGATTGTTCAATGTTCATCTACCCACTTCTTGGGATAATAAGGTGATTATCTGATTATGCTAATATGGTGAAATAGCTGATACTTCTCTTGCCAAATATGAATAAAAGTACCAAATTTACATTCTGGCAGGCATTTCTCTTGGTAAGACATAAATTTATATGTGTAAAGGATGTATAAATATATGCATATAGTTATGTAAATATATGTCCTTGTTTTTGCGAAGAAAATTACAAGAAGGATATATACAAAATAGTCGATAGTGGTACTGTTGAGAAGTGGGCATGAGGAGTTTAGCGTACTTCTGTTTTCCATGTTTAGCTCCTGTACTGTTTTATTTTTAATGTCAGTATGTTATATAATTTTATCATTATAATTAAAAACTTAAAGTTTTCTTTCATTTTAATTAAAAAGAGGAAGACAGAAAGGAGAGCTTCCTTCACAGAAATTCGTAGATATTTCCACTTAATTACTGGGAGGGCTGACTCTGCTTATAAATCAGCTTGCTCAGAGTTACAAAGTTCCCTTGGATTTGTTTTTATGTCAAAAGCAGCAATAATATGTCTTGCATTTCTGTGGCCCTTTAATGTTTAAAAATAAGTTCAAATACATAACACACACTCACCCCCCACACAAACAAAAGCATGGAATTCATTACTGTCTCATTTTTCAGATAAGACAATGAATCTAAAAAAATTTCTGTACTAAACATTGACTCTGCACATCCACTTATTGTGAAGATGAAGTGGGTTGTGAATATATCAAGCAATGAGAAGAGTAATTTAACAAATGCACTATTGATATTACCTGAGGCCATACATAATCCAGAAGGATTTACTAGGACTCAAAACATTTGGAGAGCTGCCTTTAAGGGAATCACACTCAAAGCCTGAGATCTTTTTCAATATTAAATGTCCATCTTTGTGTGTGGGTTTGCTGTCTGCCAATAGCAAAGCTACTGCATCCTTGCCTATGTAAACTTTGTCCAATCATGTTGAAACAAACAAATAAAAAGGTAACTCAACAATGAAGTTTATGTGTGGATGAATCTCCTTTATTCTTTTATAAGTCATCCTCAATGATTCCAAAGTCCACGTGAGGAATTACATGTTGTCAGCTTTAAGCTTCAGGTGTAATATGCCTGCAGGAACATTCCAAGTCAAGTTGAAATGCTTCTATTTAAGGATAACTTGCTGAGTATCTCTTTCTTTACTCTGGCACATATTGATGTGAGATTCTGTAAAGAAGAGCCCTCTGCTTTGATGCATAAATCAGGAAACTGCAAGAAATTTGCATTGCTAGAAACTTTCCAACCTGAAGTCATAACTTCCATATCATTAAATTGATCCACTGATACTTGTTTTGATTAAAGCACCAGCTAACTCATAACAGCATCTGTACTCAGTGATATAACTCAAACAAGCATAATGAATGCCTATCTTTTAATTTTTTTATGAAAAGGCTTCATAATATATAATTAAGATGTTTTTCACATGTTCTCCTGATGAAGCATCTGCAGGTATGACATTTAGCATCTGTACTTAAAAGTAACCACCTGTTACATTCTCGTAACACTGTCTGTGAATCATTTCATATAAATGGAACTTGAGACCATGTAGATCAGGGTTCTTCATGAATCCATCATTTTCTTGACATTAATTTTTTTATTATAGGTTATCTTTTATGGTTTTTAAAGTCACATCCATTGAAACATCTAGTCAATTGCGTTTGTTTTCAAGCTAGAAAAATCTTGGTAAATGTATAGCAAGAGAAGAGGCTTTAGAGGTTCCAAATTCACTGTTTCCTTCCTCTTTCTCCTTTAGCTGGTGATATCTACACTTAAATACTTACAACCTGTCAACTCTTTTTCTCTGTCATTAATTTCAAAACCACTTCTTTGATTTTTTCTCCACTTTGAAATATAAAAAAGTCATGACATTTGAGGTAATTTGCATCAGATCAGTAAAGAAATCAAAATTTTACACCTATGGGGAAAATCACTAATGTTATAGGATATTTGAGAATTAACTTAGTGACAGTTGTAGACATAGCTGTGATTCTTTAGCATCATTCCAGAATTTATAAATTGCTTTACCCAGGCAGAGAAATAGCACAAACTATTCTCCCCTTACCAGAGCATAATCTCACTTCTCAGTTCACAGGTACAGAAATGAGGGTTACAGATTCAAATTTCCCCTCAACTCTGTAGCAATAAAGTATTGTGAAAGATAAAAATAATAATCTAATGATTTTCTTTTACTTGCTAGCTACAAAAAAATCTAGAACAGCACATGACACATAGTAATTTCTTAAACATTTTAAAGTAAGTTACAAGTTAATAAATCAACCAGTTCTTTTAAAATATATTTGTATATTATATGTGAAATATGAAACAATGTCTAATTTTATATGCTATTCAGTATAAAGGACTTTGCTGATTCATACAGAAAAATCAAATTTCCCTTTTTAAAAATATTCAATAAAGCACACTGACCATTTTCCATTTATGGAACATGTAGCACTTTTATTGTTATTTAAATACTTTATATGTCACTGTATTGTAACTGAAGAAAAAATTCTGGGAATTCAGAAACCTCATGAAATATACATGTTTATACACATACATTAAAGCATTTACTTGAGAGTAAGTTTTCTAAGTACTCATGTAAGGAGAAAATAAAAAGAGATAAAATTAACCCTGAATGAGATGCTTTGACTGGGTCCTCATTGAAGAACTGGCTTATGTCTGGGGGTCATAGATGCTTTATATAAAAATTATAAACTTATACTCAGCAGGCTAGATAATCACTCTGTTGCAGGCTCTTGGGAACAGAGAGCAATTTAGAAAGAGTTGAATCATATCTTCACCTGTACTGAACAAAACTTTTTCATATTTCTGAGATTATTGGGCATAATTTAAATGATGAATGATTTAGATATTATATATATATATATCTTCATTACACCTATTTCATTATTTGTTTTTATTTTAAGTGATTTTTTTAATGTTCCCACACTATATAGCATAGTGTTTGGCACCTATATAGGTCAAACTGTGTTTTTTAATTATGTAAATTACATGTCACATTATTCATTGCATCAAAAGTAATATGTACTGAAATATTGAATGAGTTTACCTAATACTAGAGGCCAGTCAGCAACCTAGCCTAGTAGTGAATATTAGAGGCTAAATAGCTCTGACCATATGACAAAATGTGCATAGCCAAAGCCAAAATAAAATGATTTATATAACATTTATATGTGATTATACATATAGTTATATATAGCTATAGTTAACATAGTAGGCTAGAGTTTTATATATGTGTATATGTAATATACATGCATATATATGGAGAGAGAGAGAGAGAGAAAATATTGAGACATATGTATATACCAGCTAACCTAGTAAGTACCAGTGCTTTATATCTATATCTATTTTTATATCTATATTCATACACAAACACACAGACACACACACACACACATATATATATATAGATAGATAGATAGATAGATAGATAGATAGATATGTGAGAAACCTATATTTGGCATCTCTGCCAAACAGAAGAGTTATCTGCTCAGTTTCCGTGTAAATAATTTGTTAGACCCATCATGTCAGGTTTTCTGAAATGTCCAGATACATCTGAGTCTGAATAAAGAAAAACCTCCACTTATGTTGAATCCTTATGACACAAGAAGTTCATGGCCATGAAGTTGTTTGCTAGGAAAATGTCTATAATTACCTATTACAGAAACACATAAAGAAAAAAAAATGTCATTCATATTAAAGACTGAGAAACCTTAGTAGGGCCACAGAGAGAAATGCTAAAACACTGAAGCTTTATATATCCAACATTTCTGTGTGGAGAATATACATCTCACAAGTTTCCAGTTGTATCCAGTTATATGTGGTCAAGCAGTGAACTCCTCTTCAGTATGTTTTGAAAGACATTTGAAAGATCTATCATACATATGTCAAATTACTAGTCCTAGGGACTAGGAATGTCTGCTTTGAAAAAGCCACCAGATACCTGTGATATGCACTTCTGATTAAGAACCAATAGATTAGATGCTAAAAACAATTCAGAAAGCATAATTCAACTCCAAGGTTGATGAGCATTAGAAAACACCACTCTTGGGCTATAACATTTGTCTTGTCAGAGAGGCAGGGGCTGGTGAGCCCTAAAGAAGTAAACTCTGTGCAGTTCAGGAGCTCTGTGCCTCAGAATCTGTAATACTAAAGACAAATTTGTTCTGTGGTTCTGTGAAATAGACAGTAGATTGAGAGCAGAAATTCTGCTGTCAAAGTTCTTATGTCCTTAGCCAAATTAAATCTCATGAAGAAAACAAGCTACCTGAGCCAGATGAATAGTGAAATGATTATGTGTCAGCTTGATGTGCCATGAGGTGTCCAGACATTGGTTAAATATTTTTCTCAATATGCCTATAAGTGTGTTTCTGGATGTAATACACATTTGAATGTATAGAATGAGTGAAATGGATTGTCTTCCTCAATGTAGGTGGGGCTCGTCTAACCCACTGAAGACCAGTGTAGAATAAAATGCTAAGTGAGAAGAAATTCTTTCTTTCTTTATATCTAAATATCTTCATGTGGAAACATTAATCCCCTGGCTTCTGACTTCCACTGGAATTGGACCTGATGACTTCTTTTGCATTATATCTTGGAGATGGCAGACTATGGACTTGGCCTCTGTAATTTGTAAGCTAATTCCTCTCAGTAACTTTATATATATATATATATATTTATATATATATATATAAATATATATATATATAAATATATATATATATATTTCTCTCTGTCTCTCTCTCTCCTTCCCTCTTTCCCTTTTTCCCTTTCTCCCTCTTTGTCTTTTATTTCTCTGAAGAACTGAGACTAAGACCATCAGTGACATCCCTTTCATTCCAAGTATTCTATTCTGTTTCTAAAGACTAATGTGGTAGGTCTGAATTAAATGTCCCTCCTATGAATTTCCAAACTACAAGCTATATTTTGGTTTGTCAACCCAGTTTCTCTACTATATTTTAACTGCTTGTTAATAGCCTACCTCTCCATCAAACTTGAACCATTTTAATCATATTCATTGTTTGACCTTTGGTATGTCTTAGTTACTTTTCTCATTGCTGAGACAAAATATCCAACACCTAATGTTAAAGGAGAAAAGGTATATTTGTCTCACAGTTCATAAAGGTTTCAGTCCATAATCAGCTGGCTCCAAGGCAGGGTGGCATGGCCGAGGGGCAACATAGAGGAGAAACAGTAGAAAGCAGGCAGAAAGCAGCAAAAGCAGCAAGCAGCAAATGACAAACAGTGACAGTAGCTCTCTTTCTGTTCCTTATACTCTATCCAGGTTACAGCCCTTAGGACTCTCACCCAGGTTGGGCCTTCCCATTGTACATACCCAGAACTATGCCAAACCAATCAGTGGACTAAATTAGTAATCACACACCCTTGATCTAAGCATCACAGACTCTAGATCTAGCCTCTGAAAATTCCCACCTATGACCGCACGCGGGTTTGAGGAACATCTACAGCCAAACCATAACAGTATCTAACACATTCCAGGAAAACAATAAATGCTACTTAAGGATTAATTAAAGGATGAATGCCACTGAAATTTGAAAAAAGAGTGACAAATGTCTCCTAATTTAAAACAAAATATTACTCATTAAAACTTTTATAGCCTCTTGTCATTTCTACCTAATTTGTAACTGGCATTAAAAGTAGCAGCCAGGAAAAACAACTGTAGAATTTTATTTTTTTTTTTTTTTTACTTTTAGGAGGAAAAATTCATGCTAAAGTATTTTATAAGTGAGGAAACTGGGTATGATTGGATACTCACTATAAGTCTTTTCAAATAAGACATTCCTTAGGGGAAGACATTTGTCTTCTTTATTTCTATTATTGTCACTGGTCCATGAGGTTAGTCTAGTTCTAATCCATGCACACAGACACACAGGTAACAGGAATTTTATAAACATATTTCCCAGGAAAGCCACTTTACACAACTTTTACTTGTGAGATCCTAGAAGAGAATAGTACCTACAAATTTTCCTGTGTTACAAACTGATACAGAGTATGTCATGATAGAAACTATGCAATAGTGAGAGAAGAAATAGAGATTTTCCCCAAAGACAAAGCTGCATGTAATTTGTAAAGATGTCTCTCTGCAAATATATTATTACTGTCATCTGTGACATGATGCCACCAGAGATGCAGGTACTAAGGGGATGATCTGGCATAGGATGACCACACGTTTAGTGCTAATATCACATAGGTCCAGGGCAAACCAGAACTCATTTGTCATACTGTATTTCATAAGCTTCTTGCTCAAAGCTGTATTTGGGGATTGTACTGGGAAAAAAGGTCAGAGCTAGGAAAGCAATCATAGGCATAATTGTCAAACAAGAAAGCGCAACATAGAAGAACAGGTTCATGACCCAAGTAAAAGCAGTAAAGGCAATATATATGCCAGAAAACTCAGAGGAAAAAAGTGGCAGAAGGACTCAGAAATTCTAGGGGGTTACTTTTGGTTTTGAATTATACAAGTGACATATGGATAGATTCTTTTTTTATAGAATTATGTAGAGCATGATTTAAAACTGCCCTTTAACACTTCTTTAGCCCCCATATTTTGTCTACAGCTAACCATGGCTTACTGTTTGGTGAAATATATATATATATATATATATATATATATATATATATATATATATCTCCTCACACTTCTTTATGCATTATATATTAGTACATGTTTGTTTTGGTGTTTTCCCTTAAGATCTGGGTTTTTTAAAATGATTCTTCTCAAGTTAATGCAAAGAGATCAATTCAGTTCTGTTTGGTTTGGTTTGGTATTTTTTTTTTTTTTGTACCGGTATTCCCAATGCTATTGGAAAGTGTTTTCTATAACAAAAGACAAATACAGGGGACAAAGAATATCAAGTTCTCCAATACTAGGGAATTCACCTCCCTATGATTTTAAATGTGATATGTAATGGATCTTATTTATTACTAAACTTCCAGAAGGCTAGAAATATATTAATTATAACTTCATGAAATAAGAGTATTTTATATTAACACGGATATTAACATATATATTAACATAGATAAAAGGGTACAAAATGGCAGTCTCTGAAACAATAAAAAAAGGGATAAAACATTAACATAAATGATAACTAATGTAAAATTAATTGAACTTTGGCAACAAGGGGCCATAAAGGTTAAGAAAACATTTATTTCGTCCAATGAAAGTTTAGTTTCTTTTTTGGTACCAGGGATTTAACTTGGGACCTTGCGCTTGCGCCGCAGCCCCCAGAACCACTTAGCTGAATCTCCCGCCCAGTTTTTTTTGTTTTGTTTTGTTTTTTTGTACCAGGGATCAAATGAAGGCTTAGTTTCTAAGAGACTTTTTCTCCCACTGCAAACAAGTAAATAAGTGATTACTAACTGGTGGAAGTGTGGGGGTGGGGGAACTGAAGTACTATAGTGTTAAAAAGTATAATATTATAAGTAAAATGGTATCATACTTATTTCAAGGTAGACTATTATAAGTTAAAGATGGAATATACAAGCAATATAGTAACCAGTGAATTAAAATACACGAAAAGCCAATAATCATAATTCATTCTTTAAAAAATACACAGTAACTCCAAGGAAGTCAAAATAAATGGGATAAAAGACAGATGAGATAAATTTTTAAAAACTATCACACATTGAAACCATTGGTAAAAACCAGTCTTTGGAAAAACACAATATTGATAATATTGATAATTGCATTAAATATAATTGGTGCAAATATTCACAAATAAGGAAGAGATTCTCACAGGATAAAACATCCAATTCAATTTTATTCTGTCTATAAGGAGCTCATTTTGAACAAAACGGTAGTTTAAATGGAAAACAAAGGAAAAAAAGAACACCTTACAAACACTAAACATAAGGAAGGTCTGAAGATGTAGCTTAGTGGTAAACCTTAGGCTTAGATGTGCTAAGCCATGGCTTCAGTCCCCAGAATGTGTAACCCTGCATACACACACGCACACATACACACACACACACACACACATACACACACACACACACACACTATAGTGGTTCTGTTTATAGCTGATGGAGTAAATCTCAGAACAAGGAATATTATCAAAGCTAAAAGGGTAATCTAGTATGATAAACATTCAACTTGACAAGAAGACATAACAGTTTTGACAACGAAACACAACCACAGAGCTTCAAAACAGGTATAAAAAACCTAACAGAATCAAAAATATAAATACACAAGCCTACAATTATAGTTTATGTTTTAATGCTACTCTTAATATAGAAAAAGAAGAGAAAGTAAGAAAAGATACCCAAAAGTGAAAAATTCTAGTTATTTGACCTAATTGATATTTACAAAAGTGTTCAACTCATCCATTAACAGAATTACCATTGTTTTTAATAAATTAATAAGGAATCAAATGATAATATATTTGTATTTTAGACATAGAGAGAATAAATAGTATGTTACCTAAATAAAAAACATTATACCAGAACTCATAACAATATCTAGAAAATGGCCCAAACTTTGAAATTCAAAAAGCATATTTTTAATGTTGATGATCAAAAAATAATTATAAGAGAAATAACAAATTATTTTGAATTGCAAGAAAAATTTGTGCAATGCAGCTATAGCATACTTGGAGGGAAACTTATGCTGTAAGTGTTAATATTAGAAAACAGATATTGAAAATCAATTCTTTAGCTTTCACCTTGAAAGCTACAAAATGAAGATCAAATTTAACATGAAAAATGAGAATAAATAAAATAATACAAATGTTAATGGAATTAAATACAAAACAAGCAATAAATTTTAATACAACCAAAGCTAATTCTTTCAAATAAATAATACAATTGATGAATATTTAGCTAGCTTGTTCAAAAATAAATAGAACAAAATAAGATCAGGAATCAAAGTAGGAACATTACATCAGATCCTATAGACTGATATTTTTTAACCCCAGCTTTGCTGATATTTTGGACAATGTAACTATCTGTGTGGTAGGCTCTGCTCATTAAAGATGTTTAGCAGCATCTCTGGCTTCTACCCACTAGATGCCAGTAGCAACCCACAGTCCCACAATCAAAAACGTCTCCAAACACTATCAGTAACCGTCAGGGAGCAAAATGATCCCCTGTTGAAAATCACTGCTATCAACATTAAATGGATAATAAAAGAGTATTTTCATAAATAAATGAATAAATTAATTAATAATAAACAAGAAAGTTTCCCCCAAAGACAGAAACTTTCAAACCTGAATGTTCAAAAAAAAAGGAAATTAATTTATTTAAAAATCTTCTACATAAGGATATGTAAGGAGAATTACTTATAGAATGACACTACCGAAAATAATTTTCACATATTCTGGAAGTGTCTCAGGATCTAGAAAGTGAAGAAAAACAAACAATTTTATAGGAATAGTCAAAATCTGGAGCAAGTGAAAGCGGTAGGATACATTTTTCGTCTTCCATAACTTTATCCTGAAAATAAAATAATCCCAACAGCTCTAGAATTAGGTTATTCCAATCTGATGAAAATACCAGCCATTTTTTTGAGCTAAACAACACATAAGAAAGAATCTAGCTAAAAAGGTTTGCATGGGAATCATCAAGAAGAAGAGAGGAAGTGGAGGCTTACTACTATTTCTATATATGAATCCTGTACAAACTTCGAGTTCATATTTGATCATGTTTGCCTATGACCAAAATAAAGATCCCTGGATACAGATAAAAAGCACCGAACAGTAATTTCAGCTGTCATAACAGTGTCAATGAAAGTTCAATTTCTGCCCAATCAAATTAACTGCCTGTAAAAACAACTACTGACATTTGTCAGAGCAATATAACAGAGCCCAGAGTGTGCACGATGTAAATACAAGATATGTCAAGGATAAACATGCCAAAATATATGTTATAAAAAGAGCCAGGAAAATGTGACCCTTTCCCAAGAAGAGGTACCAACCTAAGGTGATGCAAGTGGAAATGCCTGGAAAATTTTCCTAAGGCAAGTGTTACAAACAGGGTCATTGGGTAAAGTATAACATTTTTGTAATTAATGAAGCTATATGAAAATATGGAATAGAAATAGAAAACAAACAACAAAATATTACAACAGAGAAGTAAATATATTTGAAATAAAAATTAACTGAATGGCCTTAGAAACAGAAAGGACATTAATAAGTTTGAAAATGGAAAAAAAATCAAATGTGATTGAACAAAATTAATTAAAAAACCATAAAGCCCAGCCACTAAATGGGAGGAAAAATTTATCATACGTGTACAGGACAAAGGATTTACATGATGGCTATATAGAAGCCAAACTCAATAGAAACAAAGCAAACAATTTTAATGGGTAGAAGATTTTAACACATATTCAACAAAAGAGGCCAATAATCATGCGAAAATATGCTCACATAATTGGTCATAAAAGAAATACAAGTTAAAACTATGATGAAATACCTTTGCACATTCATCAAAAGTCCTAACATAAATTAACAATTGTTTGTCATTTGAGATAAATGGAACTCTCCTACATAGTGAAAAGAATATAAAGTTGCACAAGTAAACATAACATTTCTAAACATTTAGTAGATTCTTCTCAAATTAAACTGTATATGTTTAATTTGTTAATTTTAACACAGAGAGCAATTTGATACCTAAGCTTTTATTCAAGAGAAACAAAAGCATTTTTCCACACATAACCTTATTCATATTAATCACAAAGTGAAAATAATCTAAATGTCCATAAATAGGTGAATAAAATAAAATGTGGTACAGCCTTACAATGGAATACTATGTAGAAATAAAAAGAACTGAATAAACAGTAAAAGCAGCAGCAAGGATGAATATCTAAATCATTATACAGAGAAAAATAATCACTAAAACAAATATGCTATATGATTTCATTTATATGCAATACAAGCTATCATCACAAAAATCAGCTTAGCAGTTGCCAGTGACAAGAGTGAAGGTAAGTGTAGCTCATGAAATGGTAATCTATTAGGAACAATGGAGATATTTATAATCTTGACAGTGACTGCAGTTTTAAGGTTGTAAGAAATCATCAAGTTCATTCTCTTCTACCAGTTTAAATTAAAGACATTTACATTTCCTCCATAGGACTGAAAAGAAAAATATTTAAAACCAACTACAAAAAAAGCAAAACAAGTCTCCCTATAAAATCCTGGCAAATAGGGAGGGATGGAGGGGTTGAAGGGAGGGCAGAGGAATAGGGAAAAAAATTAGAGATTATGTAAAGGTGCAAATTTCCAATGATGAATGTCATTATATTGTATACCTAAAATGTACTAATAAAATTAATTAAAAAAAAAAATAAAATCCTGCCAAAATTGACCTTGCTGATCAATTTTTTCAAATATTTTGTGAACAAATAACATTAAATTTATACAAACCTTTAAAATTAAGGAAATAAAGTCATTTTCCACCTTGATTTGTGAGGTCAGCATTATTTAATACTAAAACTAAACAAAGTATTTTAAGAGATTACTAAAAGCAATATCCTTCCTAAACACAGAGGCAAGAATTCTTTAAAAATCAGCAAACTGAATCCAGCAATAAACAAAAAAGATAATGTAACTTGACCAAAGACAGATCATCTTTGAAATCAAGGTTTACTTAACAGTAAAAAAAAAATCAACCAATATTATTCACCACATTAATACAGAAAATCATAAATATGTTATAATTATTCTATTAGACGGTAAAAGTGTATTTTAAAAGTTCAACACACATTTTGATTAAAAAACAAACACAACCAAAACTCCTCTCAGAGAATTAGATATTAAAGAAAATTTTTGAATAACAGGGTATCTGTGAAAAACTAGCAAGAGCTTAAAAGTATACTTAATGGCAAGTAGCTGAACACTTTTTTCCTAAGGTCAGAATCAAAGCAAGGATACTTCTAGAGTTTACCTCTGTGCAGCATTATATGAGAAGTCTGAATATAAGAAAAAAGGCAAAAAAAAAAAAAATCATCAAAACAGACCAATTGGGATAAAAGGAGAAAGTATTTGTTCACATTTGATCTAATTATACACATTGAAAATCTTTAAAAGCCATAAAAATGTACTGGAAATAGTAAGCCAATTTAGTGAGTTACAAGGTCAATATGAAAATATTACTTGTGTTTCTACATAGCAGCAACACAACACATTAAAATGTTAAAATGGTATACTTATTAAGAGCCAAAGATAGGAAAAGGGCACATTTAACAAAGATATACACAGAATTTAGGCACTGAAACTTAGACACTGAGATATAAGAAAACTTACACAAATGAAAAGAGTTATCATGTTCATGGGTCAGAATCTGCTTATTAAGATGTCAGTTCTTCCTGGATTTTGATGTAATCTCATTAAAATTTCTACAAAAGTTTTCTTGGTAGAAATTAACAAATGCATTCTGGATTGTAGATGGAAATAATAAAAGATTTAGAAATAGCCAGAATACTTTTGAAATTCAATAACATTTGTAGAATTGTCAATGTGTATTTTAATAGTAGTAGTCTAGGCAATATGTCCCTGACATAGAATATCAATCAGTGAAACAGAATAGAGTCCAGAAATAGACTCAGATGTGTATGGTCAATGGGTTATTTAAAAAAAATTGGAGTTGTTACATGGTGAAAACAAAATTTTTCATAAATAATGTTGGTTACTACGTGGCAAAAACCAAGTTTTCCATAAATAATGTTGAGATCACTAAATATTCTTCTGAAAAATATATATCATAACATAAAAATTAACTTGAAATTAATCATACATCTAAATGCAATAGCTAAAACAATAAATAATGTAGAAGAAAACAAAAAGCTTTGTGACCTAAGAGGACACATAAATAATATATCATAAAATAAAAAATTGGACTTAATCCAAATTTAAAGTTTTTCTCTTTGAAGAAATCCTTAAAATTTTTAAAGCAAGCCATAAAACAGAAGAGTGAAATATGTGATTTATGTATAAATAAAACAACTCACATTCAGAATATGCAGATTATATAAAATACACTAAAAGCTTAATACTAACATATGAAAATGATTTAAATATTTAAGAATAGTAAGCCAAAAACAATTTGAACAAATCTTTTACAAGACAAGATACACAGATGACCAATAAATACATGAAATGTTTCTCCACATCATTATTTATTATTAAATATGCAATGAAATACCATTGTGCATGCCCACTCTCTCTCTCTCATACACACATATACTTGATAGAATGACTAGAAATAAGAAAAAAACATGTCAAAAGTCAAACTTTAAAAAAATGCTCATCAACATGTAAAACTTTATGCATACTTTGGAAAGAATTTTGGCATTTTTTTTATATAGTTAAACATAAGCTTGCCATGTGATTCAAAATGACACTTGTAGGTATTTTCTGATGAAAAAATCAAATATCTGTTCACACTACTTATGCTCAGCTATCCATGGAAACTTCATTTATAAAAGTCAATAGTTGAAAGAAAATCTAAATGTTCACCAGCAGGTGAATGGAAAAGCAATTGTGTACATCAGTTAAGGAATTATGACCCAGTAATGAAAAAAGAAGCAATAATAAAGCTAAATATGAGCGCATCGCTAAAAGAGTATGCTAATTGAATAAACCCAGATACAAGAATACATACTATATGATACTATTTATGTTTCATTCTAGAAAAGTCAAAATTATGTGTATGACAAAATGCAAAACATATACAAATGTAAGTGGCGGGGGGCATGTGACCTCAAAGGAGCATGAGAAAAAATATTTACTATTTGATATGTTTGATAAGAAGGGTTTCTAACTTGATTTCTGTGGTTTGTAAACAGTTCCTCCTCCTCTCCTCCCCTCCTTCTCTCCCCCCACTCCTTTTCTTATACAGGAACACCAAAGCAAAACTTTATTTTATAAGGCCTGTGCTGCAGCATGGGAGACCAGTAAAAAGGAGGGACTAAAACCTGAGAAGTGCCTAGGAAATGCTATTACACAGCAACTTGCAGGTATGTTTCAGTGAGATTGTGGGCTGAAAGAAGAGAATCTACTGGAAGGATTCCTGTAAATGTAGGCTAGGCAAATAAGGGGCCCAGATCCCTCTCTTCTTGATCTTACACAGTTCTTTACTTTGGACAAAACTCTAATGGTTGCACCTTATTATATCAACAAATTTAATTAAAAAATAAGAGATTTGTAGTCAAGTGGCCAAACATACAAGAAAATTTCTTTAATACAATTTCCTTTTAGATATTCAGGGTGGGTGTTAAAGTTCTGAGAAACTATGTATTAAAACAAATAAATACTCAAAGTATAAATAAGTGAAAAAGCCAAATAAAAGACAGATAGCAGCAAACAGGAAGATAGATCTTTTGCAACTGGGAACGGAACCAAAAGATGGGGGGAACAGAAGGGAGAGGAGAGGAAGGGGATGTAAAAAGAATTAAGTCATATTATGCACATGTATTATATACCCACAATAAATACAGTCATGTACTGGAAACATGTACTAATACAATTAAAATTAAGAAAAAATATAAATAAATGTTTAGCCCCTCATTTTCAAACTACTTTAATTTGAGCAACACTTTTGGTCAATAAATAGTGAAGGAAATGAGGAATTTCTTCCTATTAAAGAATTTGTTACCAAGAAAATAGCATAATTTTAGAAAAATATTCATGAATAATATGCAAGATATACTTTACTAATCATCTTTGCAAAAGAAACAACTCCTGACATGTACAAAGGCTGTATTATAGAATGAGAGAAACTAAAGAATTAAAGTGAAAGATAATGCTGATTCAAGTGCCTAATTAGAGTTAACAATTTTTATACTATTCTCCCTATATAGTAGTTACCATCAACACTGGCCAATGGATAAAAGAATAAATAATCTCTAATTTGATTTTATACCTTTTGTAATAAATGCAGATGTTTTCAATCACATCTGATATTCAGATGTAATGCAGATATGTTGAACAAAATAGACAACAAAACTCCATCTTTAATCAATGTGTCCCCGAATCATTTCTTTTATAGATGGCTACATTTATAATTTCTTTAATAATCTTATATTTCAATGATTTATTTAAATTTTTCTTCATAGA
Organism: Heterocephalus glaber; assembly: GCF_053883595.1. Classification (NCBI taxonomy): domain Eukaryota; kingdom Metazoa; phylum Chordata; class Mammalia; order Rodentia; family Bathyergidae; genus Heterocephalus; species Heterocephalus glaber. Next base: position 21,542,577 of record NW_028258145.1, on the reverse strand, counting down.
CACTTGGAAGTTCTATAGAACACAGGTTTATTTTTCCTTGTTGCCTAAACTGGAAAGGCAAATAAAAAATTCATTGCCACTAGCCGTTGTGGGAATCTTAAGAGTGAACATGTGGTCCTTCATATGAACAGATGTCAGCAAAAAATTATCATCAATTAATTAAAAGGGTAGATCAAAGAAGTCCATTCACAGAGTTGCTAGTCATGCCATTTAATTATGGCATATATTTGCTTAAGTAAATGTATTTTGTTTGTTTATTTTTTGATCCAGGACACCAAATGCTTTCCCAAATGGCATTTACACCAGACATGGAGTTTAAGGGATGCTGTGGTCCTGGGTCAGTCTGGCTTCCCTTTCTAAACTCTCCTCATACTGGATTATGAGCTGGTGATTTTATCTTTCTGTTTTCCTTCCCATATCTGGCTTTCTATTACACACCTGCCTCTGTTTACATGCTTTCCTGTGGTGCATGTATTGGAGCCTCCCTCGCTTGCTGCTACTACTTAGTTGGTCAGGATGGTGGTCATCTCTATCTATGGATATAAATTAAAGATATGCTAGCACTAACAGGCTACCTCTGAAGAGTGAAAGTGAAGCAGAAGTTAACAAAAGTAGTAGTATAAAAAAACAAGAAGGGTTTGAGTTTCTAATTCCTTTGCAACCTCTATCTTACAGACGATTTAGATTCTTATCAAATTTTATTTACTGTACTCGTTTAGGAGGAAAGTCATGAAGATGTGCTAATTAAATGTATAGATAATTATTGATCAATTAATTAATAGTTCAGGAAGAAAAAATAGTTCCAGGAGCAAAAAATATTACCCACTAGGTGCTTACTTGTATGGGATCAGAACAAACATATTTTTACTTTTCAGACTATCACACTAATCATATCACAGGTTAAAGTGCTTTGCACTTCACTTTTTGCCTTTGCTTCCAAACTAGAGCTCTTTCCCCTGTGGTTATATAGCCTATGGATATATGACATTTAATGGCTGCATAATTATATAACAATATTACTACAATTTAATTATAATGATAGTATAATTATCATATTACTACATTAAATGATTAAACCATAATTAATAGAACAATTCCTCTATGGCTGAGCAGTTACATTCTTTTTATTGATTTTGCTACTTTTGGAAATAATATAAACTAAAAAATGCTTTTACTTTTGCCAAGGGAAAAGTATGTGTGAAATATGGCCAAGATATTTATACAATCATTTTTAGTCATAGAAATCTTAACACTAGTGATTTCATTTAACTCCCAAACAATGTATTGGCGAAGCCAGACCGACTTCCAATGCTGCTTGACAAAGTTCCAGCTGGGGGAAAAGGAGGGTGGAACACATCGTACCCTCATGTTTTATTTTTTCTTGCCCTAATGTTTACAATTGTTACTCTGGTCACAGGAATCATTGTATTTGTGACTAACAACATATTCTCCATGAGGCAAATTGGCAATGTTGTACTGAAATCTGATCTGGCTCACAAGTCCCAAATTCCTGTTTCTCTCAGTTCTATTGTCACACCCACTTCTAAAGAAGCCTCTCCTAAAACTCCCTCTGTTTTCCTGCTACTGTAACTCCTTTCTTCTATTGATGACTTTCTTTTTACTAAAGGGGTCTTATAAAGAGATTGAAAGGACAGATTTTAGATGTAAGACACAGTGGGAAATGGGAAATAGAAAGAAAGTTAAGACAGATAAATACACTAAGGAGGCAAGTTACTCAGTTTTTCTCAAAGTACTGTAAACATCTCCTGCTCATGGACCATGAACCCAAATAACATTTAAGCAAGATGAATAGAGGTATAGAAAAAATAGAGAGCTAATAGCAAACTATATTAACCATTGTGCAGTTTCTCAAAGGCCAGCTGATGACCACAAGTTTGACATTTAATTAACTAAATCTTGCTTGTACTACCGCTGATATAGAGATTTTGATTAAGTTACCTTCTGTTCTGCTTAGGTGTGGGTAAATAAGGGGACAATTGTAATTTTTAAAATGTATTCATGATGTTCAATGAAATGAATCAGCTTAGGAAAAATATACTTTGTTTAGCAAAAAATAACCTTTATTTCTATAGAAATTGCTAAGGCAACCTAAAATGTAAATATGTTCCGCCCAATTCCTCCTAGCCATTGCTTAAAGATATAAAAATAAATCAGACCCTGAGACTTCTCAGAGGGAACCTGCACATTGCTTGCGAAGGTTCTTTTCTCGCTCGCCGGCCCGAGACCTCTCCCTTTCCTACCCTGCATCGACTGCAGCTGGTCTGCGGCAATGTATGAAATGAATAGTGTCAATGTCATTATTATCAACATTTTTACAGTTGATAGAAATTACTGATGCGTGGAAACATTAAAGAGTAGATTGAAGATTTTGATGCACATTTGTTTACCTCCAGGGAAGGAACTCTTTACAACCAAAATATATTGCCTTTGAAATATAAGGAACTATATATTCATGTTTTGATAATGTCAGGTTCCTGAGGAAATGAGGTTCATAAACTCACTGATCAATTAGAAACTATCTCACTTAACAAAAACTGAAAGGCCAAAATGAGTGGCCCTGAGATTTAGTGCTATAGAAGTTTAAGGACTTAAGAGAAACTAGGGTCTGGGCTGGATTTTCTTTCTTATAATCACCTGACTTGCACTCTCCATCCCTCAAGGCAGCTTTCTTTTTGCACTATCTCTGCTAATTGGTTGCTGTTTCTCTCTGTACTACTTGGATGCCTTGCACTATGCAAATCCCAATTATCTTAGATAAAGTAATATCTTCCCTTCAAACTGATCTCTGTTGACCACTTCAGCTGTCATATTAATGTCTCTATGAATTCCCCTAGCACCATTTATTTTTACTTCTGAGTTGAACCTAGCTCTTACTGTCTTAAAATGCTCCTGTTTCTACATTATTTATGCCTCTCCTTTCTGGTTTCAATTTAAGTTCTTTGAAGTAGTTCTAACTTTCACATCATAGGCATCAATAATTCTTGAACAGAATTGATGAGGACATAATTGTATCACAGACCATGGCTTGCTTATGCTAAATATATATATGCAGCTGCCACTCTATTAATAGTCCTTCATGGATTAATCTCAGGTATATTTTTACCTTGTTTCTCTGGTTTAATTATAAACATATTTCTTTTACTATTTCCAAACTGTATTTTTGGTTTGCAATGCCAGATCATCATTTGAGAGTGGTTAGCTTTCAATGCCTGACTGTCCTGACCTGTTAGTCAAACTTCCTTCTCTTTAGCAATATATATACCAAACCTGTTTAATGTCCAGCTATGTTACACCTATAAAATTACCAGCCTCTATATTCAAGGTAAAACATTTAATTTTTGTATTGTTCCTGTGGTCAGTTAATTTGCCCTTTTATTTACATAATTTCCTATCTAAAACCATAATTTGACATTTATATCCCTCTCTAGCTTGGAATCAGCTTAATTTCTCCCTGACACTCTTTGTGGCTTCTTATTCACCCACCTCTTCTCTATTTTGTTCCTGTTTTGCTGGTCAATTAAACTATAAGGCCATTTCTTTTTTATAAAACCTGATATTTTGCTTGTACCTTACATTCCACAATCTTTTCCATAGTTATTTTTATTTGATTAAACTAAGTTTCCAGAGAGCAATTTCCTTATATATGCTATTTTGTATCTTCTCAATGCATTGCATTCCACGATATTTCATTCAGATTTATCTAACCAAACAAATGAAGTCAAAGAAGGGTTACAGCCTTTGTGCTACTATTAATGTGTTTTAAATTATGGGAAATTCCACAAAGGTATGAATACATTTCTTCTTTTTCTGTACTCACACTATCAATAGTTGTGTATCATCTATGCAGAAAAAATTTTAAAGCTATAAACTAGATTTGCCTATTTTTCATCTTCCTAAACAAGAAATTTCATGTATTTTATATACTTGAAATTACTATAAATATATGAACATAAAATTCTATATTCATGACATCTATTTTTTTTTTTTTGGTATCAGGGATCGAACTCGGGTCTTTGTGCTTGCAAGGCAGGTGCCGGAACCACTGAGCTAAATCCCTGGCCCTTCATGATATCTTACTGATTGCATGTTTTAGGTTCTGGCTTTTTTTATTAAAAATTATGTTTGTGAGATTCATCCACATTTTTGCATGAAGTTGTGAATTATTTTTTGTCTTATCTAATATATCTTCCATGAATATACCTCAATTTATATATATATATTTACCTGTTAATGATCCTTTATTTTGCCCTGTATTTGGCTCTTATGAAGATTCATCAGCATACTTGTTCAAGTATTTTTGTGTACATGTGTCCATATTTCTTATAAATATAAACCTAAAAGTTAAATTACTGGATTACTGAGTTATGTACATGATCAAATTTGCGTATAAGGCCAGGGTCTTTAAAGACAGTTTTACAATTTATGCTTTCAGTAGTAGTTTCCTGTTGTTCCACATTCTCATCAAAATTTAGTATTTCTAGTTATCTTAATTTCTGTGCTTCTGGCAAATAAGTAATTGTATCTCTTTATAATTTTGCATTTCTTTCCTTATTAACATGCAGGAATTATAGATATAAATCAATGCTCATAGATTTTGCAAACTATCTTCTACTACTTTCTTTTTTTCCTTTAAGTATGTTTTTGAGGTAGAAAAATGTTCATAAATATTGATATTTTACTTTATGGTTAGTGTTGCATTTGCAAAATTGGATGCATTTTTATTTACTCAAAGGTTATAATGTATTTTTTCATGTTATATTTTAGAAATTTTATTGTTTCACTGTTGGCACTTACATATACAATCAACTTGGATTTGCTTTCTCTATATGGCAAGAGGTATGGTTAAAATTTAATCCAATACTCTCTATAAAAAATGCCATTTCTCAAGTCCTCTATATTGCTATATTGACATTGCTGAAAGGACACTTATTTTCCTCCAAGCTATAACAGCGATGATAAGATTTACTTTACTGTAGGAAACAAAAATAAAACATATATGTTTGAAAAAATGAATTTCAAAGCACTAGACACCAAGTAATGAAAGAATGATCCCTGAAGTGTAGGAAAGAGACAAGGTGAGTCCTTCAATGATCAGGGACTACCATTTGAGAGTTTGCACAGTCAGATGAGGAGGGGAACCCAGTGGATCTTGTGAGTTGAGGACTTAAACTGCGACCCTCACAGAGGGCACTTAGCTCAGCTAAGTACAGATCAGTGTACATTTGTAATGAAACAACCTAAAACCGGGGAAGGAATCATCCAAACTGATTAGAGGAAATACCTTTCAGTCCTCAGAAAGGACAAGATCATTGTGTTTCTACCAACAAGACTGGAAAACATCAAAATTGGTGGATTACTGTGTAGGGCACTCAATCTTGAGGAGTAATTAATGATTAGTTAAATGTTGGCCTGTTTTCACTGAACAAATCTTCATATTGAAGAGTAATTAATGATTAGTTAAATGTTGGTCTGTTTTCACTGAACAAATCTTAAAGGAGAACACAAGATCAAATGGTAGTTACTTTCTTATTGCTGGGACAAAATGCCCAATACTCACAAATTAAAGGAAGAAAGGTTTATTTTAGCTCACAGTTTGTAGTGGTTTTAGTCCATAATCAGCTGACTCCAAGGCAGAGCAACACAGCAGAGGAGAAACAGCTCATGGTAAGCCAGGCAGGAAGAAGTGAGACTTCCTTTTTCTTTCCCTTTTCATTCTATTCAGGCTATGGGTTCAAGCCTATTGGTTGGTGATGCCCACACCCAGGATAGGTCTTCCCTCTTCAGTAAGCCCATCATCCACAAACAGAATTGAGCTAAACTCATCAGTGGACTAATCAGTTATCATACACTCATGATTAAATCACCCCCAAAAGCCCCACCTATGAACTCAAGTCTTTGTGTGGAAATCTGATATAAATCATAACAAATGCATTCCAAATACCTTAGCTGTATCCCAGGACAAAACTTCAGAATATTTATATAAATTCAAAAAATATTCAGTACTCAACATGATAAAAAGCTCATAGCATCCAATTTAAAAAATTACAGGGTCCAGATAGAAGCAGGAAATATGACTCTAAGTAGTAGAACAACTCATCAATTGAAAGCATACCAGAATTTATACAGATGTTAGAATTACAAAGAAATTAAAATTATTATAACTGCATTCTATATGTTAAAAGTTAATATAGATATAGAAAGTACTAAAATACTTTTAAATTTTAAAAGATAAAACTGCAATGTTTAAGATGATAAATATGTAGATTATATATTGCAGAAGAAAACAGACTTGATAACATGGCAAAACAAACCAGTGAAAAGGAAAAAGGAAAACATATACTAATACAAAAATAAATTTAAAAAAAACACAAATCCACAAACTGTAGTAAAAATAATATCAGTGAACTGTGAAAAAATCAAGCAGACTAACATATGTGTAATTCAAATCCCTGAAGAAAGGAAGAGCTGCAAAAATTATTCAATGAAATAAAAGCTAAAAGTATTCCAACTTACTTTTAAAATAACAACACAGATTCAAGAATCTCAGTGAAACAAACACAAGAAACAGGAAGAAGAACATGACAAGGCATATCAGAATCATCAACTGTCTGTGATCAATAATAAATAAAAATGTTTTAAAAATCAGGAGAAAAAGATAATGTGTAAAGGAATGATGATAAGGAGAATAGATTTCCTATCAGAAGCAATGTAGATGAAAATAAAAACAATAATTTGAAGTAATGAATGAAACAACAGTTTTTGTGATAAGGAAAAGAGAAAGAAAATGGAAAGCAATGTTGATGAAAAAACACTGTAAGAAAAAATTTTGCCTGATTTTAACTATTATATAACTGCAACAATCATGATTGTATGATATGATGGTGTTACAGATATACAGAAAAACTGGACAGAATAACTCCAAAATATCATCATGCATGTATTTCCTTTTGAAAAAGTTGCAAAAGTCTTTTAATAGAGGAAAGAAAGTCTTTTCAATAAAAGTGCTAGAAAAGTTGAGCTTTTATACCCTTAACCACCCCAAAAATGACAAAGAGAGAAAAAGGTCAATTAAAAAATATTAAATTAAATTCAAATATGCAGAAAAATATAACTAATGAAACCTAAAATGGAAATCAATGAACAACAAGCAAAAATGAAAAAAACACCTCCTCAAAACAAAAAACAAAACAAAAATGAATTTTATAGTTAAATATGAGTTTCATTTTTATGTTCCAGACTATTATTGTTTTATTATATTGTTTCACTTATTTTTATTTTTTCTTTCATTTTTCCGTTTATTGATTTAATGAAGCTGGAGATGGAATTCAGGGTCTTACATGTGTTAAACATGCATTATACCACTAAATCACAACTTGAGACTTGTTTTCTTTTTAAAGTCCTGATTAGTTTGGCTAATTGCTAGGCATTTTCTTTAGAAAGTTTTATATGTAAATGTTGGATGTTTGTCTTTTGATGAGAATTAAGTTTTGTTTTCAGAAGGTAGTCTAGGCAGATCATCTCTAATTCTAAAGAATTAAGATTATATAAGAATGCACTCACTCTTGTCAGAATGTTTTATTATTTTACTCTTTCCCTGGAGGGTAAGAGATTAAACGATAATTTAGTGTTTGCCAGAACCCTTCACTAACAGCAAAAATATCTCTACTTCTGAGATTATTGAAAGTTAATTTACCGTCTTAATTTTTCAGTCATTAATTTTGCTTCCATAATTGTTACAAATTCCAGGATCACTGTGTTTTACTTCTCTGTTATTCTAGATTGTACATCCTTAATACTTTGGTATCTCTCCTTTTTTTGTGGTTGATTAGCTTTTTGGTTGTTATTGGGATAAGGATTTTTTTATGGTTCTCCATTGCCAGAAGTGAAATTTGCTTGATGAATTTATAATTCTTTTTGATTTAGAAAATAAGAATATGTAGAGTAACAATAGAAAAAAATATAGTCATCAACATTTTTATTAATGTCCTTTCATCTTTTGTTACAGTCAGAACTCCCCTTTCCTTTCATTCCCTCTCAGTTTACTTACTCCTTTTCTACCCAGTATCCTCATTTTTTTAATTACTTACTAAAATGTGTACAAAAGGAAAGACACACCAAGATACACCAACCCACAAATACTGAATATACAAAATATCCTTTCGATGTTAATATTCAATGTAATAGAGATATTTTAATCAGTTTTCTGCATAAATTTATTATGGGACTAGGGAATATGAGCATGCTTGAACTTTTTATGGGAACTGCTTCTGTTGCATTAGAAAAACCTTAAAGTAATATTCTGGACACTTTAAAAAAAATAACATGAGTTCTTTGCAGGTAACAATACACAATATAATAAAATGTAGCAACATATGTGCACTTATGTATGGTAATGTCTCTCTATATAATAAAATGTTTTTCCATTAGGTGCCCAGTGTAATTCTTTTCTCCTTTTCCTTTGCTTTGTTTTTGAAAGAGCATTATAGCTAAAAACTCCTGGGAAATACTAGCAGAAAAGAATTAATGGAAGCAGAAGGTATATTACTTATTTGTTTGTGATACTAAGCAGCTAATATTCTGGAATACCGTATTCTTGAAATCAGCTTCTGGGAAATGGGAAAATAATACACAGTGGAAGAAGAAATCCAATATTCCCTATTCATGGCAATAAATAGTGAGATGGGATGTAACTCACTTTGTGTTGGTTAATACACAGAGACTGACTAAATTGGGAGAATATCAGATTGATGTGCAAATGTTAGGAAAATAACAGAGGGAGGATGATTGCATTAGATCTTCTCAAAATAATGAAAGTTTGATAAACTGAAGTAGGAAATATGCAGTATGAACTACAGTCATGGAAAGGTATCTGCATAAGAAAAAATTTGGAAGTCAGGAAATGTAGACTATGAAGAGACTGGTGAAAAATCTTATATGACTTAACAGCTTATATTTAGATGTCCTCTCAAAGCCTCATGGCCTCAGAAGAAGGGCTTTCACTCATGGCTCAGTAAAGGGTGAATAAATATAGATTAAGGATATGTGATAACTAAATTAGTATACTAATTGGTTTAGCATAATTCTGGATATGAATAATAGGAAGTTCCATCCTAGGTGTGGGTGCCTCCAACCAATACATTTGTAGCCTGAATGGAACTAAAGGGAAGGGAGGCTTGGTGGTTTACTGCCTCCTGCCTGCCTGCCATGGACTATTTCTGCTTTTCCATACCCCTCTACCATGCTACCCTGCTTTGGAGTCAGGCAACTTTGGACTGGAACCTGTATAAATTGAGTTAAAATAAACCTTTTGTTCTTTAACTTGTGGTTGTTTGATATTTTCTCCCAGCAACAAGAAAAGTGATTAAGATATTACTGTAAAAGAGTAATGTAGAAGATATGACAGGGAAGAAACATTGGCTGGCCAATTGTATAAGGTAAATTATGATTGCCTATATTTGCATAATATAGAGTCATTGAAATTTTTTAAATATTTTAGTCACTTTTTTCATCACTGAGACACAATATCCACACCTACAATTTAAAGGAAGGGAAGCTTATTTTGTTTCACAGATTTTAGAGGATTCATGCCATAGCCAGCTGGCATCAAGGCAGGAAGGGCATGATGGAAGTGTCTGGCAAAGAAAAGTGCATCATGCCATAGTTTCCAGGAAGCAGACTGAGAGCAGAAAAGCCAGGAGGGGAGATATAGCTTCCACATTGACACCCCTAGTGACTCACTTCTCTAGACAAGACCCTGTCTCTTAATAGCAAGTCAGTTACTCCCATAATTCAGTTGTCCTCCAGAAGCTCCACTTCTGAATACATGAGGCTTTTGGAAGGCATTCTACATCTAAATGACAACACCAAGAAACTGGATATTAAATAGATACTTATACCAGACAGGTTAGACTCTGAAGTCTATCACCAAGTGAGGACCACTCAACTTCTCCTCTGTCTTACAAAGCACATAAAATTTGAACCTTTCCACAATATGACATCCTCCAACCACCTTTAAAGCACAATGTCCACAAATTTCTAATAATGAATATGATTTTTGATTTTACATATAGTTTCCTAAGCTATGGCTATTAGTTGGAGTTGTATCTACTTATTATGCCCTATAGTCTTCAAAACATTCTCATGGAAGCACAACTCTAGAAAATCTTAGGGGACCTATTGTAAGATATAATGGGACAGCATGCTTATTGAAGACTATCTGATAGGCAAAGAAATAATTTATCAAGTAAGAATTGATGACATCAGCATAAGACACTGATACCTTTTCAGATTGTTTCTGTGTTTTAGGTGGGACTGTTAGGGAACAATCTGAGATAGAATTGGACAGCAAGAGATTTATTGGTGGTTAATACCAATAACAGAAGGTTAAGAGTATGATTAGGCAAGACCAAAGCAGATTGTGATACTGTTCTGACAAACAGTTGTTTGTCCAGCTGGCGGCCTCCAGAAAAGAAATTGCCTACTAGATGGATCCTAGTGTAGAAAAATCCAGAATATAATCCTTCCACTACATAATTCATCTCAGAACTTTCTCATAAACATATGGTCATGATTCAAAAGGAAAGTGGATCACAAAGGCAATCACAACTAGAAATTATCAGTAACCTGAACTTTCTGTAGCTGAATAGTAAAAAAAAAATTTAGGGGAGAACCAAGTAGCACCATTCCAGTGATAACACAGCAGACTGTGTGTGTGTGTGTGTGTGTGTGTGTGTGTGTGTGTGTGTATGTGTAAGCATCTGCATATGCACATGTCTGTATATCATGTTTGCTGTTAAGGAATTTAGGATAATATTTACCTTACACATTGAAGTGTAATGAAGTCAAAGTATCATGGGAATAATCTTTCAGCTTGTGAAACAAAACCTTTTTTGCTCCTTAGAATGTACATTTGATTTCATGGGGACTTAGTTCTGAAGAATAATCCAAGTAATGTAATCCAATCCAAATCAAACCAAAGCTTCACTTGATAGATCTGGATGTTTTCCATACCTTCTTTTCTTTTCTTTTTCTTCTCTTCTTCCTGTTCTTCCTCTCTTCCTCTCTGTCTCTCTCTGTCTCTCTTTGTCTCTCTGTCTCTGTCTCTGTCTCTCTCTCTCTCTCTCCTTCCCTCCTTTCCTTCCTCCCTCCATCCCTACCTGCCTCCCTCCAGTATTGAGGAATGAATGGATTGAACCTAGGTCCTTCTCATGAAGCTATATCCCAAGCCCATTTTATTTTGTTATTTTTTGTTTGGAAAAACTTTATTTCAGTGTAATTAGATATTAATACAGAAAATAGTTTTTAAGCAGTCTTCTATGAAAGAATGCAGCAAAATTTCATAACAAATTAATTAAAGAATAACATTAGTTAATACACTGTGTACCATAATATTAAAAGGATGGTCAAAATGTTAGAGTAAAAGTCATAAACAAAAAAGACTCTTACAAAAAGAAACAAATAGGTAATAACACAAAACTTTCTTTTCAATAAACTAAGAGGACCTAGTGGTATAAATTAAACAAATTAACATATACATTGAAATATTTTTGAAAGCACAAAATATATCATTTGGGGAAATATTAGAACTTCTCCCTACTTCCTATTTCTCTATCTTCTTTTTTTCACATTCTGTTTAACATTTAATAGAAACTATGTGCAAAAAATTTGTACTGTATTTTATATAACATAGCCACTGCAGAAATTTGCATAGATTAGAAGGAAGGTTAAGGAGGGCCCAGTCCTGTGGGATATTTTCTCAGAACATGAAAGTCAGAGTTCAGTGGGGGAAATGGGTTCAGACAACCAGATTAAGTAGATGCTAAAAAAAACTATTTGGGCAGATAACCAGACTCTGGGACCACTGATATTTCAAAGGTGCCATTCTTTTTTTTTTTTTTTAGAATAGGAAAAATGTATTAAAACAAAGAAAGCTTCTGCCTAAGAGAGACAGAAAGGGGACCGGAAAGTGGGTTACCCCAAAGTGCCATTCTCAAGCACAGCCCTCATCTAGTCATCTATGTGGATTCTTGCTTGTGACTTAAGAAATACCATTCCTAATATTTCTTTCCTATTAAGCTAAGTCTTAAATATTCATTCAGTCCCAGACATAGGGATAACCTCTCCACCTTTCCCAGAATACTAAGAAACCCACAACTTTTGGACACTACTGATCCAATCTCTCCAATTTTATTCCTTATTTACAATTTCAGTTTCTCACGCTAGAGAAAAAATACAGCACTATTTTATTTTATTTTATTTTATTTTATTTTATTTTATTGAAGCAGGATCTTTCTAAATTGCCCAGGCTGGGCTTGAACTTGGAGTCTTCCTGCTTCTGTGTCCCAGAATGCTGGAATTACAAGCACATACCCATCACACCTGAATAGAAGTTTTCTTTTATTACTATATTAGGATAGTTGATTGTAAATTGTCTTATTTTATTTTCATAGGCAAAATTAATTTCTCACATGATGAATAGACATTCTACTCACAGAGAAAAGATTTTGCTTGAGCCTTGAGTCTTGTGACTCAATTATGACTGAACTTGTTTTTGAATTAGGGAGAAACACACAGAGAACAGCAGAAAATACAGAAGTTCAAAAGACTGTAGCAAAGGCTGTTGGCAATGAAGTGATAGCCTCAAATTGTCATAAAAGATTATTTTTTATACTAGTTGATTATTTTGCGGTATGAAAATTGATTGCACTAGATGCTCCAAATAAGGTCAAATTTGGATTCACCTTAAAATTAGATTATTCTATTCTTTGAGAACAAAAATAATCAATAAATTTTAACCATATTGAAATTGATGGTAGGATGTTCACTTTTTTTGGTGTCTTACCACTGAACATTTGCCTGAAATAACTACTCACCCATGTGTTCCCCATTTTCTTTCATGGCCACAGTTAATAAGCTGCCTATGACAAAGCAGATGGGTGGAAACTCTGTGCCTATGGATGGTTACTACTTGATCACTCACTCTTATTCTATTCCTCTAAATTGGAAATGAGACTGTGGGTGTTAAATCTATGGGTACTGCAGTGTGCACGTGATACTTTATAGAAAAAAATGAATTCCAGAGAATTTGGTTACACATGGGCAATTAAATATTGTAGATCATCAAGTTTGTCCCAGTTGGTACTCTTTGTTCTAGAATAATAATTAAAAGGTCACTCTTTCGCTCTCAAAAGTGTCCTTGTTTGCATAGTACATTATTTTATCCCTTTGATTCTACAGACAATCATGCATTTCCTTTGCCCTTAATTGTCAAGTTACTTGCTCTTCCATAGGGGAAAATACACTCCATGATCTGTTCAAGATCATATTAGATTTTAGTGGTTGGATCATATCAGATTTTAGTGGTTGGAAACTGCCTCTCTTTCATTTTGTTGTTGTTGTTGTTCACACTCATAAGGCTTCATATCTGGTCAACACTGTACTGTAATGGTCTGGGTTGACCAGTATGGTAGAGAATTGAGAATAAACTTGAACCGAACCCTAATAAGTGGAATCTAAGAAAATGAGGAATATACAATTAATAGAAAAGAGGAAGGGAAAAATATAGGTGTAAAGGGAGGATGACAGGAAAGTGCATGTGATCAACATGTGTTTTATGCATGTATAAAATACCACATTGAAACCCAATATTTTATAAAATTAATATGCACTAGTAAAATACATTTTTTACTTGGTACTGGGGATCAAACTTGGGACCTTGTGCTTGTGAGGCAGGCGGCAGAACCACTGAGCTAAATCCTCTCCCCTAGTAAAATACATTTTAAAAATTTAAAGAGAGAAAGTGTGCTTCTCACAAAGTATTAAGAATAGCAGAAGTAATAGATCAAAGGATAATAGGAATCTACTGAAACATGACAGCTTGTCTGTTATGGCCTGATATTGGATTATGTTTCCATTGTATTGCCTGACATTTTCCAAGGGTTCTGAGATTCCATTTCAGGTCTAAATAAAGATTCCTCTAGACAGGCTTTTATTTTCTCCAAATATTTAGATAAGCATCTAGTCTTAGGCTAATTCTACCATTTTAATTACCACACTGTTCTTAATATGTTTGTTAGTTTACTCTGTAAGATATTTTTGATAGTGTCTGACATATTGTTTACTGGAGCATCAATAAATATTGTAGTGATTACTACACAGTTTTATTATTTATAGTTTCACATTTTGGAGAGGAACCTACTTTTAATTACAAGTAGCAAATAGATATTCTTTCCTTTCCAGGTTTTCCTGCCCCATACTTGAGTAAACTTGAGGATAATAATTCTAACCATTTAGAAAAACACAAGAAATTATCTTTGCAAAAGACAAATTAATAAAGGAGATGTTGGTGAAGTTGTCTAAAACAGTCACCATTTCACATAGACACAAAAGTAAAATAACAATAATGTTTAGTGCATGTGCTTAACTAGTGGTTGGGAAGAAAAAACAGAGAAAATAAAAATACAGTCAATTTTTATTGACTTGTTCCAACTGACTTGTTCCACATCTTAGAATGGAAGGAGCAAAACCTGTTTATTTGGAGATGAGCTAGAGTATTTCCTTTCTTCTAAGGGAAAGACAGAAAAAATTTTGAAGGCATCCATGGATCAATATATTTGGTGTAGATTGTTTTGCTGCCTCCATCTAGCAGTGCCATGACATCCAAACAATTTGGGGATAGTAGAGATGTGACACATACATCCTTTTGCTTCTGTTTTTAGTAGTTTAGTAAATGAATTGATGGTCAATTTTGGTCATGCAAGAACCAGATATCAACATAGAATTAAATGTGCAAGAGTTTTACTGTAGGAAAACTTTCTGAGAATGATGGTAAGAAGCAATAGGTGCACTCTAGGACAATCTTTAAATGACAGTGTAGTCTGGTCCTGGAAAAGAAGAGAGTGAAAGAAGGACAATGACCCAGGTGTAGTGGTACACACCTGTAATCCTAGTACTCCTGCTGAGGCAAGAGGATTGCCACGAGTTCAAGGCCAGCTTGAAGTACACAACAAGACACTGTCTCAAAAAATGAAAAGAAGCACAATGATACTTGGAGACAATGTCCTAACCAGAACAGCGCTTCTCACCCGCGTAGGCCTGTTTGGGTGCCTGTTGCCCATCTCCAGATTTCTCACTGTGCTTAGTTATGGGCTAGGAGCAGTCTGGGGGAGAGTAGCTTTATCAACAATGTACTGTTGGTTTCTGAATTTGTGGCAGGTGTAAGCTTTCAGGTAACCATTCTCTTTAGCAGACCTCATTTTGAGGGAGAGCTGAGTGCTCCATAGGCATGTTGCCACAAATAAGTTTCAAACTTCATAATCTCTTCAACTCTCATTTTTAATCTAGAAAACCTTAATTTTCCCTATCCAGATATTCTCTTAGATAAAAGGAAAAAGTGAACTAAAAAAGCCCATATCTAAATTCAAAGGTATGTCTAACATCAAAAATTGAGAAATGTTCATTATGAACCGGAGATGATCCTTAATGTTTGGAAGGGCTCCCCTGTGAACACAGAAAATATTGGCCTGCAACTATGTTTTACCAACCCTTTTACTTAATCTTAGTTATCTATTTAAACCTAATAAATGGTGACCCCAGTCTTCTTATCTCTAAACCCTTCCCAGATACCCTGTAATGTCTAATAATGTGACCAGCAAACAGTTCTTGGGACAAAACTGAACCTTGATTGACCTTCTTTAATTTCTCCTATCAAATCTCTAGACTTCTTGCTTCCTCAGTATTCATCTGGGAGTTGCTCTCATACAGGGATGTTTAAAAATCTGCTATTATATTAACCCTTCTTCTGATTAATCTTTTTTGATTTTGCTTTTGGTATTGCTTTTTGTGGTTAATTGCAAATAGCCCTTTCTTCCCTGCATGGTTTGCTAGTGGTAAAATACATGTTTTTTTCTTTTTTTGGAGGGAGTTGTTTGTTTGTTTGTTTGTTACATGATCTCACTATGTAGTTCAGGCTGGCCTTGAACTCTCAGCAATCCTCCTGCCTCAGCCTCCTGCATGCTGGGATTACACGCACCTGCCATTACATCTGATTTAAAATGTGCCTTCCTAAAATCTTTGGGATTTTCCTATTTAACAATTTAGTCCCTATAATATGAAAGATATATTTCTACTTAAAGGATCCCCTGTAAATTATAGGGACAAGTCCAGTCTTCAATCTGACTTGAAACCAGCAAAACAGAGAAACTACCTGCTTATTTCACAGCTAGGTGAGTAATGGAGGAAGTATTTTTTTTTCTGGTTTCTGGAGACTTCTTAGGCACTTAAAAAGTTTCAGTTTCTTCAAATTTTTATGTAAGAAAATTTGAGAACTAAAAACATAATGGCATAGTTGGAAGATGGTAGAATAATTCAAAGAATTTTATTTTATACAATGTATCTGTGTGTTCCTATTCCCAATACTCTGTTGAAGAAAAAGATCTAAAACCTATAGCACTTTTTATACTTATTTGTTATAAATGCAAACTTGGATGGAAAATTTAGATTTAGCATTTTATATTAGTTTAACCACTGAATCAGATGGCAGCTTGGAGGCAAGACCCCTGGGATGTTGCATTAGTTTCTTTAATTACTTCCTGGGTTTGCATATTTTATCACAGAACTGTGGTTGGACCAGTTACAGGACTCCATTTACCAAATGGAAAACAAAGTGCCAGGCACAGGAATTCAGGAACTGGGGAGGGTCTGGCAGGATCAATTCAAGAATGCAGGTGTTGTTGGATACTAGGCAGGTTATTGGATGGGAATTTAGAAAGCAGATCAAAACAAAATATGAAACCAGTTAATAAACTAGAAGCAGATGGAGAGGAATTCAGGTTCAAAAGTTGGCTCAGAGGAGCCAAAGAAGCAGCCATAGATTTTGACGTTTATTTTTGGTTATTGTAAATGAAATAGAGAAGACTGTTAAAAAGAAAAGATGAAGAAAAGTAAAAAGGAGAGGAAACATTGTGATTTCTTGGTAATATAATAATAACTACCTAATTGTTGAGCATTTATGTGTCAAGAGCTCTGCTAAGAGCTTTACATACATTAATTACTTAGTTTCAATTCAACTCTGCGGTTTCTATTTTATTGGTACAGTTTTGAGATTCTCTGGTCTGTGGTGGTTCAGAATACCTTCTCTAGAAACTGATTAGCTGTTTTTTTAAATACTGGTTCTCACTTACTAGCTGTGGTTCTTGAGCTAATTAATTAACCTCTTATTGGGTTGTTGCAAATATTAAATGAATTAGTATGTGTAACTTACTATAATACTATATACTGAGCTCTCAATAATTCATATTTCTTATTTTACACATGTGGCAATCAAGGCTCAGAGTTTAACTTGAAAAACCAAGTTTGTGATTTCCCTTGCCCCTATGCACCCCAAGTCATTTAAACCAGTATTATGTACTCTTTTTCACATGCATGGAAGTCATGGAAAGATCACAGCTAAAAAGCATGAGTTATTTACAGAGTTGTGCACTGACTCTATAACGAGTTTGGGAGTTCAAATGTCTGAACTTTGAATAAAGGCTAAATGAAGGACAGTGGAAAAGGCACAGATGAGTTGCAGAAGTGGCAACTGATGTCTGATTTCATTTACTTTATTAGTAACAGATAAATCACACCACTACCTGATCTGTGTATGTACACCTGTTCTCTCCTTTAGTACTATTTGTTTTGTGATAGTTGTGTGTTGAAGGTGTTTTGGTGACCATTAATAACTTTCGTTGTGATGCTCTACCTTTCACACAAATAGTCATTAAATTCCTTAAGTGTTTAGGAAAAGCACCAAGATATACTTAGTGCAAAAATTGAGACCTTAAATGATTTCAGCAGCTGGACACATCACATAATTAGAAGTGGCCAGGTATAAAAGATAATAGCAAGTCAGCAGTTTATTTGGTAATCTCCAGAGCATAATTATATAATCTAAACCAACAACTTTCCCGTGTAGGAATGAGAGGGCGTGCTTCAGATATTCAGAACTATCCTGAAGTACTTATTTTTTAGATGCACTATACTCTGATTTTCTTCAATGATTGATCTAATTAAAGAAAATACTCTGTCAAGCAAAACCAGATTTTCACTTTTATTTTTGAGTATGAAAGACAATAGAAGAGATTCATAGAACATAAAAAAATTGAACTATTTTATTCTTCATCAGTCCTGATTGATTTCTGGAAAGATAGAACTACAATTTTTAAAACATTAATTTTATTGGTACATGTTAGATATACAATATAATGACATTCTTCATTGGAAATTTGCACCTTTACATGATCTCTTGGTTCTTATTTTTTCCCCATTCCCCGCCCTCCCTTCAACCCATCCATCCCTTCCAATTTACAAAGACTTTGTTTCCATTTTTTCATTTTCTCATATTAATTCCATTCCCTTCTTTCTTTTCTCCTACCCCTCCCACTTCCCCTTCCCCTTTGCACCTTTTGTTCCTATTTCATGTTATCTATTATACCTTTTAGTCCTTATTTATGCTTTCAGTTTCTTACACTAGAGAAACTATTTGGTATTTACACATCTGTGTCCTATTTATTTCCCTTAAGAGTACTGCCTCAATGTGCTTCCATTTAGCTATAAATGTCTCTAATTTCTCATTTTTTAATGGCTGAGTAGTACTCCATTTTATATATAAAAAAACAACAACACATTTTCTTTATCCAGTCTCCAGTTGATGGGCAATTGGGCTGCTTCTGAGTTTTAGCTACTACAAATTGTGCTGCTATGAGCATGAGTGCACATATATTCCTGTGGTATGAATCTTTTAATTCTTTGGGGAAGATACCCAGCAGGGGAATAGCTGGGTCAAATGGGACCTCTTGCCCCAGTTCTTTGAGGTATCTCCATACTGATTTCCACAGTGCTTGAACCAGTCTACACTCCCACCAGCAGTGGATCAGGGTTCCTCTTTCCCCGCAGCCCTGCCAGCATTTGTTATTGGTTCATTTCATGATAGCAGCCATTCTTTCTCGGGTGAGATGGAATTTCAGTGTTGTTTTCACTTGCATCTCTCGAATAACCAGTGAATGAACATTTTTTCATATATTTATTTGCTGCCTTTAATTCTTTGTCTGAGAAATGTCTGTTCATTTCAGATGCCCATTTTAAGACTGGGTCTTTAAATTTGGGAGGTCTGATTTTTTAGAAATTCTTTGTAGATTCTAGATTGTAGACTTTTGTCTGAGAAACAGAAGGTGGAAATTTTTTCTCACATTGTAGATTTCTCTTCACACTGTTAGTGGTTTCTCTTGCTGTGCAGAAGCTTTTGAATAAGAAGAGATCCCACTTGTTGATTGTTTGTGCTAGTTCACAAAAAACTGAGGTTTTGTTCATAAAATCTTTTCCAACACCAATGTCTTCAAGAGTTTTACCCAACCTCTATTCCAGCTGGTTCAGCATTTCTGTTTTTATATTTAGATCTTTAATGTATTTTGATTTTGGTTTAGTGCATGGTGAGAGATATAGGTCTTCTTTTAATCTTTGGCAAGTTGAACCTCAATGTTTCCAGCACCATTTATTAAAGAGGCTATCTTTCCTCCAGTGAGGGTGTTTGGCTCCTTTGTGGAAGATGAGGTGGCTGAGCGCGTCTGGAGTTGTTTCTTGAACTTCTAATCTGTTCCACTGGTCCTCAGGTCTGTTTCTTTGCCAGTACCATGCTGTTTTTATCACAGTAGGTTTGTAGTATAGTTTCCAGTTGGGGGTTGTGATACCTCCTGCCATGTCTCTGTTGCCTAGAATTGCTTTTGCTATTCTAGGTCTCTTCTTGTTTTAAATGAATTTTTGGATTGTTTTCTCAAGGTCCATGAAGTATGCTGCTGGAATTTCAATTGGGATTACATTGAATCTACATAGCAGTTTTGGAAGTATAGCCATTTTCACTATGTTGATTCTTCCTACCCAGGAGCAA
Organism: Heterocephalus glaber; assembly: GCF_053883595.1. NCBI lineage: Eukaryota > Metazoa > Chordata > Mammalia > Rodentia > Bathyergidae > Heterocephalus > Heterocephalus glaber. The sequence continues at coordinate 21,522,635 of NW_028258145.1, read as the reverse complement.
GGGATGTTTTCCATTTTCTGATATCATCTTCAATCTCTCTTTTCAGAGTGCTACAGTTTTCAGAGAAGAGGTCTTTGATTTCTTTTGTTAGGTTAATTCCTAGGTATTTTAGCTTTTTGTATGCTATTATGAAAGGAATCATTTGCCCTATTTCTCTATCAGTGAGTTTGTTGTTCATGTAGAGGAAAGCTATTGATTTTTGTGTATTGACCTTTTATCCAGCTACTTTACTGAATTTGTTTATTAAGTCTAGAAGACTTTTGGTGGAGTTCTTGCATCTTCTATATAGCATATCATCTGCAAATAATGACAATTTGACTTCATTTCCTATCTTTAGTCCTTTTATTTCTTTCCCTTGTCTAATTGCTGTGGCTAATGTTTCCAAAACTATATTGAATAGGAGTGACTATAGTGAACAGTCTTGTCTTGTTCCTGATTTTAGTGTGAAGGATTTCAGTTTTTGACCATTTGGTATGATATTGGCTGTTGTTTTTTCATAGATGGCTTTTATCAGATTGAGGTAGAGATCATCTATTTCAATTTTGTAGCTAGAACTACAATTTGACTTTGTAACTTATGATGTATATATGATGCAGATATGATGTAGATAACTTATGATGCACCTATGATGTGCCTGTTGCTTCTCCAGGAACCAATGATAAAGCAGAGACCGAGGATGCCTTGCTGTTGGTGGCCTATATTCTCTTATGGGAAGAGAGAAGGAAAAAATAGAAATGAGCAATATAGTGTCTATTCAGAGAAGAATGAAACAGAGTAAGGAGGGAGGGCATGTAAAATGTCTAAGTTATTTCACACAGAGTAGATAAGAAGTTATCAGAAATGAAATGCAATTTGAGTAGAGACTTGTAGGAGTAAGGAAGTCAGTGATGAAACTTCTGGGGGAAGAGAATTCTAACCAACGGGAACAGTATAAATCCAGTAGAAAGGCTGAATTCCTATTCAAGGAACAGTAAAGAGACAAATTATTTGATTTCATATTATTCATTTATGTAGACTATTAGAAATGGCTACTATTATAATGTTCCAATATTGACCTGATTGTCTTTTGTTTCACAAAGGATTTAGGAAAGATTCTGAATGATTAGTAGACACTAACCGAATGGTTCCAAATACCACACCATCACTTTCATCAATCTCTTTATCAAGTTAATATGAGGTTTACTTTATGTTATAAAGAAAATATTGTACGTTACTAGACCAATGAATCATGAGTGACATTCCTCCGCTGAATGTTCGTGACTGTGAAAGATTGCATTAGATTACCACAACTAATATTTTCATAATTTCATGTTTTTATATGTAACATAGATAGCTCTAGTAACAAATTAACGGCGGTTTTGGAAACCGTATTTTTGTTAGTTGAAACAACCTAGTTGAAACATTCACCTTTGGTTCAACAGTAGAGGTTAAAGTACAAGGTCCTTAACAATAGATGGCAGCAGTTCATTAATCTTCTCACAGGCAAATTTTCCCCCACAGACCTTGAACTATAACACATAAAACCCCTGCCTAGGCAAGTGTAGCTTCTGTCTTTGATATTGTTCACATATATACTTAGCACTGATCTTGTTTTTCTTAGCACTGTTCTCAATCAAGATGACCTAATATTTTTATCCTGAAGACAGCTGATACCTTTGGTTATCTGTAGCTTTTGATATAATTGAGAAACATTGGTTATTTATTCATGGGTCTCAAAACCTTTAAATTCTAAAGGTCTCAAAGTGGGATATGAGTTTGAAAATTATTAGAGCTTGAAATCATAAAGCCATAGAGTTTCACATGAGAAAGTGGACATCAACCATATGCTTCAAACCTATATTTGATGCTTGTAAATGAAAGTTTATTTATTAATCTGTATATCCACTGAAAATATGCAAAGTGTCTTCTGACCTGAGTGATATATCAGGAGAGAATATATTTACATAAAAGCCCAGAGAACTGCATGGGACAGACATTTTGGATGGCCAGAAATGATGCTTGCTTACAGAGCTAAAAATCCCCAATGGAAACAACTGCTCCTCTATAAACTCTTCAAAATAAATTTTGGAGGGAAAGATTTAACCTTGGGGAAAGTAGAATCAAGAAAACAAGAGTAATATTGGTAATCAGACAGAATGGTACTTTGAAGTACTTCTTCCAGTGTTTGAACTAGTAAGGTATTATAAAGATGCTTCTTGCTTAACTTCTGTTATTATTTGATCCTGTTCTTTGTTATGTATTCATGCTACAGTGGCCTAGCAAATATAGGACATATGTATAATTGAGATTGAAACTAAGATGACATCTGCTGCAGTCAGCAATAAAATTTCCTTGATATTTGTAAAAACCTTTGTAGGAAAAATTACACGATAATTTAAAATCTTTTCACTGAATCAGTCTCTGAATGTAAGTAGCAGAAACAGCTCAAAGAAAAATTGCTCCTGGAAAGCAGGCAATACTTTGGTCAAGTGGAGTTTCCTTAGACCATTAGAATTATTAACTTGCTCATTCTTTGATTCAACAATCTGGTATTAATTCAGCATTTCATAATTCCATTCATTTATTATCCAACCTCCAGTTTAAGTCTACAGGATATATATTACTGAAATTTTAAGAGTGGAAGGTGGAAGCATATTGATGATGAAGCAAATTTAACCTCGGCTAGAATGTAGGCAGATTTAGAAGAGATATATCTAGGTTTATATTAATGATCCTCAAGTAGGAGAAATCTTAACCTGTACCCACCACCATCACAGGAAATTTAACAATACAGGAAGAAATTTTTGGCCATCATTACATGGAAGCTACACTTGGCTTCCAGTGGATAGAACAGGATGCTGGTAAACATCCTATAATACACTCGAAAGCCTTCCACAATGAAAAATTCTCTAGCGCTCTCTGGCGATAGTTCAAAGTCAAGAAACCCTGGTCTCAAGAAAGAATACAGAAAATGGAATGGATACAACAGAATCAGAACAAGCAGGAATATCGAGAATAGAAAGAAGTTATGGCCCACAAAATAACAGGATGTCCTTTATATGTTCATTTCTGAGTGTATGAAAAGAGATCCACCAAATATGCACATTTCTCTCTCGGGCAGCATTTCCATGGACACTGACCTAGTCAATAATGTTTTAATTCTCATTTCCTAGTTCTAAATGTGACACTAACTGTGTTCCATTAAGAACACATGTTTATCAGAAATGAATCACATCAAGGTAAAGGTTTGGTGTTGCCTCTGGTCTTTTTTCATTTAAGGATAAAGCTAGAGGAGACGAAAGATAACATTTGCCCTGCTCTAGCAGGATTCAGCTAAGGTCTATGACAGGAGATAGGCATGGCTGCAGAAGGAGTGGAAGGGGACCATTTTGGAGGCATAGGTCCCTCAGAGAGTACCACACTCACCTAGTCTGGATGGGAAGAGTGGCACTGTGCCAGTTGCAGCATGACCTAATATACCTTATACTAGTAGAAGTCCTTGAAGGAGGTAACTTAGGGTCTGTGCTTTTATGAAACAGCTGAATTCTCTACCACATATTTACAGGCTTTCATGGGGATGACTGCCCACACAGAAGTCACTGAACTAGCTTATCAAACTGTAGTACTAGAAGCCATCACACTTTTACAGTTCAAATGTAAAGGTTTAAAGCACTGCATTTTTTACAAATTTCCATCATCTATGACTGTCTATTATGAAGTATCTTTTACCTACGGGGGATAAAAAGTTTTCATAAAGGTATCCTTTGTAAGAATACATATCAACACAATGATTTCATCATTTTTCACAGTACAGGTGAAGATATCACTAATCCTAAGGATTCAAAGGCTTTTTAAAGTTTCCTGAAGATACTGAAGTAGTTGTAGTGAATCTGAGTATTGGTAGTAAAAATGGAATAAAACTTTAGTCTCAAATAATTCAATAAAAATGAGAACACACTCCTATATTGGGTCAGGATTTATTTCTGCAAGTTGAGAAAGGAACCTGCACTTTCCTGGCTCTGCTCTCTATTTCCTTTGGCATCTAGGGTTCTTCCCCGCTGCCATGTGCCAGCCTTGGAGAGAACTTTTAGTGCTCTAAATTGTATTTACTTCTCAGAATTCCTGAGCCTTGATACTAGCTTCTCTGTGTGAGCTCAATAAATATTCATTGATGGAGATGGTAATGAATACTAGATTTTTTTGGCTCTCTGCTTTCTGACTTTAATCCAGCCATTTCCTTCTCTCTTCCCTGGGGGAACTGGCAATCTGTTTAAAGCATGTTTGCACTTTGGAATCAGGAGGAGAAGCCAGCATAATTATTAGCTTCCAGTTATTCCCACACTGTCAGTTAATTCTCAGGCCTTATCATTTTCTGTACCCTGCACACACAGCTAAATTCATATATAAGTGAATTAGGGATCACCATAAAAGATTTATTTCAGAGATGAAATTATGGCTAGAAAGACTCCTTTTTCTCTCAACATAACATGTTGTGATCACAGATGCCTAAATTTTTCTTATCTAATCATTTAATGGAGTATAAACTATCCCTCCTTTAGAAAGATAATTCAGGTGGCTTTGAGTAAATCTAGGAATTAGCTGGGACAAATGATTTGTTTAGATATTCATTCTTTCCATCACTATCTGTGATAATGTTACAAAAGTCGTTCTATGACTTTGTGACTCAGTGTACTTAGTTAGAAAGAGATAGTGAGACAAAAGAATATGTCCCTTTTCTATCATTCCAGATTAACTTTTTACAAAAGAAATAAAAATGACTCCTATGTAGATATTTTTTAAAAAAGTGCTTCGTTCAAGCCATAATTTAAATCTTTGTTTGAAAGAATCAGTAAGATGTTACAATCATTTTATAGAAGAATTTAAAGAAAAGAAATGTTCTTGGATGTAGAATCATGGAATGGATATGCAAATGGAGGCCCATCTAGCTGTTTCCACTATGGGAGAGTCAACTGCACATGTGCTTTAAAGTATTTACATGTTTAGAGACAGGATTATTTTTCATTGCTCTCAGGTATCTACAATTAGAGAGTTGTAAAATATAAAAACAAGTAACTCTTGGGCTGGGGATTTAGCTCAGTGGTTCTGGCGCCTGCCTCACAAGCTCAAGGTCCCAAGTTTGATCCCCGGTACCCCCCCAAAAAGAGAAAACAAGTAACTCTAAAGATGTGTTCTACTTAATGGATAGTTTTCCATCAAAACATGCATTGTTCTTTACATATCAGGTACTAAGTATCCCACATGGTCACAGTGGATGCTTAATTTTTATTAGTTATTAATATTTCTTCTAAAATACTATTACTGTTGATTTTCCCATGATCTCAGAATTCAAGCAGTGATTGCACTTAGACCACTTAGTGAACAATTTGCTCTTTGTTCTCTGACCTAGTACCAATTGGATGATATATAACAGTTTTTACATGAACTTTCTATACAATTGTATTTCTATGACCCAATATAAAGCAACTTTTTGGGTATCCTTGCTCTCCACTGAGGAAGAGTGTCAATCCATAAAAACAATAACAACAATAACAACAACAGGGTAGCATTGTTTGAGAGACCTTCACTTTATCTGGATGCTTTCTTGCTTAGGACTAAATTTTTTTGACGCACACACCCTAATGCTTCAGAGTAAGCCATTATGTGCTTGTGTTTCACTAACCATTACACTTTGTCCTTCTTGATAATTCACTTTAGCTGCATATTCTTTTCTATATTTACTTCTTGATTTAAAGATGTTTTTCTCTCCTTTCTTCTTTCCTATCCTATTTAATTTCAGTGATTTCAACAAAAATCAACACTTCAAAACAGATCCAACTCTAAATCAAGACTATTCCTACCATTATTTGTTCATGAAATTCTAGATAAAAGATATAATTTGTAATAAAAATTTACATGACTCTGGCAAATCTAGGTATACATGTGTGTGCATGTGTCTGTGGTGGGTTGGTTATCAGTGCTGTTTTGGAAGACCACCATAATTTGATGCCGTCATGTTTTAAATAATAATTTTCAAGAAATCTAGGGCAAAACTGGCTCTTAAATTGAAAGTGCTAGCAATACATTTTAAACTTGGATGAATTAGTTCTTCAAACATTTCTTTCTTTGATGAATAGAAGGCGTTTATCAATGTTCACTTTCCAGATTTAATTCATTTTTAAAATCTTATTTTTCTCTAGCCATGCAAGTGAGGGTTTTTTTTTTCAAAGTTTATTTCTAATTTAGTTTTCAGACCAGAATTGACCTGTACATTCAGTTTTCCATCACATAAGAGAACATTGGCAATACAATTGTGCTTCAAGGATAATTTTCCTGGACTTAAAGCCAAAACCATTTAACCTGAATGGATAACACATTGGCTAATCTTCATCTCTTGGGTATGTTTGCATGTTTGATCACAATATAACTTCAATAACTAAGGATATTTTTCTTTCATGAAATATACAGAGAAGTGTCAAATAAAGATATTTTAAGTAAATCTGAGCTAATACAAAATTTGAATTCATGGAAATCTGGAATAACAAAGTATGTTATAGCAATTCTGTTTTATTACAAATATATCAGTCATAACAGAATCATGGTGATATATTTTATTACTACGTTTGAAGTAAATAATGACTACATTTATCATGGGGAGTTGGCACATGTACACAACACATCTTAATTCTTTTTTCATTCCCTATCCCTTGAATCACTCGCTGCTCCTTCCAACTCCTATTCCCCTTCCATTTTATATCTGAAAGAAAAGAAATATATTTTTCCTATCCATGCTATGTTCGTAGTGAGGCCTTTATAACAAAAGATTCATAAGAGAAAAACATAATTATATTAAATTTGCATAATACAAGTTCTGTGTGATACAAATTCTTCACAAGGACATGAAGACCTAGATGAATAGGCAAACCTGTGAATTTTTTATTCTTGGTTTGAAGAGAAAGTAGCGTTGTGGAGAAGTATGATTGGATAAGAAAGTATAATCTGATGATGTTATGGTTTATATTGAAAATAACTCCCAAAGGCCTCATGTGCTCAGAGCTAGACTTTCAGAAAAAGATTCAACCATGTGGTTGCAGTAGCTACTTGCTTTTAGGAGGTAGGGCCTGGTCTGATGGGGACAGGTCATGAGGGCATGACCTGGAAGGGTATATACCTTCTTGGCTGCTCCCTCCTCTCTCTGTCATGATGTTAGCAGATTTCCTCTGCTATGCCCCTCCACCATGTTATTTTCTTCCTTGGAGCCACCGACCATGGACTGTAATGATACACCCAAATAATTTTCTCCTCCTTTAAATTGTAGGTGTCAGTATAATGTTTCAACAATTAGACAATGATTAAGGCAGATTTTGGTACCAAACAAATGTGGTTGTTGCTGTGACTACCTGACCATGTGGTCCAGAAGTCTTTGGAATTTTTTCATGGGAGGAGTTTGGAAAGGTTAGAGATATGGGCTAGAGAAACTCTGTAAAGGGTGTTAGCTGAGATCAATAGGAGATTCCAGTCTGATCTCAGAAGACCAGATCATTGATAAAAAAGCTGAGGGTAAAAACTGGGTTCAGGAAGATTCAATTGGGAACAAAGGCTCCATGAGCAGTTGGACTCTAGGCCATGTGTATTATACTCTGGCAGAAAATTTGTCTATATTTTATTTCCTGAGACCTTGTGGGAGACTGACCTTAAAGGGTCGCAGATTAATCTGTTGGAGCAAATTCCAAGATAGCTCAATGTTGAAGCTAGGGCATGGGTATGTTTAGTAACATTTAGCCAAATCTATATTGAGAATCAAGAAAAAATGGCACAGTTAAGTGATTTTAAAATTTTTGATTGTCACCAAAAAATTTAGCTCCTGTAGAATTGAGGACTGTAAATTGGAGCAGAAGGGACTTGATTGCTAAAAAGTTTAGCTAAAAAGAAGTCAAGTACTTTGTATTAGAACAAGAGGAAAGATTCCTCTAGGGCATTTCAGAAATTTGCAAGAGCCTCCCCTTCACAGGTTCAAGGGTGCAAACCTGAAAGGCCATTTTTGTGAAGAGCACTCCAGGTCATCCTGCCTAGGGTACTGAGTCCCAGAATTCATTTCACAGTGCTCAGCCACACAGGTACTTGGAACCTCTGCAGCCATAATAAAAAGAATCATGGCTACTGCTTGAAACAAACCTTGGCATCATTCACATGGTGCTGGTTTTATAGCCATGCAGAATGAGAGTTGTGAGGCCAGTCAGGTTTCCACTCAGATTTCAAAAGAAGGTCTTGGAGGCCAGGTAGTGTACCCCTGAAAGGGCTGTACATGAATCTGTGAGAGTGAGGTTAAAAGTTAGTGGTGATCCCAGGAAATTGAAAAAGCTTGGGGTATAGAAAGTCTCAGGAAAGCTGCAGGTAGTGAGCAAAACCACCCCAAGAAAAGCCATGAGAGCTGCAATGCTATATGGTCAGGGTTACCCAAGCTGTTTGAAGTTCACTGGACTTAATGATTTCCCTGCTGGAGTCCAATCTGCCTTTGGTCCAATTGGCTTCTCGTTCTCTATTCTTTTATTTTGAAATGGGAATGTTTACCCTGTGCCATTGTACATAGGCAGTGTTTAACTTTCTTCTTTATTTTCACAGGGGCTCACAGCTAAGTGTTTGCTTTGAGTTTCAAAGGAAACTTTGGATTTGGATTTTTCACCACTGCTGAAACTATTACAATTTAATGACTTATAGAGATGGACTAAATATATTTTGCATAGAAAGATAAACAATAGTCTTTTGGGTCCAGGGACAAAATGTTACTGTTCAAATTAAAAATGTCCCCCAAGTGTCTTGTGTATACAAAGATGGGGCTTTCGAAAGAAGATTAGACCAAGGGAATTATAGTTGATTTGCTGTTAGGAGGTGGGGCTTGGTTAGCAGAGACAGGTAACTGGGGGCATAATCTGGGAAGGTTTTTCTCTCTCCCTGGCTCTTTGTACCTCTCTTTGCTTCCATGATGTGAGCAGCCTTCCTCCACTAAGGCCTTTCTGCCATACTGTTTCTATATTTAAACCTGTAAAAAAAGTACGAAAACTTTTAAAACTGTGATCCAAAATCAACCTCTCCTCATTTAAGTTATGAATGTTGTGTATTTTGACCCAGCACCAAGGAAAGTGACTGAGACAAGTGGTAATAAACTGGAAAGAACTTAGCAACATTTGTTTGTATAGATTTCTCTCTGCGTCATCAGAGATAAGTATGTTCCTGTCTTCCAGGCATCAAGAGAATGACTATGGTTTGTCCCCCTAAAGTTTATATGCTATCAGCCTGGTTCACAATGAGGAAGTATTGAAGGGGTGATGGGATTTTTAAGAGATAGGAACTAGTGGGAGACTGTTATGTCACAGGAGCAATATATTTAGAAGAGATTAATGGCCATTTTATAGAAATGGATTCTCTTGTGAGGCTGGATTAGTTACCAAGAAATTTGGTTTACATGAAACACACCAGTCTCCTTTGTCAGTTCTTGCAAGTATGCCTCCTCCTTGTACATGCTGGCTTCTGATCCTATTCTTCTGCCAGGTTGTAACATAACTTCAGGCCCAAATCTCTTTCTAGAAGCTGAGTGATACTGATGGCATGATCTTGGACTTTCATGATTCCAAAATTGTGAGCCAAAATAGACTTCTATTTTTTATAATGCACATAGTCTCAGGTATTTTGTGCTAGCAACACGAAATGAACTAAAAAGTTTTTTTACTGAGAAATGAGATTATTCTGTAATACCTTGAAAATGTGGAAATAGCCTTGGAACTGGGTAATGGGAAGAGGCTGAAAGAATTTGAAGGACAAAGCTAGAATATATCTATGTTGCCCTGAATGGAGCATGGGGGGAGGGGTTCTGGTGAAGACTTAGGGGACAAAGTAACTAAGAAGACTCTAGAGCTTCTAAGAGATTGGCTATGTGGACATCATCAGAATACTGATAGAAATGCAGACAATAAAGGTGATGTTGATATGTTTTCAATGGACTGAGACAGGAAGGTACCTTTCATTCAAGGATTTTATGACCTTCAAAGAATGTAGGCAAGGAAAATTCAGAGAATGGCCATCTTATGTGCTATGACATGATTCAGGGGAGAAAGACAGAAGTTGAGAACAACCTATTTGCTTCCTCTCTTTTTTTTAAATGTCAAGGTGCTATATTTTGGGAGTACCATGTCCTGATCTTCATCAACAATAATCAATAAATCACAAAAAATTATCTTATCACTGCAGTATTTACAAAGTAATAAATATGTTTTTAAGGTGTGAACCCTCATAAGAAATATATACATTTTCTTCAAAAAGATGTGACATTGTTAGTTGGTTAAGTAAGTTGACTCATCCATATTGGTGCAGACCTCTATAACGTGTTTTGCATATTGTCAATATTTATTCGCAACAGAAAATTCATTGTCTAATGAAAAATTTTTAGGATCTTTTGTAAAGTTTCTAAATGTATATATACACTGTCATAACTTATAAATAAAATACATATTTTATAGGATTTATAGGTTAAAAAATTAAGAAATAAGGAAATTCAAATACTTTGCCAAGGTTTAATAGCAGATAAATATTTAAACCATATTTGAACCCAGGAAGACTAGTCTTATACAAAGTTCTCTTGAATGTTGTATTATTATGCTTTTGAATAAATGGCTTGATATATTTAATGGCTGATAGTATCGATAAACTTCATGAGAAAGATTCCATATTTATCTACTGTGTCCAATGTTTCCTGATAAATAATCTACTTGAATCATTTTTATCCTAACTATAAACATTCAGTACAGGTGTTTTCCCTTCGTGATTCAGCTGAAGAAAATGATTCTGAAATAGCTTAATTAACAACATAGGTAGCCAAGCTGGAAACTTTGTGAGTCAATATCCATGTTGATTTATGAGTGTGAATAACTTAGTTACTTCTGTCATGTTGCATTGTTGTAAAATTTGTTTTTGAAATCTAGGAGGCATCAGTTAAAACACAAAAGATGAACAATTAAGTTTCCTTATACCTAAACTACAGGAACAAAGTAAAGTACTTATTCAAAGGAAAGCCATTAAAAATGTACATAAATAGCTTTCTTTTGATGGCACCATGATTAACAGAAAAAAAAGCAAACAAACAGCAAACTGAGTTTGTTGTCTGCCATTCAATTAAATTTCTTTTGGATAACTGGATATTGAATATTACATTAGGAAAGTTAAGTTTATGTCCCATTTAAAAATTTACTCTGTGTCTCTTTGGGTCTTTTAATTCTTTATACTTCTTTATTCATTAAATAAGATAGTTTGTCTCTTGGGACTTGTCATTGTTATATTTAATTTTTTTCCAAAAATGTAGTTTGTTCCAATTAAATTTTATGCAGATTACTTATATGGAAACAAAAAGGAAAATGTTTGTGTGAAGTGGAGAAGGTAGGCTCTCAACTTGTCTAAAAGGAATTTTGTCTGCTCAATACCTTTGAAGTGAAAACAAAATACTTTTAAAAAAAACAAAATAGAATAGAATTAATAATTAAACTGTGCTCTTTGAGCCCTGGTATTCTGTCATCAATGACAGAATATTTCTATATTTGTTCCAGGGATGTAACTCAATGGCACAGAGCCTGCCTGGCAAGCACAGAGTTTGATTCCCAATACAAAAAAAAAGCATATTTCTATATTTGTATTCTGTCATGAAGCATGTAAGATAATAGATAATGGTCATATGTGACTCAATGGGTATAGCCAAGTTTACTTTGAACTAACTTAATTTTATGCTTTTGCCCAAGTTTAGTATTAGAGTATAAGAAAAAACATTTTTATATTATAAACTTGAATCCAATTTAATATGAAAAATATTCCTACATGAACTTATGTGTTTAATAATTATTAGTAATAGTTCACTTGAGACATACTTCAAAGTAATTATAACACATTTGCATTGAGACAGCATTGATTTGGGAATTGATCTATGCCTCAGATGATGCTAATGCTTGATGTTTTGATGGAGACTTTAGCACATATGACCAATATTCTCTGCAAATAATAAAATCCTCATAAATGTCTTGCAAATGCCCTATAAAATGTCTTCTAAGATCTAAGGTAGGCTAAGTACATCAGACAACTAATTTAAGACATCTCTAAAAACATCCTCAATGTAAGCATACACAATAGTCTTCATTAAGATTTTGTTTTGATAACAAACAATACTACAATGTTAGTAGCTTCAATTGATAAAGATTAGTTTCTTGGTCAGACAATGTATGCTGAGAGTATAGGTGATCTTCTGAGTTAGCAATCCTCCATATGAAAAATCAGCATTTCACCTCCATAATAAAAATTTACTTTCTGCCACATGAAGACAAGGGAAGAAGTATTTCTCTTTGGATACAACATATTTTACTTATTAAATTTTGTTGTCCAGCTCAACTCACTTATATAAAATTAATATCAAGAAGCTCCCTTCGTTTCTGAAATGAGGACAACCTCTTTTTGTGTGGAATGCTAATATCTATGACAGATGTAAGTCAGTAAAAGTGCAAACTCTATAGATTCTTTTCTTCTGCTTTCTTATATGCCAGGCAAAATTCATCTTAGACCCATTTAATCCTGAACATGTTGTCTCTTTTATTGCTTTCAATATGGAATGTTATAAAATATTTTAGAAGTTATTTGAAATTACTAAAACTCCAAGGGTCCATCTATTAATGGCTCTTTGATTTCTCACTAGACTTAACTATCATAAGAAAACTAAAATGCTATGTGATTCTGAGCATCAGAATCTAGTATCATTTAATAGTTTTTATAGTCTTTTTTTCCCTGTTAAAGAAAATAAACAAAGAACAAAGTAGAAGTTTACAGTTTGTCTCTCATTGGTGTGATTTATTCCTCCATTGACATGGTTTCTCTTTCCTTCATCTATTCATCTCTTTAGCAGCAGCTGTAACACACATGATATTGTATAACAGATAGATCTGAATGTTTTGGGTCATGAGAATGGAGCAACTGTAGAACAGTACATCATACAGAAAACCTAAAATTTTTTATTACAGCTCTATCTTTCTACAATCACCTCAGTCATCTCCATATATTTTCCCTCTAGGTCCTGTCTCTCTGTGTATTATTAGATTTTCTCTACCCTCTTCACTCAAATATTAGTAAAAATAATCTACATATTCTCATTAAAATATTAGGTAGACAAGTTATTTCTCTCCAGATCCAAAGAAGACAAGGTCATTATTTGCATATCTTAAAATTCATTGAGCTATTTTACTGAATAAAGAAATAATCTATTCTTGTTCAGAATATCTTGCTATGTGAAGAACCAGTCAGCAAAAATAAAAACATAACAATCATAGTTTTCTTTAATACTTTCCATACTGTGGCCAAAGCAACCTACTTGGTTCACAGATTTCAGATGGGGTTCTTCCTGTTACATTTGTGATATATGTTATGTACAATAGATTTTACAAGATCTCACAATTGTTTTAGGATTTCCATCTAATATTGGCCACAAACTTTGCTCCTTCCTTCCTCAGTAAATTTCAAAGGCCCATGAGTTGCATGTGAACCACAAGAGCTCCATGCAGTTCAGAAAAACTTTGAACTCCAAGTGGTACAGAACAGAATTGAAAATTTCACAGAAACACCTTTATTCTCAGGGTCAGATCAGCAGGGATGTAGCAGTATAGAACAAGAAAGAATGAAAGCTAATCAAGAGTGGAAATCCTTTCAAATAACAACATCTTTTACAAAAGCCACAATTCACAATCAGGATATTAGTTGCATCGGTTCTTATTTTAACGAAAATATTCCTTTTGGTGTTCCTTGATACTCGTATCTAGTTCAGAGGAATGCACCACTACAGGATTCTTTCTTATATCTCATAAATAAATCAGTAAGATAAAAATAACTGCCTCTCTCAAAGTTAAAGCAAAATAAAAGTCAAGGCTAGAGCTATCTTTCTCTACTCCTTCCTTTTCTTCTTAATGAGATCTAGCTGAATCTGAATGTATACAACATATATCAGAAATGTAACAGGAAGAACGAATTATTCGAGAAGTGCAAGATGATTTTGAAAAAATGTTTATAACTCTCATTATTATTTAAAATCCAGGATTATCCAGTGTTTTGTGGAAAGCGTAACTCATTATTCTTATTTTAAAAATACTTAGTTATTAAAATATTTGGGGATATAATCACATTATGTCTTTCCTGCAAACATACAAACAGTGCTTCTGTCATAAGCACTAGGATACCTGGGGCTATGAGAGTGAACAAAAGATAGTTTTCAGCTTGTGTCTATGGACAAAATCATCCCTGAAGTTTAGGGGAGTGTTTTATAAAAGAAGAGCTGATGAATGTCTTCAGTATAGAAGCCCTGGCAAATTGTATCTTTTATGTCTGTACCAAACATTTTTCATTTAAGTGGATAAATTTAGCTTGCACTTAGAGGCTGCTTATTCTTCCCCTGGCTGCTAACACCTCTTCTGTCCTTCTTCCACTGTTCTTCAAAAAGACATGAAATTTTGATACCACATAGAATTTGAGTTTCCTTTTCTGAGACTATCTTAAAACTTTCATATAAGAAACACTCATTTAACAGATTACCATAAGGCTTAATGTTACATATTTAATAAATTTTATATAAAATTCTAGAAACTAAAAGTTGAATTATTTTTATCCTTATATTTAGTTAGTAATTCTAAACTTTGACTATTGTATGTCTTTATACTTTAGAGTCACAAATGCCACTGAACAATTTACTTTCAAAAGTCACTATAACTTTCAGCTTTGTCTAGAAATAGAGAAAGCTGGAAAGACTATCACTTTCACTCTTACAAAAAAAAAAAAAACTGAGTTATATACAATATCACAATCTGCTTGAAACATCAGAGAACTGATCTTACAGAGAAACTAACTGAACCAAAATATAAGAAGACACTCTTCCAAGGAAAGAATAAACATGAATATTTGTCTTACCAAGGAAGACACAAGTTATTGTACAAGCCACAACTAAAAACATTTGGTAAATGCAATCACTTTCTGAAGGCTGATTGTGACCAAGCATGAAAATATAGAAATCTCAGAACTTGCAAACATGAAAAATTATTTCCAATTCATAATCTCTTTTCCACTGCATCATCACAGGTATTCGAGAGAAATATTGGTGATAGTGCAAGAGAGATCAGGAGCCTTTGTCATGGCAAAGACCTGGGCTAGTGGAACAGTAGCTGAGGTGGGATGAGCATGAAACCCTGATTAGATACTTCCTTGTATTCATGTGGAAGAAAAATCTTAAGAAGAAAGGAAATGCAGTAAACATTCTCATACCCAGATTAATAATTATTAAAAGTGAGGAAATAAAATGGAAAAATCCCTTTTTTCAGAGGAAAGAGGTTAGAAACACATCTTGGACTACGTTAGTAAAGATCCTCTACCACTAGAAGCAAGGCCAGTATGGTTGAGAAAGACCAGCCCCTCAGACTCAGAAACATATCACCTGTCAAAGACTGAGGCTGAATTGAAGAAAATAAAAAGTTCCCTCTTTTGTTTCTTTCCTGACCCCATAGCTATTAAATGTGAAGGGACAAGTAAGAACAATACAATATATTGCATTATAAATAGCTAGAGCATGAAGATTTTGATACAAGCACAAAGAGAAGACAATTCAACAATTCAATGGACATTACATAAAACAATCCTCAAGGCTCTACTCTAAACAGAAGATAATGTAATATGAATGTGAAGACTGGTAATTCATTCAACAAAATTACAATAGCAAAATAACCTAACCTCTTTTTTCATCTTGGCTATGTATAATCAATGTTTTGAATAAAGAATGTGATAAAAATGTGGCAAAACCACTTCTTAAAAATAAGGCATAACTCCTTTTCTATTGCTCTGTTAAAGGCACATGTCTTTCCAAAAACTTCTGAACTATATAAATGAACAGAAAAAATGCTGTCAAAGGAAAAGGATCAATAGAATAAAACAGATAAAAATATGACACTAATTTTGGAGGAATTGGGCAAGAAATACAAATAATGACTATGTTAAAAGCTATAGTGGAAAAGGTCTACAGTATAAATACATGGTCTGATGAAGTATTTTAATAGATTAATAGAAAAAATAATAAATAAATGAATAAAATTGGTATGAAACAGAACAAGGGAAGAACACTTCAACAACCTCATCAATAGACATCAATCAATTTGATTCCTGAGAAAAGAAAGTGAGACATTCCAGGTCAATAGTTATCATGAAAATTAGATCATAAAAAAAAAGTGAGTAACAAAAACAGAATAAGGATTCCAAAATATCAGAGGATGATCAATGACTGCCTAGAAAGGGGACTGTGAGGGCAAAGAAAGAAAGACAATAGAGACTTGCATAATTTCAAAGTATGTGATGGGCTGGGAGGTCAGTGACTCAGAGCAGACAAAGACAAAGACACTCTGAGCTAGCCACTATTTATTGGATGCACACAATAATCAGAGGAAATATGGGGTGAGTTAGCAGGTGTGGTAACCCTATGTTGATGAGGATCTTATGTTGATGAAGGCCTTAAGGAGACTATTCTTACAATAGTAGGTAGAACAAGATAACAGGCTAAAGAAGAAGTTGTCCTTTCTGAGTGAAATGTTCCTCTTTTTTATTACTACTTTGTTCTAAGATCCAGGATGTCTTCAGTTGATTTTCTATTTTTTTTCACCTTGACATGCCAGCAGCCAGGGTGCTTATACTTCTAGTAAGCAGAGCATCCCTGAGCCTTTGGCTCACCTTGCTTTTATACACCTAAAAGTAGGCATAAGCAATAAAAGTAACACAAAATTCATCTGGTTCCCAGCATTCAGTAGTATATTCGCTGCTAAACAATCTTATCTGTCTTAACTTTTCCTTAATATGCAACATGCAATCATCCTTGAATGTAGCCTTTCTCCTTTGTGCTCACAGAGGAGGCCAATTAGGCCTCAATTCTCCTGTGGTCCTTGACATCTCCCCCTTTTTGTTTTAGAATGACAGCAGCTGAATATCAAAAACTACTGTTCATCCTTAGGGGGAGTATGCAGACAAAATCATTCTATCCTTTGCTTTGAGATCTGGCCTTCAGGCCTTCCTCTGTGGCTGCAATGTATCTATACTGGCTCTTTTCAAAGAACATAGCCCTGCCTATTGATTATACCAACACAGCCATCCCTCCTACAAGGAAGGGCCACCCCACTACCTGGGGACAATCAGGAAAGACTGCTGGTTTCTTCCTGCTGAAGAGGGTTGTAGTTGTCATCTGCAGTCAAAGACATTCCCCAAGGAGGCCCACCCAAAGACATTTTCCAGGGAGTCCTGGAGGATAGCTAAGTTATTTTCTGCCTTCTGGGTAGTTTTCTTCAGTTATTATCTGGGAGAAAGCTCTCACTGTTGAGGAAAGTCAAGTCACAGCAATGGGGAGCTCCACAGCAAAAGAAAAGAAAGGAAAAAGAAATTTGAGGAAAAGTGCTCAGGGAAAAGGGGCAAAAGAAAAATAAAAGGAATGAGTGTTCATGGAAAACTTTCAGAAAAGAAAGGAAAAAGAAATTTGAGGAAAAGTGCTCAGGGCAAAGGGGCAAAAGAAAAATAAAAGGAATGAGTGTTCATGGAAAACTTTCAGAAAAGAAGAAAGTGAGAAGTGGAAAAACAGCATCCAGGGTAAAAAAAAAAAAAAAAAAAAAAAAAAAGGAAAAGGAAAAAGCAGCCAGTGTAATAAAGGCAAAGGAAAGAGCAGCCAGGGTAAAAAAGGCAAAGGAAAAAGAAACCACGGTAAAAGAGCCAAAAGAAAGAAGTCAGTACAGGCAGAAAAGTGGTCTTCCCAATTGATTCTTCTACCTATAGTCAAAACTAGACCTTAGGGTAAAGAACAGATCTGGGGAAATAGAGGATATGGCAGTTCATTATTTAGGCTGTTACAGGCCAGCAGCCTGGTGTATTTTATCAGTATTGTATCAGTATTATGTCAAAGTGAGTGTGTTGAAATTGTGAGCATTGTTGAAATTAAATATGTTAAGGTGATTAGTGTCAATTAAGAGAAAAAAAAAGTAGAAGAAAAGGAGAGAAAAGAAAGTAAAAGAAAAGGCAAAACAAAAGTGAGTGTGCACAGAAGCTTCTCTCAGCTGGACTGAGGGGCCAAATTTCAGAGTTATAATGAAAGTGAAGTTCCAAATTAAAATGAAAGCAGAATTCAGAGTAAAGGAAAGTTTGTTAAAATTAAGCCTTTTAAATATTTTTAGGGAATTACTATGTCAAAGGAAACTGAATGTGTCAATGTTGTCAATGATGCATCAAGGAAAACTATTTGAAAGAATGGAATGTATTTTGTTGGAAAAGATTTTCTTACCCTATGTAATGCTTATATGGATGATGTATTGCTTGTTGACATTTCTTGGCAACAATTTATCTTTTTTTGGGGGGGGTACTGGGGATTGAACTCAGGACCTTGAGCTTCCAAGGCAGGCAGCAGAACACTGAGCTAAATCCCCCACCAAAAAATTTGTCTTTTTGTAGAAACTTTGGGAACCCAGTTAGTGGGGCAGGAGTTTTATGTCATTGCAGAAAATGAACAGAAGATATGGAAACAATTTATCTTTATGTAGAAACTGAACATGCTTTGATGCAGGAGGTATGCATAGCTTCAGGAAAAGAAAATTCAAACTAATTCTTTCAGATATTTAAGCACCCTGGCACCATGGAAACAAGAATTTGTGTCTTTACAAGAAATGAACAACTGATGTACACTTGCTGTTTGGGCATCACAGTACCATTGAGACCTCAACTTGTAACTAGAGGAAAAAGGGAGTTATGTTTCTACATGCCATAGCTAGCTCTTAGGCAAGGTGACATTGGACCTTAGACACCTATAGTCATATTTTAATTATGAAATGATTTTCCCATAAAATTATGTAGAATGCCTCTCAACACCAAAATATGTAGAACAGTTTCATTTAGTCTAACATATGTGCAATTAACATTTCAGAAAAAAAGAGAAAACAGAGAAAAGGTGCAAGATATTTAAACAGACATGGAAGACATCAAAGAGTATATTCAAAATTTCAGCTAAGTTAAAGTAAGGTAAATCCCCTCCCATTTACATGAGTGTGCCCAGACAGACAGACAGACAGACACACACACTCACACACAAATATATATATATATATATATATATATATATATATATATACTAATAAAATTCTTGAAAGCCAAAGATAAAGAAAAGAACTGATTATAGTGGTGCATGCCTGTAATCCCAGCACTTGGGAGGCTAAGGCAGGAGGATTGCTGCAAGTTTAAGGCCAACTTGGGCTACATAGTGAGTGCAAGTCCAGTCTGAACTGCAGAGAGAGACCTTGTCTCAAAACAAAAAACACAGATAAAGAGAAAACTTGAAGATAATGAGAAGTAAAAGACATGTTACACATAGAAGAACAAAGATAAGAATTATAGCTGTCTTATTGTTAGAACTTCTTACACAAGTCAGGAGAAAATTTGGTGACATCTTTGAGGTGTCATACAATTATATATGCAGCTGAGGCTATAGAGAAAATCAGATTAGAAAGAATTTCTCAGGTGAAAAACAGACAATAATCAAAATGAAGGACTTTCTCAGTGAATATAGAGTAGACACAGATATAATAGAGAAGCTAAGGAGAATGATGTAAACCATGAATGCCCACCATAGAAAAGAAATGGAATGCATGAAACAGATTCAAACAGATATCCAGGAGATTAAAAACTCCATTGAAAGTATACACAATCATCTGAACCAAAGACAGAATATCAGATGTAGAATACAGGATTATGGTTAGCAAACACAAAAAGAAAGATTTCTTAAAAATAGCAAAGGAATATGTAAAACCAATACAACAGCTCCAAAATGATGGAAAGAAGAACAACATAAGAATAGTTAGGGTCATTGAGAAAGGAAGGGTCAACACAAATACCATAAAAACCCTGTTCACAGAAGTAATGACAGCAAACTTCCCAATCATAGAAAGAGAATTTGACATACAAATCAATGAGGTATAAAGAACTCCAACTAGCCATGACCAAAATCAATCTACAGCAAGGCATGCAATAATCAAAATTCCAGAAACTCAGCCCAAGAACAGATTATAAAAGCTGCCAGAGATGAGAAACAAATCACATATAAAGAGACAAATCACATCAGAATCACAGCAGACTTCTCAATACAAACCCTTAAGGCAAGGAGAGCTTGGAGTGAAGTATTTCAAGTCCTGAAAGAAAACAACCTTCAACCAAGATTGATATTGACTTCAAAGCTATCTTTCAAATCAATGGAGAAATAAAACATTTCCCTGACAAAGAACAAAAGAAGAAACTCATGAGCAACAAACCAGCTCTGCAAAATGCTCTGAAGGATATTTTAGAAAGAGATAATGAAGACCACAATGCTATGAATACCAATAGAAAGAGGCACAAGACAATGCAAGCAATTAAACAGGGGGTAAAGACAGGGAACAAACAAGAGGAAAACAATATGACAATGATAAGCCCATACATATATTGTAACCATCAATGTAAATGGTCTGAATTCACCAATCACAAGAAATAGACTGGCAGAATGCATCAAAAAACAAGACACAGTAATGGATCAAGAAACAGTAAACACAATTAGCTCATAAATAAATTCACAGACTGAAGGTCAAAAGAAGGAAAACAATACTTTAGGCAACAGGACCCTGCAGAAAAAGAGTGGTAGCTATTCTATTTGCAGAGAATGTGAACTTCAAGCTAAGACTGATCAAAAGAGACAAAGAAGGTCAATACATATTTGTAAAAAGAAAATTCCAAGAAGAAGAGATAATAATCATATGGATATATATCTATATATATTTATATATTTATAAACATATAATATAAAACATATATAATATATATTTATATATAATGGATGTATATATAAAATCATATATATATTTATATATATATATTTATATATATATACACAGTGCACCCAACCATATAAAACAAATATTAACAGATGTGAAAAATCAAATAAGCACTAATACAATTTTAATGGGGGACCTCAATACCCCATTGTCCCAAATAGACAGATCAAGTAGAAAAAATCAACAGATAAATATCAGAACTGAACCAAACCTGTGAACAAATGGACTTAGCAGAAGTCTACAGAGTGTTCCAGCCAAGAATACTCTTGAATACTCCAAGAATAATATTCTTATCAGCTGTGCATGGGATATTTTCTTAAATAGAGCATACACTAGCTCATAGAGCATGCTTAAGCAAATGGAAATGAATTGAAATTATCCCGTGTATATTATTAGACCATAGTGCCATGAAATTGGAAATCAATACCAAAAGAAACAATAAAAGCTACATGAACAGAGGCCGGGATTTAGCTCAGTGGTTCCGCTCCCTGCCTCGCATGCACAAGGACCCAAGTTCGATCCCCAGTACCAAAAAAAAAAAAAAAAAAAAAAAAAGCTACATAAACACATGTAAATTAAATAATACCCTTCTGAAAAACCAATGAGTGACAGATGAAATTAAAAGAAATTAGACAGTTTCTATGATTAAATAATACCAATACAACATACCAGTAATTATGGAATGCAATAAAGCAGTCCTACAAGGGAAATTTATATCAGTGAACTCTCACATCAGAAAACAGAGTGTATTCAACTAAACAACCTAATGTTAAGCCTCAAACTTCTGAAAAAGAAAAACAAGTCCAGCCCAATGCTCATAAGAGAGAGGAAATTATAAAGATCAGAGCAGAAATTAATGTAATTGAGACTAAGAAAACAATATAAAGAATCAATAAACTGAAGAGTTGGTTCTATGAAAGATAAAATAAAATGAATAAACCCTCTGCCAACCTTAACAAAAAAAGGAAAGAAAAAACTCAAATTTATGCAATTAGGAATGAAAAGGGTGAAATCAAAATAGACCCCGCAGAAATCCAGAATATCATCAAAACCTACTTTGAGAACCTTTATTCTATTATGATGGAAAACACAGAAGAAATGAACAAATATATATATTATTAAGCTGAATCAAGAAAATATAAAAAATAAATATAAAGAAAATCCAAATGTAAATTTTAAAACTAAAGTATACAGTAACATAAACAAAGGCACAGTAGATAGACACAAGAACAAAATGAAAAATCAGAGGAAAGAATCCACAAATTTAAAAACAGAATAATAGAAACTAACAAATCAGAAGAAAAGAAAAAATAAACAGGTTAAAAACATTGTGAGAGCCTCAGGAATGTGTAGGACATGGGCATAGCATTGAAATAACAGAAGATTATAGAGTTAGGGATTGAAAAATTCAAAGAAAACTTCCTAAATTTTGAAAGAGATACAAAATGTACAGATTTGAAACAAATGAGTGGAACTCAAACAGGATAAACAGGCAAAAATTTACACCAAGACACTTAATCAAATTTTCAAATACAAATGATAAATAAACAATTTTTGAAAGCAGAAGAAAGAAGTGACATTTTCCTTTAAGGAAAGTTCCACATCAGAAACCATGAAACCAGAAGAAAATGGCAAAATATTTTTCAAGTCCAAAAAAAAAAAGTGACAATCCAAAATCCTATATTTAGACAAATATTTTTTAAGTATCAAAAGGAAATATGGAAATTCTCAGCTAAAGAAAAATTAAGATTTAAAAGAATGTCTAGAGGATGCTACTGAGAAATATATGTCTGAAGTACACTTTCCTTCTCATGAATTCTTAAAATTGTTTTTGATCTTTGAAGAAAAAATTAGGACACCATCTAATGTGCCTCTAAAATATGTAGAGAAAATATTTAAGACATTAGATTATCAATGGAGAAGATTAGAAACAAGAAAAAGAAATCATATTTCCATACTTCACTCAAACTGGTAAGATAGAGGTATCAGCAAACTATGACAATTATAATACTGAGATGAACCATTATAAAAGGTATAAAACAGTTATCAAACTAGTTACATAAACTAAAATGGAATTTTAAGTAATAGTCAAGTAAGGAACGTTAAGACATAAAAGAAAAACAATGAAAAAGAGAGAACAAATAGAAAAAAGTATATTATGTAATCTAAAGTAAGACACAATCTTTGCAAATAGTGAAAGGATAGAAAGATATATAGCTTTCTATAAAACAACCCTGAATACTCAAAACAAAAAGTAAATAAGGTATGTGTTCCCAGCCATAATAGATTAAATATCTATCTATCTATCTATCTATCTATCTATCTATCTATCTATCTGACTAATCTACAAATATTTGAAAACTGAAAACAAGAAAACTAAAGAAAATTTACTCTAAGTAATCATGGATTTAAGTGGAAGTCAAAGAAATAACCAAAAGTAAATTAACATGAATGAAAATGAAACATGATAGCTATAATACACGCTGGTACACAGCTAAAGGAGTACTGTGAAAAAAATCCATAGTATTAAATATATATTTGAAGAGAGGAAAAATTCATATTGATAATCTAGGCTATCACCTCTAAAATTTGGACTAAAGGGATAAAAGTTGTAAACCAAGCAGAAGAAAGAAAATTATAAAATCAGAATAAAACTAAATGAAATTAAAAATAGAGAAAACAGGTGAAACAGATTTGTTTCTCTTAAACAATGGTTATATTGACAAGCGTTTGCCATAATTGACAAATAATAATAAGGAACACAGAAAAATAAAAAATTTGATAAAGGAGAAATCACCATAGATACTGTAAACATCAAAAGACTTATAAAGAAATTCTATGACTAATTCTACAAATATAAACCTAATAGTATAGGTGACTTAGAGCAACTCCTTAAAGGTAGAAAAAAACACAACTAAGTCAAAATGAAATGAATCTCTTAAATGTCTCTGTGGTATAAAACATAGAAAATAAGTAAGGACATAAAAGACCTGAAAATGTTGTCAAACAACTTTATCTAATTGACACTTTATAAAACATTCTATCCAACAATAGCAAAATACGTATTTTTTCCTCAGGTGCATATGGAATATTCTATACAGACAGTATTATGGGTCTAAAGTATTCATGTATTATTTTGAAAGTGAAATCACTTCAAAACATCAAAATAACATATGAGAACATTGAGTTCACATTACTAAAAATAGTTCAAATTCCAGGAAAACATATGCATTGAAAAAGCATATAAATTCAGAATCTTATTTTTTTCTTTTGAAGGCTCTATTGACTTTGATTTGACTGTGTAGATTTTAATACAGTTTCAAATATCCCATAAAGAATAAAGCATATTGCAAGTAACTAAATGTTAAATTTTACAGAATCAATCAGACTGTAGATATGAAATTAAATATCACAAAAATGAATTTGATAGAATGGAAATATTCCTGACAAATTCTAGCTTAAATTTAACAAAAGTAAAACTAAAACCAACAAACAACACAAGCCACCACTGAGATCTTCCTATTTTGTGGAAAACATTTGGACAGTAATGACTTTAAACTAAGTGCATTGTGAGATGCTGTTAGGTTAGGGCTGTGCAATTTGGAGTTGGTAATATTCCATCAGAGTGACCAGAGCACTTAAACTGTCATGAACTCTAGTCACTTAGCAGGAGACTAAGAAAAGTTAATCGTAAGTGATGGACGCAGGAGGTTAAAATGATACATTCAGTGGATAAACTGGCATTTAAAGGAACATACTCAGAAAGATTACTAAACTGTGAGATCCAATCAAAGAATTTACACAACAGTTACCTGAAAGGAATAAAGAGATATAATGAGGGAGATTTAAGTTGTCAACATTTGTATGTGTGTCGAGAACACAGCAACTAAACAATAAAGAGAATATATCTGAATAAATAGTGCCTGAGAATGTGTACAATAGAAGAAAATAATTAATATTTTGATATTTTAAGTATTTAATGCCAAAGAGGACAATTGTGTGGTATCACAAGCTGTATTTTGAGACTATATATAAAAAAGTATAGAAAAATTTCAATCACCAAAAATGGAAAAGCAGATTTTTTTACTGAGGACACAATTCAGCAACACTGGGTTGCTACAGTAGCTTAAAGATGAAGTCAGAATGTAACATTTTTCAATAGCTTTGGTTTATATTCCTCTTTTGTTTACCTGAATTTTGCTGTTATTTATAGGCCAAAAAATTATATTTCAGGAAAACAGTAGCACTGTATTCCGTTAATACATTTTTAAATACATTAAGTTTATTGGTACATTTTAGGTATACAATATGATGACAGCATCATTGAGAATTTGTACCTTTACATAATATACCCTGGTTCTTATTTTTCCATATTACTCTGCCCTCCTTTCAATCCCTCCACCCCTCCCTATTTACAAAGACCTTGTTTCCATTTTATCCTTTGCTCATATTTTTCCATTCCCTTCTTTCCTTTCTCCTCCCCCTCCCACTTTCCACTCCCATTTAGACCTTGAGAATCAAAATGTATAATAGATAAGGTGAAACAGAAAGAAAAGGTCAGTTAATACATTTTATTTGATATTAATTCTAATCTCAGCTGTGTTTAAAGTTTCATGGCAAAGGGAAATCTCTGAATTTATGAATGCAGAGGTACTTAATCTGGGGACAGTGATGAACAAATTACCTTTGTGTTAGAGTACAGTAAAGGAATGGAGAAGTTTTGGGTTTCATATAAATGTATACCATATATACTATAAGCACATGTGTATCATTTTATAACAGTGCATATTAGTTTTGAATAAGAGGTTTAAAACAGAAGAAATTTAATTGGTTCCACTTCTATTTCAGACAGGATAAATAACAGCAAACTGTCTGAAACTCATGTTGTGAACATAAAAACAATCTGGCTAAGAACAATTTCTTAACATGCATTAGTGAGCTGAACAATTAGTAATGAATCCTGAAGGCCAAAGGTGCCTAACAGAAGAAAACTCAGGCAAGTAAGGAGGGTTGAATTTTTCCCCTTCAGATCATGGGCTAACCTGTAAGAGCACAGAGCTTTAATTTTTAGTGGCCTCAGAGTTGGCAGGGGAAAGAAGGAAAGATGATGACTTCTATAAGGAAAAGTTCAGTAAAAGTAAACTGCTCTTGACACATGTTTTACCCTGAAAAACAGAACCCTCCATGTAATTGTAGATCAGAAATAAATGTGGCATGTCAGGTTAGTGCAAGATTATTTAAATCAAAACAGGACCCCAAGAGAAAGTAAAACACTTTTTTTGGAAATAATTCATGATCACAAGATAAATTTCATGTATACAAAATCTCAGTTTTCAGAGCCCTATTATTCTAAAGATCCTTTGAAAAAAGTCAAGTGGTTTGTTAATGTTCTCATGTTCCAATAAGAAGCAAACAAACCCCTGATGACCCATCTTCCAGTGGGCCATAAAGGTTTCTCACAGAGAGTTTCTAAGAGCTAGGATGTTTTCAGTAAAAAACAAACAAACAAACTCACAGTAAAAGTGAAAATGTACCATTAATAAGAACCAGTAGAGAAAACTAAAAAGTCAGATGCTGACATATGCAGATATCGTTAATTATTGAGTGAAAAAAATAACATATTTCTGAAATATACTTAAATTTTTAAAAAGACTGCAAACATAGTTGGTCCACCATATCCATTAATTCAATACCTGTAGATTAACCAAAAAGAGATAAAAATATTATTAAAAATATATCTATATTGAACAATGTATAGACTTTTTCTTGTCCTTATTACTAAATATTTAGTATTAAATCTATTTACATAACATTTACATTTTATTAGGTATTATAAATAATATAGATGTGATTTGGTGTATACGGGTACATTACAATTTCTATTCAAATTGACCCCAAGTCTTGTGTTCCGAGATGGGGGAGATGAGGCCTGCTCAAAGGGGATGGTCACTGGGATCATGACCTAGAATAGTGTATTCTTGTCATTGGCACCTCCTCTGCTTCTGTCTGTTTCCTGGCTACCTTGGGTTGAGCAGGTTTCTTCCACATGCTCCTCCACTATGGAGTTTTTATGTTGTTGACAGCTGACCATGGACTGAATCCCCAGAAACTTCTTCACTTTATTTTCTGGCTGCCATGAGTTGAGCACCATTCCTCAGCCATACTTTTCCATCATACTGTTCCACCATAGAGCCAACCAACCATAGACTGAATCCAATGCAAAACATAAGCAAAAATAAACCTCCCTTGTTTTAAATTGTATTGGGTATTTTGTTCCATTGATGAGAAAGTGACTATTATAAAGATGTATATTAGTCACCACTTTATATATAAGGGACTTAAACGTCTTTAGATTTTGGTAGCCACAGGAATCCTGGAACCAAATCCCTGAAGATATTGAGAGAAAAATGTAAAAAAGTACTGAGATGTAGCTTAGTGTAATGACCCAGGATTCAACTCTCAGTACAACAAAAAAGTCTACTGTCTAGAATCTATAAAGAACTTAAAAAAATCAGACCTCCCAAATTTAAAAACCCAAATAAAAAATGGGCACCTAAAAAAAAAAATGGGCATCTGAAATGAACAGACATTTCCCAGACAAAGAAGTAGAAATAGCAAATAAACATATGAAAAAATGTTCAACATCACTGGTCATTGGAGAGATGCAAATGAAACAACACTGAGATTCCACCTCACTCCAGAAAGAATGGCTGCTGTCATGAAATCAACCAATAACAAATGCTGGCAGGGCTATGGGGAAAGAGGATCACTGCTCCATTGCTGGTGGGAGTATAGACTGGTGCAACCACTGTGGAAATCAGAATGGAGATACCTCAAAAACTAAGATTAGAAGTCCTAGCTATTCTCCTGCTGGGCATCTTCCCCAAAGAAATAAAAGAATCATACCACAGTGATATATGTGCACCCATGTTCATAGCAGCACAGTTTGCAATAGCTAAAACTTGGAAGCAGCCCAATTGCCCATCAACTGGAGACTGGATAAAGAAAATATTTTTTTTAATAAATTGGAGTACTAATCAGCCATAAAAAATGAGAAATTAGAGTCATTTATAGCTAATAGATACTCAGTGAGGTGATACTCCTAAGTGAAATAAATAGGACACACGTGTAAATACCAAAAAGTGTCTCTAGTGTGAGAAACTGAAAGTGTAAATAAGGAGTAAAAGGTATAATAGGTAATGTGAAATAGGAAGAAAAGGTGCAAAGGGTGAGGAAAAGGGGAAGTGAGAGGAGTAGGGGAAAGGAAGGAAGGGAATGGAATTAATATGAGAAAATTAAAAAAGTGGAAACAACATCTTTGTAAATAGGGAGGGATGGAAGAGTTGAAGGGAGGGAAGGGGAATGGGGAAAAAAATAAGAACCAAGAAAGATTATGTAAAGGCACAAATTTTCAATGATGAATGTCATTATATAGTATATCTAAAAGGTACCAATAAAATTAATTTAAAATTTTTTAAAGATTAAAAAAACCAAGAAAGTGTAAAATAAAATAACAACCTAAGATTAAAATTAGAATGAACTATATCAGTACAAAATATTAATTATTTGGAAAAATATTTAGAGAATGGAGCACAATGAAGAAGAGATACGTAAGAGAGAAAAAAGTGAAAAAAGGATGTATTATAAGAAACAATACTTCAGAATTGTTTTAATGTGCTTATGCCACCATGACAAAATGCTATATAGATAGAATGGCTTAAAAAACAAATTTATTTCTTATAGTTCTAGTTCTAGGGAAGGTGGCATCAAATTTTATGTTTGATAAGTGTTCTCTCCCTGGCTTTCACATCGTTACTGCCTTTTTGTTGTGTGTTCATGTGGCAATGAGAGACAGAAGCAGAGGGGGGTGGCGCTTAGAGAGCACTCTAGTATCTTTTCTCACAAGCGCACTATCCTGTCATGCTAACCTTATGTCATGACCTCATATAAACGTAATTACCTCCTGAAATATCCATCTTCATACACCATCACACTGGGAGTTAAAACTTTAAAGTGTGAATTTTGAGGGATAGGAAACCGG
Source organism: Heterocephalus glaber (assembly GCF_053883595.1). Taxonomy (NCBI): domain Eukaryota; kingdom Metazoa; phylum Chordata; class Mammalia; order Rodentia; family Bathyergidae; genus Heterocephalus; species Heterocephalus glaber. The sequence continues at coordinate 21,493,685 of NW_028258145.1, read as the reverse complement.
AGTACAATTCAGCTTAGAGTAAGATTTTTTAAAGAACTTATTAAAAAATCAATCTCAATCAGTTAGGAACACAGAGGGTCCAATCAGGAAGTAAAATGCCCATCATGGCACATCACAGTTAATTAGTCCAACAAAGAAAGATATCTTTAAAACAGCCAGAGAGAAAATACAGGAAATCTAAATGGCGTAAAAATCAGATTGAGAATTTTTTAACCAAAATTATAGAAGTTAGATAACAACACATGAAATTGTCAGTATACCAAGCAAATATTCTTCTCAATCTTGAATTTTATATCTAAGTGCCTTTTGAAAACAAAGGAAAAATAGAGCCCCTTCCAAGCCAAAGAGAATTTTTTCACTAACATTTACCAGTGGAACTACTAAGAATGTAGTTCAGATAGTAGGAAAGTCATTCCGTTGCCGAAGTAGAAATTAATGATGAAAAAAGTAGTGAACACGTGCTTAAACCTGAAGATAATGTCTGATTAAAAAGTCAATGTAGGGCCAGGGATTTAGCTCAGTGGCTTCGCCGCCTGCTGTGCAAGCTCAAGGACCGCAGTTTGATCCCAGGTACCAAAAAAAAAAGTCAATGTAGATTTAAGATGACAAAGTATAAAATAGCATGTAATTAGAGATGAAGAGCTCTACACCCTTGAAAACAAAACAAAGCCAAAAGACTAACTTGAAGTTATAAGTTAAATGCACATGACAAAAATCTAAAATAGTTAATAGTAGAAGTAAATTATATAAACTTCAAACTGGAGTGAAAAATAAGAAAAAAATCAAACTGAGGTAATAAAACATAGAGATAAAAAATCAGGGCCACTAACTTAAAATTAGAGAGTAGAGATAAATCTGACTGTAGTAGTAGAATATATATAAGTATAAATGAATAATATGGTCCACCTAAAAGGTATTTCCAGGATAATTTTTTAAATCAAATACATGTTATTAAAAGATATAAAAACTAAGAATGCAGAAAGTTGAAAGAAGAGGAAAATATATGTTATAGAAATTATAATCATATTGAAGGTAACATCACTATATTAACAATAGATGAAGATTTTGAGGCCCCCCCCAAAAAAAATCACTAGAGAAAAAAGACTCTCAATATACTGTACTCAGACAGATTTACCAGGAAGGGCAAATCAACAGGAAACTCATCTATTCTATACCTGTGTAACAATCACAAAATATTGTTCGTGTGGAAAAATGGCAATTTGGCCTTCCATATTCATACTCCCAAACAACCAAAGTAGGACATGCTGAATATATGTGAATAACCACTTTCTTGATTGGCATTGCTTGTAGTGCTTGAAAGTTATTGACAATATTGCTAAGAGCTTTGGAATTTTTATTGGGAATTCTAGAAAAGCAGAAGTTTTTGGGTAATATGCAAATCTAATCACCAAAAACAAAACAAAAAAACTTTCCCTTTAGGGACCCATACTGACTTTTAATTCCAAAACAATATCAATAAGCCATGAGAGTTCTGCTTTTCTTACTCGATATATGATTTCTGTGAAAGGAATTCTAGTATTCTTAATAGATGTCTTAGTTACTTTTCACATTGACAAGACAAAATATCAGACATCCAAAGTTAAAGTAGGAAAGGTTTATGTAGCTCACAGTTTGTAGAGGTTTCAGTCTATAAATGGCTGGCTCTAAGGCAGGGTGGTACATGTCAGAGAGGCAACAACAGTTCATGGCAGACCAAAGGTAGCAAAGCAACAAGAGAGCAAGGCAGAGCCCCTTAACAGCTTGTTTCTGCCCCTTTTATCTTATGGGGCAGGTAGCACTCACATTCTCAATCCTAGTGCCCCTGAGCCTAGAATTCCACCATGAATCAATTCCAGAAAAAAGCTCCACTTATGGCTGCATGAGGCTTTGGGGGAATGTCTAAACACAAACCATAACAATAAGTAAATATCTTTCATTCCTCTTCTTTTTGCATTGTTAAGCAAATCTCACAATATTCTTTTTTTTTCTGGGGAGAAACTCAGTTTCCTTGGAAGGTTACTGTCTTTTCTTTTCCTGTGGAGGTTATCTGAGGCCCTAGAAAATATGTAGACTTATTGTACATTAAAATCAATAAGCCCACAACATATATAACAAAATGTACTGGTATACTCACTGATGTTTGCACCACATTGCCTAAGAACACATTTCTCAGAACATATCCCCTTTGTAAAGCAGTACATGACTGTGTTTTATTTTAAATAACAATGAGAAATATACCCTTATGTATGGTATATCCATCCCCTTTTGTCCTATGACCACACCCATTAATCTATTCCTTTACAGAGATTGAAACACTCTAGCTGGAATTTAGCTTTAGTATTATTAAGTATATGTCTATATCTTTAATTCTCCAATTTTTGTGTCATCACACATCTGAAGGAAATTACCATCCTTTCCTATGCAGAATATCTCCCTGTGGCAGTAAATCCTGACTTTGCCCTCCATGAATCTGACCTAGTAGGGAAGGCTTATGAGTAGCAGTGGTGGAGTGCAGCATGAATGATTTGAAAGAGTACAAGGTCCCTGTGGATTTCTGGTAATTTCCCACTTTCATTCCAAATCCTTTGAAAAACAGCACTGTTATTTATCATACATGAATTCATCAAATTTTGCAATGCTATCAACAACTGGATGCTAACAAAATGATGTCTTTTTTTGGGCTAGAATATTTTTCTTGACATGAATATTTGTGACTTCCAGACTAGTGAATGTATCTTCTTTTCAACTGTTTTAAATGGAAAATCTCTCTTTCCAACCTTTGAACCTCTGTTTTCCAATAGTACTATGAAACAGATAGTAAATATAACTTACTGGTTTTCCTCACTTTGGCTCATGTTTACCTTCAATGGAGAGGTCATGCCACATCTGTCTGTCTCTGGAATGTACTGACAATGAATTGCATAGTATGTGATGGATAAATGTTGAGAGAATGCAAAGGCAGGGGACTTTGATGATGAAGACTGGAAAGGTAAAAGTTCAGAAAGAGCTATTTCTTGCTAAGGTCATTCTATAGAGAAAAGACCGAAAGCACTGTGGGCAAGATGGACACTAGAAGCTTGAAGGAGACATGGTTCATGTAGGAAAGGAAAAAGTTTTACCACCTTGACAATTTTTTCTCTGATTTATCTACAAGTAAGACCAATTTTATTATTATACAAGCCCACATGCTTAAGAAAGGCTTTGCATATGTTTGATATTTTGCTCCTTGTTTGATAAAATTCTTATTGCTTTTTAAGAAGGTGTCCCTTGTTTTCAACCAGACTCTATAGTTTTCAGCGCCACAGAACCCTTCAGAGTCTTACATAGTCCTAGCGCCTTGAGGACTGCAATCCCAAGCAAGGCCTTCTTTAAAGTGCTGTGGTAAAGTATATGGTTTTAAACTCAAAGCAACACCACTGATGCCACCTTACCAGCTTTTTCCAAAAGCTTAGCAACATTTGAAGTTGATATACGCACAGGAATTGTTTTCAATTTTTACCACCTATGAGAAGAGTCTAAGAAAGAAAATTGGTTTCTTTTACCCTTAAATGAAACCTGTCCTAGAAGGTATTTAATAAGGAATAAGAGGAGGTCAAATTGGTTAAGGAAAAATTGCATAGAAATTCTAGATGGCTTTTCAGATATCCTGAATGCTGGTGACTGAACTGGTGCTTCTTACCCATGCTACAGTGAGAAAAAATTGATTAAGCAGTTCAGAACCACCAGTGCTCAAATTCCAGTTCTATAACTTACCAGGAATCTGACCCTATGGAAGTTCTGAAATCTCCAGTTTTGGTATGTGAAAGATGAGGATTTGTGCAGGGCTCAGGACATTCATGCAGATTGGGTGATTTAGAACATAGAAGAAGCTTAAATTGTTAAGAGCTATAATAGAAAAATGTAGTGAATGCATAGACTTTAAAAATACTCTCCCTTACTTCAGACAGATATAGCCCATCATTGTTGCCACTTTCTGAAACAGTTCTGGAAGTCCTCTTTTGTGATTGTCTTTAATTGTGCTGTTGTGTCTGCCTTGATGTCCTGAATGACTCAAATCATTTGCCTTTCATGGTTGTTTTGACTTTGAGAAAGAACCAGAAGTTGCAGTGTCCAATCCAATGAATCAAGCAGATGAAGACATACCATAACGTTTTTAGGAACTGAACTGCTTTTAAGTTACATGGTATTTGGTAGCAACATTCACTGTATTTTTTATCACACCTTCTAAAGACACAAAAGAGGACTTCTGGAACTGCTTCACAAAATAGCAAAAGCATAGGATAAGTGTGTTCAATGTGAGGTGGAATGTTTTGAGGGAGGATTTGTTAAAAAATTTACTGAATTTTTTTAGAATTTAAACATTTACCATGTTTTTATTATTGCTATTACATAGTCAACATTCAGGATGAGATAATTAATTGTTATTAATATGGAATAAGAGGTGGTTAAGATTCTCAAAGTGTGAGGAGAAGGATCTGATTGAATCTGTAACAGATAAGGAGTGGGAAGGGTAACCATAAGATAAATGTCTTGGAGCATAGTTGTGTAGTTCTAATTCTTTGTATATTCCTAAACAGTTAGTTCTCTGAAAAACGTCAAGGATTTTTGTTTTATGTAAAAAAGTCCTGGGGGTCAGACCATTACAGTGATGTTATGCCAAAACATTTTCTTAAAATTTCTATTCCTTCTGATGTTTTTCCTTGATTCAGTGCTACAAATGGGGTGAAAGCTTAAGAGTTAATCAGGAACAAATAAAAGCTTAACAGCCATCTGGTATTTTCAGGGGCATCTGGATGCTTTACTCTGAAGGATGTATCTTATGAGCTCTCTCTGTTACTCTTACTTCCTCACACGTTGAACACACACAGGCAATGTACATTCATGTCAAACTTCATCACAACTGTGCATTTGGTAGGATTTGTCTTTTTAGTTCTCTGCACCTCCAGATGTATTCCCCATGTCCTTCTCAGAAAATCAGTGATTCCCCATACCCTTTACTTATTCAGCCATCAGTTAACTTATTCTACAAACATGAAATAGCAACCTGAAACAAGAAACATGCTGGGTTCTTAAAATATTGTAAGCTGGTCAGATAGAGTTTCTGCGCCATCTGGCTGGAGTAAGTATACAAATAATAAGTAATTTAGAAAATGTAATAGGTTGTTAATAATTCTGATGTTCCTATCAAGGAAACTAACAGAATGTTAGGACAACAAAAAATAACAGTAAAACATTTTAGATTGGAATATCAAAGGGTGCTTTATTGAGGAGGGGGCATTTGAACTGAGAGCTAAAGGATGAAAATGAGCTCACTGTGCAATGAAAAATAGAAAATGATAGGAAGAAGGGGCAGCAAGTTGAATTAACCTAAAGCAGGATAGGGAATTAATGCTTTGAAGAAAGAGAAAAAGAAGTAAATGATGCTAGATTCTGGAGGCACAGAGAACAAATTACAAACATTCTGCCCACAAGTGTTGTGTTTAAATCTAAACTTATGTATAAGTCACTGAGGAACTTTGATAAGAGGAATATACTGTTTTGCATTTCTTAAATCATTCATTGCTGTATGTAGAGTACAATAGAAAGTTGCAAAAATGGAGGCAAAGAGATCAACAGTCATTCATGCAATGAGGATGATAATACTCTGCAACTTTGGTAACAAGCAGAAGATAAACTGTTAGATTCAAGAAATATTGGAAAGATGGAACTCACCAAATTTGGTGATAAACTGTGTGCATGTTTAAGAGAAAAATGAGAAATCAAGAATAAAATCTGTATGTTTTGCTTCAGAAGTTAAAGGATAATGGTGTTATCAATATCCTATGAAATTTGTTCTAAGAAAAGAACTGGATGAAAACTGTCTTCAGTGAATGAAATTTTTAAGGTTCCTGACACTAAATATTACATAAGTGCTAGATTTTTTGTGTGTAAATGTGATCAATTAAGAAGAGTTCAAAAAGCTCACTTTGTTAAGGAGTCTAAGTCTTGGATTTTATCAAGTAATGGAGAGCTAAACTAAAACAATATTCTACAAGCAGAACTTTTGGTATTTGTGTAGTTTTTCTTATTTAGTTGTCAAGAATTCACATCACAAGGGTTCACACCTGTTTTGGCTCTCTATGAAGGTTCTACTCTGCACTGTCTCTTTTGGCAGTGCACACTACCAAGCCCAAACCACAGCATGTTTGAGTCAGATGTCAGGGTGTGAAAGATGAAAAACAAGTTAGGTGGTTTTGTGTATGGGGAGGTGGAAGATGGAAATTGTATTGTGGTTTGTCTTCTGCAAATAAAAATTTATGCTTGTTTTTGTAAAATGGAATTTCTTATCAGCATAGTCAGAATACATATTGAAATTATAAGATGTAAGCTATAATCAAACCTCAATTTTGACAAAATTTGGAGAATAAAGGGGATTCATTTGATTTTTGATTTCTATGTTTTTCAGTCTTTTTATACTTATTATATTCTACAAATAATATGTTCTTCTGAATTTTCTTTAAATTGTGGAATTCTTTTTCGTACCATTTATAGTCACTTCACTTTTTCTCTCACTTCGTCTCTGGATAATTTTATTCACTTGCTGAACTTCAATGATGAGCAAGCTATACACTGACTAATCAAGAGCCTCTATTTCAAGAGCAACCAAAGATCCAAAACCACTGGATAGCTTTGAATGAAATATTTTGATTGAGCTTTTAATAATTTGTTCTCCAATTTTTAAGAATTGATCAAAATTCTCTAGAAACTAATCATTAGTTCTACCTAGACCATTTTAGATAACTGTTTTTAAAAAGAAAATAACATTCCTGTAAAATCATCTGAAGTATGTTTCTATTCTTACTCCTATGCTATTAAAACAAAATTTAATTATTTAATTATATTTCAATAAATATTTTGAAATATTTACCATTTTTCTCTTCATGGTATCAGCTTACTCAAAGATTGTGTGTTTCCATTTTCTTGCTGTCAAACTTAGCTGTTCAATTGCTGAATGACATTGTTTGGATGAAGCTTTAAGAGATATTGTGTAGACTGACTTCCCCTCTTTTCATTCTGCCATGAACTAGGTGTGCTGTAACACACATGTAATGTGAGGAAGAGGTGGAATATCTGATCAACTTCAGTGGTAAAATGAATGAATAAGAATTAAAACTTTTGTCTTTGTAAGACACTGACATTTTCTTGTCATTTTTGTATATCATATTTCAGGGTAAGAATTAATTCTTAAAACTATTTATTCATTTCTTAGGAAAAACAAAAACAATCCTTTTAGCTACCAGTACCTTTTTTTTTTTCATCAGTTAACAAAAATTGCCCCAACACTACAAAGTATCTCTTGGGATATTTGAATGTGTATGATAATTTCTAGGTAATTTTGTTATTTATGAAGATTTTGGAATATTACCAAGAAGTAAGGAGATAAGAAAAATTTAGAAAGTTGTTTGAACTTATCAAATTATCTCTGTACCTTGAGTTGTATGAAATAAAAAGGGAATCATAATAATATCTACTCCAAATGTAATCTTGAGGATCAAATGAAATTAATTATTTAAAGTATTTAACAGAACTCCCAACATATAAAAAGTACTTAGTGGATTTTAGCTATTGTAAGGAGTCTTTTTCCATGGAAAACAATCAGGCTATTAACATATTTCTTATCCTCAGAATGGTCACAGCCTGAGACAAACTTAGTCTGCACACCTTTGACTTGATAGCTCTATATTCTTAAGTGTGTTAAATAGCACGTTTTACTTTTCTAAAAAAACCCCATTAAAACAGGAACCATGAACCTTGCCACTTGAATGAGTGATAATATCTTCCAATTGCCTCAGATATCAGTAGAGAGACTGAAGCCATAGGAAAGTATGTCATTCATTCTGTCTCTTTTGTAGATCTCATTCAATGATTCATACTTTTTACCAAAACTGAAATCTGTTGAACTTACATGTTTAAAACTTGTCCCAATGAATATTATTTCTAAATTTTTATAAATATTAATATTTTAAGAATATTACTGCTATTCATATTAAAACAATACTTAGGTTTAGAAACTGACTCTATTGGTTTCATGTTTTAGAGTTTAAATATTAGTATGTTAATTAGTGAACTTTCAGAAGGTGAGAAAAGTAATTCTGTCCCCTTTTTGCCACTGGTCACTCTGTTTTGACTTTTTGATCTAATGATAATTCTTTATTTGATTCATGGTGTATTCTTGAGATAATTCGAGGAAAACTTCAGGGACCATTAATATTTAGCCTTGCCACAGTGAGAATAATTCTGCAACACCACCATTCCTCATGAAGGATGGGTTTTAAATATCTATGGAGTGACCAACTGTTTGATGGATCACAGCAATGGCTCTTTCAATGAGAAAACAAGTCCATCCCAAAGCTTGACATTCCCCAACAGATGACACTCCAGAACTCTGCTGTCAATACACTTTTACTTAAAATAAAAATTGACAGAAGACCCAGACAATGTAGTGCTAAAAATGAAGTTATGCCCTTTGCTAAAATGTGGTGTTAGAGACTCAGCTTAAGAAAATTCTCTTCTTTTTGCTCGACCCTGGTTGATAGAAAAAACAAATCTGCACTAAGTTACAAATGTCTGTGGATAATAAAATGGGGCTTTCTCCACATCACAACACATACACACACACACACACACACACACACTCACTTTTATACTTGATTAAGGATAGGGATATCTTAGCAAAACTGATGCCTCAGTCTATACTGCAGAATTGTATGTAGCTGGAAGATTTTTTTTTCTCTGTTTTCTCAGTCTTGTAGCATGGTGATAGTGTTTCTTGGCTTCCTTCTGTATAGATTATGATGTTCTTACACAGGAAAGGCAAGAGAGGTTCTTTGCAATTTCTTTAGTCTCCCGGGGCTGATTTTCTATTTCCCCAGGAGTTCAGACTCCCTCTAATTACTTCTTTGAGCCCTATTATGGGTTAAATTTTGTCACTACAAAAGGTTTGCAGAAACCCTAATTCCCTCTACTTCAGAATGTGACCTCATTTAGAAATAAGGTCATTACAAATAAAGATGAGTTCATCTTGTAGTAGAATGTGTCTTCAATCCAATATGCCTGGTATCTTTAGAAGAGGAGAAATTTACATATTTTCATTCACTTCTCACTCTAAGCCCATCCTCTGTTGACCACTGTTCATTCTATTTCTAAAAATTCAACTTCTTAGATTTCACATATCCAAAGTGACTACTGTCACCATATCGTATTTGCATATTATATGTCTGTGGACATCTATTATATAGTATACTTCAAAGTAGGTAAAACAATAGACTTTACATATTCATACCACAAATAAATAAATGTTTGAAGTGATGGGTGATTTAATCATTGCATGTATGGAAACATCACAATAAACCCCATAAACATACACTGTACAATTGTACTTATCAACTAAAAATAGGATAGAGCATTAAGAAGAGGAGAGAGACACAAAGGGAAGAAGAAGACTGTGTGAAAATAGAAGCTGAGATTGGGAGTTTTGCTACCTCAAACTAAAGAATGCTCCCAGTAGCTGAGAGTCAAAGAAGGATCATTTCTAAAGGCTTCAGAGATCATGTGGTCTGATGGACACATTAACTTAGGACTTCTAAAACTGTGAAAGGATATGCATTTTTAATAATGCTATCTAGTTTGAAGCACTTTGTTACAGCAGCCCTAGAAAGCTCCTACATGTCTGAAGGGGAAGACATCAAGTTAGGAATTAGGCTTAGAGTTAGTGTTAGAGTTTTAGGGTTAGAGTTTGGGTTGTGAAAATTTTAAAAAGAATATTGTGCTAATTATTTCTCTTTATCAATGCAGAACATCAGAAATAGAATGGTACTAAAATTATTTTCTGTAGAACACTAAAACACGGAAATAACATCAAATGAGGCACAATGTTTCATGTTGTTAAGCGATCTAGTCAACTAGTATTTACTAAAAATATTGTACACATGCACATACATGCATATATACATATATACATGTATCCTATATTTGATCTATGTTTTAGGAGAAGAGCAATAAATAAACATGAAGCTTAAAGTGTTTACATCTCTTATAGATGACATTAAGGCCAACAAAATCAATGTTCACAAAATAATGGCAGTGCTGCTATAGCAAAGATGATTTTTTGATAAGAAAATAGAAAATGAGCCAGAAAAGCAATGTTTACCTTTGACTGGGTCTGTAGGTACAAATTTTTAGGACAAACAGACAGTTAAACTGAAACTTAAAATGGGCAAATATGGAGAAATTGAGAAAGGACAGTCTAGGACCATACCACCCTGAACATGTCCAATCTCGTCTGATCTCAGAAGCCAAGCAGGGTCAGGCCTGGTTAGTACTTGGATGGGAGAAAGGACAAAAGGACCAATGAGTAGATGAGTAGAGAAAATGTTTGACTGGGAAAAATATAAGACTGATAGAAATAAAAATTAAATGTATTGAGGGTGAAAATGCAATCAGGTCAGATATGTAGATTCTCCTAAGTTCTAATAAAATATTTTAAGTTTTACTGAAGGCAACTTATGACTTTTGAATACCTTAGAATAGAAAGCATGACTATACTTCAAATGAAATTTGATTAAAAAAAAGCTTTTTCAGTCTGATTGTGTAGGATAAAAAGAAGAAAATATTGTGATGTATTTATATTCTTATGGAAAAGAATTTTGTCATCTAGTTTTTTTAACCCTTATACAGCTATCATATTGGTCTTACTCATTTTGTTTTATGGGTTAAAATTACCATTTTGTTAGTCACATAATTTTGTTTTGTGCAAGAATATAACCATTTTCATCTTGTATTTAAATGTGATTAAAAAAAATCAAAAGTAGTTTGACTTTTGTTCTTATCCAAAAGGCAATCATTTTCCTTTTCATTTTGTACTTGTCAGATTTATTACAGCACAACAATTAATTTGATCAGTACCCACCCTTCTGTATATCATTTATCATTGTCTCATTACATTGTAAAATTTATTAACCAATGAATTATAATATTTCTGCATCCATTAAATTATTTTTTCTTATTTTCATTTATTTATTCAATTTATTTTATTCTCTAATTTTAAAGACCAAGTTTTCCAATGTGGACTCATTTTATTTTATTTTATTTTATTTTATTTTATTTTATTTTATTTTATTTGGTATCAGGGATCAAACTCGGGTCCTTGCACTTGCAAGGCAGGCAGCCGAACCACTGAGCTAAATCTCCGGCCCTGATCATTTTATTTTAAAAAAAATTATATTTTCTTTATTTCTTTTTGATATTTTCTCTCATTTATCTCTACCCAAATGATTACATTTGATTTATGTTTCTCTGCATTTTAATGTTTCTAAGTGTTGATTTTATTTATTTTTATTGGTACATTTTAGATAAACATATTGGTAACATTCATCATAGAAAATTTGTACCTGTACATGATATATTTAGCTTCTTCTTTTTTTCCCCATTCCCTCCCATCCTTTCAACCCTCTTACCCTCCTTATTTACAAAATCTTTCTTTCCATTTTCACTACTATTCTCTTTTTTTCTTGACCATTCTTTTTTTCCTTCCCCCTCCCTTGTTCTCCTCATTTGAACATTTTCTTCCCATTTTCAATATCTATTACACATTTTGGTCCTTATTTATACTTTCAGTTTCTCACACCAGAGAAACAATGTGATATTTAAGTATGTGTGTCGATTTATTTCACTTGAGAGTATAGTCTCGAGGTACTTCAGTTTAGCTAGAAATGTCTCAAGCTTATCCTTCTTTATGTCAGAGTAGTACTCTTTTGGAATAAAAAGCCACATCTTCTTTATCCATTCATCAGTTGATGGGCATTTTGGCTGTTTCCAAGATTTAGCTATTACAAACTGGCTGCTATAAACATGGGTGTGCATATATTACTGAGGTATGATGCTTTCAATTCTTTCAGAAAGATACCAGGAAGGGAGATAACTGGGTCAAATAGAAGCTCTAGTCCTATTTATTTGTAGAATCTCCACACTTATTTTGAAAATGGTTTCACCAGTCTACACTCCCACCCACAGTGGAGAAGTGTTCCTTTTTCACCATGGTCCTGTGAGCATTTGTTATTGCCTAATTTCCTGATAATAGATATTCTTTCTGGAGTGAGATGGAATTTCAAGGGTGTTTTAATTTGTATCTCTCAAATAACCAGTGATGTTGAAGATTTTTTCAGATATATATTTGCCATTTTTTGTTCTTCATCTGAGAAGTGTCTATTCTCAGATGCCCATTTTTGTATTGAGTCTTTAAATTGTGGGGGATAGAATTTTTTAGTTCTTTATACATTCCAGATATCAGCCATTTTTCTGAGGGACAGCTTGTTAAAATGTCTTTCCCACACTGTGAGTTGTCTCTCTGCTCTGTTTGTGATTTTTTTTGCTATGCAAAAAATTTTAGTAGATATGATGCCAGTTGTTGATTCCTTGTAATATTTCCCATGAGATCAGGGTTTTATTCATAAAGTCTTTGCCTATACCTACGTCTTCAAGAGTTCTAGCTATTCTCTCTTCCAACAGATTTAGTGTTTTTGTTTTAATATTTACATTTTTGATCCATTTTGATTTTAATTTAGTGCACAGTGAGAGGCATGGGTTTAGTTTTAATCGTCAGCATGTGGGAAGCCATTTTTTCCAGTACCATTTATTAAAAAGGCAATCTTTCTACCAATGAAGTTATTTGGCCCCTTTGTCAAAGATAAAGAGGCTGTGTTTGGAGTTGCTTCAGCATCTTCTAATCTGTTCCATTGAATTATGATTTATGATTTTTTAAAATTTTTATTTATTCATTTATTTTTTAGTACCATGCTGTTTTTATCACAGTAGCTTTGTGGTAAAGTTTTGAGTCAGGGATTGTGATGCTCTCGGCCTTACCTTTGTTGGCCAGAACTGTCTTTGCTATTCTGGGCCTCTTCTGGTTTCAAATGTATTTTAGGAATGTTTTTCTAGTTCTGTGAGGTATGCTATTGGTATTTTGATTGGAATTGCATTAATCTGTGTAACAAAATTAGGAGCATAACCAATTTTATTACGTTGGTTCTTTCTACCCAGGAGCAAGGGATGTCTTTCCATTTTCTGATATCTTCTTCAATTTCTTTTTTCAGAGTACTGTAGATTTGATGCGAAGAGCTTTTTACTTCCTTCATTGGGCTTTTTCTTAAGTATTTCATTTTTTTCTCATGCTATTGTGAAAGATGGGATTTCCCTAATTCCTCTTTCAGTGAGTTTGTTATTTGTGTACAGGAGTACCATCACTTTTTGAGTGTTCACTTTGTATCTGGCTCTGTGACTGAATTGTTTATTAAATCTTTTGGTGGAGTTTTTGAAGTCTTCTATGTAGAGATAGTTTAATTCCTTCCTCTCTTATCTTTATTCCTTTTATTTTGTTCTTTTGTCTAATTGATTTGGCTAGTGTTTCTAGAACTATATTGAATAGGAATGTGATAGTGGACATTCTTGTTTTGTTCCTGATTTTAGTGTGAAAGCTTTTGGTTTTTGACCATTTAGTATGATGTTGGCTGTTGATTTGTCATAGATGGCTTTTATCAGATTGAGATAAAGACCATCTATTCTCATTTTTGTAGGTTTTTAAAATCATGAATGGATTTCGGACTTGGTCAAATGCCAACATTTTTGTGTCTGTTTAGATGGTCACATAAAGTTTTACAATTGTCTCTGTTGATATTGTGTATTACATTTATTGGTTTGCATATGTTGAACAATCCCTGCATCCCTGGCATGAGATGAATACTACTTGGTCATGGTGTATAGTCTTTGGCCCATTCTGTTTTCTATACTATTTTAATCTCCTGGATATCTATTTGAATCTGTTTCATGGATTCCATTTCTTTCCTATCCTGGATGTCCATGATTTCCATCCTTTTCCTAAAACCCTCTATTTTTTTTACCTGTATGAGCTGGAGTCACAAACTGTCTTTCATTGTGACCACAATCTCTGTAGTTATCTGAGAAATTATTTTTAATTTGATATTTTCTAGAGCATCATTCATCTGCTTTGTTACTTCCATTGTTAGCACTTCAGAGAGTTCAGGTTGGTGGCTTTCAAGTTTTTCCTCCTCATTGCCCCCTGGATTTGCCTTTGCTGAGCTGGAAGTCTGGAGTTGCATCTTGCTTAACTGTTTTCTCATAGTCTATTGCTTTTTAGTTTAATTCCTGGGTTGATGCTTATAAATGAATATGAGAGGTAGCCTTATTGCTGCCTTAGCCATAGGAAGTGACACTTCTCAGTAAGGTCTTCCAGATAGCTGGGTTTTGGGTTTTAAATCTGTTGTAAGATCCTACCTCTTCAATTTATTTATTTATTTATTTATTCATTCATTTATTACCAGAGATTGAACTCGAGACCTTGAACTTACAAGGCAGGTGGTGGAACCACTGAGCTAAATTACTGGCCCATCTTCAATTTATTAAGGATAAGAAGTTGCTGCCTATTTGGCCTGGTTCTTTGGCACTGGCCTAAATATTGTTTATGACTAAGGCAATTTCAGTCTTGGCATACCAAGAAGAATGACTGATTGGAACAACTATGTCTCTTTGGCTAAAATAGTATAATCAGCAGTAATAATAGCATCAAACACAGCGTAGAAAATGACAAATTGTGGTAAATATTAATTTTCCACCTTTAAACATATGAACTCTATTTTTGAATATATAAAAAAATGTAAAATGAACCAGAAAACTTTATACAGTAAATTTGCCATCAATATGGTGAGTTTACCTTTAGGGGAGAAAATTTAAAAGGGGCTAGGGGAAAAATAGAGAAATAGAAGAAGAGGAAGAGATTAGAAGCAAGGCTGGAGGACAAAAGGAAGATTATTCTAGCTTTGGGAAACTAGTGAAGAATACAAGATGGAAAGAGAGAGGGAATAAATAAAAATCAGAACAGAACAACAAAAATAAAAAATATAGAAACAATGTCCATACTCATATAAAAACAAAAAAATACAGAAAAAACAAAACAAAACAAAAACAGCAAAAAAAAAAGAAGAAAAAAATGTCCACTTCATGGTGCATCTCTGCTCACTGGTAGACAGAGTGGGCAGATAGAGCCCAGCTCCATGTTGATTAATCCCAGCAAGCCAATCATAGATTTACAGTGGGGTACTGGATAATGTGCTTTTAGTTCCACTGAAGTTCAGGCTGGTTTCTGGCTGTCAGAATGAAGCTCAATTTTTTGAGCTTCCAACATTCATGTGGCTCCTGCCATCTTGAGCTCAGCTCCTTAACCTTTTGCCAACTTGAACTCAGTTATGCCTCACCTTGACACTGGGAACTGCTAGATGGAGCCAGTCTATAGCTTCTCTGAGATCCAGGCTCAGTTAGCTTCCTCCAAGATGGCTATCAGCCAATCACCTTCTCCTTGAACTGGTAACTGAACCTTAATAACTCACCAACCACTGCCATCTGCTGCATCCACTGCTATGCTCCACTGGTATGTTTCTCTGTGAAGGCCTTTGGCATTGCCAGTAGTCACTGCATGTCTCCAGTTTTGAGCTGCCCCTCCAATGCAGTGAGTTAGGGCTCAGGGAGAAAGCACCACTTGCCAGCTCCTTCTTCTGCTTTGAGGTCTTTTTCTTTGCTCTCCCTATGGGCTTCAATTTTCACTTCAGATCCTTGCTGAGTCTTGAGGTCCCTCGACCTTCCTTGTTTTCTTTCTCACATTGCTATATTCTAGTGTCTGGACACCAAATCTTGGAGGCATTCACTGTTGGAGAGCTTTGCTGTTGGGGAGCTACTTTACATCTCATACAATGCTAGTATAAATGTGAAATTATGCTACTACTTTTGAAGAATAGTTAGTAGTGTATGAAAAACAAGTACCGATGATGCAGCATGTATATTCCTAGGTTTTTACCTAAGATAAATAAAACATGAGGTCTACATGAGGTCTTCTACATGAACATTTATAAGAATATTATTAGCAGTAGCAAAATTCAAGAAATAACTCAATTATTGGAGAGATTTGCTTGGAGAGATTCTGCTGTTCACCATTTCACCATCTTCCCAGAAATCCCTCTAATGTTGATTTTAATGTTGCTTTTGAAATGAGATTTCTTGACACTTTTTCTATCTATTCTATTTAACATTTTTCTTCTTGTGATCCAACTTGTTAAACACACACACACGCGTGCACACACACACACTTTGAACTGAGGTTGATATACAATAAATTACACTTGCTTAAAATATATGATTTGTTATATTTTGGTATATGTTTGCACCCACTAAATTATTACCACAATTGATATCATGTACATATTTTTTCACCCCAAGTTTCCTAATGCTTATCTTTAACTTACTAAATTCTGATCCTCTTTTCATTCCTAGGCAGTTAGTCATTTGATTTTACTCATAGGAGATTACCTTGCATTTTCTAGATTTTATGTAAATGGTTCACACAATGTACGCTTTTTAACTCTAGATACTTATTTTGAGATTCAGGTATGCTGCTGCATAAATTAATAACTTATGCCTTTTATTACTGAATAGCATTCTATTGGAAGAATCTACCACATTTTTCATTCTTCGCTTGAGAGAATTTTGAGTTATTTCTTGTATTTTGCTACTACCAATAATATTCTTGTAAATGTTCATGTAGAAGACTTCAAGTAGGTACATGTTTTTTTCTCTTAGGAAATAACTGGGAATGTACATGCTGGATCCTTGGTACTTGTTTTTCATACACTCCTAACAATTCCTCAAAGTGGGAGCATAATTTCATGTTCATACTAGTAGTATATGAGATGTAAAGTAGCTCTATACTCTTGGTATTAGTACAGTATTTAATATTTTAAACATTCTTGGAAGATCATAGTAGTATTTCATTGTTCTCTCCCTCTCTCTCTCTCTCTTTCTCTCTCTCTGTCCATACTGCTTTTCAATTTTGTTGATTTCCTATGTATTATAGTTTAGATATAAAATGTCTCCTCAAAATCTCTTGTACTTAGAGGTAGAATTTTGTGAATTATGAGACACACTACTCATCAGTGGATTAACTCATTGATGAATTCAAGGTTAAATATGCTGTTAGAAAGCACAGTGTGGCTGGAGGTGAAAGAAATGTGTTTTTGTCCTTGGCACGTCCTTTTTCTCTCTCTGATTCCTGGCTACTTTTATCTGTATGCCATACCAGTACTATGTTAGAACCAGCTGACCATGGACAGAAACTGTGAGTCAAAATAAATTCCCCCTTAAAGTTCTGAATGTCAGTAATTTTGTCCCAGTGACAGACGAATTACTAATACATTATGTGATCTTCATGATTTTTATTTTGATTATTTTGGGGCTTTTTAGATTTAAGATTCTTTCCAGTTTCTTAGTTTCGTTTTCTAGTTTCTAAAGGTGGAAGTTGAGATTGTAGAAATTTTTTGCTAATATAGGGTTTGATGCTATTATTTTCCCACTGAGTGATATGTTAACTGCATCTTGTATATATTAATGTGCTATAAATTCATCATCATCTAGTTTCAAATACCTGTTTTAAGTTCACTGTTTATTTGTTAATTCAGAATTACTTCATAAAGTCTTATAAGCACATGTTTGCACTACATAATGTTTACATTTTTTGTGTGGAGTTGGTACATGTACATAACACACCTGAATTTCTTTCATCTCCTTTCCTTCCCTTTCCTCTCCCTCTCTCCATCTCTTAAGTATCCCCCCATTTGAGAAAAATCTCTCTCCACTTCCTATCATTTATCTTTTATTTTGTTTTTTATTTACAATTTGGATTTGACTTTGAGCTTTGACATATCAATAATTTAGAAGTGTGCTAATTTCCAAATAAGTAGGGAGTCCCAATTTCTTTTTGGATATTTAGCTACAATTATTTTGGTGTGTTATTTTCATGAATACTTCATAGTTTATATCTTTAATGTTTTAGTCTATTTTAAAATGATGCTATACTCTTTCACATGTAGTATAATAATTTAAAAATTGTATATTTCCATTTCTCCACACACACCTTGTGATATTGCCATATATTTTCTCATATATGTTAAAAATTAAAATACATTATCGTATTTTCTTCAAACTATAGCTTAATTTTTGAAAAATTTTAAATTTCCATTTATTGATATAGTTACAATTTCTCCACTCTTCATTCCATTAGGTAGATCTAATTTTGAATATAATATAATTTTCTTTTGTTTTAAGTACTTTTTTTTTTTTTAAAAGATGATTTGTACCACAGGACAATGAATTATTTCCAATTTTATATATTTAAATTTGTTCTTATTTTCTGTAAATATTTACATGATACTTTTATTAGGCATGGACTTCTATATTGCCAGTTTTCTTCATGTTTTTTCCAGGACTTTAAAGGTGTTACTATGTCTCACTCGCCACCCGCCCACCATTGGACTGCTTGAAGTTTTCTTCTAACAATTACCCACAGTTCTTCAATATTTTGATCACCTTTTCTATAGTCTTCCTTTATTTATTTTGTCTGTGGCTTTTAATATTTATTGTTCCTGTATTTTCAAATTCACTTATTGTTTTGTTCTGCAATATCTAACCTGGTTTAAACCATATCCTGTGGTATAATTTTTCCTTTGGAGAGTTAGCGTATGACTCTTAACTTTTATTTAAGTATCTCTTACAGCTTCTATATCTTTATTGGTCAAATTCAATAGTTCTTTTAGCATCTTAAATGTAAAGCATGCAGTCATGGCATGTTTACTGTCCTAGTCTATTAATTTATCACTACTTCATTTCTGCATCTGAATCAGTTTATTTCTGTTTTTCTTTATTATTATGGATTTTATTTTCTTGATTCTTTGCATGCTTTCTAGTTTTTAATTTTCTGACAGACATGAATTTTACACAGCTGGTTGCTAGATATTTTTGTTTCAATAAATACTTTTGAGCTTTTGTTTAAATAACACAGGTTAGATATGCAGAAACTATTTGATTCTTCTTTCAGAACTTGCTTTAAATTTGCTAGACAGAGCCACAACTATATCATTCGAAGTTTAATATTTTTCTCTTCAAGTGAGATACAATGTTTCTACTACAGGAATTTCTCCTGAAATAAGAAGGTTTGAGTCTGTGTAGTGTTATTCCTGGCAATATTGATTTCTGGACTTAGTTTCTTCTAATCTTTTTGGGTAGTTCTTTCTGTAGTACTTGGGCATTTCCTCATATTTATGCATTAACCAATACTTCACTGAATTTACTAAAGGACTTTCTGCTGTTGTATGGAAATGCATTTTTTGCATTTCTCTTTCTTCTGCTTTTCTGTTTTGTGTATTCAGCTTCTTTCACTTCCCAAGACACTATCTCTATCTCTTCAACCCAAAGAAACTTCAGGATCTTCATGGGTTTTTCTATCTTGCATTGCTCCCGGAAAATTTTTTCAAGCAATAAGCTAGAATAAATGTAGAGTACAAATTGTTTCTCCTATCACATTATTCTTCATTGTTTATTGTCTAAAGTCTTGAGTGACATTATTTAATATAATTTATTTAGTTTTTCAAAAAATATCTTTGGCTTCATAGAATCTGAGTTTTATGACAATCACAAAATATATTTTCATTTGGGTAGTAAATATGCTTATTTTATGCATTTTTAGTTTGAATTTTTTTTTCAATTCTGAGGATTGAAAGATGCTTTACAACTGAATACGCTTAGCTCTTTCTTAATATATTAAATATTACATTCCATTTTTTCTTAATAAGCAGAGACATACTCTGAAGAAGGCCCTATATTTTCATTTTTATTTTTTATTTACAAAATTATTATTATCAGGGTTTTTTTACTTTTATTTTTAATTTTTTTGCTACTCTTTTCAAATTTTTATTTTTTCCTCTTTTTTTTTCTTTATTTTCTCTTTCCTTTCTCTCTCTCACACACACTCATCTTCTTGCTGTCCCACATTGTTCTTCATCTCCCTTTTTGTTCCTGTTCTGGCCCTCATTCAGATTTCTTCTTTAGTTTTTCATATATTCTCCTTTTCCTTCTCTCACCTGTGTCCTCTGGACTTATGGCTAACCTTTCCCTATCCTTCTACTTATCTATCCCTCCCTCCCCAACTCCTTGTAACTCCCCATCCAGAAAGGGTAAATTTTCTGTATTAAAGTCTTTATTCACTATAAACATATGTTGGGTTGGTCCCCGAATTTGATTTAATTCACACAGTTAAAGGTGATAGATTAATAACAACCACAAATTGTCATTTTCTAAGATTTACTTAATGCTATGGTGTTGCTGATTGTATCACTTGGGCTAAGGTGTTGTTATTGATCTAATCAGTGGTCCTTCCTGGTATAATGAAAAGGATATAACCTCAGAATCATTAGAGACTAAAAACCTAAAGACCAGCTATCTCTGGAAGACACCCCTGAGAAGTAATCATTCTATAAGGGTTCTAACAACAAGAAACAAAGATACTTACAATAAGCAATTTTGAAGTATCAACCCAGGAAATAAACTGAAGACAGTACCAAAAACAAAAATGAGAACACATTTAAGCAAGTAACAACTCAGACTTCCAGCCCACAAAAGGCAAATTCTGGGGGAAATGAGGTGGAAAAGTCTGATAATCAAACACCTGGACACCCTGAACTGATAGCACAGGAAGTAACAAAACAGATGAATGAGGCTCTAGTAAAATTCAAACCAGAAATAGTCTCCCAGATAACTACAGAGATGGTGAGCAGAATGAAAAACATGATTAGAGGCTCTAGAACAGAAACTGACAAAAAAAAATAGATGAGCTCAGAAACATGCTGGAAGCCATGAATTCCCAGCATAAGAAAGAAATGGAGTCCATGAAACAGATTCAAACAGATATTCAGGAGATTAAAAACTCCATTGAAAGTATGCACAGCAGATTAAGGGAATCTGAAGATAGAGTATCAGATATAGAAGACAAGATTGCAGTTAAGGACCATGAAAACAGAGATTTCTTAAAAATAGCAAGGGACCACAAGAAATCAATCTAGCAGCTGCTAGATGATGCAAAGAAGAATAACATAATACTGATAGGAGTCCAGAAAAAAACAGGAGAAAGTACAATTGACATAAAAAAAACTGTTCACAAAAGTAATAGTTGAAAATTTCCTAGACAGAAGTAGAGAATTTGACATACAGATAAGTGAGGCATATAGAACACCAACTAGCCATTATTAAAAAAAATCTACACCTGGACATATAATAGTCAAGATCCCAGAAACTGAAAGGAAGAACAAAATCCTACAAGCAGTTAGACAAAAGAAATAAATCACCTACGAAGTAGCCCTTCAGAATCACAGCAGACTTCTCAACACAAACCCTCAAGTCAGGGAGAGCCTGGAGTGAAGTATTTCAAGGCCTAAAAGGAAATAACTTCCAACATAGAGAGTAGTGTCCTGGACAATTATCTTTCAAAATTGATGGGGAAATTAGAAACTTCCATGACAAAGAACATCTGAGAAATTTCATGAACACCAAACCAGCATTCAGAGCAGTTTTAAATAATATCCCTGAAAAAAACAATGAAGGTGACAAATCCATGAGGCCAAGAGAGGGAAACCACCAGGCAAGGAAAGAAACTAAAGAGAAAGGTGGAAAATAAGAAATAAAAGAGAGCTCAGAAGAAGGGGATTCTGGACCACTGTTCCACTGCTTCCAGCCCAGAGGAAGGGCCTTCTGGGCTGCCATTCCACCTCTCCAGGCCCAGAGGAGTTGAGCCACGTGGGCACCAACAGCAGCCCTGCCACGTCAAAATGAGAAGGCACACAAAAGTGTCTCAAAACCAAACTTCCAGATCACCTACAGCAACCCCAAAGGGAAATGAGATGGAACTCTCTGATATTCAACCACCTGGACTCCCTGAACCGGCAACAAAAGAGGATCTGGAAAAAATAAAATAAGAAATAATTTCTCGGGCTGGGGATTTAGCTCAGCAGTTTTGCTGCCTGCTGTGCAAGTGCAAGGGCCTGAATTTGGTCCCTGGTACCAAAAAAAAGAAAAAAAAAAGAAAAGAAATAATTTCACAGTAAGAGCAGAGATTGTGCTAGTAGTGCAAGACATGATTAACAAATCTACAGAGGAGCTGGGGAACATGATGGAATCCCAACACAGGGAATAAATGCAATCCATAAAACAGATCCAAACAGATTTCCAGGAGATAAAAACTCTACTGAAAGTCTAAAAAGCAGAATGAGCCAATTTGAGGACGGAATTTCAGATATAGAACATAAGATTGCAATTAGTGAACAGGAAAAGAAAAATTGCTTTAAAATTGTAAGAGACCATGAGAAATCAATCCAGCAGCTGCTAGATGATGCAAAGAAGAATAACATAAGACTAATTAGAGTCAATGAAGAAACAGGAGAGAGTGCAGATGATACTAAAAAAAAAACTATTCACAGAAGTGAGGGTAGAAAACTTCCCAAGCAGGAGAAAGGAACTTGACATGCTGTTAAGTGAGGCATATAGGACTCCAACTAGCCTTGATCAAAAAAACTCTACACATAGGCATATAATTGTTAAGATATCAGAAACCCAACAGAAGAAAAAAGTTCTACAAGAAGCTATAGAAAAGAAACAAATCAAATACAAAGGAAAGCCCATCCAAATCACAGCAGACTTCTCAATGCAAACCCTCAAGGCAAGAAGAACTTGGAGTGATATATTCCAAGCCCTAAAGGAAAACAGCCTCCAACCCAGATTGATGTACCCTGAAAAATTATCTTTCAAAATTGATGGAGAAATAAGAAACTTTCATGACAAACAGCACTTTAGGAACTTCATAAATACCAAACTAGAACTCCAAAAAATTTTAGACAATATCCTAAGAACAGACAATGGGGATCACAGCCCCAGGAAGCACAGCAGAATGAAACCACTGGGCATGACAAGAAATTAAACGTAAAGGGAGAGAATCCAAGAAAAAGAAGAAGTCATGACAATGATAAGTCAATATGTATCAATTATAACCACCAAAGTTAATGGTCTCAATTCACCAGTCAAAAGAAATAGACTGGCAGAATGGGTCATAAAGCAAAATCCAGACATATGCTGCATACAAGAAACACACTTAATTCAAAAGGAAACTCATAGACTGAAAGCTAAAGGGTAGAAAACAATACTCCATGTGATGGGAGCCAAATAAAAGCAGGAGACCCTATCCGCTTGGCAAACCATTTAGATTTCAAACCAACACTGATTAAGAGAGACAAAGAAGGACACTATATCCTTGTAAATGGAACAATTCAACAGGAAGACATGACAATCATTAATTTATGTGCACCAAACACTAGTGCACCCAACTATATAAAACAAATATTAACAGACATGAAAACTCATATAAGCACTAATACAATGTAGTGGGGGACCTCAATACCACACTGTCAAAAATACATAGATCAATTAGACAAAAACTAAAAAACAAAAGACTAGAATTCAATCAAAATCTTGAACAACTGAACCTAAGAGATGTTTACAGAGCGTTCCATCCCATAAAATCAGAATACGCATTCTTTGCAGCTACCCATGAGTTGTTCTCCAAAATAGATCTCATACCCACTCATAAAACATGTTTAAGTAAGTGCAAAGCAATTGAAGTTATCCTTGTATATTATCTGACCATAGTGCTATGAAATTGGAGATCAATAGCAAAAGAAACTGCAAGTATTTCAAAAACACATGGAAATTGAACAGCACACTTATGAATAACCAATGGGTCATAGAGGAAATAAAAAGAAGAAATCAGACAGTTCTTACAATTGACAATGCCAGTGCAACATATTGGAATCTATAGGACACAATGAAAGCAGTCTTATGAGGGAAATTTATAGCAGTGAATACTCACATTAGGAAAACAGACCGAGCTCAATTACACAACCTGATGCTAAACCTCAAGCTTCTAGAAAAAGAAGAGCAGTACAAACCCAAAGCTCATACAAGGGAGGAAATTATAAAGATCAGGGCAGAAATCAATGCAATAGAGACTAAGAGAACAATACAAAAAATCAATGAAGCCAAGAGTTGGTTCTTCGAAAGAATGAATAAAATTGATAAACCCTTAGCCAACCTCATCAAAAAGGAAAGAAAAGGCCTAAATTCATGTAATTAGGAATGAAAAGGGTGAAATCACAACATACCCAATAAAAATACAGAGGATCATCAATACTTACTTTGAGAACTTATACGCCAATTAAAATGGAAAATACAGAAGAAATGGACAGATACCTAGATATGTGTGAATTACCAAAGTTGGACAAAGATGAGCTAAAAATTCTAATTGACTCAATAGCAATCAATGAAATGGGAACCTAATTAAATACTTACCAACTAAGAAAAGCCCAAGTCCTGATGGCTTCAATGCTGAATTCTACAAGACATTTAGAGAGGAACTTTTCTCACTACTGTTTAAACTCTTCAATGAAATTAAAAGGGAAGCAATACTCCCAAATTCATTCCTGGAAGCAAGCATCATTTTGAGCCCCAAAGCAGAGAACGACCCAAGTGAAAAAGAGTACTATAGGCCAATCTCACTAATGAACATAGATTCAAAAATCATTAATAAGATACTGACAAATAGAATCTAGAAGATCATCAAGAAGATCATACACCCTGACCAAGTGGGATTCATCCCAGGGATGCAGGGATGGTTCAACATATGCAAATCAATAAATGTAATACTCTGTATCAATAGCTCCAAGGACAAAAACCCTATGATCATCTCGATGAAGAAAAAGCATGTGACAAAATGCAACACACAGTTGTGATAAAAACTCTCCAAATAGTTGGAATAAATGGTCTCTACCTTAATCTGTTAAAAGCCATCTATGAAAAACCAACAGCCAGTATCATACTAAATGGTCAAAAACTGCAGTCCTTCACATTAAAATTAGAAACAAGACAAGGATGTCCACTATCACCACTCTTATTCAATATAGTTTTTAAACATTAGCCATGGCAATTATATAAGAGAAAGGAATAAAAGAAATAAAGATAGGAAATGAATTCAAATTGTCATTATTTGCAGATGATATGATACTCTAGATAGAAGACCCCAAGAACTCCACCAAAAGTCTTCTAGACTTAATAACTAAATTCAGTAATGTAGTGGGATACAAGGTCAACTCACAAAAATCAATAGCTTTCCTCTACATGAACAACAGACTCACTGAGAGAGGAATAGGGCAAATAATTCCTTTCAAAATAGCACACAAAAACTGAAATACCTAGGAATTAACCTAACAAAATAAATCAAAGACCTTTCCTATGAAAAATATACCACTCTGAAAAGAGACATCGAAGATGATATTAGAAATTGAAAAGACATCACTTTGTTCCTGGATAGGAAGAACCAATATAGTGAAAATGGCCATACTTCCAAAACTACTATATAGATTCAATGCAATTCTGATTGAAATCCCAGCAGCATACTTCACAGAACTAGAGAGAACAATCCAAAAATTTATTTGGAGAGAGAAGAGACCTAGAATAGAAAAAGGAATCCCAGACAACAGAGACATGGCTGGGGATATCACAATCCCCTACTTGAAACTGTACTGCAAAGCTACTGTGATACTGGCAAAGAAACTGACCTGAGGATCAGTGGAATAGATTAGAAGATGTAGAAACACCTGCAGACCTACTCAGCCACCTCATCTTTGACAAAGGAGCCAACCACCCTCATTGGAGGAGAGATAGTCTATTTAATAAATATGTTGGAAAACTGGATTTCAACCTGACAAAGATTAAAACTAGACCCATACTTATTGCCATGCACGAAACTAAGATCAAAATGGATTAAATATCTAAATATCAAGACAGAAACACTAAACTTGCTGGAAGATAAGTTATGTAGAACTCATGAAGACATTGACATAGGAAAAGACTTTATGAACAAAACCCCAGTAGCATGGGAACTAGCACAAAGAATCAAAACTGGGATCTCATCTTATTAAAAAGCTTCTGCAAAAAAAAAAAAGCTTCTGCACTGCAAGAGAAACCACAAAGAGATCTAAGAGACAACCTACAATGTGGGAAAAAATTTTTAGCAGCTGTACCTTAGACAAAGGACTGCTATCTAGAATATATAAAGGATTGAAAAAAATCATATCCCCCAAATTAAAAAAAACGAATTCAAAAATGGGCATCTGAAATGAACAGACATTTCTCAGACAAAGAAGTAAATGCAGCTAATAAATATAGGAAAAAACTGTTCAGCATCACTGGTCATTTGAGAGATGCAGATGAAAATAACAACGAGATTCCACCTTGCCTCAGAAAGAATGGCTACTATCAAGAAATCAACCAATAACAAATGCTGGCAAAGGTGCAGGGAGAAGGAACCCTTCTCCGTTGTTGATGGGAGTGCAGACTGGTGCAACCACTGTGGAAATCAGTACGGAGATACCTCAAAGAACTAGAGCTAGAGGTCCCATTTGACCCATCTATTCCCCTGCTGGGTATCTTCCCAAAAGAATTGAAAGAATCATACCACAGTGATATATGTGCAACTATGTTTATAGCGGCACAGTTTGTAATAGTTTAAGCTTGGAAACAGCCCAAGTTCCCATCAACTGGAAACTGGATGAAGAAGATGTGGTTTTTTTTTTTTATAAAATGGAGTACTACTCAGACATAAAGAATGAGAAACTAGAGACATTTATAGCTAAATGGATGCACCTTGAGGCCATACTCTTTTTTTTTTTTTTTTTGGTACCAGAGATCGAACTCTGGTCCTTGTGGCTGCACAGCAGGTGGTGAATCCACTGAGCTAAATCCCCCGCCCCAAAGCCATACTCTTAAATGAAATAAATAGGACACACAGGTGTAAATGCCGAATTGTTTCTCTAGTGTGAGAAACTGAGTGTAAATAAGGACTAAAAGGTTTAATAGATTATGTGAAATAGGAAGAAAATGTTCAAAAGAGTAGGAGTGTTGAGAGGGGAAGGGGGAAGGAAAGAAGGCAAAGGAAAAACTATGAAAGAAGAAAAAAATGGAAATGAAGTCTATGTAAATAGGGAAGGGTGGAGGGTGTGACAGGTGCACAGGTAATGGGAAAAAAAAAAGAACCAAGATACATCATGTACAGGTACGAGCATCCAATGATAAATATAAACATATTGTATACCTATAACTTAACAATAAAAGAATTTAAGAAAGAAAAAAATGATCAATAATTTAAAAGATAAATCTTAGTTCATGGAAATATTTCAAAAAAAAAGCAAAGCTTGGATATCTGAATATATTTCCTTTTCTTTTTTATCCTCTATGTAATGATTTAATCTGAAATTTTAGAGAAGATAGGCCCAGTTCTATTCATTGATTCTATTTTTTTCTTTCATTTTCTCCTTTTTTCTTTTTTTATTGGATTCTAAAAGCCAAGGAATGGATGTGGAAACAACAAAAATAAATACATTATAACTAAGTGTCAAGTTTTAATAACAAAAAGCTAAATGTAATTACAGGAAATATCAGTTTTACTTGAGAAAACATAGTAAATATTTATCAATATTAATCTTTAAGCAGATACAAACTAAGGGATTCTTTTTCTATTCATATGCAATAAGAACTCTCCTCTCTCCTAGACAGAAATAGGATTATGAGGAGACATGAAACAAAAATATATTTGTTTGGTCAAGATATTGTAGATAAAATGGACTGGGCAAACATTGCTTTCCCCACAAAAAGCTCATTCTAAGGCATTGTAGACAGTGAATAAACATCCCATTAATCTAAACTAGCTCACTTTATCAACTACGTAAAATAGAGGACAATGATCTTTTGTTCAAATGGTTAGTCTTTTGAGTTTGAATGGAGCATTATAAAAACTCACATCAAAAGTAAATGAAAGCCAGACCTTTTATGAACAAACCAGGTATGGTCACTATATTAAATCACATTGACTTGAATGTTTCTAACTCAGGAAAAAGACAACAGCTACTCAGGGTGAGTCAGATAAAGTAAAAACTTTCCTGTATGGTTTTCAGAGCTCTCCTCAATCTCGCTCCACTTCACCTTTTATTCCACTAATGTCAGACTTTCTTGAAAGACAAGAATTAACATAAGCTTTGCAGTGTCACAGTCCTGATAATGAATCATGGCATACTTTCATTTCAGCCAAGAGTTTAACTAGTGTCAGGTTACTATCTTCAATGCTAGGGTAATGACAGATGACTTTCTAGGTTTCCATGAATCTTCTATCAAGTCAGAGGAGTAGAAGATGAAATCACCTTATACTGGGATAAGAGAACTGACATAATCTTATTATGATCTTGAGCAATAACAGAAAGAAGTGTATGGTTTATAGAAAGTTGAATTCAGTTCACTATGTTACCCAGATCTCAGAAAGAGGTCAGGGCTGAGAGGTGAGAGTTTCCATGGGACTGAGAAATATGAGATAGACAAAGTGAGATGCACTATAAATACAATCAGATTGCAGAGAGTATTTGTATAACAGAGCAGATTATATGGAAGCTTTAGTTATAGTTGCTTAAGTATAGCTCCTTGAACATAGGCTATCATTTGCAATTAGTAGGGCTAACTATGATGATTAACTCACCAGTGATTACTGATGACTACAGTGCTCTTTGGTGTTGACTTTCAAACTAGAATAGATCTGGAATCTATACATGACTCAGAGATAAAGGAAATAAGACAGAAGGTATCAGCAGCACAATTTTGACAGACTGTAGATACTACAATTCTAATGGATGATGCATCAATAAAATAATTTAGAAAGCAATTTGGGCTTTAATTTGACTACTTGAAAGTTCTATTGACAACAGGTATTTGAAATGTAGCTGCTGCTGGTTCACTGACCTATTATTATTAGCTCAGTTTGCCCTTTTTTGGGTGATGTAAGATGGATGGATTAGTCAGATGCCTGTCATCCCAGCACTGGGGAGGCTGAAGCAGGAGGACTGCTGTGAGTTTGAGGCCAGCCTGGAAAACATAGTGAGTTCAAGGGCAGCCTGAACTACATATAGCAAGACTCTGTTTCAAAAAACAAGACAAAGCAAAAATAAAACAGAAACCTTGATGTTGAATCCTCCTAACTTACAACTTGATTGTGAACATTGAAGACTGATTATTCTTCCATCCTGCAGATTCAGGAAATTGGCTTGAATTTTTATTGAGTTTATGTTGAATGATTACTTTTATTAACTAATGACAAAATAATAAGTAAGCGTAGTGAATTGGTACCAATTGGATATATGCAAGTGGGTGGGTTGTATTTGCAAACTGATTCTAAATAATTTGAAAACAGTCAATAAAAATACTGTGGCCGTTAAGTGCATTCGGTTGGAATATGAAAGATCTAAGCATGATTCTTTTCCTTCATACTTACCAGCTCAGGTATTAAGCCACTTTAAGAATCATAGATTTAAAAAATCATCATAAAATTTGTTTTAATCTGATAAAATAATAAGAATTAAAATAAATATTGAAGATAGTTTTAACTGAAGTAGTCAATACTGGTAAACTTAGCTCCCATTACAGCTCAAACTTAACGTGAACATGTTATATTATAACTTGTTATTGGTTTGGTTTACTAAGATCTAGGGTTCTCCTTATCTCTACTTAAATCCTCCAAAATTGGAGAGCTAGTTATCTTGCTCAGCAAGTTTTCCAGTACTCTCTATTGATGATCATTCTTTTGGTACTTCCTGTGTATACCATATTCTTTTCATGTATTACTATTTTAACCACTCAGTTAAGTTTAGCTCTTTGAGCAGCATCTAATTCTATTATATTTTCTTCCATCAATTATAATATAATACAAGAATCTTGCTTCCTTGCTCTTGTACATCTTATGGTACAAGCATGAGAACAATAACCTTGCAAATAATGGATAAACAATTAGAATTTTGATCTTAAGCAGCAAGGGCCAAGCAACATGTGATTCCATGATCTTATACCACAAATCTTTAATCATCTTTCTCAGAATTACTAAACAAATATGCAATTAACTGAATTACCTACAATTAACTATTTATTGGTATTATTTGTTTTGATACTAGACAAATTGAAAACGAGGTAGATATTCAGCTAAGTGATAGAAAAAGAAAGTTATGTTTTTTCATACTCAAGACACATACTGTTTTCAGTACATACAATTTGTGCAAGTATTAATTTATAATTATGATAATTTTGTGCAATTTGCTAATATGGCTATCTTCTAGACATGTAAGATTTTACTACCTGGTCTCTCAGTGACTGACAGAGCAGAACAATCATAAATCAAAGTGATATTGGTCTCTTTGGTGGTAGACAAATTATTTAATTCTTTATGCAATTTCCCCGAGTTCCCTTTCTCCAACATTGAATCATGACTTTTCTGTCAACCTGAGTCTAAGGGTGTTCCAACTCCATATAACCTGGTTTACCCTAACACAAAAACATAGGGAACTTAAAATTAAATTTGACTTTAGAGCAAAGTGCTAAAGGTTACAGTCAAGTGCATTCTGCCTAAATCCCCTGGCAGAGAACAGAAAGACAATGAAAACCAATCCTCCTAAGATATGCATGACTGACAAATTCTTCCCTGAGGAAAAGTGAAAACAGAAGTGCTACACCTGTCTTAATGGAGAGGAGAGGAGGAAGATGTACTACTTAGATTTGAAAGCAATCTCTTTTCTTCAAAAAATTACAAGTATTATTTATGATGGAAAAATAAAAAGATATGTTACTAGTACTTGAGGGCCTCCTTGTTAGGGTGTTGAGGTTATACTGTCATTTTATCTTTATTTACAAACACAGAGTAGGTGCTGCCATCATCATTTCACAAATAAGAACACCTTCTATCTTGAATATATTAAAGATTTTGCTCTTAATATTATGAGTAGAGGTGGAGCCACACTTTTCCTGCATAACTCTTTGAGCTTAAATTTAACAGAAACACTTTGTGTCATTCCATGTGATCTCTCAAAGAATAGAGATACACCTAGAAAGAATATCTCTAAAATAAAGTAATTTCCCTAAAATATGAAATGTACTTTTGAGATAAAATGTATCAAAAATTATTTATAGTCATCTCTAGGCTACACTCTCATCAGAAAGCAAATTAACTTAATGGAAAAGGGAGTGGCTAAAAATAATACCCTGTGTATCACTGAATTCTACTATAAGTCCCAAGGCATACGATATTTTAAAAATTTATTGTCTTAGATTTTCATTCACTGAATCTACTTCATTTATTTTCCATTGCAATATGGTAATGCTAGAGATGACATAAGGCTCTATAATTTGAACATGTTGTTTATTTCTGATACACGTTTTTGCTTAGGTAAAAACATGGTTTATTTTGTTGTTTTTATATATTATTGCCAACTAAACTTATTCTGTTTTTATTGTGAGACTTATTTTATATAGTAGCCCATTCAGCTCTTTGAAAAGAATGTACATTATTTAAGGACAAAGATCTCCTATGTTTTTCTCAGAATCTATTGTTCAGTAACTTCTTGACATTACTGGATGTATAAATTTTATTATATTTGAATAATAGAATTTCTGTTTCTTGGAGTCATCCAGTTCAGTTACTCAAGTTTTCTGTATTTACAGATTTATAAAACCCTAAAGCCCCAGTTACTATAAAACATGATTCATGAAAATGAATTGATCTTGACTTTAGAGTTGAATTGAAGGTATGTCACTGAAAATGTTAAACCTTTAAATTATCGATATGCAAATCTCAATATTTATCCCTTAAAGTGAAGATTTCCATTTAAATGTTCCACAGACTAATTTTCACTTTTTTTTAAGTACAAAAATTTATTGAGGAATGGGGATGGGGAATAAGAATAGGGAATGGGAATGAGGAATAGGAATTGGTAATAAGAATATCTCCTGAGAGACAGGAGGGGTCCAGAATGGGTTGCCAATAGGCTCAAGTTTCTGGAAAAGTTTCATAGAGCAAAGTCCCAAAGGGTGGGTCTAATTATAATCAACAAATACAAATATAGCCACTTAGCTAATACTGATACAACATTAGCAAGGTTACATCAGTAACCTTGGTCAATAATCTGTAATATTAGACTTTTCTTTAGTTTTCTCTTAATTTCAGTAGTCTTAGTTTTAGTAGTCTTATCTTAGTCTTGGTAGCCTTAGTGGGTGGGAGAAAATGCCCTAACCTCAATGAGATAATGGTTTATTTGTATATGAAATCTGGAAAGGCTGGTGTCAAAAATCTCAAGTTTCCTTAGGGAAGTATATAAATTTGGCCATTGTGACTTTCATTTTCTTCAGATGTGCCTTCAGTCAGTTTTTGATATGTTCTCATCTTCTACACTGACAATATCAATTTAGGTAAGTGCATTTGATTTTTTTTTTCTTTTTTGTATGGGGGATCAAACTTGGGACCTTGGGCCTGTGACACAGGCGGCAGAAACACTGAGCTAAATCCCTGGCCCAGAATCTTTGAGTTTTAGGTTAAGTAAATTTAAATGTTCATTTGTTTCAGTTGATATAAACATTATATTGATATTTAATATATTTTCTTTGATGGAATTTTTTCTCCTTAACATGGCATTTTGGCCATAAGTTGTGTTATAATCATAAAGATGTTATTTTATTTATTAAATTTTTGTCACTGTGACCAAATACCTTACATGCATAATGTAAGGAGGAAAGGGTTATTTTAGCTCAAGGTTTCAGAGTTTTCAGTCAGCTGACTCTAAATCAGAAGCATCATGGAAGAAGGCTGTGGCAGAGAAAAGCTGCTCAACTCATTATAGTCAGGAAACAGAGCATAGGGAAAGAGCGAGAGGGACAGGCAGGGACCAGTGAGCAGAATAAACCCTTCCAGGTTTTTCCTGTATCTACCTATTATGTTACTCAAGTAAATAAATGGAGTTAATGTGGCATTATGTGTTTGACCACCCAAGTTTATGAGCAGGAGCTCTTGATTTTAAAATATTTTCTAGCATCAACATTAAGTGATCCAGGCCAGTTTATTTACTCTGGTTTTATTTGCCTTTGTGAAAATCAATCATATATTTGTCAGTTCTGTGAATATTTTTCTCCAATTTACAGTAACCACTCAATGATTGGCTAATTAGAGATTTTGCTTGTTTTTTCATTGCACAATCAAATTTCTCTGCTGAAGGACTTGAAATAATTTCAGTTAGTTGTTCATGTAAAATTTATCTACCAGTCATGAGCATAATCATGGAAAACTGCCTCCTGGATCAAGGTTCAAATGGCTATTTCAGATCATTTATTTGACATTGAAGACAAAAGCAAAATACATGGCCAGTGTTCTGTTTTTCTATCCAGTTCATCATTTAATGGCTTCAATTCCTCTTTGGACAGACTTTGGATATAAATAAAAATAAGAAAATCTTCACTGCTGTACCTCTATCTGAATAACTATATTTTCCTTCATCTTCTTTTGTGCTGAAAATAAAAAAGAAGCATTTATATTTAATTTAAGAACTTTACAACCTCAGCTCATTTTGGAAAACTCACATTAATGCTAAGGGTATTTTAAATTTTATAATCCCTGGTAATAGTTATTATGTTTATGTTTCTCATTGCTTATACACTTTAAAAATATAAACATATTAATATGAAAAACTTTTTGCAGATTATATGTCATAATAGGTCTGAGGAATAAGTTCAAATTTCATTCATACTAATTCATTGCTTTCTCCTGGAAATGTCAGTGATTTTTCTCTGAACCTCAGCTTTGTCATCTGTAAAATAAGTATAATAAATATGTCTTCCTCAATTTTTGATTGAAAGTTGCATCCAAGACTTCCTTTGATGGCTGACAGAAAACACTGGAAGCCCCTTTCTTCATCTATTCTGGACAAAGTATATTTTTTTCCATGTGTAACCCAGCAGAAAAGCAAGAGAACCAATTCTTTAGTGCTAAAAATCAAGGGCTCAACATTTACAATGAGAGATGTTTTAAAGCTCATCAAAATCACAATGGTAATGGAACAGGGAATACAGTCTAGAAAATTTTGTTTTTCATCTGTGTGGAAAAGTGAGAGAGGGAGCAGAAATAAAACAATCATGTTACTTATTATTCAGTTCAATATAACAGTTTAATGTATGAAGGGATATTTTACTCTAAATCAGGGTGGACATTCAATTTGATTTGATTTGCTCCATCATTTTGATGCTTCAATATTTTGACAATATTAATACATTTTTTATACAAAACTACATTTTCATGCCTGAAACAATTCAGATGCTATGATCTCATATATGATTTCCCATCTACATTTATAAGTAAGATAGGGTTGCATTATTATTTCTCAGAGTTCTCTTTTTCAGAGAATTTTTAAGTACAACACATTTGCAAAATGATTTGCAGAACTTTTTCAGTTTTATGTTTCACATCAGTAATATGTAGCATGAGATAATCTGTTTCTTAAAAGTCTTTTAAAAATATTGTAATAGTGGATTTCTGATAATGAGAGTGAAAGGCTATGATCTACACTGTAAGGAAATTCTTGACAGTGGTAGTAAGTGAAATATCTTCTGTAAACTCTTACAGCTGGAAATTACTTGCGGAGCTTGCATTTAAACATAACTGTAAATGATTTTAAATGCTGTGATCTTGACAAATAAGGTCAATGAGTGTAAGCAACTAATCTCAGAAAGTACATGAGAAGTGTTATTTATAGAATATAGGGACTAATTGAATGTGATGGTGTATCAGGAATTCAAAAAATATTGATGGATGGAGAATTGTTTGTTACAAACATGAAGGCAATCAGAAAACTGATATGGTACTCTAGATCATTTTAAAATAAATTTTAGGGCAATGAGAGTGAGGAAGAAATGAACAGAGTGGTGGTCAAACATAATCATAACTTCTGATCTAAATTTTGTTTATAATTGGGGTTTGGGAAAGTATTAGGTTTTCAATCAATCTTTCATAGCAAAAAGTATATATAAACCACTCACCTCTCTCTCTGATAACAGAGTTTTAAATGAAAATGTTTAGCTTGCTTGCATTTTTGAGCATTTTTATTTAAATAAAAACAGAATAAGTTAACTATTGAAATACCATAGTATCAAATGTGAGAAATTAATACTTAACCAGAAAGGTAACAGACAACCATGCGTCTATTTGTAGTGTAATCCTTGATTATATGGGTGTAGTGTCAAGAGTAGCATATCCCTGACATAACACTGTGGTTTCAGTCGGACAAACACAACTTAATGAGAGTGTGCTGAGTAACATAACATTATGATAACATAGTCAGAGCCTTGTTCCCAATTCAAGAGTAATTCAGGTATGCAACCAATATTTGAAGTGAGTGAATAAAAGAAATGAATGAAATGAAAATAAATAGATATAATAAAAAACTTTGAGATTATTTAACTTATTGCTTCTGATCCAAACTATGTCATTAACCTTCTAGTTGAGATAACTGATTCCTGTCTGAGTGATTTTGTGAAGACATCAATACAATCTGTGAAGGCTGTAAGTATAATGGGTGCACGTAAATACAACTCAGAAGGCCCAAAAGGAAAATATTGAGCTGAAATAAATAAGTTTTGAAATTAAAATAAATATAGAAACATCTTTTAAAAGAACGTTCTCTTAGGTGATAATATAACTATTAAAGATAATAGTTATTTGTTTTCATCTTGAACAATACAGTAATTACAAACTAAATTCACATTCTGTTCAGTATTTTGAGGTTATGTTTTACTTGTTTACTTTATACTTTGGAAATGAAATAGGAAGGAATTAGACAAGGGTCTCTTCTCCAAAATGTATAAATCTTATAATTTAAATTTTTTGGTTTTTGTGGGGTTTTTTTGTAAACAGTATCACCTGGGAACTTGCCAGAATTTCAGAGAAGAACACCTAATCTCATCAGAGAGAGGTTTAGGTGGAAAATAGTGAGTGATTTATGGGAGGAAACAAAACTTGAATAAGATTTAAAGGATAAACAGGGAGGGAAAATAACACTAACAAGTAGTCAAAGTCATGTAGCATTCTGTGTAAATGAACTGTATCGTTCTGAAATACTAAAAGATGATAGGAATTATAGGCAATAAGCCTAGATGTAGCCAGAGGCACATAAACTATATCAAAGATTTTAGGCTTCATTCTGAAGATACTGTGAAATCGATAAATAGCAAAGAAAATGAAGATACAATTTGAATTTTTGACAGATTTCTATGAAAACAGTATCTTATAATAAATAGGCAGGGAAAGATTTGGGGAAGGCCTGGGAACGGGGAGCTCCATTTAGAGACTATGGTAGAGAGATGCTTACTAGCCTGCAGTAAGTGACTAGACAATGAGAAAATTCACACCCTGAAGTAGGCACATAATATACATACTCTAACCACAGCAAAAAAATAAGTTGCTTATGTTTAATAAATGAACAAATGTTTGAAGAAATTCCAAAGGCAATGACTTTGCTTTAGAATGTTTGTAAAGTGGCTTGTTCCAAACATGCCTTAAATATATAATTATATTAAAATTAGCATAATGTCAAATTATATACTATTATAAACAATGTTCGTGTAAGTGAAAAAAAGCTATTTTAAAGAAATTGTAGTATATATGAGAATTCTTGAGGAGTAAATTAATACAGCCATTATAAGCCATTGTATGGAGTTTGCTCAAAAAATACTGAAAAAGGACTACCATATGGGACAAATATCCCACTGTTGGGTATTTACCCAAAAGACTGAAAGTCAGTATGTTGACAAAAATGTCTGTAGTCATGTGTTCACCGCAGTACAATTCACAATAGGCAAGTTAGAGAATCAACCCACGTTCCTCAACAGATAGGGAAAATATGGTTTTCCAAAGGAATACTATTCTGCCTTAGAAAAGAAAGAAATTTTGTTATTAGTGATAATATGAATGGAACTGGAGAACATTATGTAACACAATCCTGGCATAGAAAGACAAATATCACATCATCACTTACATGTAGAATCTGAAACAACCAAGATCACTAATGGAAAGACTAGATTGGGGTTACTAAAGTCTGGGGGCTGAAGAGAATTCAGAGAAATGATGGTGAAAGGGTATTATGCTTCAGGTAGATATGAGAAATACTTTTAAAATAATCTGTTGCACAGCATAGTGAATATAGTTAATAATGTACATTTCAAAAATCACTGTAAGTAAATTTTAAATGGATTCATCACAAAAAGTGAGAAGCTGAAGTTCTGGATTGTTTAGTTATTCCACATTTTATTCATAAATCATAATACCAGTATATACTATATGTATAGAAACATGATTGGTCAATTTAAAATAAAATAAATTAATTTTAAAAAGAATTAATTATATGCTATTATAGGCATTATAAATATATAAAGAATGTCAACGGTAAAATGCTGACACAATTGACACTTTAGGAAAAATGTGAAGTTGAGACCTACCACTCCTCTAAAAAACTTCCAGATGGCTAAAGTAACACAAAAAATTGAAAAGCCTCTTATACATGATCTCAAACAGAAAAAAAATTAACATCTTTTTTCTTCTTTTTTCCCCTCTTAACTTTTTAATGACATTCACACCATAAAATATACTCCTTTAAAGTAAAATTTCTGTCGATTTTAGATATTCAAAAGTTGTATAACCCTCACTAACTCCAGAACAGTTTTTTTTTTTCACAGAAAGAAACCTTGTATCTATTAGCAGTTTTTTCTCATACTTTCTCCATTCAGCCATGAAAAATCTCCATTTCTATGAATTCATCTAGTCTGGATATTCCATTTAAACTGAAACAGACGGTCTGTGGCCATTCATGCCTCACTTCTTTTACTTTGCATGTTTCCAAGGTATGCTTATGTTATAGGTTGTACAAGTATCTCACTCTTTCCATGGTTGATTAATGTTACATTGGTTACCTATACCACATTTTGTTCATCCAATTGTCAATTGATGGATATTTTAGTCGTTCATATTGGGCCATTGTGAGCAACACTGTCATAAACACATTGACTTTTATTAGCATCAACTAGATTTTATTTTCTAAATAATTTTAGGTTTGTAATACAATTGAGTGGAAGATACAAGATTCCCCACGTTACTTTCTGTCCCCATATATGCATAGCCTTTCTCATTATGAAGATGCCCCACAAGAGCAGTAAATTTTTTCAGAAAATGATTAACCTACATTGACACATCATAATCATGAAAAGTCCAAAGTTTAAATTAGGATTCACTCTTGGCACTGCATATTCTATGGGTTGAAACAAATATATGACATTTATTCAACATATAAAATGTGTTTATTGTCCTAAAATTTCACTGTTCCACCTATTAATTCTTCCCTCCCTTTCAACTCTTGACAACCACTGAACTTTTATTGTCTTATGTAATTAGAAACACAGGATTGATTATTTTCCCCAGCTCAGTGTTGAGTCTTGAGACTTGTTCATACAAATCAAGTACTTTACTAAGGAACCACAGTCCCAGCGCCCCCCCCCATGTCATTTCATGACTCAATAGTTAATTTTTATGTAGTGCTGAACAGTATTTCATTTTCTAGATATGCCACAATTTACTTACCTACTGAAAGGCATACTGGTTGCTTCCAAGCTTTGGCAGTTATGAATAAAACTGCTATAAATATCAATGTGCAGGATTTTGTGAGGACAGTTTTCAAGTCCTTTGCAAGCATCAAGTAGTGCTAATTTTGGATCATGTGATAAGCAAACCCGCAATTTTTAAGCAACTACCAAAATGTCTTCCAAAGTGGCTGTATCATTTTCCATTCCCATGAGCAATAACTAAAAATCCCTCCTCCTCCATGTCCTCAGCAGAATTTGGTTTGGTTAGTGTACTGAGTTTTGCCCCTCCATTATATATGTAATGGTTTGTTTAATGAACATCTGTGGATTACTTTTTGTTTTTGCAAATATTTTCTCCTATTGTTCTGCTTATCTTTTCATTTTCCCAGTGGTTGTCCTTGAAACTCAAATATTGTTAATTTTGACGAAGTTCAATTTATCTTGTATTTTTTGTATAAGTTTTTGTTTTTGAAATAATGTGTAAGAAGCCATTACCTATTCCAAGGTCAAAGAGTTTTATGCTTGTATTTTCTTTTGAGTTTTATAGTTTTAACTCTTTTGTTATATATTTGTGTGTATATGGGCATGTATGCGCATGCCTGTGTGCGTGTTTGTGCGTGTGTTAGAATATGAGTGAGTTTTTGCTTATGATGTGAGGTCATCTTCCAAGTTTTATGTTTTTTTCCATGTGACCATCCAGCTATTCTAGGACCATAATTGAAAAGAATACAATATGTAATAATAAAACCTCATACAATCACACAGACACACACACACACACACACACACACACACACACACACACACACACTGATGTTGGTCCAGGATTCAACTGATTCTTTCACCTGCCACTATTAGGAAGATGAACGGAAAACGTCACAGGAAACCATCCACTCCCAGGATTTCCTTTGCTGATGCCAATCCCCAGGACAGCGCCTGTTTTCCAGGGGTAGGTACAGACCACATTCAATTGCATCCATTTTGGGTGAATAGAGCCAGATTTCTACAGAAAGAACTGAGTGGGAATCTTCTGGGTATGCTGGCTACTGTGAGAATATGAGTTGGGTAAAAGGGGTAGTAGCCTCTTTGTTGCCTGGTGTAAAAATCTTCTTTTCCTACTTGAGGTGCACTGTAGAGGTGAAGTTGGGTCGGTCAGCAACTCCTTCTTGACGTGAGGTTGCAGAAAAACAGGCAAGAAGCTGAACATTAGAGCCTGGACTGCCAGGAGTCCGGGTGTGAGTCGCGAAACTCCTTCTCCACCAGTAGGTGGAGCGAGGCGAGGAGCCGCGCCCCACTGCACATGTGCAGGCCTGACGCAAGACTGAGGTGCGCTCTGGCCCTGTTGCCAGGTGGGAAGCGGATTTGAGTGCTGGTGCTTGATGGGCACGTCAGAGGCCATACCAGCTACAGAGAACCCCATCTCCTCTTGTCAATGAAGCTTAAGGGTGGGAAGACTGGGTAAGTCTTTTAAAAGGGACACCTTGATCATCCTTTGGCATTTGCTCGAACCAGCAGCCAGCCACCTCCCTCTCCTCTAGCCAGGATCCTAAACCGGCTTATTTCCAAACCCTTTCTACCCTTCTTGTTTCCACACACCCCACACTCTGTCACTTTCAGCTCGGTGGTACCTGGTGTAGTGGGAGGCTGCCTTTGCGTGCCAGCTCTGAGGCCCTGAATCCGCTACAAATAGCATACTATGACCCAGGCTGCCGAACTCCTTGGCTTAACATTCCCCTTTTTCCAACGCATGCTGCAAAGGCTCTTCAGTTTCTCCTTTTCTAGCAGACAGTGTGTGGAGGGGCAGCATTCGTAAGTATTCCCCAAATTTCCAAGCTACCTACTGCATCCTCACCTATGGCAAGATAGGCCTTATGGGAGACCCCAATAAACGGTACTGACCAAAGGTTAGAAATAGACCTTGCACCCGGACTGCAATGTAAAATAGCCTTCATAATTGTTTTCATAATATAATTTAGAGATAGTTTATTGCTATTTATAGAAATATAGTTCTTTTTAATCTTGATGTCTCCTGCAACCTTGCCGAAAATCACTTATTAGCTCTAATAATTTTTTATAGATTCCTTAGGATTATCAACAAACAAGACCATGCAATTTCTGAATAGAGGCAGTTTTACTTCTTGATTTCCCAAATCTGATTTCCTTTTTCCTTTTTTTTTTCTTACCCGATTTCACTGGCTATGATCTACCAATATAATGTTCAATAGATGTAGCACAAGGAAACATCCTCGGTGTGTTCCTCAAAATGAGGGGCAAGCTCTGCTTTTCACCTCATAGTATGATTTTAACTGTGAAGTTTCTGTAGATGTTTTGTTAGCTTTCCCTTTGGGACAGATTACCCAACACCCACAAATTAAAGGAGGTTTCCTCATGGTTTCAGAGGATTCAGTCCACGCTAGTCTGGCTCAAAGGCAAGAATATCTTGGCAGAAGAATGTGGCACAACACAGTTGCTTGGTTCATGGTATCCAGGAAACAGAGCAGGAGAACAGTGCCACAGTGGATGGAGTCAGGGACCATGTACAGTACAGTACCCAAGGTCATACAACCATGACACACTTAGACACATCTAGGAGTGTGCTTTAATCAAACTGACAACTAAGTTTAACTGTCACAGATACCATTTATTGCTCTGAAGACGTTGCCTTCTATTTGCTGCTGATTGAGCTTTTTTGTGGTCAAAGTGTTGGATTTACCAAACATGTTTTGTGCAAAAGTGGTGTGTTTATTTTTTCAATATTGTGTACTATAATAAGTGATTTTAGTACATTGAATTGCCCCACCTTGCATTAAAAGAATAAATCTCACCTAGTTATGGCATATACAGTAATTCCTTTATATTGCTGAATTTAGTTGGCTGGTATGTTGTTGGCAAATTTGGCATTTGTGATCATAAAGAATGCTATTTTGTAGTATTATTTGTATTGTTGTGTGGCATTAGCATAATACTGGTCTTATACATGAAAACTGTTCCTCTCTTTTCTAATTTTGAAATGGTTTATACAAAATTGGTGTTGATTTTTCCTTAAATCCTTGGAATTCATAAGTAAAGCCATCTGTTCATGGGTTTTTAAATTATTTTTTGTTCCTGTTTAACTTGGTGTATTTGTAAGTCCGTTCAAATTTTTACTTCTCCTTGATTTACTTTCAGTGGTTTGAATCTTTTCAGATTTTGCCTATTTTATCTAAATTTTCTATTTCATCTGGCTTGTTGGTGTAAAGTTATTCACTTGAGCTTCATTTTGTTGTATAATTTTGGTATTTATTTCTCATTTTTAGCTTCTGTGTATTTGAGACTTCTCTGTTATTTTTTAATCAATCTACCTAAAATTTTATGTTTTTATTTTTTCACAGAACCAACTTTTATTTTAATTTTTATCATTTTCTATTTTATTAATTCTCATTCTACTCTTTATCATTCTTCCCTCTTCTTGCTTTAAACTTACTTGATTCTCTCTACAATGAAGCTAAAAAGTTTGTGTAGTTGGAATGTTAGATTATTTATTTGGGAGGTTTTTTTTCTTCTTTTTAAGTATGAATTTAAGATTTTAAGATTTCCTGTAAACTTTGTTTTAGCTAGACTGGATAAATATTTTAAATTATGTATTGGTTTCTTTCATCTCAAAATGCATTCTAATATCATTTATGCTTCTATAACTCATTGTCTTTCAGGAATGTGCTGTTTCATGTCCACATTTTGTATATTTCCCAGATTTCCTTATGATATCTTTCACTAGTTTAATTCAGTTTTCAATTAATATACTTTATGTATTTTTTAAAATTTATTGACACTTGTATTACGAACTAATATATACACAGTTAATTCTAGCGACTATTTTACCAGTGATTATGGACATGTATATGTTAGTGTTCTATTGAGAAGAGTGCTGAATATGTTAGTTCCACTAGGGTTATACTGTTTATAAAATCTTCTTTTTTCTTACCGATGCCACTTTTTTCCTGTGTATTACTGAAAGTAATGAAGTTTTTATTATTGTTGAATTGCCTTTCCTTTCCATTTTGACAACTATTGATTTTATGTTTTGCTACTCTATTATTAACTCCACATATATTTATAATTACTATATATTAAATATTATTAGGTATTCAATTTTTAAACAATTATAATGTTTGTGTTAGTATAGTCACCAGATCTGATTTCAGTGTATATATTTTTTTCTCAACCATACTTTTATATTCTCACATATTTAAATCTAAAGAGTGCCTCTGTTTAGTTGGATAATTTTTTAAATCTATTCTGCCAATTTGTATTTTTTGAAAATGTTTAATCCATTTACATTAATGTATCTAAAAATAAGTAAGATTAACTTCTGCTACTATGGTGTTCATTTTCTATATGCTTTAAAACAGTTTTTGAATATACATAGTTTATAGTGTACTACTTAAATTCCTTTGTTTTTTTCATTAGAGCTTGTAGTTATTAGTGGTTATCCTGGGAGATTACAATTAATAACTTAATGTCTTCTATAAATACCAACTATGTGTCAATATAACACAAAAGCTTCTCTTCTGCATAGCTCTTTGTTTCCTACAGCCTTATGTTCTTTTTTTAATTTTAATTAATTTTATTGGTACATTTAGGGTACACAATAGAATGACATTCATCATTGGAAATTTGCACCTTTACATAATCCATCTTGGTTCTTATTTTTTTCCCCATTCCCCTGCCCCTCCCTTCAACCCCTCCACTCCTCCCTATCTACAAAGACTTTATTTCCATTTTTTATTTTTCTCATATTAATTCCATTCCTTTCTATCCTTTCCCCTATTATGCCTCACATTTCCCCTTCCCCCTTGAACCTTTTCTTCCTATTTCATATTATCTATTATACATTTTAGTCCTTATTTACACTTTCAGTTTCTCACACTAGAGAAACTATTTGGTATTTACACGTGTGTCCTATTTATTTCACTTAAGAGTATTGCCTCAATGTGCATCCATTTAGCTATAAATGTCTCTAGTTTTTCCTTCTTTATTGCTGAGTAATACTCTATTTTATATTAAAAAGAATCCCACATTTTCTTCATCCAGTCTCCAGTTGATGGGGAATTGGGTTGCTTTCAGCTATCACAAATTGTGCTGCTATGAACATGGGTGCACATATATCCCTGTGGTGTGATTCTTTTTAATTCTTTTGGAAAGAAGCCCAGCAGGGGAATAGCTGGGTCAAATGGGACTTCCAATCTTAGTTCTTTGAGGTATCTCCATACTGATTTCCACAGCGGTTGCACCAGTCTACATGCCCACCAGCAGTGGAGTAGAGTTCCTCTTTAACCTCAGCCCCACCAGCGTTTGTTATTCATTGATATCATGATAGCATCCATTCTTTCTGGAGTGAGGTGGAATCTCAGTGTTGTTTTCATTTCCATCTCTTGAATGACCAGTGATGTTGAACATTTTTTCATGTTTATTTTCTATTACTACTTCTTTTTCTGAGAAATGCCTGTTCATTTCAGATGCCCATTTTTTGATTGGGTCTTTAAATTTGGAAGGTCTCAATTTTTTTAAGTTCTTTATAGATTCTAAATTATAGACCTTTGTCTGAGGAACCAGTGGTGAAATTTTTTTCCCACATTTGGTTTGTCTCTTCACACTGTTGATGTTTTCTCTTGCTGTGCAGAAGCTTTTTAGTAAGAAGAGATCCCTCTTGTTCATTGTGCTAGTTCCCTGGAGACTGAGATATTGTTAATAAAATATTTTCCCGAAGACACCAATGTCTTCAAGAATTCTACCTAACCTCTGTTCCAACTGGTTCAGCATTTATGTTTCAATATTTAGATCTTTAATCCATTTTGATTTTAGTTTATTGCATGGTGAGACATGTAGGTCTAGTTGTAATCTTTGACAAGTTGAAACCCAGTGTCTCCAATACCATTTATTAAAGAGGGTATCTTTCCTCCAGTGAGGGTATTTGGCACCTTTGTGGAAGATGAGGTGGCTGAGTGTGTCTGGAGTTGTTTCTACATCTTCTAATCTGTTCCACTGGTCCTCAGGTCTGTTTCTTTGTGAGTAACTTGCTGTTTTTATCACAATGGCTTTGTAGTATACATTCAAGTTGGAGATTGTGATACTACCTACCTTGTCTTTATTTCCTAGCATTGCTTTTGCTATTCTAGTTATCCTCTTGTTCAAAATGAATTTTTGGATTTTTTTCTCCAGGTCTATGAAGTATTCTGGGGTTTCGATTGGGATTGCATTGAATCTATATAGCAGTTTTGGAAGTATGGCCATTTTCACTCTGTTGATTCTTTCTACTCAGGAGCAGGGGAATATCTTTCCATTTTCTGATACCATCTTCAGTCTCTCTTTTCAGACTGCTATGGTTTTCAGAGAAGAGTTCTTTG
The DNA here is from genome assembly GCF_053883595.1 of Heterocephalus glaber. NCBI lineage: Eukaryota > Metazoa > Chordata > Mammalia > Rodentia > Bathyergidae > Heterocephalus > Heterocephalus glaber. The sequence continues at coordinate 21,448,800 of NW_028258145.1, read as the reverse complement.
ATTTATTTTGTTTGGTTTATTACTATGTATTTCAATTTTTTGGATGCTATTGTGGAAAGAATTGATTGCCCTATTTCTCTCTCAGTTAGTATGATTTTTGTGTACAAAAAATCTATTGATTTTTGTGTGTTGACCTTGTATCCAGCTACTTTATTGAATTTGGTTATGAAGAGTAGAAGACTTTTGGTGGAGTTCTTGGGGTCTTCTATCTAGAGTATCATGTCATCTGCAAATAATGACGATTTGACTTCTTCATTTCCTATCTTTTTTCCTTTTATTCCTTTTATTTCTTTCTCTTGTCTAATTGCCATGGCTAATGTTTCCAAAACTATATTGAACAAGAGTAGTGATAGTGAACATCCTTGCCTTGTTCCTGATTTTAGTGTGAAGGATTTCAATTTTTACCATTTAGTATGATACTGGCTGTTGGTTTTTCATAGATGGCTTTTATCAGATTGAGGTAGAGACCATTCATTCCACTTTTTTGGAGAGTTTTTATCATAAATGCTTATTGAATTTTGTCAAATACTTTTTCTTCTTCCATTGAGATGATCATATGGTTTTTGTCCTTGGTTCTATTGATATGGTTTATTACATTGATTGATTTGTGTATGTTGAACCATCCCTGCATCCCTGGGATGAATCCCACTTGGTCAGGGTGTATGATCTTCTTGATGATCTTCTAGATTCTATTTGTCAGTATCTTATTAATGATTTTTGAATCTATGTTCATTAGTGAGATTGGCCTATAGTACTCTTTTTCACTTGGGTCGTTCTCTGCTTTGGGGGTCAAAGTGATGCTTGCTTCCAGGAATGAATTTGGGAGTATTGCTTCCCTTTCAATTTCATTGAAGAGTTTAAACAGTAGTGGCAGCAGTTCCTCTCTAAATGTCTTGTAGAATTCAGCATTGAAGCCATCAGGACTCAGGCTTTTCTTAGTTGGTAAGTATTTAATTAGCTTTCCTTTTCATTGATTGCTATTGGGTCATTTAGAATTTTTAGATCATCTTTGTCCAACTTTGGTAATTCACACATATCTAGGTATCTGTCCGTTTCTTCTGTATTTTCTGTCTTAATTGGCTTATAGGTTCTCAAAGTAGGTATTGATGATCCTCTGGTTTTCTGCTTGGTCCACTGTAATTTCACCCTTTTCTTTCCTAATTACCTTTATTTAGGCCTTTTTCCCCTTTTTTTGATGAGGTTGGCTAAGGGTTTTTCAATTTTGTGTGTTCTTTCAAAAAATCAACTCTTGGGTTCATTGATTTTTTGTATTGTTCTCTTAGTCTTCATTGCATTGATTTCTACCCTAATCATTTATAATTTCCTCCCTTGTATGAGCTTTGAGTTTGTCCTGCTCTTCTTTTTCTAGAAGCTTGAGGTTTAGCATCAGGTTGTGTAATTGAGCTCGGTCTGTTTTCCTAATGTGAATATTCACTGCTATAAATTTCCCTCGTAAGACAGCTTTCATTGTGTCCTATATATTCTAATGTGTTGCATTGGCATTGAAATTTAATTGTAGGAACTGTCTGATTTCTTCTTTAATTTCCTCTATGACCCATTGGTTATTCAGAAGTGTGTTGTTCAATTTCCATGTGTTTATGAAATTCTTGCAGTTGTGAGTTCATCACACTGTGGTCTTATAATATTCAGGGGAAAACTTCAATTCCTCTGTACTTAAACATGTTCTATGAGTGAGTATGTGGTCTATGTCAGAGGACAACCCATGTGCAGGTGCAAAGAATGTGTATTCTGATTTTGTGGGGTGGAACACTCTGTAAACATCTGTTAGGTTCATTTGTTCAAAAGTTTGATTGAATTCTATTATTTCTTTGTTTGGTTTTTATCTAGTTGATCTATATATTTGTGACAGTGTGGTATTGAGGTTCCCCACTACTATTGCATTAGTGCTTGTATGAATTTTCATGTCCATTAGTATTTATTTTATATAGTTGGGCACACTAGAGTTTGGTGCACATAAATTAATGATTGTTATCTCTTCCTCTTGTATTGTTCCCTTTACAAGGATGTAGTATCCTTGTCTCTTTTAATCAGCGTTGGTTTGAAATCCACTTGATGTACAAAGAGGATAGCTACTCTTGCTTTTTTGTGTGTGTTCCTATCACGTGGAGTATTGTTTTCCACCCTTTAACTTTCAGTCTATGTGTTTCTTTTTTAATTGTGTTTCATATATGCAGCATATTTTTGCATCTTGTTCCTTGACCAATTCTGCCAGTCTATTTCTTTTGATTTGTGATTTGAGACCATTAACATTGATGGTTATAACTGATACTTATTGACTTATCATTGTGATGACTTTTTCTTTTTGTTGGATTCTCCCCTTTTGCATTAATCTCTTTTCATGCCCAATGGATTCATTCTGCTGGGCTTTCTTGGGTTGTGATCCTTACTGTCTTTTCCTAGGATATTTGAAAAAAATATTTTGGAGTACTGGTTTGGTATTCATGAAGTTCCTAAGGTGCTCTTTGTCATGAAAGTATTTCATTTCTATATCAATTTTGAAAGATAGTTGTGCAGAGTACATCAATCTGGGTTGGAGGCTGTTTTCCTTTCGGACTTGAAATACCTCACTCCACACTCATTACCTTGTGAGACTGTGTTGGGAAGTCTGCTGTGATTCTGATGGGCTTTTCTTTGTATGTGATTTGTTTCCTTCCTCTAACTGCTTGTAGAATTTTGTTTTCCTGTTGAGTTTCTGCAATCTTAACTATTATATGCCTATGTGTAGATTTTTTTATCATAGCTAGTTGGAGTCCTATATGCCTCAACTAGCTGTATGTCACGTTCTTTTGCCCTGCTGGGGAACTTTTATTACATGACTTCTGTGAACAGTTTTTCTATGTCATCTGAACTCTCTCCTGTTTCTTTATTGACTCCAATCAATCTGATATTATTCTTCTTTGCATCCTCTAGCAGCTGCTGGATTGATTTCTTATGGTCCCTCCCTATTTTAAAGAAAATTTTGTTTTCCTTTTCAGTAATCATAATCCCATCTTCCACATCTGAAATTCTGTCCTCATATTGGTTCATCCTGCTATAAACTTTCAATGGAGTTTTTAATCTCCTTGAACTCTGTTTAATGGATTTCATTTGTTTCCTATGTTGGAACTCCATCATGTCCTCAGCTCCTCTATTTTTTTTAATCTGTGTTTGCTCTAAATTTATTAATCATGTCTTGTACTATGGGCACAATCTCTGCTGTTATCTGAGAAAGTATTTCGGATTTCATTTTTTCCAGATCCTCTTTTGTTGCCATTTCAGGTAGTCAAGGTAGTTGAGTATCAGATCGTTCCATCTTGTTGCCCTTTGGGGTTTCCTTAGGTGATCTGGATGTCTGGTTTCTTTATTTCTGTTTCTTCTCATTTCAACATATGCAGCCTGCTATGCCTTTGTTGAGGCAACTTTTTGCTCACTCAGTGGTCTTTAATTCTCAGCAAGCAAAGGAGCAGTCTTTAATCTGCTGCTCATCAGTAGGCTAGTTCCTGAGTTCAGAGCGGTGGCCTTCTGGATCCCTGAGCTGACCTTTTGTCTGGGCTAGCTTCTGGCTGGGCCCTGTGCACACTTGTGATGGTATCTAGGTGTGCCTCTCGCTGGGCCCCTATGTAGCTGTTTTTTTGGAAGGTCTTTGGCTGGGGGCTGTGCACCCTAGTTTCTTTCATCTCCACAGGCTTTGACTAGGCTCTCCATGCACTTATCAAAAGTATTTGAGCGAGCCTCTAGGTATTGCTTGTGTGCCTGTGTAGCTCTTTTCCAGGAGCATCCTTGGTTGTGGTCAATGGTATTGTGGGCTTCTGGCTGAAGGTTGTGTGCCTTTGCAGATCTTCTCTGGGAGGAGCTTTGGCTTGGCCTGGTGTGCAGGAGCCTCTGGGGTTGGGGCAGCATCCTGGCTGGGATCTGCCTGCAGCCACCCTGGTCTGGGCCTCACAGATGCTCACCAGGACCTGCACACACTTACCGATGGAATGGCGGGGCTCTGGCTCTCAGGTTTATGTTCTTTTTGATGGACAAATTATAACCATATCCATCCTTTGCTCAGAACTAGTTTTAAAAGTATTATATATGCTTGTACAGTAGTACAAGACATAACAGAAATAAAATAGAGGATAAAGGAAATTATGAATAATTTAAAAATCCTTAAGTCCTCTTTTATAGTTACGTGATTCTTTTTCTTTTCTCATGTAGACTTGACATATTCCCTAGTGTTTTCACCTTAATCTGATGTAATCTCATGTTGTATTTTGTATTGTTTGGTTGGATCTAGTTTTATTTTCCTTCTCCATATTTAAAAATACAAATCTGGAACTACTAACGGATCATTTTGTTTTGCTCCACTGCTGGAGAATGCCATTATCTCAAATCAACTCTTCTGTGTTAAGGGCCCACTTTTTGTGTTTCTTGTTTCTGAGAAAAGACAACTCCAGAGAGTTTTAAATATTCATTTCCTCTTTCCTTTATATCTGTCCCTTGCCCTGCTTTGGTCTGTTAATAGCTGCCTCACAAATTTGAACCACATAAGTAGAGAAACATTAAGTTCTCTGGGCAATCACTGCTTTGGTAAGAGAAATTCATTAGCCAGGTTATAATCCTAAAAGTACTGTTATTTTGGCTGGGAATCTCCTATCATTACCATAGTTAATTAGATGTTTTCTGGCCCTTCTCATTTACTTTATAAAGAATTAAATTAATGTGGGCTCTTTGGCTTTGGATTGCTTTGAATATTTTGTCCAGCTGTGCCTGTCCCAACTAAAAGCTTATAAGGAATTGGAAATTGGTGCGCTACTAGAATTTTTCCTTTGGGTTATGTTTTCAAATTACCTTTCTTTATGTTAATCATATACATTGCTGTTAAATATATTTCATTTACTTGGATCTACTTGTCTGTCCATCTTCTAACTGTGACCATTCCTCTGAATCTGTGGATTCTGCATCCAGTGATTCATATAACTTCAGATAGAAAAATATTTTGAAAATAGCATCTTTATAGTGCATACAGAAATTTTCTTCTTGTCATTTACTAGACAGTCAGTACTTATATAGCATATTTGTTTGGGTTCTCTATAGGAACAAAATCAACAGAAAAATAATTATAATTGTCCAAAGGTGATTTATTAGGCAGGCTTACAAGATTAGAGGTGGAAGAGTATACAATGGCCATCTGCACAATGGAAACCACAGGATGCAGTAGCTACTCAGTTTAAGAAGCTGCAAGCCACAGAACAAGAAGGACCAAGGATGCAGCACCATTACAAGACTGAAGACTTGGAAGCTTCCTGGAGAGTTGCTGGTATAAGTCCATATTGAATGGATGAAGAAGCTGGAGTCTGATATCTGCAGACAATGGCCATTGCAAAAGATGCACCAGTTGAAACAGAATGGAATTTTTCAAATACAGACTGATTTCTTCCTTCTTCTTTCATTCCCTTCGGATTGCAAATATGTTGGCTGAAGCACACAAAAATTAGGACAGATCTACCTTCAGTTTGCTGGCCTACATGGCAGTTATCCCTGGAAATACTCTCACAGGTACACCAGGAAATGTGCTTTATTAATCTGCAAAGCATCTCTTAATGCAGTAAAGTTGACAATCACAATGATCACACATAACATTTGTATCGTATTATGTGTTAAAAGTAATCTAGATATAATTTAAGTGAACAAAAGGTTGGATGTAAATGAAACAAAATGCTTACACCTTTTTATAAAACCAACTTGAGCACCAAGTGCTTCTGTGGAAAATCTTACATCAAATTCCCTGTGGATTCCTAGTGGCAGTCATACCATACTTTATCATTTATATTTCATTTTATAATAGAACATTCATTGTGATATAGAATTCTTCCCTAGTTTGACTTCTTTCTGCAATGATTTCATTATAAGTTTTTAATATATTACATCAATTGTAGTTTCCTGTTCTGTGGCAATAGAGTTTTGGGATAAGATAGAAGGATAAATAAATATTTTCCCATTGCATATTCAGAAGATACTTTAAATGCTTCTGAGATTCAGTGATGTACAAGTATGAATTATTAATCTTCATACACCCTATAGCAACCAGCAAACTCTATACATTGTCATTATTTAAAAGAGGTTTTAATTTTCTAGTAAGAACTAATATAAGTGAACATATTAACAGGAATATCAGTTGTAAGCTCTTTTATGGAAGCTTTTTGTGGGCTACAGCTTTTCCATTGTTGTTCCTTATGTACATCATATAGTACAGTTAATCTAGCAAACATTTGATTAAGTTGATGACTTCATTTGACATTTACCAAATATATGTTTTCCTGTAAGTAACAGAATATTTGCCTAAATCTGGTTAAAAATACACATTTATAATTTTGGGTGAAGAAATTCCTGAAAGTGCAGGTTTTCAGATTTTTCTGACTTGACAACTAAGCAATGTTAATGGATTTAAAGAGTACTTCCTTGTTATTATTTGATTCTTTTCTCATAGCCACATTATAGCAGTTAAAGCTCTGTCTCCATACTCTCACAGAAAATATCAAAGATAATTAAAAAGGACAGGGTTACCCCTCATGTTGTCTCTTTTATCATGGAATAAATCACACTCAGATGCTCTCAGGTACCTTCTTTTTATATTTTAAGAAACACATGTAGACTCCTATCATTCATTGGCCAGGATTACTTGTGCTTTATCATAAGGTAAACTCTACCTTACTGAGAATAATGCTGAGGAATACTAGATCAAAACTAAGTTTATTTACTTATGAAAAAGTTGATACTTTTTTAAAGTAGAAGTTTAGCACTTTCTTCACAATTAAATTTCATGTTTCCCATCTTAGGTATGGCTAGCATAATAAATATACTGAAAATAACTATTATTTAGGATTTTCTTATTCTGTTCTATGGGTTTGAAAAGGAAATCATTGAATATTATTTTTCAGTGTCTTTAAATTTCCATAGCATATTTTAAAATACATTTCTTCCTAACTAGAAATATAAGAACCACTTTTTTAATCTTTCAACATAAAATTGTACTACCTCTTAATCACTTCATAGAAATTAAGAAAAAATAGTAATGGATTCCTCAGAATGATTTACATTTTAGGAATCTCAGTAAGTAAATGTTTGTGCATTAATGGGACTTAATTTTCCACAGATAAAGCAGAATTTATACATCTGGCTATCAGTTTTCCCCTCAAAACAAATGCTACTCATAATTTGTTAATATGCAATCTATTAGTATTATTATACAAATATATTGGGAGATTTATCTTTAGAAATTCTCTTTAGATACTATGCCATCTCCTTTCCTTTCAGTCCTCCCTTCCTTACTTCTTCCCTTCCTTCCTTCCTTTCTTTCAGAAAAGGTGAAGTAGAATTGCGAAGACCATGATTGAAATGATTCTCCTTGTTACTTTGTACATGTAGTAGTTATATATGGACTAATATTGTTACTGAGATTTGGGGGTCAAAAATAAGGTTCGAAGTAGCCATCTGATTTCTATCTTATTTGCAAAACTACTCCAAGTACAATTTTATAAATGTAGTTTCAGTATAATTTTGAAGAATAATATCGTTATGGGAGTAGTTACAGATATTTGTTCAGTTCTATTTGCTCTGTTATTACTGTTATTTGCTAATGTGTCTAATTTTTATATATCTAACAAAGTACACATATTTTAACTGTGTAGAGTGTCCTTGCATTGATATTGCTGTAGTTTGAATTCAAGGTGATAAATGATTCTCAAGTGTCTGCTGGTATATCATACTACTAAAAGTTGCCTGACAGTTGGAATCAATCCAGTATTGTCTTTCTGATGAGCATGGCAGTCCGAGAATATGAAATATATGATGGGCAATTTCTCTGAATATCCTTGCTGGCTTCATAAAATAGGCAGCTGGGAATGTACTGAGCTTGTGAAATAGGTAACCAAAGTAGGAAATGGATAAGACTTCTAACTTAAATTAGCCATTATGTGAAATGAACAAAAGTGACTTCCATTTCCTGAATAAGGAATGATTTCTTCCCTTCTGTGAATTGAACAGCAATCGATATGAGAAGAGGAAAAAAAAACTAACAATAATCTTTTGCTTATGAAAAGGCACATTTCCAAGATTGGTGTGAGCTATTGTTATTATGCAGTGGGGAAAAGAAATAAGTTGATCTTTCTCAATTTATTAAAAAATCTACCTGCACACACTTAAACTTGTATTCCGATATTCCTGGGATGTAATTTAAACATGTGAGGTGAGGTCTATGTTGTGTAATCCAAATAGAAAGGGGAGTTAACTATAGAATGAAGAGAGGTGGACAATTTTATTTCATTTCCTACTTGTTATTATCTAATGTGTGCATTATCTTCACAAATATATGTACACACATGCAAACAGAGATGAAGTTATAGATGTTTCTTCTCTAGAGTTTCTCACCTGGTTTACCTGACTTAGTTAAATTCATTTCCTTTAAGTTTGTAAAGTTGTAGCAGTCTTTTTTAAGAGATAGATATTCATTTCACTCAGTTATTCATGCTTTGTTAATTATTTAATAATACCTGGGGTAGTAAAAATGATCAAGCTGCAGAATGTATATAAATCAGTTCTACAAGCTGAATGCATTCGCTATGTATCACAGGCAGATACCAATAAAATATAATAATATCCGTCACACTAATTACTGGTTTTATAATTTCTGTTATAGTTGAATCATTCTAACCAGTTTGTTTCAATATGTTCTTGTTTCAAAAGATGGCTATCAAGTAACTTTAAAAATGATCTCTGCTATGTTTTGTTTTCATTAATTTTATTGGTACATTTTAGATATAAAATACGATGACATTCGTCATTGGGAATCTGTACTTTTACATGATATATCTTGGTTCTTATGTTTTTTCCCGTTCTCTGGCCCTCTCATTAACCACTCCACACCTTCCTGTTTACAAAGACTTTGTTTCCATTCTTTCCTTTTCTCATATTCTTTCCCTTCTTCCCCTTCCCCTACCCTCCAACTTCCCCTTTCCCTTTGGAACTTTTCTTCCTATTTCACATTATCTATTATACATTTTGATCCTTAATTACACTTTCAGCTTCTCACACCAGAGAAGCTAATCAGTATTTACACATCTCTGTCATATTTATTTCCCTTAACAGTATGGCCTCAATGTGCATTCCTTTAGCTATAAATATCTCTAGTTTCTCATTCTTTATGACTGAGTAGTACTCCATTTTTTAAAAAAATTCTTTTATTGATACATTTTAGGTGTACAATATGTTTACATTTATCATTGGGTGCTTGTACCTGTACATGATGTATCTTGGTTCTTATTTTTTCCCCATTACCTGTGCACCCTTCACCCCCTCCACCCTTCCCTATTTACATAGATGTCATTTCCATTTCTTTTTCTTTTCTCATAATTTTTCCTTTCCCTTCTTTCCTTTCCCCTCCCCCTCCCACCAACCCTACACCTTTGGACTTTTTCCTATTTCAAATTATCAATTATTCATTTTAATCATTTTAGTCCTTCTTCACACTTTCAGTTTCTCATGCTAGAGAAACTATTTGGTATTTACACATGTGTGTCCTATTTATTTCACTTAAGAGTATGGCCTCAATATGCATCCATTTAGCTATAAATGTCTCTAGTTTCTCATTTTTTTTATGGCTGAGTAGTACTCCATTTTATAAAAAAAAATCTTCTTTATCCAGTTTCCAGTTGATGGGCACTTAGGGTGTTTCCAAGCTTTAGCTATTACAAACTGTGCCGGTGTAAACATGGGTGCACATATATCAGTGTGGTATGATTCCTTTAATTCTTTTGGGAAGATACCCAGCAGGGGAATAGCTGGATCAAATGGGACCTCTAATCCTAGTTTTTTGAGCAATCTCCATAGTGATTTTCACAGTGGCTTCCGCAGTCTACACTCCCATCAACAGTGGAGCAGGGTTCCTTTTTCCTTACAACCCCACCAGCATTTGTTATTGGTTGATTTCTTGATAGCAGCCATTCTTTCTGGGGTGAGGTGAAATCTCAGCATTTTCATTTGCATCTCTTGAATGACCAGTGATATTGAACATTTTTTCATATGTTTGTTTGCTATTTCTATTTCTTTGAGAAATGTCGGTTCATTTCAGATGTCCATTTTTGGATTGGGTCTTTCAATTTGGGAGGTCTGATTTTTTAAAGTTTTTTATATATTATAAATAGTAGACCTTTCTCTGTGGAACAGCTGGTAAAATTTTTTTCCAACATTGTGGGTTGTTTCTTCACTCTGTTTGTGGTTTCTCTTGAAGTCTGTATTTGTCTTTTTTATGTGTCTTCTCACTTCAACAGATGCAGTCTGCTGCACCTTTGTTGAAATGACTCTTTGCTTGCCCTGTGGACTTCATTTCTCAACAACCCTCATAGAGGCCTTTCTTTCTGGTGATCACCAATGGGCTAATTCTTGGGTTTAGAATGATGGCCTTCTGGATCCCTGCCCTGGCTGTTGCCTGGGAGCCTGCATAGCTGCTTTCCAGTTGGGCCTTTGTCCAGTTGAGCCTTTGTTTGGGGCTTATTCGCCCAAGCTGCTAGAGTCTGGGCCCTGGCTGGGGCCTGTGCACCCATGCTCCTGTTGTTAGGCAGGCTTCTTGCTGGAGTCTGTGTGCACTTACCCATGGTATCTGGGCCAGTGTCTGGCTGGGGCCTGTGTACCTGTGCAGCTCAGCAGTCTTTAATAATATCTGCTGGTTTAAAAATTTTTATTAATTTCACTGTTTTACTAATATATTTACCTGCTTTTGCTGCTGCTTTAATAATATCTTTTCCTGTGAATATTGTGCTTTACTCTTCGTACTTTTATTATTTAAAAGTAAAATTGTAGTTATATTTTGTCTTATGCTGTTTTCTAGTGTTTATCAAGTTTAAGCTTTCCTTTTTATATTAGTTCACGTTAGTTATGCAGAATAGTGAGTTTTATTTGCATATTTGTACTTGTATATAACATACTTTGATAATTTTCATCCTGGTCATCCCCCTACCATTTCGCTTCTTCCCCAGATTCTTTCTTTATTCTCTAACAGAAGAGAAAACATACAATACTTGTCATTCTGCGTTTGACTTATTTCACTTAACATGATGATCTCCAGTTCTATCTATTTTTATGCAAATGATGATATGTTTTATTCTTTATGGATAATTAATTTATATATATAAAACGTTTTATATATTATATATAATATATATAATGTTTTTATATATCATATATAAAACATTTTATATACTTTATATATATAAAATGTTTTTTATATATCATAAAATGTTTTATATATATAATATATATATTGTTTTCTTTACCCATTCATCAGTTGATGAACAGTGTGCAGTTAGGCTGTTACCATTGCTTTGCTTTTGTGAATAGAGTTACAATAAACATGGGTATTCAAGACTTTCTGTAGTGCTGTGAGCTTAATTGTCTCTAGAATACTTTGAGGAATGGTCAATGTTGGATCAAATGTTCTTCTATTTTTGGTGTTTTTGAGGGTCTTTGATACTGATTTCTATAGTGGCTATACTAATTTTTATTACCACCAATGTTGTATAAAGTTTCTTTTGTTCCTATAACCTTACCAGCATATATTGTTTCTTGTTTTCTTGATGAGATCTATAAACTCACTATAGATGAGGCTCAAGTTTTTAATTTCTTAGGATTTTTTTTATACCTTTTGGAGTAGAGGGAGAATTCAAGATTAATTGTATGTTGAATGATTTGGTTGCACACTTGAGTGATGAGCACATTGAAAATGTGTTGATGATTATATTTTCATCCATCTCTTGTTATCACTTACCAGTTTTTATTTAGGTTGAATAAACATGTATATTGGAAAAGTATGTACATTTTTGTATATAGTAAAAGTGAAGGCACAATTTAAGAGAGTGGCTGGAAAATTGGTTTATAGCTTTAAATTATACATACTTAGTATTTCCTTTATAAGACTAAAGCCATTCCAAAAACACACAAAAAATTATTTTTATTACATTTCCCCAAATAATTCTCTTTCTCTGTTGTCTTTCTCTTTGTCTGTCTGTCTGTCTCTGCCTTTCTCTCTCTCTCACACACACACACACACACACACACTTGCGCACGTGTGCCTGCACACACACGCTCTAATATTTAGGTATTAGTTTTGGGGACTTGAACCATTTTGCCTTTAATGTAACTGCCACAGACCTAAATACCACAATCTTAGAATTAGGATTATTGTTGACCATTTTAAACCACTTAAAAATGTGTTTACTTATTTTAAATGTTTACTTAATTGTTTTCTGATTAGCTTTCAAATTCTGAATATGCATAATGAAGTATTTCTTCATAGAGATTAAATAAGAGAACGGTTACATCTAATATTTTGGTTTTAGTTATTTGTTTACAGATTCATTTGCTTATTTTGCAGATACTGCTGTGGTACCAAATATAGTTGGGTAGTATTCTAGACAGTTGGAATGGGAATGCAGCACTGGTCAAAGCAGAAGAAGTTCTTAATCCTCTAGAGCTTTGTTGAACTCGGGAGACAAGATACATAAAGCAAGCAAATATCAACTAGTTAATATTAAGAGTAAAATCCAGTTAGATGTTTTCTAGACTATATGAAGCAGTGCAAGGGCCCTGAGGCAGAAAAAAACCTAGGTTGTTGTTTGAAGAGGAAGAAAGAAGTGGGCAGGCACTTGGGAAGTGAACAAGAGAGTGGTTCTTGATGTGATCAAAGAAGTAGGCAGGCGTCAGATCATGTGAAGCTGTAGAGGCCAAATAAAGAGTTTGAATATTATTTAAAATGCTATCAGAAGCCATCAGGGTTTCCAAGTAGGGAACTGATATAATCAGATTTACATTTTAGAAAAGTTTATTCAGGCTGCTGTGTGAAAAGGGCACTGTAGATGAATGAGTGGGGAAACAAGGGAATTCCTTAGGAAGCTCCTACAGATTTTCCTTCAAGATATATCTGGCAGAATTTAGCAGAATGCACATTAAGTTCAGATATATGGATAAATTCAGAATGTATATAATTAGATCATTAAGCTATAAAGTGAGTAGAGGACTGAATGTAAGTAATTATGGTGTGAACATAGTAGTATGTCACATGATGCACTTATTGTTATCATCATTATTATACATGTAAACACTAGAAATACTCTGGCTTATCATGAAACAGCACAGCACAACAGTAGAGACAGCCTAGATATTGGAGACATTATTTAAATGTTGTCTCGTAGTTCTCATCTATGAAATGAAGAATAACAATATTATGCAATAGATATAACCTATGACAATTAATATAGGGAAAATGCTGAGAATAATGCCTAGTATTAGTAAGTGCCGCATTACAAGATAATAAGAATAGTTCTTTTGAATGTCTACTATGGAGAATCAATATAATTTACTGGAAAATTAGATGATTAGGGAACTAAAGAGACCTAGATATCAATTCCCGTTCCACAGTTGCTCATTTCTTCTTGGACTTGAACAAATTGTTAAACATCTATGAGCCTCAGTTTCTTACATGTAGAATGGAGAGATTGAACCACACATCACACTGATAAGATTATGACTGAATGAGATATTTGCAAATCACTCATCAGTGTGATTGCCACTTGAAATAGACTTCAATATTAGTTACTGTGAAGATTAAATGATTGTTTCTAATTCTTTAATCAATGAAAAGTTTGAATTGAAATAGTTACTTCCAATGAGAATACTCATTTAGAATGAATATTTATAGAAAAGCTCTATTTCTCAAAAAATAAATGTGTTTATGATGTTAAATCCTTACCAAAATCCTTCTACTTAAGACTGAAGCTTGAAAATTCTTTTAAATTTTAAAATATGTATGTAATTGAAAAATAATATTGTATATTTTAAGGTGCTCAATATGAGTTGATATGTGATACATTGTGTAATTATTACCATAAATTAATTACTATAACACCCAAGTCACTTCAGAAAAATCTGAACTGATACATAATGAAGAAGGAGATTGGATCAGTAATAATACACCTCCCAGGAAAATACAGCTTCATAAGTCAATTAATTCTTCTAAATATTTATAGAAGGACTAATGTTGTTCCTTCTTAGTCTTCTGGGAAAAATTGAAAAGGAAAACAAATAGTTGTGAATTAATTTTACATGGCCAGCATTACTGTGATATTAATCTCAGACAAGAGCACTACAAGAAAATAAAATTACAGGTCAATATCCCTCATAAACATATATTTGAAACAAAAATTATCACTGAATTATTAATAAAATATATTCAATATCACACTAAAAGGATCAGTCACCATGAGTGAGTAGGATTTATCCATGCTCTGCAAATTTGGGCCAGATCAATTCAGTCAATCACATTACAAGATCAAAGGATACAAATCACAAATTATCTTGAAAGATACAGAAATAGAATTTGACAAAATTCAACATTATGTTGAGGATATAGGATAAGGGTGGTTAAAGGTTTTACTTCCATTTATGAAGTGAATAAGTTGTGAGAATCTAATGTATAACATGGTAACTAAACATAATAACATTGTTGTTTGAAATTTACACAATCTTTACCCTTTCATGCAAAAAGGGTTTTCAGCTCTTATTTCTCTTTAAACAAGCTTTCTAATCATTTTGTTACTTCTCATTTTAGGTCTTCCAAGTTCATATATTTATACATTTCATGCTTTATCCTCTAAATCCTTTATCCTCCTTTTTTTGAACTCTCCATGATTGTTTTTCCTATCTAATTGGTAATTGGAGACATTAACAGGTATATCTAAATTCCCACAAAGGCACTTTTTACCCTTGGATGGCTGAGAATTTTTTGTTGCTTTTGGGGATATGACCAGGGAACCTACTATTATCTCACTATTATTCTTTTTTTTTTTTTTTTTTTTTTTTTTTTTTTTTGGTATGGGGGCTCGAACTGGCATCCTTGCGCTTGCAAGGCAGGCTGCGGAACCACTGAACTAAATCCCCGGCCTTCTCACCATTATTCTGATACTCTGTTTCTAGTTCTTCCTTCATTCTTGTTTTCTAAAAGTTAACAGCTACATACTTCGTCATTTAATTTTGAAATTCTTTCTGAGATTCTCAGTTTTTATCTCACTGTCTTACTGATGCCGACATTAACTGGATGAATTTATTGGCTGAGTATATATTTCCAATGTGGCTTAAGGGCAGTCTTTTGATGGTCAAGTCTTGGCTTGTCCTCTTATGCGTCTGGAATCCATAGTGAACATAATATGGACTGAGGAGCTGCTGGCCCAAGGAAACCTTTAGAGAAGATCTGAATCCAAACCTGAAATCTGTGGTCAAGCTGAATGGAGTCATTGCCACCCCAAAGATGCATAAGCAAAAAAGGTTTTACAGTTTTAAGACACTGAGATTTTGAGCATGTTTGTTATGCACTTTTATTGAAAAAGAGGTTAATTAATACCTTCTTTCTTTTCTTTTTTTTTTTTTGTTTTTTTTTGGTACCGACGATCAAACTCGGGTCCTTGCGCTTGCACAGCAGGCGGCGAAACCACTGAGCTAAATCCCCGGCACTTCCTTTCCTTTTTTAAACTTTAATTTTTAAAATTTTTAGTGTTATACAAGTAGATATTAATAAAGAGAGCATACAACACTGTTCTATGAAAAAATAAAACAAAATTTTATAACAACACAATTGTTGAATAACAGTAATTAATATACTGTGTATCAAGATCGTAAAAGAACAGCCAAAATGTTACTCAGAGTCAGTCATAGACAAAAAATTTTCTCTTACAAAGGTGAAACAAAAAATAAATGAATAAAACTTTCTTTTCAGTGAACAAAAGAAACTAGTAGTATAAATGAAGCAAATTAGCATTTAACTTAAAATATTTTTGAAACAGCAGAATAGATAATTTAGGGAGTTATTTGAACTTCCCCTATTTCCTATTTAGCTTCTGTTTTGAGGTAGATAGATAGATAGATAGATAGATAGATAGATAGATATAGAAATAGATATAGATATAGAAATTGAGTTTCTCTTACAAGAGAAACTATGAGATATTTAAACTTGTGTGTCTGACTCATCTCATTTAATGTTATGTTTTCAAGTTGCATCCATTTGCTTCGAATGCCTCATTTATTTTCCTTGATAGCAGAGTAGAATACTCCATTGTGTATAAACACCAAATTTTTTTTATCTATTCAGGTTGAAATTGTCCAATGTGACTTAAAAAAGTTTCAAGCAGTCTAAAGAGATGGAAATGCTAATTTTCCTGTTTTGATCATTACACATTATATACAAATATCAATTCAATCATACTCTACTCCATAATTATGCATAAAATTATGTATCAATTAAATTTTTTTTTAAATTAAAAAAAAATTCTATGAATTGAAAGAATTCTCAAGTATAGTTCTCTGGGAGTTTGAACTTTAAAGTGGCTAAATAACTAATAATCTATGTTCAATAGTAACCATGTAGCTAGCACTGTAGTGAATTCTCTTCAAGAAAGAATAATAAAAACAAAAGAAAAAGACTTTGAAGTTTGATAAACTTGGGAAATTCCTGTGGGAACATATTACAAATTTTTCATGAGGTCCTATTCTTAGTCCCATGTACGTGAAGGTTAGAGACAGGAGAGCCTGAGGTAGACAGAAAAAAATTTATAAGTGCTTCAGGTGTTGTTCAAAAGTGCTATTGGAATTCTGAAGCCCCTTTGATCTACTAATACCGGCCATGAAAGCACAAGACTCATTATTCACTGCCTGACTCTATTTGCTGCTCCCAAAGAAAAAAAACAATGTTCTTTCCCAGTTACAAGGCCAGTGCCTCTTCTGACTGCACAATTATCTTCCTGCCTAATGGGACCTGCTTCCCTTAGAGGCCTTTGGTAAGACAGCCTTAGGAGTTTGTTCAGATTTATCTTTTGAATATTGTTTTGTCTTGCATGAGTCAAAATGACACTTTACATTGATAGTTAAAAACAGAAGAGCAAAGGGAAGTCCACTGATTTACTGTTCATTAGATTTCTGATCTAAAACTGAGAGGAGCTGTGGCCTTACATGTAAAATTGCCCATCTTTTACCTCTGAGGTTTTCAGATTTGAAGTTGGTGACTTATTTATCCCTTCTGTTTCAGGTTCTGTAATTACCAATACAACACATCCAGAAGAAATGGGAGGCAATTGCTTGAATAGAAAATACAAATAGAGTCAGTCAAGGTATTATCTTTCCCAAAATTTTAAACATTCAACAGTGAAAAAAAGAGGGAAGAATAAAGAAGGAAGGAAGAAGAGGGACAAAAGAGGGTGAGAGAATAGAACTGTTTTCTCTTGAATAATTAATATATGCCAAGCATTTATCTTCATGATTATGAAGTCTGTATATTTATATACTCATTTTATTCTCATGTTATACCTGAAACTTCTTATTATTGTTTCCACTTTGAAGATAATGATTCAAAAAACTTATTTACATAAATTGCGTATAAAATGAGAAAGTATAATTAAGAGTAAATAGAATAAATAATATAATGGTTTAAAAATCTTCTGTAAACTTTATAACAACTGTTTTAGATACTTTATGGTTAGTTTTAGAGAAAGCAGGATTATTATGGCTTAACAACAGGTACAGTGTTATACAATCAATGACAAAGCCTGGCTCACACTTGGAGTTTTCTAATTATGAAGCTGCAGCTTTTCTACTTCTAATTCATAATGTATTTCTATTTAATGATTTAAAAGCAAAACTCACTTGTTTTGAAATATGTTTTGGAAGAGAAGTTCAGTTGGTGATTATAACAGACCTTGGACAGTACAGTCCCTGTGTTGGTTGATATAACTTGCCTAGTTTAAATAATTTCCTTAGTTTTTACAATCTAAAACCTCTCAAATACCCACTAATTGCATTTCTCCTATTGAGCGGATATGTACTTCTGTCAACTTATTCACCTTCCTCCTTCTACTAAGGAAGCAAGGTTTCAATGGTGATTAGAAATAATTGTTGTGATTTCTCCACCTACCTAACTTTGGCTTCCAGCAGAGCAATGCATCCATTCGCCTTTAAAGACAAGAATGTTGAAAGAAAAATACATCATTTGAAAACCAAACACCATTGGGTTTTGAAGACAGTAATCCAAGTTCTACAACATGATGTATACAATAATAGAAAAATGGAATACAAGGTGATTTTCCTCAGACAAGTGTCAGTTGTTGGAGGAGTTAGGTGAGGAGGGCAAGGTAGCAATTCTATTTTATTTACTGAGACATATCTCCAAAGGATCCTTAAAGTTTTACCTATCTTAAAATTCCAGAATCTAACTTCTTGGTGATGACAGTTGATTTGAGCTGAATGCCTTCTTACAAAGAAAATTTTCACTACATTGATGGAAGTAATTAGTTGTGTACATGTGTATTTGCACAGAGGGGTAAGATCTGGTTGCATTTATGGTGGAGCTAAGGTAGAATCCTTAGTGAGAGATTTACTACCTTTACAGTCACAGACTTTGTATAGCTGGAAGACAGAACTTTGTGGAGATGACTCAAAGCATTGAAATATTTTTATTGTTAAATTCTAGGTTTTCTTTCCCTCTCTGTCTCTGTCTCTCTCTGTCTCTCTCTGTCTCTCTCTCTCTGAATGGCTTTCCCCTGAATTCTTGCTTGGTAAAAAACTTTGGCTAGTTGGTTTGGGATTTTTCTAAATTTGTTTCTGTGTAATGTAGGGGACTTAAACAATGTGTGCATGGATTAAAATATTATGTTACCCCATTAACAAATGTAATTTTATATTTTTATTTATTAAATATATTCAATTTAAATTTCAAAGATCATTTTAAACCTCAAATTTGATCATAGATTAGTTTAATCATGAAATTATGTAGTCCATTTAATAGCCACAATCAGAGGAAATTAGTATGGGAGGTTAGGATCACGGTCAGAGGTCTGCTTAGGATTTTGATTGTGGAAGTATTGGGAGGAGACAACTTAGAAGTGGTGGTGAACATATCTGAACCCCAAACAAACTTATGAAAAGTCAAAGTGAAAGGATCTGCTGTTCAAATTTTTATTTTTATGCAGGTACCAAAGAAGTGGGATTTTGTCCTTTGTGGTATGAATTTCAAGTAATAGAAAAGCCACATTTTCCCCACTTCATCCTACTTTGATTAATAATGAACTGTGAATTTTAGAAATGTCAGCATAATTCCCCTGTTGGAATGAGGTTATTCCATATTAAGTTCTCTCAAACTTTCGTGACAAACATTCAGTCTTTGTATTTAAGGATTTGGCTTCTCATCTCATCATCTTTCCTATTATAACAACATCTTTCCTTCAATCATAACTCTAAACACATGAACTTCACTTTGTGTTTTCACAAGCCCTAGTTTTATCATTTATCTTCATAGAAAGCTTGGCAGTACTCTGTGCTAATCCTGTGGACATTCTGCTTGGAATTCCTAGACCTGCTTTAGCTTCCTTTACATTATCAAGGTACTACACTTGAGGATAGGTGGTTTTGAAAGCAGCCACCCATGGAGAAGGGGTGGGGAAGCTGTGCAGGTGAGAGCAGGATGGCCAGGATGTCTTCACACTGCCTTAGACCATTCTACTGTATCATTCACCAGTAGTGAATTTTTTTGCTTAATATTGTTTGCAGCTTGCTATGTGAGACTGTTGGTCTTTGAAAGGGAAAGAGAGTGGGGAATAGAATCAAAGTGAATTTTCATTGAGATGTGCTTTTTTTTCCTTTTCAATTACCTGAAAAACAAGTTCTTACCAATGGATCCCTGAATGCCCTCTCAGAGAGCAGACCATCACAGAAAGCAAGTGCAGATATTATGTGTGCAGGTGAAGAATCAACTTCTCAAAGCAGTCTCTCTTGCCCTAATTAAGAGAAAATTTTAGAACAGGGCATGAAAACACACCTTTTCACTGCTGCATCTGGCTCTAGTGATCAAAGGTTTCCTCTTAGGGGAAACTAATAATTTTTAAGCCAATGCTTGTGGGCTGGTAAAACTTAAACATAGTGACTTTTAGTTGGATGGGCTAAACACAAGCTTGCAGTAAAGATAAAAATGGAAAAGAGGTTGTATGGTGCAAGAGTGTACTAGGGTTATAGCGTATAATAATAACCAAAGGTGACATTTGAGATCTGGTGCTACTATGGACTCCTGTCATTATTACCAGGGAACCACAGTGAGACAGGCTCATGTCTAACATATCTGATTAATATCTAGTGTAACCACTAGGTATTTTATAGTCTTTTCAAACCTCCCTCGTAAGATGGTTTTCAAGTATCAAAAAATTTGATTTCAAAATCAACCGATTTGTGTTATTAGTTATTAGTAATCTTGCTGGATAGTACATGACCTGCTGACCATCCTTCACATATCTTACTGTTCCCATCCAGTTTCCACCCTGCTGTATTCCCTGGGGGGATGGCTTGGATCATATCATACTTACCATCTAGCTCTTAATGAGTTAGGGTGATGGGAGGCACTGGAGATCTACTGCAAGACAGGATGAATATATTCATTTCTCTCTCTTGCTTTGCTGCCTTTGGCACTGAGGTTCTCCTACTAGCTGATTTGAATTCTGCTTAGGTGGTCCTTTCCTGGTTTCACCCTCTCACCATCCCACATGTTTGTCAGCATCCCTTTCATTAAACTCCCCTGTTTCAACAATTTTGTATATAAATTTAGTTCTTATGTGAGGATGGATAGTTCTCTTTGTTCCCATTGAATTATAAGACCTGGTGGTTACATGGAGATCATGGTGGTTACATGGAAACACAAAGGTAGAGGAAACATTTAGTCTCTGCCTAGATTGGTTAAGCATCATCATCATGTGTGCACTCCCTTCCTCCTTCCAGCTTTTCATGCAGACCTCGCCAGCCACTGATATATTCTCTCCCCACCCCTTTGGTACCAGGGATTAAATTTAGGACTTTGAGCTTGCAAGGCAGGCATTCTGCCACTGAAGTAAATTCCCAGCCCTATATTGTCTTTTGATTAGCTGGAATGGCCCTGTTGATCTGTAACTGAGATTAATGCAGAGAATGAAGTAAAAACCATTATAGATTAACTTAATTTATGAAAATGGTTTCTATAATTATGAGAGGAGGTATTCATTCATACATTTATTTATTTTATTTTTCATAAATTTGTTCCACACGTTGTACCAGTCTCCTACAATGTGAAAAGTATAAAGCACATCTCTGCTAGCATTGTGAAGAGAGTATAATGAATGAAAGATATTGTCACTGTAGGCCTGAAGTTGTGAAAGCAAACTTGAACCCAGGGTCCTCTGACACTAGATTTAGTCTATCAGGAAGGGGCTGTAGTCAGCGATTATAGTGTCTCTCATAAGAGTAGTGCCCAGGCAGATGTGGAGTGGGAGAAATTGCTTCTACATTTTTCCCTGTTTTCCTTCAGATTTCCAGTTAATGCTTCCTTTTCATGAATCCAACATAAAGCTGCAGGACAAGGAAATCTGGATGATGTAGTTCATATGGTTCAGGCCTTTGAAAGGTAAACAAATAGAAAATAACTTATATAGCCTCAAAATGATGTAGGAGGTAAATATGTACAAATCATGAGGAAGATAATACTTTTTGTTCACAGTGTTCTTAAAATACAAATTTATAGATTCTAAATAGGCCAGTTGTGATATATCATAGTATTGATTACACTAGTCAACACTGTCTCCTTGGGAGAGTATGTCTCTCCTCTATACCAGTAAATGTTTTTATACTGACTTTGATAGCAAAATAGTTTCTTTCATACTTAGTTTGGATAGATAAGAAATTAAGCTTCAATGTTTAAACTAGGTCATCTATGTTACAGCAGATGATTGTATGCATATCTCTTATCACAGAGAAAGTTTTTTGTCACTGTCCAGAGATTGTTCCACAAGTAATACAGAAACTAGAGGTTCCCTAGATAGGTACTGTATGGTTGATCACATTGGCCAAAAGTTGGATTTGTGGAGAATATTTTGTGTTGGAGTTCTCCAAGACCACCTTCAGGCTCAATAATCTACCAGAAAAACTCAGAGGACTCAGATGACAGTGTTTACCACTGTAGTTCATAGCAGTGAAAGGATACAGGGAAAAAACAACAAAAGTAAAAAGCATGTGATAAAGTGTAGACAAAAAGATTAAGATGCTTTCAAGTATCCACTCCCAGTGGAGTCACACAGAATGCATCTAGTTTCCCCCAGCAACAGAATGTGACAACCCATGGGGAGTGTGGCCAATAAAAGACCCTGTTCTGAGCTTCCTTGTTGATGGTTTTATTGGAAGTCAGGCACATAGGCGTATAACATGTAAGATGACTCACTTCAAGTACTCAAGTGTCCATCCCTCATAGGGAAAGCCAGTGTCCAGAATAGGTCATGTTGATAGTACAAACTGAACAGAAAAACTAGCACCATATAGCTGAAAAACATTCTTATTGGACAAAACATTTTGTGAGGTCAGTTCCCAGGAGTCAATTAAAGCCAGTCAAAGAAGCAGGCCTTTCTTGGGAATGATTTGCATTTGCATATCCAAGGCTTGTTGAGCCAATGCTTTCTCACACACATAAATAAGCTACATTTGGTTTCTTGAGAAATGAGCTGCAGGTATGGAAAATACTATGTAGCCTATATCGGTATTTTCTTTGATTTGGAAGTAATCCCTGACAAATTCTAGAGACTAGTTGAGTTTAAGTTGTATGTTCAACTTCTTCCTTGGATCATTTCTCCACCTGTAGGGCTCACTCCCTTTCTCATTGCAAGTTTTCAATATCTTTGTGTTCTCTTTTGTCACCAAATTTCACTTTCAGAAAGGCTTGGAGTTTGCAACTTAGAGCTCTTGGTGAGTCTACCCCTCCTTTGCTTCTTATAAGGAGTTCATATGTCAGCGTCAAGATCCTTCTGTTAAAAGAACAAACTTGATCTCTGATAAATGGTAAAGGAAACTGCTGTGAAGTCATCACACTGACCATCACTAACTCCAGCCTTGTGACTCAGCTAGTCTATTTCTTCTTAGGGATTTACTTCATAGCATTTATAACTTTCATCCCAAGAACACTTTAAGCAATTCATTCCAGAATTGATTTTCTGACTTACTTACTGGGTGCAAACCTCTTTCTCATTATGTAACATAATTATTCAAATTATATCTTGAACCAAATACAGTACAGTGAAATCTTCTATGTATTTTTAATAACACAATACATTTTCTCACTTTGTGAATTAGTATTTCTCAGGTATTCACCTTTTATTGACAAATTGTCTTTTTGAAATGAAGCATCACTAGGGAAACAGATTTCATTTATTTTATGATGTATTCCTTCCTATAGCCTTGTCTGAATTTCACATAAAAGAGTTGAGAAATCAAAGTGATGGGATTGGAAGGAAGATGGAATCCATCTATGAAATCTCACAAGTCACTTCAGTTATGCTCTCATTTATTCTCTACAAAGTCTCTGAAAAAATACAAAGCCATTTGTTATTTGGAGATAAGCAGCTGTGTTAGGGACAATATAATTATTAATAACACACTTTCTACTCTAGGTAAAGTAATGTACATGTGAGTATTTGGATAAAAGTGTGTGCTGTTGGAATGGCTGTTGCATTCTTTGGGTCTGGGTACCCATGTAAGGCTATTTAGCATGCAGTGTTTATGTCAGTGTCAATAGTCTATGCTCCAAAAATAATTTATAAAAAAAACTCAAGAATGAAGAATGTAAACCTAATTGCACAGAAATTCATCCGTAGCTTAGAAAGCTGACATAGTATAGCCCATTGTGGAGCATATATTTTTCTATGAAGACTTGAACAGGGAAAACAGGATCCCTTAAGAAATTTCTAGCCCTGTGTGCTGCACAGACATAGAGAAAGAAACACAGCAGAAAGCACTGGATTTAACACCACATGGGTATTCATCTCATTGTGATGTGACAGCGGAAGTCCTCCCACCCCCCCTATTTTCTATGTAACACCAACAGCATATCAGAAAGTTACAGATCAAAGTCTATTGCTTCTGGCATATTTCTTAGATAAACAATTAAAAGTAGAGATGTTCTCAGTGAAATTTTATTGCAGCAAGATCCACGTTGCAGATATTTATGCTAAAACATAGGTTGAAAAATTACCCTAACCTTGGGGTACTCTGGTATTAATTAAAAAATAGATGAAAACTACTCATTTTTCTAATTTCCAATCACTGTTTTGCAGCCCATACTCAGTGTTTTCCCCCTTCAGTGCATTCTCTACACAGTAGACAGAATGACCTTTTATAAAAATTACATATTGAATCCTGCCATCTGGACTTAAAATTTTTGACTTTACATTTTATTTAAATTCCAAAATTATACTGTAGTCTACAAAGCACCAAGTGATCTTATAGACTTAATGCTGAACAACTTTCCCTGACATTCGCCTTCTTTCTCACCATGTTTCTGGATACCAGGTCGTCCTTCATCTTGCTCTGGCACACCCACTGCTTGCCTGCCTTTTGTTTTTTTGTAATCATTGCTACCTCTGCCTCTAGTGCTCTTGGCTTCTCCTGGCACAGTTGGACCTTTTCATTTTTTGTTGCTAAATAAAAGATTTTTCACACTTCAATTTAGCACACAGATCCCTTTCCTTATAATGCAGATTAAAATTTTATGTAATTCTTAATTATCTACACAAACTTGCACACATAAACACATCTTCACTCATTGGTTCACTGATATCCTTTGTCTTCTGCTGTACTGATTATCAAAATCCCACTTATTCATTCACCAACTATGGTATTTCAGTCCCACAATATTAGAGTCATTGTTGTTGTCTCTTGACCATAGTGATAAAAAGCACTGTCCTTGGCCCTTTATACCTACTGGATTATGGTCCTTTTTTTATATTAATTTATTCACCCTAGTCATTGACTTTAATATGTGTTACACTATGTGCTAGATCTTTGGGATACTTTTTTTTTTTAGCAAAACAACTTCCTGGTTTTATAGAGGATTAATTGTGAAGCAAAACAACAGACAAACAATAACCTAAATGATTAATAAATTCAATTTTTAAAAATACTTGGAAAAGCTCAGTTAAACTCAATCAAGTCTTGAAAGGTCTCTGAGAAGGTTATTGCTAAATAAAAGGAAAAAATGTTCAAAATCAAACTCTATGCAGCAGTTCTACACATCTCTCTCTGAAAGAAGGAATTCTTTAGTATATTCAGAGAAATGGAGAGAGTAGCATAAAGGGCAAGGAGAAGAATCATGCAAAATAGGCTGGAGAAAAAGGAAAGGGGAGATGTAATCCAGAAGAGGCTAACCCCCAAAATTATAGTGTGATTAAAAACTAGAGTGAAAGGCCATAAATGTTTGAGCATATTTATGCTCCTAAAAGATCATTTAAGTTTTTCTCTGCCTGCCACCAGAACCCTCTCCTCTCTTCATCCCTCCCATTATTTCTTTTTTTAAAAAAATATTTTGGATTAGATTCAGTGAAGTGGGAATGAAAGTATAAGTACAAGCACCTACTCAGTGTCTGATACATGACAGTCACTCAAAAATATGTTTATTTGATAAATGACTAAAATTAAAATGAGCAGTTATGCTTCTCCCTAAGATTAAAATTTTTCTTGAATCTCAAGATCTTAAAAAGCAAGAATAAACCAAAAGAAAGACTAGTAAAAAGGAATAACAAAGATCAGAGAAGACATAGAAACTAAAACTTGATATAAAATATCAGTGAAATGAAATGTTCTTGTCCATAACGGTGGTCAAAATTGGCAAATGTTTAGTTAGACTAACCAAGAAATAAAGACAAGACTCAAATTAAATAAAATCAGAGATGAAAAGGGGATATTATAACAAATGCTGCAGAAATACAAATGATCACTAGGCACTATTATGAATAGCTATAGGCCAGAAAAATTGAAAACCTAGAACAAATAGATAAATTTCTTGTCTACCAAATTTTATACCAAAATTGAACTATAAGGACATAAAAACCCTAAACAGACCAATAATAACACTGTCTTCCACAAAAGAAGATCCCAGGACTGGATGGCTTCACTGCTGAATTTTACCAAATGTTTAAAGAATTGATATCCATTTTTCGCAAACTCTTCCAAAGAATGAAAAAGGAAGAAGCCTTTCCAAATTCATTCTTCAAGGCTAGCATTATCCTTATACCAAAACCACTAGATTACACACACACACACACACACACACACACACACAATCTCTCATGAACATTGATGAAAAAATTCTTAAAGTACCAGCAAATGAAATCCAACAGTACATAAAAAATATCATTCACAAAGATCTAGTTGGATTTACCCTAGTGACGCAAGGACGCTTCAACATATGTAAGTGATTAAATGTAGTATGTTACAACAGAAGAATAAAAATCATATGATCATTTCAGTAGATCCATAAAAACATTTGATAATGCTCAGTCTCTTCAGGATAAAAATTCTGAAAAACTTAAGTAATAGATGGATTATACCTCAATATATTGAAGCTTATATTGTACAAACCTACAGCCAACATCATATTGAATAGGAAAAAAAACCTTTTCCTCTAAGATCTGGAACAAGACAAGAATGTCCAATTGTACCACCCTTATTTAATATACTCCTAGAAGTTTTATCCGGAACAATGAGTCAAGAAAAAGAAATAAAATAGGAAGGAAGGAAGTCTTATTTTTTATATATGGAGATGATATGATTCTATACATAAAAAGATTCCACCAAGGACTATAAGAACTTGTAAATTCAGTAAAATTTCAAGATAAAAATCAATATAAAATTAATAGTATATTAAAATCATTAATATTTTTATACATCAATAGCATATTACTGAGAAAGAAATCACAGAAGCATTCCCATTCACAATAACTATGAAAAAATAGGAATAAATTTAACCAAAAAAGTAAAAGAAACAATGAAAATTACAAAACACTGATAAATTGAAGAAGACACACATGAAAGCCTTTCATGAATTGAAAGAATTAATATTGTTAAATTATCAGTATTACCCAATATGATTTAGAGATTCAGTGCCATCCCAAAATAGCAATGAAAATCTTCAAAGAACAAATAATTCTAAATTTCATATGCAAACATAAAAGTCAACACATTGGTGAAGCAATCTTGAATGGTAAGAACAAACCTAGAGGCATCAAAATACATTATTTAAGGAATAAAACAGAACCCTATTTACCAAAATAGCATAGTGCTGACATAAATACAGGAAAATATAGCAATGGAATAGAAGTTCCAGAAATAAACTCAAGCATCTATATCCAACTAATTTTCAACAAAGAGGACAAAAACACTGTACATTGGAGAAAGAATAGCTTCTATAATAAAAGATGTGGGAAAACTAGACATCCATATGCAGAACGTTGAAATGAACCCAATTTCTTACTCTGTATAAAAAAATGAACTCAAAATGATCAAATACCTAAATGTAAGATCAGAAAATACAATAAGCAATCATGAAGTCATAGTGAAAACACTTTATTACATTTGCATAGGCAATTTTTTTATATGACCCTCAAAGCACAGGAGTCAAAAGCAAAATTAGACAAATGGTATTA
This sequence comes from Heterocephalus glaber, assembly GCF_053883595.1. Classification (NCBI taxonomy): domain Eukaryota; kingdom Metazoa; phylum Chordata; class Mammalia; order Rodentia; family Bathyergidae; genus Heterocephalus; species Heterocephalus glaber. Next base: position 21,421,249 of record NW_028258145.1, on the reverse strand, counting down.
TATAAAGCTAAGGAGCTGCTGCACAGCAAAGGAAACAACCAAGTGAAGATGGGAAAAAGTAGTTTCTAAATATTTATCTGAGATATGATTAATGTCTATAATACATAAGGAAAAGAAACACCTTAAAATGAGTAAAATTTAAGAAATAGTGAATAATCCGAATACACACTATTAAAGGAAGAAACAGAAATGGTCAACAGATATACAAAAAATGCTTGATATCATTAGCTATCAGAGAAATTGCAAGTCAAAACTACAAGTCATTTCATTTCAATTTGAATGACTACTATAAAGAGGATATGCTGGCAGACATATCTGTAGACACTGTTGGCAGGAATGTTAAGTAGTACATCCATTGTGGAAAAGAATATGGAGGTTCCTTAAGAAAAGTATATCTGTATGATCCAGTTATCTCACAGTTAAGCATACATCCAAAGGATGAAATCAGCACAGCAAAGTGTGCCCTTGAGAACTACACACTGTTCACAACAATTAAATTTGGAATCAGCCTTTATGTTCACCAGCAGATGATTGGATAAAAAAATGTAGTATATATGTAGGCAAAGAAGTATTATTCACCTATAAAGAGGAATGACATCCTGAAGCAAAATATGTTGAACTGGAGGACATCATAAATAAAAGTGAAATAAACCACACACACACACACACACACACACACACACACACACACACCCACAAAGCACATACTCTTTCTCATATGTGGGTTAAGAAAAAGCTACCTTGAATGTAGAATAGGTATTACTAGAGGCTGGGAAGGATGGCAAGAGAAGGTGGATAAAAGGAGGTTGGTAATAGGCACCAAAATATAGACAAATAAAAGTGTTGTTTCCATTTTTTCCTTCTTTTCTCATTTTTTTTCTTTCCCTTCTTTCTTTTCCCCTACCCGCCCTTCCTGGTTCCCCTTCACCTTTAAAACTTTTCTTCCTATTTCACATTATCTATTATAACTTTTGGTCCTCATTTACACTTTCAGTTTCTCACACCAAAGAAAAAATTCATTATTCACACACGTGTATCCTATTTATTTGTAGCTAGAGAGGGGTGGAGGGGAGGAAGGGAGGGAAAAGGAGTGGGAAAAACAAAGAACCAAGATATATCATGTACAGGTACAAAAATCCCAATGATGGATATGATCATAATATATAGATAAAATGTACCACAAAGTTAATGAATAAAAATAGAAAAATACAAAACAACAAAAAATAGACAAATAGAAGGAACACATCCTGGTGTTTCATATCACCTTGAGATATCCTTTCTTCAAAATAAATTCTTACCTATTTTATGAAGACTTACAAGACATGAAAGAAAAAGATTAGCTTGAAAGAGCCAAACAAAGAAATAATGAGGACAAGAATTTCTAATTACATTGATTTTGAACAGTGCATGTTGTATGTCAAAATTTCACACTGAATCGCACTGATATGTATAATACATACAAAAATAAAATTTTAAAAAGATAACATTTGACTATGGGAAATGTGTATTTGCTGTGTTTAATCTTCTTCCTTTTGTTTTCCAACAAAATATATGGGACACATAGGTGCTCATTTTGTATTTTAAAAATTGTTTTGACTTTTAATCTCCTTCCATCCTGCATCACACCATCAAGTTATCACCACACAATTAGGCCACTAAAGTATCTTCCAAAATATATCTTGACTTTTATTTCTGATGCTCCTGTAATTTAGTAATTAATTTGTAAGAAGATTCTCCAAAAAAAGGAGTAGATGACTTTTTACTTCTCACAGCCTCACAAATGCCTTGGAATGTAACTTTCTTTGTAAAGCAAATTTTCATACAAAGCAGAAAAAGGAAAAATAAGAATGTGTTACTGAATTTGTCCTATGATCTTTTTCTTAGTTTAATGAGTCCTGTGTTCATTTTGTGAAATTATTGGAATTTGCATCTTAAGTATTTATGCCATGGCATATAATTGGACATTATGGTCATTGGTACTTTAATATATATTTCTTTCTTTTTTAAAAATTTTTTTATTGGTACATTATAGGAATACAATACAATTACATTTATAATGGGAACATGTACCTTTACATGATGTATCTTGGTTCTTATTTTTCCCCATTCCCCTGCCCTCCCTTCACCCCCTCCACCATTCTCTATTTACAAAGATTTGGTTTTCATTTTTTCCTATTCTCATATTTTATCCTTTCCCTTATTTCCTTTCTGCTACCCCTGCCACTTCCCTTTGCCCCTTTTCTTCCTATTTCACATTATCTATTGTACCTTTTAGTCCTTATTTACACTTTCAGTTTCTCACATTAGAGAAACTATTTGGTATTTACACATGTGTGTTCCACTTATTTCACTTAAGATTATTGCCTCCATGTACACCTATTTAGCTATAAATGTCTCTAGTTTCTCATTCTTTATGGCTAAGTCGTACTCCATTTTATAAAAATACCCACATCTTCTTTATCCAGTTTCCAGGTGATGGGCACTTGGGCTGTTGAAAGCTTTTGCTATTATAAACTGTACCACTATAAACATGGGTGCACATATATCTCTGTGGTATGATTCTTTTAATTCTTTTGAGATATACCCAGCAGGGGAATAGCAGGGTCAAATGGGACCTCTAATCCTAGTTCTTCGAGGTATCTCCATACTGATTTCCTCAGTGGTTGCACCAGTCTACACCCCCACCAACAATGGAGAAGGGTTCCTTTCTCCCCACACCCCCACCAACATTTGTTATTGGTTGATTTCTTGACAGCAGCCATTCTTTCTGGGGTGAGGTGGAATCTCAGTGTTGTTTTCATCTGCATCTCTCGAATGACCAGTGATGTTGAACATTTTTTCATATGTTCATTTGCTGCTTTTACTTCTTTGTCTGAGAAATGTCTGTTCATTTCAGATGCCCAGTTTTGAATTGGTTCTTTATATTTGGAAGGTCTGATTTTTTTCAGTTCATCATATGTTCTAGATAGTAGTCCTTTGAGGTACAGCTGCTTAAAATTTTTTCCCACATTGTAGGTTGTCTTTTAGCCCTGTTTGTGCTTTCTCTTGCAGTTCAGAGCTTTTTAATAAGATGAAATCCCAGGTGTTGATTCTTTGTGCTAGTTCCCATGTTACTGAGGATTTTTTATAAAGTCTTTTCCTATGCCAATGTCTTCAAGAGTTCTACCTATCTTCCAGCAAGTTTAGTGTTTTTGTTTTAATATTTAAATCTTTAATCCACTTTCATCTTAGTTTAGTGCATGGTGATAGGTATGAGTCTAGTTTTAATCTTTGGCAGGTGGTAATCCAGTTTTTCAAACACAGTGTATTAAAGAGGCTATCTTTCCTCCAATGAGGATGATTGGCTCCTTTGTCAAAGATGAGGTTACTGACTATGTCTGGAGTTGTTCCTGGATCTTCTAATCTATTCCACTGACCTCAGATCTATTTCTTTGCTAGTACCATGCTCTTTTTATCACAGCGTAGTTTCAAATTGAGGATTGTAATACCCCCAGCCATATCTCTGTTACCTAGAATTGCTTTTGCTATTCTAGGTCTCTTATGGTTCCAAATGAATTTTTGGATTGTTTTCTTTAGCTCTGTGAAATATATTGTTGGGTTTTCAATTTGCTTTGCATTAAATCTATATAGAAATTTTGGAAGTATGGCCATTTTCGTTATATTGGTTCTTCATACCTGGGAACTAGAGATGTCCTTCCATTTGCTTATATCCTCTTCAATCTCTTTTTTCAGAGCACTGTATTTTTCAAGGTAGAGTTCTTTTGCTTCCTTGGTTAGATCAGTTCCTAGATATTTCATTTTTTGGGATGCTATTGTAAAAAGGATTGTTTCCCTAATTTCTCTTTCAGTGATTATGTTATTTGTGTACAAGAAGGCTATTGATTTTTGAGTGTTGACCTTATCCAGCTGCTCTACCAAATCTGTCAATGAAGTCTAGAAGTCTTTTGGTGGAGTTTTTGGGTCTTCTATGTAGAGTATCATATTATCATCAAATAAAGACAGTTTAACTTCTTCCTTTCCTACCTTTATTCCTTTTATTTCTTTCTCTTGTCTAATTACTGTGGCTAATGTTTCCAGAACTATATTGAACAGGAGTGGTGATACTGGACATCATTGCCTCGTTTCTGATTTTAGCGTGAAAGTTTTTAGTTTTTCACCATTTAGTATGATGTTGGCTGTTGGCTTTTCATAGATAGCCTTAGTCAGGTTGAGATAAAGACCTTCTATTCCAAATATCTGTAGTTTTTTTTTTTAATCAAGAATGTGTGTTGGATTTTGTCAAGTGCTTTTTCTGCATCTATTGAGATGATCATATGATTTTTGTCCTTGGCTCTATTAATGTGGTGTATTACATTTATTGATTTACTAATGTTGAACCATCTTTGGATTCCTGGGATAAATCTAACTTGGTTAGGGTAAATGATCTTCTTGATGACCTTCTGTATTCTGTTTTCCTATATGTTCTTGAGGATTTTTGCATGTATGTTCATTTAGGAGATTGGCCTGTAGTTCTCTTTTTTGGTGGGCTCTTTCTCTTCCATTGGAATCAAAGTAACAGTTGCTTCCAGGAATGAATTTGGAAATATTGTTTCCCTTTCAATTTCTTTGAAGAGTTTAAAGAGCAGTGGCAATAATTCTTCTCTAAACATTTTGTAGAATTCAGCAGTGAAGCCATTAGGACTTGGGCTTTTCTTTGTTGGTAATTTTAAATTACGTTTTCAATTTCACTGATTGTAATTGGGGTGTTTAGAATTTTTATATCTTCATTTAACTTTGGTAGCTTGTATGTATCTAAGGAATCTGTCCATTTCTTCTGTGTTTTCTGTTTCATGAGAGGCCAGGTTCTCGAAGTAGGTATTGATGATCCTCTGGAGTTCTGCTGGATCTGTTGAGTCTTCATCTTTTTCATTCTTAATAGCATGGATTTGAGCCTTTTCTTTCCTTTTTTTTTTTTGATAAGATTGACTAAAGGTTTATCAATTTTATTTATTCTTTCAAAAAAGCAACTCTTTGATTCATTGATTTTTTTGTATTGTTCTCTTATTCTCCATTGCATTGATGTCTGGTCTTTATAATTTCCTCTCTTGTACGAGTTTTGGGTTTGTCATGCTCTTCTCTTTCTAGGAGCTTGAAGTTCAGCATTAGGTTGTTAATTTGAGCTTTCTCTGTTTTCCTAATATGGGCATTCACTGCTATGAATTTTTCTCATAGAACTGCTTTCATTGTGTCCCATAGATTCCTATACGTTGTACTGGCATTATCATTTACTTGTAGAAACTGTCTAATTTCTTCTTTAATTTCCTCTGCGACCCATTGGTTGTTCAGGAGAGTGTTATTCAATTTCCATGTGTTTGTGGGGGTTTTGTGGTTCCTTATGCTATTAATCTCCAATTTTATTGCACTATGGGTAATTTCAGTTCTTTTACATTCACGTAAACATGTCCTGTGAGCTAGCATGTGGTCTATTTTGGAGAATAACAGCTGAAAACTCTGTATATTCTGATTTTCTGGGGTGGAACACTCTGTAGACATCTATTAAGTCTGGTTGTTCAAAGGCTTGGTTCAGTTCTAGAATTTCACTGTTGATTTTTTGTCTAGATGATCTGTCTATTTGTGACAGTGGGATACTGAGGTTCCTCACTACAATTGTACTAACTAGTGCTTATTTGGTTTTTCATGTCCATTAATATTTACTTTGTATAGTTGGGGGCATTTGTTATATATATATATAATTGTCCTCTCTTGGATTGTTCCCTTTACAAGGATATAATGACCTTCATTGTCTCTCTTAATTAGTTTTGTTTTGAAATCTACTTTGTCTGCAAATAAGATTGCTACCCCTGCTTTTTTCCAGGTGCCTGTTGCATGGAAAACTTTTTTTTTTTCCATCCTTTTACTTTCAGTGTATAAATTTCTTTTTGAATTAGGTTTGTTCCTTGTATACAGCATATTGTTGGGTTTTTCTTCTTAATCCATTCTGCCAATCTATTTCTTTTGATTGGTGAATTGAGGCCATTAACATTGATGGTTATGATTGATAAATATTGACTCATCCTTTTCATGATGTTTTACTGTTTTTGGTTCTTTTATTTTTTTATTTTCCCCCTTTCTCTTTAGTTTCTTGCCTTTGGTATAAGACATTCCACCACAAAAAGTTGAATCATAATTTTTTCATTTTACTGAGATTACCTTGGGTTGACACACTGTCTTCCCTCATGTCTCTTAATGTTAATCTCTGCCTGGTCACCAAATAGCTTGGCTTTTTACTCTGTATCATCCCTTGTGTTAGACTGGCTTTCTTCTAATGTAGGGCTATAAATTTATTATGCTCTCTACATTTTGTGCATTTGATCATTATTGTAGCTACCAGTGCTGACAGGGACAGAAGTTCTTGCCTTGAATATATCACACATACTTAGTGACTTATTAAAAGGAAGTGTTTATTTTATAGTTTCTCATGTCGTTCTCTTTTTCATGGAAATTATTGTCATCTCCTCTCTAAATTGGGGCTGTATAGTTGTTTGTGCACTGTCATTATTCTTTGCCAAGAGTCAACTTGTTCCTAGGATACAGACACAGAATTTTTCTGATTACTTCCATTGGGTACTGTCTCAGGCCCCCTTTCTGGTGTACAAGAAGCCAATGGATGATACATAGACAATATTCTACACATTTTTATGGGACATGCATGGTAAAAGTCTCAATCTTTCTGCTAAATTAATGACAAAAAAGTAAGTTAAGCTGATAATATCTGCAATTCCAAAACAAAATTCTCATTAGTCAAATTTATTTCTTGAACAACTGGAACAAAAACTTGTAAGAGAACCCTTTGGAAAAAGTAATTTTGGATTATGTTAAAGAATTCCAGTCCTCTTGCAGTTCAATGTATAGTAAAAGTAAACTATAGAAAAGGCTAAACCAGAAATGAAGATAATCCATATTTGAAGTACAATTGGTAATTTATATAAATGGAGTACATTCACTAGATTTTCAGGACACTTTGTTCCTTGTTTTGAAAGGAGATAAAGAGTCCAAACTGTATATGCCTATGTCTCTAAATTTGTGTTTGATTTTTGTCCAGATAGTCATTTCCATTCAGATCTTTTTCTGCCAGGCTCACAAATCACACTTTGTAATTGTAGCTAGCATGGCCAAATGCAATGAAGACCTCAAAAGATTGCTTTGAAAAACCTGCTGATTAGACATATTAAATAAGACAGTATAAGTAAGTAGAAGTATTTACAGTAAAACTCTTTTGTTCCAATTTATGGACTTTACATCTACTGTCTCTTCCCACAAAGTAATAATGCAGGACATAAACTAGAAGGGAAAGGGAAAAAATAAAGTAAGAAGAATATATCTTGGTTCCATTTGTGTCAAAACAGCAATAAACTGGAAAAATATATTCCACGAAGGTGTTACTTGGATTTTATTTATAAAGGCTGCAGTCTCTGGCCTAATGTTCATTAGCTTTGTCCTTGTTGCCTAGTAACAGATTTATAATTTTTGTCTCTCTTCATATTGATGGCTCTAATGGAGAGAACAGTGAGAGCCTGATGAAAACACTTTCAATCTCAATTCAGAAATATTAACATTTTGTGAGTATGGCTGGTATTGCTGATTACAATTATCAGGAAAAGAAATAGTCTTAGAAGGAAATCAGTGAAAACCAGTCTCAAAGGTGGTCTGAGATGATCTATGTTTTTTCTGTTAGCTAAATTCATTGCTAATATTTATTTTATAAGCAGGAATTATCTGAACTAGTTAATGATTTTCCCCCAAACCTACCACCGATATTTGAGGTGTGCTAATTGTACTCTTACAGGCATTCTTACCCAGTTTTAATCCTATGGAGAGGTGGTAGGCTGGATGTCAGATTATGCATCATGCCACTCTAGGATTCTGCATAGAAAGCTCAGTAGTTACAGGATTGAGTCACCACAGGTTTGTGAGACAGGTGAGGACTGGTGTTGGTAGTAGTGGCCTTTCTTCAGTAACAGGTTATCCACATTCTCTCTTTATTCATTTGCATGCAATACATATTGAAAAATTAATTCCAAAGACAATTTACAAACACATGAACCAAAAAGAATCCTTATAAGAGTTGTGCCAGGAATTACCTGTTGAACAAATAAGTATAATTACAAATGCTATGTTGAAGTGAAATATTTAAATTCAGATTTTGGTCCCATAATTGGTTACTGATGCTGATCAAAAAGATGGAAGAATTATCACATCTTTAAAGGTCTAATTTCATAGACTGAGTGGTACTCTGATGTTCATACTAGAGGTATTTAGGAGTATTTAAAAATTCTCAGTAGCATTCCACAATTATATTTCTATATCTTGATGAATTTTATTTCTGGGACAGTCTAAGCAATTAAATGAAAATTGAGAGGTAATCTGTAGATTGGTGGTTCTCAAAATTTAATCCCCAGATCAGCAGTGTCAACATCTAGAGAACTTATAAGTAATGCAGATTCTGTTGCTATATCCTGAACCTATTAGAACAAAAACTCTAATAGTTACAGAGAGGTCCTGGGTCTCAGGGAGCTCTGCCCCATCCAGCCCACACCCAAGGCAGTGATCCTCTTAGCCACGAGGTTGCCTGCAGGACCCCTGCACCTCCCTGCCCCCTGCTCCTCTGGGCTCTTGGCTGTACTACCACCTGATTCTACACTGCACAGACACAGGTGACACCAGAATACCAGACCACCCTACTCGGTAAGTTGCAGGGATCATCACCTCCCATTGGAACCTGGACTATCTTCAGGAGAAGGGCAGCTGGAACCTGCAGAACAACTTTGCAGAGTTCAATCCCATGGGAGGACAGGGAGCTCAACTTGGGACTTGCCACCAGAAATCTGCCTGAATCTCAAGGTCTGCGACTGGCTGGATGAGACTCATTGACTTATATCTGCACACTGCTGCCCACATTGTCTATTGTGATGGCAGAGACATACCCTGAAGGAGGCCCTTCATTTTCATTTTTATTTTTTATTTTCAATATTAGTATTATTGGTTTGGGGTTTTTCCTCTCCTATTTTTAATTTTTTTCCTACTCTGTGTAAATTTTTGTTTTTCTCTTTTTTTTCTTCTTTCTGTTCTCTTTCCTTTCTCTCTCTCACACTCACTCTCTTGCTGTCCCGCATTGTTCTTCATCTCCCTTTTTGTTCCTGTTCTGGCCCTAATTCAGATTGCTTCTTTATTTTTTCTTTTATTCTCTTTTTCCTTCTCTCACCTGTGTCCTCTGGCCTCACTGCTAACCTTCACCTATCCTTCTACCTATCTATCCATCCCTTCCCAACTCCTTCTAACTCTCCATCCTGAAGGGTAAAGTTGCTGTATTGAAGAGTTTCTTCACTATAAATATATGTTGGGTTGGTCCTTGATTTTGATTTAATTCACACAGTTAAAGGTGATAGATTAATAACTACCACAAACTGTCATTTTCTAAGATGTATTTGATGCTACGGTGTTGCTGGTTGTATCACTTGGGCTAAGGTGCTGTTATTCATCTAGTCAGCAGTCCTTCCTGGTATAATGAAAATGATATAGCCTCAGAGTCATTAGAGACTCAAAACCTAAAGATCAGCTATATCTGGAAGACACCTCTGAAAAGCAATCATTCCATATGGGTTCTAATTGTAAGCAACAAAGATACATACAATAAGCAATTTTGAAGTATCAACCCAAGAATTAAACCAAGGACAATACCAAAAACAAAAATGAGAAGACATTTAAGCAAGGCACCAGCTCAGACTTCCACCCACCAAGGGTAAACTCTGGGGGAACAAGGTGGAAAAATCTGATAATCTATGACCTGGACACCCTGAACTGATAGCACAGGAAGTAACAAAACAGATGAATGAGGCTCTAGAAAAATTCAAAGCAGAAATAAACTCCCAGATAACTACAGCGATTTGAGCAGAGTGAAAGACATGATTAGAGGCTCTAGAACAGGAAAAAGATTTTTTTAAAAATAGATGAGCTCAGAAACATGCTGGAATCCAAGAATGCCCAGCATAAGAAAGAAATGGAAAAAATGATCGCCCAACATAAGAAAGAAATGGAATCCATGAAACAGATTCAAATAGATATTCAAGAGATTAAAAACTCCATTGAAAGCATGCAGAGGAGACTAAGAGAATCAGAAGACAGAATATCAGATATAGAAGACAGGATTGCAGTTAAGGACCATGAAAACCGAGATTTCTTAAAAATAGTAAGGCACCATGAGAATTCAATCCAGCAGCTGCTAGATGATTCAAAGAAGAATAACATAAGACTGATAGGAGTCCACAAAAAAACACAATTGACATAAAAAAACTGTTCACAGAAGTAATAGTGGAAAGCTTCCCAGACAGTGGTAGAGAATTGGACATACAGAAAAGTGAGACATATAGAACTCCAACTAACCATGATCAAAAAAAAATCTACACATAGACATATAATAGTCAAGATCCCAGAAACCCAACAGAACAAAATCCTACAATCAGAGAAAAGAAACAAATCATCTACAAAGGAAAGCCCATCAGAATCACAGCAGACTTCTCAACACAAACCCTCAAGTCAAGGAGTGCCTGGGGTGAAGTATTTCAAGGCCGAAAAGAAAATAACATCCAACCTAGACTGTTGTATACTCCAAAATTATGTTTCAGAATCGATGGGGAAATTAGATACTTCCATGAGAAAGAACACATGAGAAATTTCATGAACACCAAAACAGCACTACAAGCAATTCTAAACAAGATCCTGGAAAAAAAAATGAAGGCCACAACTCCATAAGGCCCAACTGAGGGAAACCACCAGGCAAGGTAAGAAACTAAGGAGAAAGGGTTAAAAATGAATAAAAGAGCCAACAATTGTAAAACAAGGATGAATCAATATCTATCAATTATAACCATCAATGTTAATGGGCTAAATTTACCAATCAAAAGAAATAGACTGGCAGAATGGATTAAGAAGCAAAATCCAACAATATGCTGTATATAAGAAACATACCTACCTCAAAAAGAAATTCATAGACTGAAAGTAAAAGGATGGAAAACAGTTCTCCATGCCACAGGAAACCAGAAAAAAATAGGAGTAGCATATTATTTGCAGACAAAGTAGATTTCAAACCAAAATTAATTAAGAGAGACAAAGATGGTCACTACATCCCTTTGAAGGGAACAGTCCAAGAGGAAGAGATGACAATCATAAGCATATATGTACCAAATACAAATGCCCCCAACTATACAAAATAAATATCAATGGACATGAAAAACCAAATAAGCACTAACACTATTGTATTAGGGGACCTCAATACCCTACTATCACAAATAGATCTTCTAGACAAAAAATTAACCACAAAATTCTAGAACTGAACCAAGCTATTGAACAAATGGACTTAATAGATGTTTACAGAGTGTTCCACCCCACAAAATCAGAATACACATTTTTTTCAGCTGCACATGGGCCATTCTCCATAACAGACCACATGCTAGCTCATACAATATGTCTAAGTAAATGAGAAATAATTGAAGTTACCCCCTGTATATTATCAGACCATAGGGCAATAAAATTGGAGTTCAATAGCATAAGAAACCACAACCCCCCCACAAACATATGGAAACTGAATAACACCCTCCTGAAAAACCAATGGGTCACAGAAGAAATTAAAGAAGAAATTAGACAGTTTCTACAAGTAAATGATAATGCCAGTACAATATACAGGAATCTACGAGACACGAGGAAGGCAGCTGTACACAGGAAATTCATAGCAGTGAATGCCCATATTAGGAAAACAGAGAGAACTCAAATAAATAACCTAATGCAGAAGCTCAAGGTCTTAGAAAAAGAAGAGCATAACAAATCCAAAGCTCTTACAAGAGAGGAAATTATAAAGATCAGAGCAGAAATCAATGCAATGGAGACTAAAAGAGTGATACAAAAAAATCAATGAATCACAAAGTTGGTTTTTCAAAAGAATAAATAAAATTGATAATCTTTTCACCAAGCTTCTCAAAAAAAAAGGAAAGAAAAGGCTCAAATCCATGCAATTAACATGAAAAAGTTAAAGTCACAACAGTTCCAACAGAAATCCAGAGAATCATCAATACCTACTTTGAGAACCTGTACTCTAATAAAATGGAAAAAGCAGAAGAAATGGACAGATTCCTAGATGTATATGAATTGCAAAATTAAATGGAGAAGATAATAGAAATTCTAAACACCCCAATTACAATCAGTGAAATTGAAAATGTAATAAAAAATTTAGCAACAAAGAAAAGTCCAGGTCCTGATGGCTTCACTGCTGAATCCTACAAAATATTTCAAGAAGAACTATCACCATTATTCTTGAAAGTCATCAAAGAAATTGAAAGGGAAGCAAGGCTTCCAAATTCATTCCTGGAAGCAAATGTTACTTTGATTCCAAAACAGGGAAAGACCCAACTCAAGAAGAGAACTACAGGCCAATACCCTAATGAACATAGATGCAAAAATCCTCAACAAGATACTGGCAAACAGAATACAGAAGGTCATCAAGAAGATCATACAACCTGACCAAGTCAGATTTATCCCAGGATGCAAGGATGGTTCAACATTCATAAATCAATAAATGTAATACACCATATTAATAGAGTCAAGGACAAAAAGCATATAATCATCTCAATAGATGCAGAAAAAGCATATGACAAAATCCAACACCCATTCATGATAAAAACCCTACAGAAAATTGGCATAGAAGGTCTTTTTCTCAACCTGATTAAGGCTATCTATGAAAAACCAACAGCCAACATCAGACTAAATAGTCAAAAACTGAAAACTTTTATGCTAAAATCAGTAACAAGACAAGGATACCCACTATCATCACTCCTGTTCAATATAGTTCTGGAAACATTAGCCACAGCAATTAGACAAAAGAAAGACATAAAAGGAATAAAGATAGGAAAGGAAGAAGTTAAACTGTCATTACTTGCTGATGATATGATACTTTACATAGAAGACCAAAAAAAACTCTGCCAAAAGACTTCTAGACTTAATTGACAGTTTCAGTAGAGTAGCTGGATACAACAATCAACACTCAAAAAACAATAGCCTTCTTATACACAAATAACAGACTCACTGAGCGAGAAATTAGGGAAACAGTTCCTTTTAAAATAGCATCCAAAAAAATGAAATGGCTACCAGTCAAACTAACAAAGGAAGCAAAAGACCTCTACATTGAAAACTACAGCACTCTGCAACAAGAGATTGAAGAGGAGAAAAGAAAATGGAAAGACATCCCTTGCTCCTGGATAGGAAGAACCAATATAGTGAAAATGGACATACTTCCAAAACTACTATATAGATTTAATGCAATCACGATTGAAATTCCAATATACTTCACAGAACTAGAGAAAACAATCCAAAAATTCATTTGGAACCACAAGAGACCTAGAATAACAAAAGCAATTCTAAACAACAGAAACATGGCAGGTGGTATCACAATCCCAAACTCAAAACTATACTACAAAGCCACTGTGATAAAAACACCATGGTACTGGCAAAAGAACAGACCTGAGGATCAGTGGAATAGATTAGAAGATGCAGAAACAACTCCAGACATACTTAGCCACCTCATCTTTGACAAAGGAGCCAACCACCCTCATTGGAGGAAAGATAGCCTATTTAATAAATGGTGTTGCAAAAACTGGATTTCAACCTAACAAAGATTAAAACTAGACCCATACCTATCACCGTGCACTAAACTAAGATGGAAGTGGATTAAAGACCTAAATATTAAAACAGAAACACCAAACTTGCTGAAAGATAAGTTAGATAGAACTCTTGAAGACATTGGCATAGGAAGACTTTATGAACAAAACCTCAGTAGCATGGGAACGAGCACAAAGAATCAACAACTGAAATTTCACCTTATTAAAAAGCTTCTGAACTGCAAGAGAAACCACCAGCAGAGCTAAGAGACAACCTACAATGTGGGAAATATATTTTTTAGCAGGTGTACCTTAGACAAAGTTCTACTATCTAGAATATATAAAGAAATTTTAAAAATCAGACACCCTAAATTCAAAGACCCAATTCAAAAATGGGCATCTGAAATGAACAGACATTTTTCAGATAAAGAAGTAAAAGCAGGAAATAAATACATGAAAAAATGTTCAACATCACTGGTCATTCGAGAGATGCAGATAAAACAACACTGAGATTTCACTTCACCCCAGAAACAATGGCTCCTAAGAAGAAATCAACCAATAACAAATGCTGGGGGTGTATGGTGAAAAAGGAACCCTTCTCCATTGCTTTTGAGAGTGCAGGCTGGTGCAACATCTATGGAGATCAGTATGGAGATACCTCAAAGAACTAGCACTAGAGGTCCCTTTTGTCCCAGCTATTCCCCTGCTGAGTATCTTCCCAAAAGAATTAAAAGAATCATACCACAGTGATATATGTGCACTCATGTTTATAGTGGCACAGTTTGTAATAGCTAAAGCTTGGAAATAGCTCAAGATTCCATCAACTGGAAACTGGGTAAAGAAGATGTGGTTTTTATTTTTTTAATAAAATGGAATACTACTCAGCCATAAAGAATGAGAAACTAGAGACATTTATAGCTAAATGAATACATATCGAGGCCATGCTCTTAAGTGAAATAAATAGGACACACATGTGTAAATACTGAATAGTTTCTCTAGTGTGAGAAACTGAAAGTGTAAATAAGGGTTAAAATTATTAAAATGAATAATTGATAATTTGAAACAGGAAGAAAGTTCCAAAGGGGTAGGAGTAGTGGGAGGGGAAGGTGAAAGGAAAAACTATGAGAAAAGAAAAAAAAATGGAAATGAAGTCTATGTAAATAGGGAAGGGTGGAGGGGGTGAAGGACGCACAGGTAATGGTGAAAAAGTAAGAGCCAAGGTACACCATGTACAGGTACAAGCACCCAATGATAAATGTAAATGTATTGTACACCTAAAATGTACCAATAAAAGAACTTATGAATTAAAAAAAACCCTAATAGGTAGATATCTTTAGTCTGTGTTTTAAAAAGTAATTCAAGTGATGTTGAATTTTAGGCTTTGAGAACTAGTGCTATGGAACAAATTTTCTCTTTGCAGCACTATTGATATTTTGGTTAAGGTAACTTTGTAGCGTTCTGTTGTCTGGATTATCATTGCAGGAGGTTTAGCAGCTTCCCTGAAGCTGTATCCATCAAATATAAGCAACAGCTATCTCAGTTGTGAAAGGTAAAAATATTTGCAAACCTTTCCAAATGAGGAGAAAATTATCCGAGGGTTCATAGCTGTTGATCTATAGCCATAACCTTAAACTTTATTTCATTAAAAGGAAAGCTTCTGCACCTAAACTCTTCAGAGTCTGTCTTAGCAAGTATATGGAGCAATCCTATAATCTGTGTCTTTAACTGGGACTATCAACTAATGACTCATGAAGAATATTATGTTATATTTTTCTGAATTCTTAAGCTCTTTTCTACTTAGTATTGTAGGTGATTCCATTGGATGACTGTGTTTGAGCAGCTGCTACAATTCAGTAGCCATCTTGAGTGAGCAGAATTCTCTAGGAAACTAGTTAAAATACTGATGTTGAGGCTCTTCTTCTGAGCCTTGGTATATGGGGATCAGGCATTGGAAAAGAGATTCTCAAATTTTGTTGATTATTACAATCATTAAAAGTATGAAGTCTGACTCCCATCCTTATTTCTGATGTATGGATGTGAAGTTCTGCTCCCAGGAATTTTTGATGTGCAATAATTTTGAACATGATTGCATTAGCTTGTTTCAGAAGCTTTTCAGATGTTTCTTATATGCAACAGGGGTTGAAAGACTGCTATGAGTTGATTCCAAGCTAAGGTAATTTAAGTTGCTGTTTCTAATCAGCAAGAATAGTGAATAATCCCACTGAATTCCATGAATTACTAGTAGCTAAAGAAGCCCAAACTGTGTTGGAAGAGCAAATGGGGAAATCATGTTTCTGGTTCAATAGACACTAGATAATGACATGATATTTGGGACCACTTAGGAAGGAATATTCTACAGCAGGGGTCCCCAGCCCCAGGGCCATGAACCCCTGGAACCTGGGCACACAGCAGGAGTTGAGTGATAGGCACCTGAGCAAAGCATTTGTAATTTCATCTGCTCCCCATCATTCACATTACCACCTGAGCTCCCCCTCCTGTCAGGTCAGTGGTGTTACTAGATCCTCATACAGAGGTGGTGAATGTTTTAGAGTTTTCAGTGACACAAACAGCCTATTGCAGAATGCATGCTGTAGGTTCATCACCATTGTAAGAATGCTGCTGTGAACTATGCACGCAAAGGATGTGGGCTTGGCTCTTTAGGAGAATCTGATACCTGATGATCTGAGGTGCACCTGAGGTGGTGATGCTTGCACTAGAGAGCAGCCGCATGTGTAGGACAACATTAGTAGAAAAGTTTAACTACACAGAGGCCCTAGTAAGTGAGTCACTTGCAGATTCCTATCAGATCCTATCAATGAGTGGCAAGTGATATTAAACTGCATCTGGTGATGGGACAAAATGAAGTTGCAGAGTAGACTGGACATAAACAGCACACTTCAGGTGTCACTGTCTTCCATCACCCCCTTATGATACTGCCTCATTGCAAGAAAACAAGCTCTAGGCTCTCAGTATGCATTATTATTTATATAATTATTATATAATAATAAATAAGTATTTTATATTTCATATTTTATATTTATAAATAATTATTTTATATTTCATTATATATTACAATGTAGTAATAATATAAAGTATGCAATAAATGTGATGTGCATTCATCATCCTTAAACTATTCCTTCCAGCATAGTCCATAAAAAAATTATCTTCCATGAAACTGGTTCTTGGTGCCAAAAAAGTTGTGTACTGCTTTTCTCAAGTATATTGAACAATCAAATTCACAATTTATGTAGGACCAGATGACTACATAGTTCCTTAGCTACTGAAGTTGCATCATATATGATTACATCAATATGTTTTTAAAAATCTGCACATGAATTCAATGTGGAGCAAACTTTGGGAACTACTGTAATGGGTTGTTAGCACTGTCAGCTTTTCACAATTTGTGAAAGTTTCCTTGAGATACCAATTCCTCTGAGGGGAAGGACCAGGACTGTGAGTTCTTTATGTATTCCATAATTTGTAAAAGAGCATTAAATTCTCTTTCAGCAGATACTTTATAGTTGATTGATTAACTCAATTATGTAATTGAGAAAATTGAACCTTCTTCAATGATCTCATTTGCTTTTACAAAACTCAGGATGGCCAAGACTGATAAATTTTTTTGGAGACAAGGAAATGGGAAGTAGATTTATCTACCCATATTTTAATTCATGTTTCCTCACTTTAATGAACATATTGGGTCTATTTGTATAGGCACATGGACATACATGTATATGTATGTCTGCAATATACATTCACAAGGTATGTTGTGCTATGAATTATAGAAGTTGTAAGAAAAAATAATAAAACATTCTTCTCTAAACAAGTTTATAATCTATACTGTGTTGATAGAGATAATCTTTTTGTTGATGGGAACTTTCTGTAATTTTGTTACATCTTCCCAGTACTTTAGTGCAAGGTATCAAGTGTTCTACTAAAATTTTTAAAAAGTTCTACTTAAAACATTTTTAGAAATCATATCATTAAAAAATAATTCATTTTATTCCATGAACTCTTGCAAAATTATTTTTGATTGGACTATCTTATCTCCTGTGTGGCTTGCATCCTATTTTTAAACAACTCTTCCAAAATATAAGCTGTATGTGTTTGTTTTAATGTTTTAGTATTTGTTTATAAGTTTTCTCCAATTAGACATTTCAGGAGGCTCTCCACTCTCCCATCTGCTGATGCCATGGCTTTGTGGCCTCTTTGAAAGAATAGTCCTGGTATTCTGCTTACAGGGAGTGACATGGAGCTCTACTTTTAGG
This sequence comes from Heterocephalus glaber, assembly GCF_053883595.1. NCBI lineage: Eukaryota > Metazoa > Chordata > Mammalia > Rodentia > Bathyergidae > Heterocephalus > Heterocephalus glaber. The sequence continues at coordinate 21,403,299 of NW_028258145.1, read as the reverse complement.
GACAAAATTAAACAAAACTGATTCTGAAAGCTTTGTTTGAAACTACCTCAGTTTTTTTTTCTACAAATATTTCTAGCAATAACAAGGACTAATATTTTGGTCATAATGTTTATTTAAAATGTTATCTTTTTAAAATTGTTTTTTTCAAAGAAAGATTCTGGTCTTTGCCAGAGTGATATACTTGTGCAATTACTTTTTCCTTATAGTTATTAATCAAATGGAGACTGAAAGATGATGTTTATACAACACAAAGAGTAAACTGTGGTGCAAGAGTTTGCAGCAATATAATTATGAAATGAAGCTCACTCTTCCTTACTTCAGGTGAATTTTATAGCTTAAGCATTCTGTTTCATGGCCACTGTGGAAATTGTGGATATTGTTGCTACCTGTCTTATTTCTTTGGACTTGGTATAACAGCAAGATTCCAAAGTCTCTGATTCTGCCAGTTCTATTCTAAGTCTCCATCTGATCTTTTCTAAAGTTTCTCAGTTGTGAAATAAATGGTTTAAACTCAGTCAGTAGTCTTTTATTTGTTTGTTTTAAAAAAATCAAATCCCCTTTTCAGCAAAATTTCACTAGAAGTTTTAATGTATGAAAAATCTCAAAGCAGTGTGCTTTTTGACTGAGCAGAATGGACTTCCCACAGCCTTCCTGATGCAGCTTCCTCTGCCCTGAGGTGCTTTTCAGGATGCCTGATCTCAGGGGAACAATTGGAAAAGCATCAAACTAGATTTTCCTCTAGCTACCTTTAGCTCTACCATTATTAATTTTTGTTGCTTAATAAGAGTGGCTGTAAGCTTGTAAAGCAGTACCAAATAGAAAATATATGTATATAGAATTGTGGTATAAAGTGTAGAGTGTATGTACAGAGAAACATCCATCAACATAGAGATTTTAATGCAGATCTCATGTAAAGGTATGAAATTTTCTATATCTGCCAGAAACATAACAAACTCCTCTGTCCGCTGAGGGAAATTATGCCCTTTCAAATATTAAATGTCATCCATAGAAATGCCAGGCACCATTCAATATGGAGAGAGAAAATTGGAAAAGATTGCAGAATTTTATTATTCTCGTCTTTGCAAGTTACTTGTATACACTTTAGAGAAAACTCTACTCCTTTATATAAGAGTTATTCCCTTTGCAGCTGTTCTGGAGATATGACAGGTGGGAAAACAGTGCTGATTGAAGAGTGAGATTTTGGTGTCCTGTGATTTGTTTGAGCTCTGGATCTAGTGGTTTCTGGAAGGATGTACTATTTCTTTCAACATTTTCCAGTAAACTGCAGGACAATAAATCTTTAAAACCCTATTTGGTGAGGAATAAATAGCATGCTAGGACTTCCATTAGGGCCCAGTGGAAAAATGTTTTGTGATGAGGTTCCCAATCACAGCCTCTCAGTACATACATACACTCAAACTCATGAAGTGGTGAAAAGCAGCTTGTAGACTGAGTTAATGGTCTCTGGTAAAGGAGGCAGGAGAGATGAGGGTAGCATCCTTTTTTTTACTGCTGATTTTATGAATTAATAGTGGGTATTCTGAGCATATATTATTTATCAGACCTGATCCTGGATAACACAAGTCTTTTGAGGTCACCAAAGCTATCTTTTATTTAAAGTCTAGACCCCAACAACTGGAAAACTAAAAGGAACAAAGTCAGTTAACTTGATATGAGGTTTCAAAGATATAATTACAAAATCTTCTTTTCTGGGATAAAGTTTTTCCTAGCTAGAAGTCTCAATTTTTTTGCAGGCAATAGCAGGACAGGAGAAAAGTTACTTATTGATTTAGGAAGGTGACCAATATAGATTAACATGTGACAAAATGCTTGGTATTTCATGTAATCAGAAGATGTAAATTTCTAAATTAATTGTGACCTAACTTTTAGGGCTCCTGTAAGTCCAGTAGAAGTAAATAACTTGCCATCAAGTAGGTAAACAAGATTTCCTTGCCACTAAATATGGTGTTTCATTTGCTCCCTAATATAGGATTTTTTTGGCATGATTAAAGCATGAATCAAATTAATGTATTTTTTACTCTTTCTGTTCCTTTTTCATAAACATGTAAGCATTACTCTTTACTTTGGGCTGCCCTTATGTTTCATTTATGTCTGTTTAAGCCATCACTAGATTAATTCCTACATGAGGGCAGGTCCATACCTTTCAATTCTCTGGTATCTCTGGTGCTTTCAGTCACATAGCTTCCCATATAATAAATTTATTGGAAAAGTGACAAGGGAGTGAAGTTAACATATGAGTAAAAATATTTATCAAGTATGAGTAAAAATAAAATACTTGATACAGTTTATATTTAAAATGTTCTCCACGAGTCCCCTGTTTAGAGGTGGGGCTTTTGTAAGGGAATTCAGTCATGGGATTCATTCACTGATAAATTCATAGCTGAATGTGTTATTGAGAGGGCCCTTTTGAAGGAGGTGGGTTACTGGGGGTACTCCTTTGCAGGTACTGTTCCTCACTCTGAGTCTCCTGCTGTTTGTACTTTTGGCCACCATGAGATGAACAGTGTTCCTAGGCCATTCTCCTGCACATTTTTTTCTGCCATGCAACCAACCAGTCATGACCTGGAACCTCTGAAACCATGAGCCACAATAAACCTCTCCTCTTGTAAATTGTGTGTGTCAGGTATTTTGTCCCAGCAGTGAGAAAGCTGACTAATACACTATTATAAGAATAAATCTGAACCTCTAATGAAATCTATTTTGAGGGAGAATCTTAATTTCCATGTATCATAAAATCTCAGTGTGTTAAAGGCTCTAGGTGAAATAAATTGTCTATGGTCTTCTTGCAAGACTACTAGGTATGTTTGGGAAATCAATAGTTTAGACTTTTCTATCTAGTATATTTAAGCATATTGCTTATATGGTTTAAAAAAATTTCGTCAATGTTTTTAACTCCTAAGTTTTGCAAATCTGATATATTCTCATCATAGAAGATAAAATATCACAGAAGAAGGCTTAGAAAATTTGTGTCTAAACCAGGTCTTCCAGATTGTATGTGCTATAATCAGAACTCAGTTCTGTTGATTTCTAAGGCTCTCCTTATCATTAAAAAAATAGTTGTCTCACCTCCCCATTATGGTTGAAAACAGATGGTTAACATACCTCTGTCATGGAGAGGTTATAGAATAGGGGATGCAGCCAATGAGTTAAATAATTATATGAGATAATGAAGGTTGAAATATTTCAGCTCTTCTTTTCTTACAGGTTTCCTTACACTTTCTTGGCATTACCTAACCAGAATCCAGTGGCTTTCAAAATGGTAAACACTAATGGCAGGCCAAAATATCAATGAATATTGTATTCTCTTTCTTACATCAAATACTCATTGATGATTAATTTACACTAGACATCATTTCCTAAGTACAAAACAATATAGCTACATTAGATTGCCTTAAAAGTTGTGTATTTCTCTGTTGTGATTTTTATCTGAAATGCCGAGAAAAAAGGCTTATTGTGTTGAAGGCTCTATTATTAGCTGATGGGATTATTAGATGATTGGATCATGAGGACTAACTCCATCATGTGGATTAATGTATTGATGATATCATAATTTCATGATACTATTGGGAAGTTACAGAAACATGAAACAGTGGAAACTAGTTGAAGGGAATGGACATTATCCTATGACATTGGGGAATACACCATGTTCTTACAATCTTCTTCTCAGGCTCTTTCCTGTGAAAATGAGATTGATAAAGTTGAAATCACAATATGACACTTTCCAAGTTATGCACGTAGGATTTGTCCTATGTGTGTTGGGTAGTAAAACTGGCATTGAAAATTTGGGCAGCTAGGGATAAAATTATGGAAGAGAAAGCCATGTATTCAAATTGCACTCTATTCTCATGGATTTCAGAGGTAGTCCTAGAGTGTGGAGAAGGAAACAAACATGGTTGACCCTAAGAAAAATGTTACAATACAGCTTCCTTAAAAAATTGTACATATTTATGTTTTACCATTCAATGTTTTTGTACATGTCCACCTTATATGATGTTCAAACCAAGGTTAGCTTGTCTCCTCAAACATTTATCATTTCTTTGTGATGGAAACATTCAAAATTCTTTCCTCTAGCTTTAGAAAAGAATAAACTGTACATTGTTACTATCTATAGTCACACTCTGTAGAAGATCAGAAAATAGAAGACCAGAAAAACGTGGAGTGTTGAGTTCTCACTAGAATTTGTTCTAGCACATGTTGGCTGATTTACCTCTGAGATACAGGAGCCTTCCTGTACAGGTTAGAAGACTGAGAAAGATGATTTCCCTGACCCCTTTTCACTTTCCGGGATGAACAGGCACCTAGATAACATGAAGTGTGTGAAAGAGGCTTCCTTAGTTCAGAGTATCTCCATTATAGTTCAGTCACTATCTAACAAAGTAGAAGCTTACAGAGAGAGAGAGAAAATGTGGCACTAACACACGGAGATATGTGATAAAAATTCCAACTATGATTACCAAATTATAAATATATCTATCAATATAAAATCTATCTTGGTATAATGATTTTTTAATATATCAGTAATCAAAGTTTTCTATCTTTTGGATTATTAGTGTATTAGAGCTTTTTAGTGTAGGTCTATCTTCATTGTGCAAACAAAGTAAAAAGATACAAAATTATTATAATAAAATTTATGCTTTTTTGCTTAATTATAATGCTGCTATAAATTGAATGCAGAGATAAATTATGGTTGTGAAAATGGGCTCAGGGACATGCATTTACTCAATTTTTCATTTATTTAATAGTATAAAGAGTTCTTTGTTCATAAAAAAATTTTTGAAGAAGTTCAGTCTCAGCATTTTACTAATTATAAGGAAAATCATTTTACTTAAAATAATTATTTGATAATTATTCATACAAAAATATGTTATATACATTATATTCTGGTGTTTGGATTTTATGATATAAGTTCTAAGAAAGTATTCCTTCCATCAGAAAACTTATAATCAAAATCTAATTGTAAAAGTAATATGCATGTGACAATTAGAGGATAAATAACATGAAACCAATAAGCACATGACAGCCATGATATTTATTTTTCCTGTTGCAGAGCATTTTTTTTTTGTTTCTTCATTCTGGAACATTCTTAATCCAGATATTTAAAGACCTTTGCCCTGACATTCCATATATTGTCCATCCCTTACAGCCAAACTGTATTACTTTATTTTCATCACATTTTTATTTATTTATAATACATATTTCTTGTTTTTAAACCTAAAGTACAAGGTTCTCTAGGGTAAATGCTTTTTTTTCCTTATTTTATCTTCAGATGTAAGATAATGTTTGACATTGAGTGAATGCTCAATAAAGCTTATTTTAACAAGGTATTTATTTTAAATACCTAGTGTGGGTGGTTAGCAAATTATCAAAATATGGTGATCTGTGAAAAAGTTTGAAGTAGAGTTCATTTTAATAGCCATCTCTAAGAATGTTGTGACAGGTAAGCTTGATTATAACAATTTATTGGCTTGGGTGCCGCCCAAGGGATTGGTGGAACAATAGCTTGTGTGTATGTCTAGGTGGGTCATGGAGGTGTACCCTTGGCTACTGCATCTGGCCCTCACTTCTTCCTCTTTGGTGCTGCTACCTACTTTGCTTTTTAGCCTCCATAAACTAAACAGTTTTGCTGCACCACTCTCTTCTGCTGTGACCTTCTTGCCTTGGAGGCTGCCAAACATGGAATGAAAACTCTGAAAGCCAAAATAACCCTCTCCTTTAAGTTGCAGGTGTCAGATATTTGGTCCCTGCACTGGGAAAGCTGACCAATACACTGTGATAATGATTAATAAACCTGTGGCTGTCTGATTATAGTTTTTCCCATCCATCCAGAAGCATTTTACTCTCTCTATTAGCTTTTTTATTGCTAGGACCATACACTTCACACAGCTTAAAGGAAGAAAGATTTACTTTGGCTCATGATTTTAGAGGTTTGAGTCCATGATTGGCTCCAAGGCAAAAAAGTCAAGATGTAAGGACATTATGGATGCAGAACCAAAAAAGCAGTGGCCAGATAGACTTCAGTGTCATGTCCCAAGCAATACTTCCTCCAATGAGGGGCCCACTGTGACGGACCAGCCGTCACCAGTCGAACAGTTCCTGAACGGGAGAAAGGAGGACTGAGAAAAATTAAGAGAAGAGACAGAGTCGGGAGGGCTCCAAAGACCAAGCAAGCAAGCTTATTTTCACCTCTCTTTTATACACTCAGTGAGTTAGGTCATTAACCATGACCTTTATCCAAAACACCTGCTTCGTTGTTTGCTAGTTTTCTAGACACTCCTCACCCTCATGGACTACTTTGTTTCCTGGGGTTACAGAAGGTTCACCTTGTTGCTAGGGCAAACTCTAAAGGGAAACATCGGAGTTAGTGGAGACACGGTTCCCCATTACATAGTCTCCTGGCTATTTATAACAAAGGGTAAAATTAAAATAAAGCTTTTTGGCTGACACCGCTCCCCACATCTCCCCCTGTTTTATATAATATGATCAAGGTCCCTTGATCACGCAGATAGACTGCGCCTGTCTTAGGCAAGGAATATAAAGAAATCCCTTACCTGTTATGGAGTCAAGAGCATCATTATACTCTTGCTCCGTCTTAGGTTGGTGATGTCTCATACTCCTCTTATCCGTCATTGACTACCAGCCTCTGCAGAGGCTTACACCATGGGCCTAGGCGGTGCAACATGTAATTGTAGACCATGGATACTTCCAGCCAACTTCATTGAGGAATGCATAAACACCCGCAATAGCACGGGAAGGATCATGCATCCAAGAAGCAACCCTCCTCCAATAATTGCTACAAAAATGAGTAAGCATGTAAATGAAGATGCAGATGGCAAAATTTTTCTAATTTGCCCAATAAAATCCTGTGCAGCCTGGGCTGCATCAAATTTTAAAGGCTCTGCATTTTGGAGATCCATAATTTCCTTATGAAGCCGTATTAAATCCAATGACACATTCACACTGTGCCAAATTCCTTGCAAATGTTTCCTAATCCTATCCCACTCATAGCCGGTATCATTATACATCTTACTAGTAACACAAATCCATTGATAATCGGCATGACATTTCAGTTTGCTTCTAATTTTGAGCCCTTGTATTTCATTTCCTAAATATGTGACAATTGAATATAGGGCATCTATTTTTTGCTCCATTTTAAGATCTATATCCTCCTGTGTCTTTAAGGCCATAGTAACATTTTTTGACAGCTCATTAACATAATGTGCATTCTGTACAGACTGCGAAAGGGCAACAGCGGCAGTCACAGCAGTGGCTATAAGAGATATGAGTGCAACTACTCCAGCAATAATTAACCCTACTACTCTTTTTTGCCTACTTAGAGCCTTATTAATTTCTTCCAACACCTGCAATCCTTGATCTGCATACCATGCCCCCGTAACATTAACAGGCATCATAACAAATGCTGGCTGTTGCAAAACCATTACCTGATTCTCTATCCGGGTAACACAATTACTTATTTGACAATCAGAACAAGTAACATTATAATAACCATTACCATTTTGAATATTAACATTTCCCACAAGCAATACATAAAGGCACATGACACAAGCAGTGACATTTCCTTTGGGATGATAAGAATTTTCAGACCAGTCCAAAATACAAGTATCAAGTCCAGTAATATTATATCTCACAGGGGCATCCACCACATATCTCTTCCATGGAATAGTCTTATTGGAGCATTAAAAGTTTGAGGCACTATCCCGTGTAGTTGAACAATCAGATCTCATTCTTGTCAGGTGCCGCTGGCTCATCCAACAGTCTGGTATTGTTTACCCATATCTTACTTCTCCATTTTTTCAGCTCATCGGATGTACAACAGGTGGATCAGGTACATAAGCATCATCATTGGATTTATCAGCAGGACAGTTGTCGGGATCCTCCTGAGGGGCAGGAGAATTTCCTGCAAAATGGACCAATCTTTCAGGCAGCCACCTGGCACCTTCAGTGTCCTGTGGAAAAACACAAACATGCCCTTGACCCCATATTAATACCGGGTCGGGGCCATTCCATACACCCATGAGGGGATCTTTCCATTTTACCAATGCATATGATGATTTGGTCTCTGGATGCCATAATCTTTCCACTGCAGTCAACCCTTGAGCATCCACAATCAAAAAATTCAAAACAAATAATGCATGATTTAGAGAATTTTGTGGGGATAGGGGATATAACTCCCCCTTCTTTACCTTATTTAATTGAAAGTAGCTATTGTCTTATATAGTTATACTTTTCTAATGGATGTTCAAGACCAAGTTACAGTGAGACCTATATTAAATACAATCAATCTCTTGTTATCTAACAAGGTCAAATAAGTCTCCACAGGCACTGTCTTGGAATCATGCATAGAGCCTCTTAGCTCCTCTGTCAGTATCAGCCATCAGGATATATCATGGCCTTGTTTGACCATGTTGCTTCCTGCGAAAGCATGGGAGAATTTTTTCCTCCAGGTGACATTCCTTTGGCACACTTTTTGTTGGATCTTTATTGTTTTGGTATTCAGCAACCTCCCTGCTCAAGAGGTTGGGTGACTCACCAAAAATGCAGGATCTCGGAGATGGTTCCCTCATGTCCTGGATCTATTATTGTTGTTGACCTTGGAGGGCCAGGGCCAAAATATTGGCTGCCTTCTTAGCCCAGATACCTCTTCAGTTTTGGTCTCTAAACTTTGGTTGTTGAACACCCAGAAGAGAAGATCAATAACCTTAGCATTGTAAGAGGAGTAGTGAACTCAACTATTATAATTTTACCTGGATATAAGCATTTTGGAATAAAAATATAGTTAAACTGTTAAACAATGATAGTTGTTTTTGTGGTTAAATCCCTGAGTAGCTTTTTATAGGAAGTCATCTAAGGAAAATAAATCAGCACACAAGTGTGCCTATTTTCATAGGTGGCTGGACCATAAGAGAAGGGCAAATACCTGAATCAAAAGGTTATTACCATAAACAATATGTTGGAAGACCCATACAATTAGAGGGCATGAATACATTTTGAACACCAGAAAAGGAGCAGTAATAAATATCACAGTTATATAAAACCTTATGTTCTTCACTGTAGTTTGGTACCAAAACCATCTTTCTAATAACACTCTCTTTTTTATGACACAGAAATTAAGCTTTTGAAGATGACCAATGTGGACATATTACAATAACATATTCAGAACTTAACCAATGTAAACATTTCACAATAACATATTTAGCACTTAAACATCAATGATAACCAATGTAATCAATTTATAACATATTTAGAATTTAAACTTCAATGGTAACCAATGTAGTCAATTTATAACAACATATTGAGACAATATTTGTTGTGGTGTGTCTCCCATAAGATTATAAAAATTACTAAGGGGTCCCTTTAGTGAATTAAGACCAGAATAATTATTTTATTTTCTGGGTGGCCACTTCTTTATTTACCAAAGGGAATAACCATGGTCTCTATCTATTTTGACAAACAAAGAATAAGAATATATATATATATATATATATATATATATATATATATATCTTCTTATTTTACAACTGTTTATTGCAATTTGATTATTGCATGTAGGTGACAATACACATTATTTTTATAAAATAAATCTCTGTGGCACTTTGATCAGTTAGCAACCTGGGAAGGAAGACATGCCTTTAATTTAATAACATTTATCTGTAAGCCAATTTAACAATAGGTGAATATCTTCTAAAAAAACAATTTTTTCAAAAGGTGAAAAGGAAAAGAAAAAAAATTGAGCTCCACTGTACAAACAGACAAACATATAAGACAATTTATAAAATCAGAGTGCACTCAAATATATTTAGCCAAATTGAATCATAATATCCTTTTTATGATTATTAGATTTATAATTGTATGTCTGGTCAAAAACTTTGGAATAGTCAATTAACAGAGATCTTTGAAATTAAAATCAAAAGGAATGAAAGCGCTTTTATACCTGTAAATATTCCATTTCCAATTAAACCATAACATATCCAAAGGATTTGAGGGATGTGTATTTTCAGATTTATATTTTTTATTTTTCACTTTCATTTTTTCAGTAAGAGCTATCAGAGAGGAGGGAGACCATTCCTCATTATTATACTTAGCCACCTCCCCCTCCAGATCCCCAGCATCAGAGGGGTTGAGGGGTTCATCTAAACCTTCCACAAGAGGGGGGGCTGAAGAAGGGCACTCAGTTTTTCTATCTATGCACGAAATGGCCTCTGGACTAGGACTAGAGGCAGCTGCGTCTCTTTGTGTTACCCACTGAAGTCCCCTGACAAGGATCCAAGCTCTCCTTGATAAGACCCCAAAGGCTAAACACATCAACAGGGAATTTGGAAGGCCCTTCCTGATCATAATAGTCTTGCAATTGTTTTCCTACTTTTAGCCAAAGTTCCAAATTAATTGATCCCTCCTCGGGAAACCATGGACAGACTCTCTACAAATTCCAAAAAAATGACACAACTGCTGTTGCCCAACCTTAGCTCCGGGAGACCGAAGCATCCTTTTTAATATCTGCGCGAACAGCATCCGACTACTATTAGTCCCCATATTTTATATCGCCGCTCCGTACTTACTTGTCTGAGCTCACAATTTCCTACCTTATTCCATAATTCTAAACTAACAGTTCCCTCCATGGGGAACCAGGGGCAGACCTTTTCAACAAACTCTAAAAAGCACAGAGCTGTTGATGCCCAACGCGCGCACCTTGGGCCTGTAACATATTTTTAAGCGTTTGAGCGAACAGCACCCTGCTACTGCCTTGCCCCATACTCTCCCGAGTATTATCGCCGCCCATCAGCCCATCACTTACCAAGCACCCTCGTATTCCTGCGGAGTCCTTCACTCTGGTATCCCCCGTATTCAGGTCCCTGTTCGGGCACCACCTGTGATGGACCACCCGTCACCAGTCGAACAGCTCCTGAATGGGGGAAAGGAGGACTGAGAAAAATTAAGAGAAGAGACAGAGTCCGAAGGGCTCCCAAGACCGAGCAAGCAAGTTTATTTTCACCTCTCTTTTATACACTCAGTGAGTTAGGTCATTAGCCATGACCTTTATCCAAAACACCTGCTTCGTTGTTTGCTAGTTTTCTAGACACTCCTCGCCCTCATGGGCTACTTTGTTTCCTAGGGTTACAGAAGGTTCACCTTGTTGCTAGGGCAAACTCTAAAGGGAAACATCGGAGTTAGTGGAGACACGGTTCCCCATTACATAGTCTCCTGGCTATTTATAACAAAGGGTAAAATTAAAATGAAGCTTTTTGGCTGACACCGCTCCCCACAGCCCACCTCCTAATAGCCCATGTAGCTGTGCATTCATCAATGGGTTGATGAGGTTAGTGTCCTCATAACCCAGTTACCTCTCCAGGAATCTCTTAACCCAGTCAAGTTGATGCTCAAAATTACCCAGCACAGATCCACCCTTTGTCAGTTTGACACCTAATTACATCTCCTTAAACCATAAGGTCATAATTCTGCCTACCATGTTATATCTATTCTGTATACAACTGAAAACATACTAATCTTTTCCTGAAATTCTCAACAGGTCCAGCATCACTATAAAGTCCAACTACCAAATCTCCTGTGAGTCTCAAGAAGTAAACTCTTAGCTGTGAACTCCAATAAAATTCAAAAAAAAATTTATGTATTCCCTAGATAAAATGACACTGGGTAAACATTTCTATTTTAAAAGAGAAAATCAAGTAGAAATGAGTAGGAAAAAAACAAAACTGAAACCCACAAGGCAAACATTAAATTTTGTAGCTCTGTGTCTGGCATCCTGTGTAGGTGGTAGCAAATATGGTACAAAGGTGTTGGACAGCTCTGTTCCAGACTGCATCTCATAGAGCCTCTCCTTAGACTGGCTTTTCTCACTGTCTACAACTTTCCTTAGCAGATGGTCCCTTTCCCTGGCATTTCCAACATCCTGGGGTCTCCATTACAGCTTAAGCCTCATTCCCATGGACTCACCAACTATTTTTTTCAGTGGGTGTTGATAGGGATTCCAACCATGCCTTGTATCTTTTGCCTGACCTCCCAGGCCTTCCTTCAAACTCTGGATGGAAGCCTCTGTGACCACATAATGTGCACACTGCATGCCTGCAAATCTATACTGCCAAAGTCTATTGCCAGCTAGAGTAATATCCAGGAACACTTGGACCATGAGTGTAGTGATTTCTGAGAGCCCGGATGGTTGAGGGCATTAAAATGAATCCAGGGGAGTTGATTACCTGGGCATTCCTTCTCAAGCATGGGACTCAGAGTCTGTCTTTTCAAATGAAACTTTTATACTTCTGCACAGTTGAGACTTCCATGGGTAGAGTCATGATTCCTGAAATGCCCTAAAGGCATATTTCGTCTTGTAACAGTTTAGAGTACACAGTTTCTTTTTAATAACACTAATTTCTTCTGCCACCACATGTCGTTTGGCTCCAATTTTACATACATTTCTTTTCCAGTCAAACTAAAAGATTTCACATCTTTCTACTCTCCTCTTTGCTCGAGTTCTCATTGAAAATCAGACTAAAATCGGCCAGCAGTATTGATGCTGCAGCCTGAAAGTTGAGCTGCTTTGAAATTTCCTCTGCTTAGCCAATTAGTACACCACTATTTTTTTTTTATTAAATTCTTTTATTGGTACATTTTAGGTGTACAATATGTTTGTATTTATCATTGGGTGCTTGTACCTGTACATGATGTATCTTGGTTCTTATTTTTTTCCCATTACCTGTGCGCCCTTCACCCCACTACCCTTTCCTATTTACATTCCTTGTTTCCATTTTTTTTCTTTTCTCATAATTTTTCCTTTCCATTCTTTCCTTTCCCCATCTCTTCCCACCACCCCTACCCCTTTGGACCTTTTCTTTTTTCAAAGTACCAATTATTATTAATCCTTTTAATCCTTATTTACACTCTCAGTGTCTCACACTAGAGAAACTATTCGGTATTTACACATGTGTGTCTTATTTATTTCACTTAAGAGTATGGCCTCACTATGCATCCATTTAGCTATAAAGGATTCTAGTTTCTCATTCTTCATGGCTGTGTAGTACTCCATTTTATAGAAAAACCACATCTTCTTTATCCAGTTTCCAGTTGATCAGCACTTGGGCTGTTTCTAAGCTTTAGCTATTACAAACTGTGTGGCAATAAACACAGTCATCTTTCTTCAGGGGAAAAGCAGCTGAAATCTGCAGTAGAAACTTGCAGAGTGCAACCCTGCAGGAGGACAGGCAGCTCAACTTGGGGCTTGCAACCAGAAATCTGCCTGAATCTCACAGGTCTGGGACTAGCTTACTGAGACTCATTGACTTATAACTGCACACTACTGCCCATGTTGTCTATTGTGACAGCAGAGACATACTCTGAAGGAGGCCCTTTATTTTTTAAAAGTGATAGATTAATAACTATCACAAATTGTCATTCTCTAAGAGGTATTTGATACTATGGTGTTGCTGATTGTATGACTTGGGCTAAGGTGTTGTGATTGATCTAAACAGCTTTCCTTCCTAGTATAATGAAAATGAGATAGCCTCAGAGTCATTCGAGACTCAAAACCTAAAGACCAGCTATATCTGGAAGATACCTCTGAGAAGCAATCATTCCATAAGGGTTTTAAAAACAAAGATACTTACAATAAACAAATTCAAAATATCAACCCAGGAACTAAACCAAGGACAGTACCAAAAACAAAAATGAGAAGACAATTAAGCAAGTCACAAACCCAGACTTCCAACCCACAAAAGGAAATTTCTGGGAGAAATGAGGTGCAAAATCTGATAATCAACCACCTGGACACCCTGAACTGATTGATAGTCCACCACTCTTAATATCAGCCTTGCATAAAGTTTTAGGACATGGATCAAGTGTAGACAGAGTATTGCCAGAATGTAACATACCTTCCCTCTAATATAATTCACAACAGATTCCTTATTTGCAGTTTACAGTCTACTGTCTACCTTCCTATCAGCATTCTTTCTTTGGAGCTCTGACTAGAATCATCCATCAGCCTCTGCCTAGGACATTCTGTACTCTCTCCATCCTATGTCTCCAAACCTTTCCAAACTCTTCCTATAAACCAGTTGCAAAGGCTTGTATAACCCATTGTCAGGTAAGTCACAGCAAAAAAAAAACCCTGTGTATTAGTCAGCTTTTCTTTTGCTGGGACAAAATACTTGAACTCAAAACTTAGAAGGGGAAAGGTTTATTTTGGCTCACAGTTCAGTGGTTTCAGTTCATGCTCACTGGTTCCAAGGCAAAAATATCATGGTGGAAGGCATGGGAGAAAGAAATGGCTCAACTCACAACATTCAGGGAGCAGAACACAGGGAAGGACCCAGAGAAGGGGATGGGGACCAGATATAGTCCCCAAAGTCCTGTCGCTATGACCCACCCATAAAGTCATCAGTGGACTAATTCATTGATGGAGTTACTGCCATCACATCACAATAGAATCATCTCTCCAAGACTTTCTTAATCTAGACAATTTCACAGTCAAGATTAAAGGCACAATATTCTACTGCATTCTGCTATATCACTCTAAAGTCCAGATCTTCAGCCACTTTTCCTGCTGTAATTTGTAGTACCAGAGGTTTTTAAAAGTGATTATAGGTGAGACCACAGGAGGGTCTTCTTATGGAACTACAGACTTTGTGGGTCCAACATGAGAGTGATGAAATGACAAGAAAGAAGCTAAACCCCACCTCACTTCAGTAAAATGTGATTGGAGGGATGCTATAAGGTGGGCGTTTATTGGCATAGTCAGCCTGCTGATCTGTCCCTGGGACAAATGCAAGATACTGAAGCTATGTAAAAAACTCAATAAACTCACAAGTCACAGATAATTCTTTTTTAGATTCACATATTTTTCTGATTGTTAGGTATTTCTTTATCTCACCCTCTTACTTTCTTGAATATTATTATGAAATATTATAAACACAGAAGAAAGCAGGGAACAGTACAACAACCGCCACAAAGATAGATCTCCAAGTGAGTGAGTATAGTAACTTGGAGAATAATTTATTGAGCACAGTAATAGTCACATACACCAGTTTTACATTTTAACATGCTAAATAAATACCTTTTAAAAAGGTTTAAAATGTCACAGAACTGTTGAAACCCTTGTGCTCATGCCCTTCAGAAGATAATTCTATCACAAATTTGGAGTTTATATTTTTTGCATGTTTTCTGGTATTTTACATATGTAGGTATTTATATAAATATTTAGTACAAGTCACTGTTTTTAGATTTTTACATATTTGGCATTTTGTGAAACATATCATTCATATCATCATTTCTGAGATTTTTTTTCATAGTCATACATTAAACCTGAATGTGTGCTTTGTACTAATAGAAGGTGCATGTTTAAATTTTAAAACATTACTACACTAAAAGATATATTACCCTTAATTCTTCTTCAAAATACTCTTTCTTGCTTTGAAGACACTTTATGTTCTTTTCACTTTCTCAAGAAGTTCTGGTAGTCAACTTTTATGTCTTTCATTTTGTTATTGTGGCTGCATCTAAATGCTGAACTGATTCAAAAGTTTTAGCTTTCATGATTATTTAGGGAAGAGCTGGAAGTCACAAAGTGACTAATATGGTGAGAAGGTAGATGAGGATACACTATAATATTTTTAGGAGTCCACCTTTCCACTGAATGGCACTTGGCAGCAGCATTGACAATATATTTTTGAAAACCACACTTTTAAAGACACTCAAGAAAGGGGTCTGCCATATCTGCCTCAGAACATGACACAAATAATGAGATAAGTGTGTTCAAAGTAAGGGTATTTTGAGGAGATAGCAGTGTGCATTTTATTATAATAATTTTAAATTTAAATACATACTAGAGCCCTTGAATATAATGTTTAAATTATTACATTTTTATCTATTTATATTTTATTTTATATTTTATTTTCTCTAATATTTTGAAATTAGAGATGTGACTACAATGGTTATTCTTATTCATTTCTCTTGAGTATACTTGTATGAGCCCTAGACATTAACCGTAGAAAAAAGCTGGCCATTCTATTGGATAATGCACCTTTGGTATTGGTATCAAAAGTCAGTAGTCCTATTTTCAGATCAGGACAAAGGATATTGCTGCAGGAGTCTTCAGTATCCTCAGCTACCCTTCACATCTGGTAAGGGAAATGTGGTACCCTCTCCTCACTTCCTGTTACTGATTTTCATGAATTCAAGAATGTTTTATGTACTGACATAATCTTATTCAATACCTCAAATTCAAAATCCCAAGCTAGCCCTAAACAGCTGTTTTATTCATTGATTATTCATTCATACACAAAACATAATTTTAACCTCCTACCAACAACATCAAAACCGACGTGGTTGAAATTACATTAATCTCTGCTTTTGTCAAATTTTTTCCAAGTTTATTATTGTCAAACCATTTTTACTTTTTTTCTTTGCATTTCTGTTTCTGGTTTATCCAATCCTTTCTTTTTCTTATTCGAACTAGAATAATCTGTCTAATTTGAAAATCTGATGATGCTACCATTTAATTGATAAATTTATTTCTTCAGTAGCTCTCCATTGCTTTCATGATCCCAAGGGTATATATTTTTCTTTCTTCACCACAGTCTCTAGGGTGAATTTCAAGAGGAAACATTACTTGCAACTCACAATTTATTGTATGCTCTTCCACTTTATTGTATATTTACTGTCTGGAATTTCACTCTGTCTGGAATTTCACTCCCCCTCCTTTCCTGGCTACTTTCTCCATGTTTTCCAGGTTAAGTCTTCACATGAAATTTGTTTCTTAGTTTTGAGTTATGTTTTAGTGGCATTTTTTGGTTTTCCTGCAGCATTTTCTCAATTCTACTAAATTCCACATCATGAAATGTTTACATTGGCAATTTATTTGTATTTTTCAAAAATCTTTGAAGGTAGGCCTAATGCTTTATATCATTACCCTTTGGCAGCTACAATCGACATCTGTACTTAGCAAATCCTGATCAAATAATAGGAGAACCATGATGAAATGACCCTCTCAAGATCACACAGACCTGGGCTTAGAAGTCAAGTCCACTCATTTATAGTACAGGTCTCTTTTCATGAACAAACAAAGGAACTGACATTTTTCATAAGTATTATCAACAAGTTTTAGTGTCTTATGATATTAAGGTTGCCAAGGTAACCTCTGTGTGACCAAAATGTCATTTTTCTTTATGGACTTATTTTGAAAGTCCCATTATCAAGAAGATATAAAATATAAATAATTAAAATGCAAAGACTTTAATAAGAGGGAATGGTTATTTACATCAATTTGTGGTAAGCATATTTGTACTGAACAAAGAATGATAATATCAGAACCTTTCCCAATAGTAGATATGTAAACAGAATAGATAAAATGGAAATTTGAAGTATACCTTATTAATTCTTCCTGACATGGATCATGCTTTTGGTGGCCTATTTAAAAAACATTGTCACTAAACTCAAGGTTATCTAGTTATTCTTTGGTTTAAATGGCAATTATATGTTTACATTGTTGTTAATCTTTATATTTGTGTTTTGTGTGGTTTATGTATTTTACTTCAAAAAATTTCAAAAGCTTATTGAAAGGAAAAAAATCCAGGAAAATATATTTCTAGCAAAAAGCACTATAAGAGAACAATTACTACTACAATATAAAATTAAGAAACTGATGTAGACTAGAAAGTATTTAAAGAAAAGATAGTAAAGGAATGAAACTGAAATATCTGAAGCAGTAGCTGAGTGAGTCCCCAATCCCTGGCTCCCCACACACATATACACCAAAATTCTATTAAACTCATGCTAGTCTTACATCCTTGATTTAAATGGAGAAAATTTAAAATGAGACAATTTGTATAAATTGGTAAAAGAAAAGCAGTTCTTGGTGACTGGGAACTGGCTTGGTACCATCAGCTATGTTGTCATGTTCACTTGTTGAAAATAAAAAAAGTCATGTAAATGAACAATAAGGACAACAACAAAGGCACTTTGTGAATGATGGATCCAGTCAAAACCAGACTGTTGTATTTTCATGTCTGAAAGCACATACTAAAACTAAATATTTTTCAACTCATAAAATGATCAAATATTTTCTCATCTTTAGATGAGTGTTATTTCTTTATCATTATAACTCTAGTTTCACCCTATTCTTCTGTCCTCCTAGATAAGAGTTTTAATGTAAACAATCATAATTTACCATACAATAACAACATTTAAGACAGAACAAAACTTCCTAAATTTCTCCTCATATTTGATGTAACCCTAATTCTTTATTGAGTGTTATCAACTATATCTTACTGAGAATTTCCATTTTATGAAAATCCCATCATGAGAATGAAAAGACAAGCTACAGATTAGGAGAAATTATTTGCTAAAGATATATATATGATAAATGCCAGTTACTTAAAATATATGAATATTTTAATAATAAGAAGATAAAACAATTCATTTCAAAAATGGGCCAAAGACCTTAAAAGAAAGGATACCCTTATGATATGTCATCAGGGAAAATACAAATTAAAACACCAAGAGAAACCACCGCACGCCATAAGAATAGTTAAAATGCAGAACATTGAGAACAGTAAAGGCTAGGAAGATGTGTAGGAACAGGAATTCTCCTTCATTGATGGTGTGAATTCAAAATTATACAGTGACTTTGAAAGACAGTTCAGGTGTTTCTTATAAAACTACTCTTCCACACAATTTAGCTCCCTGTCCCTTGATATCTATCAAAAGGAGTTGAAGACTTATGCTCATACTAACATCTGCACATGAATGTGTACACTAGCGTTATTCATAATTACATAAACTTAGAAGCAACCAAGATGCCAACAAGACAAAGAGCATGACTAAGACTAGGATAGGGAAGGAGATAGGGAAGAAACTAGCCATGTGCACCTCTAAGGTCTGTCCTGTGCTCCATCCCAAATTCAGTCATCATCTTCTGTGGGGGTGTTGGCCAGATGTATGTATGAGACAGATATGCAGAAGTAAGGGCCTTTTCAATCCACACACCCTAAATCTCCTGGAATGCATGGTTAGAGACTAAAAGATAGACTACAGGGCCACAAAAGCAAGTAGGATCAAAATGTACTGCCTTAAAGGAATGAATGCCCTGGCCTTTGTCCTCCCCATACTCTGATTTATCATTTAGATTAGTTCCAAGTTTAGTCATTTAACAGATCACCCTGACCTCCCCCTGTCCTTCCTCTGTCCCCTACATCAGTTCCTGCCCAGATGCCCTTCTTTCTTCTTTGATCCTTGCTTCCTTGCTCTATCAATAAAAGACCACAGAGGCTTCAGTTTGGGGCTATCATCTGAGACTTTCTCACCCTGAGGGGTCACAGTTAATGGGAGCCCTTTTGGGCCCTTTCAGAGTTATGGATTGGACATTGACTCTGAGTAATCCTTTGTTTCATCTTTTTGCATTGTGCCACAGTCATGAACTGCAGTAATCTTCTGCCTGAGTGTATTCACAACCCACAGTCTTATAATAATTAGTTAATTAACATAAATTGTTTCTATATACTTTTCATTATATGAAATGTTAATCATTACTGGGTTTTTAATGCCATTAGTTTTCTTGGTGAAATAGATCTTTGTTTTAGTCTTTTTGGGTATGGACATGAAAGGGCAAGTGAAACTAGGCACTGAAATTGGGGAAGCACGAAGTTGAGTGTATGATTCAAAAAGGTGCCACCCAAAGGCTGAAAAAAAGAGTTAAATTTCATTATCCTCATCATTGTGCTTGTTCCTCCTAGTTCTTAGTGACCTTATTCATCTATTCATCATACTAAACGGTCAAAAACTGAAAACTTTCACACTAAAATCAGGAACAAGACAAGGATACCCACTATCACCACTCCTGTTCAATATTGTTCTGGAAACAGTAGCCCTAGCAATTAGATGAGAAAGAAATTAAAGGAATAAAGATATGAAAAGAAGAAGTGAAACTGTCATTATTTGCTGATGATATGATACTTTACATAGAAGACCCAAAAAACTCAGTCAAAAGTCTTCTAGACCTAATTGACAGATTCAGTAGAATAGCTGGATACAAGGCCAATACTCAAAAAACAAGAGCCTTCTTATACACAAATAGCAGACTCATTGAGAGAGATATTTGGGAAATAATTCCTTTCACAGTAGCATCTAAAACAATGAAATATATAGGAATCAACCTAACAAAGGAAGCAAAAGACCTCTACACTGAAAACTACAGCACCCTGAAAAGGAGATCGAAGAGGATATAAGAAAATAGAAAGATATCCCTTGTTCCTGGGTAGGAAGAATCAATGTAGTGAAAATGCCCACACTTCTAAAGCTACTATATAGATTTAATGCAATCCCAATTGAAATTCCAACAATATACTTCACAGAGCTAGAGAAAACAATCCCAAAATTCATTTGGAAGCAGAAGAAACCTAGAATAGCAAAAGCAATTCTAGGCAACAGAGACATGGCTGGGGATATCACAATCCCCTGGGGGTATCACAATCCCCTGACTTGAAACTATACTGCAAAGCTACTGTGATAAAAACAGCATGATACTGGCAAAGAAACATTTCCAAAGGTCAGTGGAATAGATTAGAAGATGCAGAAACAAATCCAGACATAATCACATAATCAGCCACACCATCTTTGACAAAGGAGCCAACCACACTCATTGGAGAAAAGATAGCCTGTTCAATAAATGGTGTTAGAAAAACTGAATTTCAACTTGCCAAAGATTAAACCTAGACCCATACTTATCACCATGCACTAAATTAAGATTGAAGTGGATTAAAGAGCTAAATATCAAGACAGAATCAGTAAACTTTCTGGAAGATAAGTTAGGTAGAACTCTCAATGACATTGGCATAGGAAAAGACTTTTTGAACAAATCTTTGGTACCATGGGAGCTACTAACACAAAGAATCAACAACTGGAATCTCATCTTATTAAAAAGCTTCTGTACTGAAAGAGAAACTACCAACAGAACTAAGAGACAACCTACAATATGGTAAGAAATTTCTAGCAGCTGTACCTCAGACAAAGGTCTACTATCTAGAATATATAAAGAATTGAAAAAAATCAGACCCACCAAATTCAAAGCCCCAATTCAAAAATGGGCATACAAAATGAACAGATATTTCTCAGACAAAGAAGTAAAAACAGCAATTTAATATATGAAAAAATGTTCAAAATCACTTGTCATTCAAGAGATGCAGATGCAAACAACACTGAAATTCCATCTCACCCCAGAAAGAATGACTGCTATCAAGAAATCAACCAATAACAAATGCTGGTGGCGATGTGGAGAGAAAGGAACCTTTCCCCATTGTTGGTGGGAGTGCAGACTAGTGCAACCATTGTGGAAATCCTTATGGAGATACCTCAACTAGAACTAGAGGTCCTATTTGACCCAGATATTCCCCTACTGGGTATCGTCCCCAAAGAATTAAAAGAATTGTACCACAGTGATGTATGTGCACCTATGTTTATAGTGGCTCAGTTTGTAATAGCTAAAGTTTGGAAACAGCCCAAGTGCCCATCCATTGGAAACTGGATAAAGAAGATGTGGGTTTTTTATAAAATGGAGTACTACTCAGCCATAAAGAATGAGAAACTAGAGTCATTTATAGCTAAATGAATGCATATTGAGGCCATGCTCTTAAGTGAAATAAATAGGACACAAATGTGTAAATACCGAATAGTATCTCTAGTGTGAGAAACTTAAAGTGTAAATAAGGATGAAAATGATTAAAATGAATAATTGATACTTTGAAATAGGAAAAGGTTCAAAGGGGTATGGGTGGCAGGAGGGGAAGGGGAAAGGGAAGAATGGAAAGGAAAAATTATGAGAAAGAAATTAAAAATGGAAACAAAGTCTATGTAAATATGGAAGGGTGGTGGGGGTGAAGGACGCATAGGTAATGGGGGAAAAATAAGCACTAAGATACATCATGTTCAGGTACAATCACCCAATGATAAATCTAAATGCATACCTAAAATGTACCAATTAATATATAAATTAAAAAAAATGTTTCCCTATTATAACAATCAGCTTCTATAATCACATCTGAAGTTTCCCAATTCCTGCTGTTTCATTGTTTCATGCTATTTCCTTTTCTTGTGTAATTTTTTTTGGTAAAATAAGGGCTGGACTTCCTGCATTGACTTCTAAAGAGCAATATACAGCAAAAATGGTGAGATATCTGTCAAGACTGGATCATGAATTACTGTGATTCAAGCTATTTTCTTTTCTTTTTTTTTTTTTTTGCTATCTGGGCTCAAAAACTCAGGACCTTGCATTTTTGAGGCAGGAGCAGTGCCACTGAGCTAAATCCCAGGCCCTTAAACTACTATTTTGGAAAGTCTCACATTAAAAGTAACTAAGACTGGCCACCAGTTAACAACTAGTAAGATATTAAAGCCTTAATTCATCAAAGCATGAAGACCAGTTCTTCAACAACCATATAAATGACTTGGAAAGCAAGTTCTTCTCTGGTTGAAATTCAATTACTGTATTGTAAAAGATTTTACAGAGAAGACACAATTAAGTCCTGATAATATTTCTATCTAGCAACAAGTGAAATATTAGATGTGTATTATTTTAAGACATTGCATTTTGTGGCAATGTTTTTAGAATGCTGAGAATTTTGAACCCAGGACCTTCAGCATACCAAGCAAATGGTCTACCATTGAGCTACATCCCCAGTCCCTGAGGTAATGTTTTTGTGCAGCCAAAAATAATACAGTTGAATTGAGAAAATTCAAGACACAAAGTTGATAAGTAATTTCTGGGCTCAAAATATACTTTTAGCATTGTAGAATATCATTATTCTGAATTATTTCTTTTTGTTCTGCTGCTTGTAGAGATTGTTTTCTGAATTCAGGAACTGAATAAAGAAAAAAATTTAAAAGTTGTAATTTAAATCAAGTCAATCCAAAAGAACTAAATTTTACTGTACATTTATTTTATGATAAACTTTGGCATTTGTTGTTATACATATTTTGATTCTAAAACAGTATATTTTGTTATTTGAATTTTCCTAGGTTACTCATTTCAGGGAATATTTTTGGATGTCATAATCCTTGTACCATTCCCAGAAAGATCTGCAAAACAGGCATTTTTACATAAAAGTTAAATTATTTAATCAATGGTAAAATCCATATACTAAGATTCATACTTCCATTTTGTAGTTATCGGAAACAAGGATTACTGTTGGCTTTGTTTGGAAAGCCTTGTAATGTGAAGGGCACCATGCACTATCTAGTACTTCCCCTTGAATCTTTGAATGTGCTTGCTCCAGGGTTTAATATGCCAGACCTGCTAGAGCTTCTGTCTCCTCTGTCTTTACTTTCTACTCTGTGAATCTTCCCTGGCATATCAGTTTATTACTTCACAAAGTCCAGCTCTCATTCAAAATATACATCAAATAAGTGATTGGAGCAGAATCTCCTCCCTTATTCATTCCAGCATTATTTATTTTACCCTTGGAAGACCACATGTGTGGTCATTACTGATTGATTTACTTTTTTCAGTTAGTGTTGTATTGTGGAATATAGGCCAATCACACCATGGAATTGAGTTAGTGAATTTTGCTATATTTACATCTTTTCCATTTCTAACTCAGTTTGCAAGGATCATTTTTGTTGGAGCTACTAGACTAGTATGGTAAAAAAAAAAAATTCAGGTGGTTGATAGTTATAAGAAAAATAACTGAAGTGCTCTTTTATGATTAGGAAACTGACATTACAATGTAAATTTGAATAACTGAGCATCTTCATTTGGCTAGAATAAAAACTGACAAATTACTGCCCACTGGGCATAAATCTTGAGTAACTATCCTTAGAGAGATGAGAAAACACAGATATTATTTCTCCAGGCAGGAAAGTAATTCAGGCAAGTATGATAAGATGCACTGCTTATTCCTGATAAAAATTGAGGACTGGAAGAGATCTTAAAGTGGTTATTCTCTTCCACATGTTGAAAAGGAAGCAATTTCATGTAGTGGATGGGCCCTAGGTAAGGTAGTTCTCATTTTAATTCTGCTTCAACCACATGCTATCTATGTGAGCTAACAGCAACCATAAGCTCTCTCAATTTCACATTTCTTTTGTGAAATATAAGATTCAAATTTGTATACAAGAATAAACGTCCTTCTGGATCATTATGAAGTTTAAATATTACAATATTATAAAATGCTCAGCATATTTTATGTACAAACTCATTAATAAATTGTGTAATTTCCCAAGATATTCTAGAACGAGCCTTCTCTCCAAAGTTTTGCCCTCTCTACACTGCAGATGCCAGTGAAATATCCAGTTAATTACCATGAGTTAATATGGCTCGAAATAAATTGTGTAATAACTAACAAACAGGAGTTGACCATTATTTATCCTAGTACACAAATGAGGCAGTAGAGTGGGGTGATAAGCTCATGTTTCTTCCTTTCCACCTAAATTCCTGGCCCTACAAAGTCATAAAGACACCATTGTCCCATAAAAGTATAAGAATCAAATATACATCATCTTTCTCATTAGCTGCACTATATGGTGGAGGACATCTTATTATGGCCTCCAGAGTTCTGAGGAAAGATAATCTTGAATTTATGATTCTGGATCTCTAACCCCAAAGGTCAAATATGATATTCACATTTCAAAGATAAAAACTCAGGCTATTGACCTTTCTTACAATCTTTCCCAGTAAATTACTTGAGATGATGATAGGAGTATGAGGAAGGAAGACAGTGATAAGTGGATAAGACTAAGCTAGAGATTTGATAATTTTTTAGAAATTACAAAACCTTAAGGATATTATAAGAATACAAAATTGTTAGTAGCTATTCTGTTACTGCTTCAGTATACCAGGTGAAAGTGAATCATCATAGAAACTTTTCCTTATAAACCTGCTAGTGAACTTACAAATGTAAATGTCATTACTAGTGGAAGGATGCACGGAAGTTCCTTCCTGTAACTATTTTCTAGCAGGACATTCCTGGTTTGACTAGTGTATACTGTAAGCATACCTGAAGTTATACACTTATAGAGTGTGTCTGATTGATGGGACATAAAAGGGAAGGACATTGAAATTGAAACGTCTTCTTTGTGAATGTTCCTGCCTCTGTCTCTCAAGATTTGTCTGTTACCATGCAACAAAATTGCATCTTAACATAAGAAATAATAATATTATTTAAAGCATACATTCAATAGTTTAGGATCCATAAGGGAGAATAGTGTTTTGAGCATGCGCTGAAATTCTTTTGGTCATTACCAACTTTGACATTGAATAAGATGTGTGATTTGTGTGACTCCTTCTTGTCCAGTCAAATCAATCTTTTATATTAGTGTAGTATTAAATACAAATGATAAAATAAAAAGACCATTTAAAACACAAGTAAAAGCATGGTTAAAAAAACTATTGCAATAGTAATGCAGTATTTAACTGCATAGCGAATCTTATATGTAATCATAACAAAGCAAGTACTTTATTGATATTTAATCTTTACAATCAATGTGTAGCAAAAGCACAGAATTTGATTACATTATTAAATAGAATATAATTGGTATCAACTTCAGCAATAAAAATAAATGGAATTCAGTGGTAGGATGGGAATAAAGTAGAAGAAAATGGTTGGTAGTTTTCTCATCTTACAAAATGAACAGACCTTACATACACAGGTTGTCATGCAAAACTAAAGCTAAAGGAATCACGGCAAGTTTATAGAACAAATAGATTTAAACAAATATAAAATAGTGATTAATTATTTGGGGAAGGAAAGAATATTGTAATGATTCTAGAATACTTAGTGTTTATCACATCAGGAGATAAACAGGAAAACTAAAATTGATAACCAAAAAATGGAAATATAAACACATATACACAGATAGAGCTAATCAACAGGAAAATTGTTTCTTATGTGAGTCTCTATACTTCGTAAGTGTTTAAGTATACACACATATTACATTGGGCAATACACATGCATATATGTACAGGATATAAAGAAAAAGAAAGTCAAACCAGAAATATTCCTCTTTCTAAAGGGAACTCAAAGGTAAATTATTAAGGTATAAAGGTAAAATTATTAACATTCTTAAAATTTTTACCCAGATCTGCTAAGGAGATAGAGACTTTGCAACTGAAAAGTAATATTTTATAACAAGAGAAGCTGAGCTGATCCCAGCACCCTGAAGGAAGCTCCCCCACTGCTATCCCACCCTCCTAGGGCAGAGAAGGTGAGCTGGTCCCAGCACCCAGAAGGAAGCACCCCTGCCACGATCCCAGGCTCCTAGGGCAGAGAAGGTGATCTGCGTGGGTGCCAGAAGCACCCCCACCCCTGTGGAAATGAAAAGACACTCAAACAAGCCTCAAAAACAGACTTCTGAATCACCTACAGCACCCCAAAGGGAAATGAGATGGAACAATCTGATACTCAACCACCTGGACTCTCTGAACTGGCAACAAAAGAAGATTTGGAAAAAATGAAATCAGAAATAATTAGATAACAGCAAAGATTGTGCTTACAGTGCAAGACATGATTAATAAATCTAGAGAGGACACAGATAAAAAAAATAGAGGTTCTGAGGAACATGATGGAATCCCAACATAGGAAACAAATGGAATCCATAAAACAGATGCAAAAAGATATCCAGGAGATTAAAAACTCCATCAAAAGGCTGTGCAGCAGAATGAACCAATGTGAGGATAGAATTTCAGATATAGAAGAAAAGATTGCAATTAGTGACCAGGAAAAGAGAAATTGCTTTAAAATTGTAAGGGAACATGAGAAATCAATCCAGCAACTGCTAGACAATGCAAAGAAGAATAACATAAGACTGATTGGAGTCAATGAAGAAACATGAAAGTGCAGATGACATAAATAAACTGTTCACAGAAATGATGGCAGAAAACTTCCCAAGGAGGGGAAAAGAACTTGACATACAGATAAGTGAGGCATATAGGACTCCAGCCAGCCTTGATCAAAAAAAATCTACACATAGGCATATAATAGATAGGATTCCAGAAATCCAACAGAAGAACAAAATTCTACAAGCAGTGAGAGAAAAGAAACCAATCACATACAAAGGAAAGCCCATCAGCATCACAGAAGACTTCTCAATGCAAACCCTCAAGGCAAGAAGAGCTTGGAGTGATGTATTTCAAGCCCAAAAGGAAAACAGCCTCCAACCCAGATTGTTGTACCCTGCAAAACTATCTTTCAAAATTGATGGAGAAATAAGATACTTTCATGATAAAGAGCACCTCAGGAACTTGAAGAATATCAAACCAGCACTCCAAAAAATTTTAGACAATACCCTAGGAAAAGACAGTGAGGATCATAACCCCAGGAAACCCAGCAGAATGAATCCATTGGGTGTGACAAATTAAACGCATAGGGAGAGAATCCAACAAAAAGAAAAATTCATAACAAGGCTTTTAAAACTTTTAAGTTCATCTCCCTAATGAGTGCATAATTCAGTCCTGTTATTGTACTGATTAATATTTTTCTGATTCTAGAGTTGCACACCATTCTTTGTGCTATACTGGCTATTTATAATCTTCTTATGACTACATTTTAATTGGGTTGTCTATTAATGAGCTCTAAGAGTTCTTTAAATATTCTGGTCATAGGTTATATGCATTGGAAATATGGTCTGTTTAAGGACTACTTTTCATTTTAATGATGTCATTTAAAATTCTAAATTTTGATGGAATCTCATTTATCAATTTTTTTCTTTTATACATCATGTTTTCTGTATCCTAGGTAGTTCTTGCCTACCCTAAATTCATAAACATTTTCCCTTATAATTTCTTCTTAAAGTTTTATACTTTTAGGCTTTCATATTTAGTTCATAGATCCCTTCAAGTTATTTTCATGTATGGAAATAAAGGGTTGAGGTTAAATTTTTATATACGGATACCAGGTGTTCTAGTGCCATTTGCTGAAAACACTATCTCTTCCTCAGCTCTTGAATTGAGTTTATATTCTCTAAAATGCTAATGTTAAATAATCTTTGAAAACTCAGCAGACCATATATGTGTGGTTCTATTTCTAGATTCTCTGTTTTATTCCAATGATCTATATGTCTTTCCTTACACCAACACTGCCTTGATTACTGTAGCTTTAGAGGAAGTCTTAATAGATACTAAATGTCTTCCAACACTTCTTTTTTCTTTTTCTTTTTAATTTTCTAGGTCCTTTGTACTCCTACATAACTTTTAAATTTCAATATCCAATTCTTCATTATAGCAAGTGTACACAGACCTGAATTTTTTATGTATACCTTGTGTTTTATAATCCTGCTAATTTCAAATACAAGTTCTAGGGGCTCCTAGAGATTTCTTAGTATTTTCTCTGTAGTATATCATTTCATCTATATATAAAGATTCTGCTTCTACCTTGCCAATCCTATCCTAATTGTGTCATTTTATTGCCAGACTATTTTGGTTGGGCCTAGGTTTCAAATTTTAATGGACAGATAAAGAGTAAGCATATCTGCCCTTGTTCCCCACCTTAAGGAAAAAGCACTGTATCTTCTCCATTCATATAATGTGTTCTCACTCGAAGTATGGAGTACATATCTTTAATCTGTTGAGAAGTTTCTGTTCTACTTCTAGTCTCCTGATAGCTTTTACCATGAACAGCTGTAGAATTTAGTCCAATACTTTTTCTCCAACTACTGACAGGATCATATGTCTTTTTCCTTTCCTCTGTTAAAATGATGATTTTGGGGGGTGGATCTTCCAATGCTGAACCAACACTGCCATCCTTATAACAAAACCACTTTCTACATACTGCCAGATCTGACTTCTAATAGTTTGTTTTGTTAAACAAATTTCTATCTATGTTCATACTTTTTTCTTCTATTATCTTTATCCAGTTTTAGGATTAGCACAATGTTGAGTTCCTAAAATGAGGGGAGAAGTGTTCCTTCTTTTTTCTGCTTTAATTGTTTAATATAATTTATCAGTTAAAATGTATATGAGCCTGTTATTATCATATAGGTAGGTTTTCAAGCTAGGAATACACTTTCTTTAATAGGTGCTATTCAAATTTTATATTTCCTCCAGAGTCAGTTTCATTAATTTGTCTTCCAAGTTACTTCTTAAAAGTTGTCAAATTTATTTCAAAAAAGATTTTTGTAATATGCTTTTTATATTCTTTTATATTCTGTAAAATCTGAGGTAATGTCTCCTAGATCTTGATATTGTAATTTTAAAAATGTATAATTGATATTGTGCAATA
The DNA here is from genome assembly GCF_053883595.1 of Heterocephalus glaber. Classification (NCBI taxonomy): domain Eukaryota; kingdom Metazoa; phylum Chordata; class Mammalia; order Rodentia; family Bathyergidae; genus Heterocephalus; species Heterocephalus glaber. The sequence goes on along the minus strand of NW_028258145.1, from coordinate 21,374,056 downwards.
GGAAGAAAAGGTCTAAAGGAGTAGGGGAAGTGGGAGGGGTAGAGGAAATGAAAGAAGGGAAAAGAAAAAATATGAGAAAAGGAAAAAAATGGAAACAAAGTCTTTGCAAATAGGGAAGGTGGGGGGGGTGAAGGGAGGGCAAGGGAAGGGGAAAAAATAAGAACCAAGATACTCATGTAATGGTGCAAGATCCCAATGATGAATGTAACTGTATTTTATACCTAAAATGTACCAATAAACTTAATGGGGAAAAATATTTTACAACAAAACTGGAATAAAACTTTAATTATCATATGGAAATGTTTGCTAAATCCTTCTAATCAACTTGCACTTATGCTTTATATTCAGAAAGGAATGTGATTATACTGAATGTTCATATAGGCCAGAAGAAAAAGTAGACATATGAATGGTACATAAAAATCTCAATGAAATTAGTACAATAACATTTAGGTATATATCAAAATCTCTCATGAACTTGATAATAGTAAAACTACTCTAACGAGTGATTTTAGGAAAACTCAAGAAAGAGGTTATCTCAGGGCTGGGGATTTAGCTCAGTGGTTCTGGTGCCTGCCTCACAAGTACAGTGGACCTGAGTTCATTCCCCGGTACCCACAAAAACAAACAAAAAAAGAAAGAGGTTATCTGAACCTGGAGAACTATGAAGCAGTGGGTACCAAGAACTCATGTTTTTCATGGGGATGACAAAGATGAAAGGGTGAAGCCCAAAGAAATAATTACTTTTCAAACCTCTGCTTGTATCATATTTGGTAACACTCCATTGACCAAACCAGTCACATTAATAAACACAAAGTCAAGTCATGGTGAAGTACACTTGATTATAGAGGAAGAAAATCTGAAGCCACAGAGCAAAAGATATTGATAAGGAGAAGGTGAATAATCCAGCCAACTGAGTAATATGTAGCATATATCAGAACTAGGATAATCACTTAAAGAGAAGAGATACAAGTAAGTATTTGTTGTTGAACTTTCTTATAATGGTTCTACAGATTTAAGAAATTTCTCTTGTCTATACCCATTCTTCCTGAAATAGTGCATGCTAGACAGACATATTATAAAGTAAAGGAACATTAAGTAGAATAAAAAAAGCAAGATATACTTCATTTCTAATCCACTGATAAACAGGCACAGAGAGTTTTCATTTGGCAGATATAAGTCAGCATTTTCACATGTCGACATAGCAGTAATAACTCAGCTATTCTGAATTTATTTAAACAAAGTGGAGAAAATTGTCTCGATTTCAGTGTCCTGTTCATGAGCCATATAGATAGGGAGAGTTACATCTATGGGAAGTGTGTTTCACCCTAAGAAAAAGAAGACCTGTGCTTCTCTAAAAGCTTCAGAAGTACTCTTAGGACATAAGTGTATGGTGGTGTTGGGAGAGATGAACAATCCAGGAGCTGTGGAGAAGAGAGGAACGTAGGAAGTGTTGAAATAAGTAAACTTCATCAGTTTTAATTGAGAGAGCCCCTTGTCTGTTGAGAAAGACATGGAAGAAAATATTTGTGAGTTGTATAGTAGTGAAAAACAAATGCTGAGTCCTTACAGAATTGATTTGCCCAAGTCAAGTCAAATTGGATAACACATGGAGAGAATATAAATTAGGGGTAGATTTAGTCCTGGTGGAAAATGGGTGCAATTATGGGAGAGCACAAAAATCTCTTAAGCACCTCATGAAAAGAAATAACCAAATAGTGGAATATTTTTGTCCTTGATAGCAAACATTAGTAGTGAAACAAGACTCAGTATGAGAGTGTACCATCCAATAACAAAAATAATCATTTACAATTTGGCTTTCTAAGTACATTAAAATATATTTTTTAAATAACTTCTTTAAATCTATGTCTGTGAGCCTTCAAATAAAATAGTCAATGTGCCTAGATCTAGAAGGACATGTATTAAGGTTTTATCAAAAAATAGTTGGACACATAGTGGAGGAATGATGATTGAATGTAGGTTTTGTCAGAATGACATAAATTGTGGCTTGCAATGGTGATTTAAATTGATTTTGTTTAAATCAAATGCACCCTAGGCCTTCTGGCTTATGCCTGCAACCTTACATAAGGATTCTTTTATAATAGGTAGAAATACCAAGCACTGGTTCACGTAAGCAGGAAACAGTGTAGTAAATCAACCGCACATCAACAACCAGAGCATATTTTCCTAGTGACTGGGAAAATTGATGTGTTAATTGCAAATACAATAAAATAACTGCATGAATATTTGAAATAACTAAATGATGCATCCAAATTAACCTTGAAAAATACTTTACCTAGCATCTTTTCATACAGCACAGCATGATTTGCAGAAATGAGCATCTGCATTGTCCCTACTATAATTTTTTAAATATTACTTCAAATTTGTTTGAAGAACGAGTTTGAAATGTTACCTATGAATACTCATATGAATAAATGAAGGGCCTGTCCTCAACAAGAGACACATGTACTGATAATTACTGTTACAGTGATAGGACTACATCCCAAGTTAATACAGAAATACAGAGGAGTAGCTCCTGACCTGGCCTTATGTAGCTGTGGGAACTTTTCTAGTGGAGCCGATAATTGAATTGAGTCTTTAAAGAGACATAGAAGTTAGAAAAAGAATCAGGGGAGTGTTTTCTTGGCCAGGAGAAGAGGCTAAACAATGGTACAAAAATAAGAATGAACTTAATGTGTAGGGGGCAAATAGTGTAACTTGAGTGTGTAGGAGACTGGGCCTGGCAGAGGACTGGGCTGTAGAGGTCACCCAGCAGCTTCCCAGGCCACATCAAAGCTTTCTTTTTGATGAGTTGTTTCCAAAATGTTTCATTGTGTGTCTTTGATAAAATGATACTGGGAATATTTTTAAGAATGTATTTTTAATATAAACAATTTTCACAGGTGATAGACCAGTGTTACTGTACTTACATATGGGAAACATTGTAAAACATTCATATAGATATATTTTTAAAGGATAAGATAAATCATAAATGGAAATTCAGATATTTTTCTCTATATATGCCAGTAATTTACCAAGCATATTTCTAAGAGGGATAGAATACACTCATTGAGAAAATCAGTGTTCTAGGTACTGGAAGTAAGAGAATTGTTTATAGCAGAGAATTGAGTTGTTCACCAGAAGAATGGAGGGGAGAGACAAGGGAGCCAAGCTGAGAGACCAGGCAGGATAGTCAGGAGAAGGATGTTTGGAACTGTACTCCAAGATGAAGAACAAATAGAATTTGAGACAGAAAATTCAAATGAGTATATTAATTATTATACATTACATGACAAATCTTACATTCCCAATTTCATGCCAAGAAGGCCACGTTAAGGACATTGTCCGATTTTTCCTGATACAATGTTTATTCTCTATCCAAAAAGTCTTGCAAAATTGCTAACAACAAAATGATTTCAATTTTCTGTTTGCTTAATAATTTACTGAAATAAAATGTCCATGTCGGTGCTTCTCTTTAATTCTTTAGGTCACTTAAGTGAAAATAAGTGGTTATTTGAGACAGAGTGATTTAATGACAAAAGAATAAAAGTCTTGATGATTTCCCTTAATAATTCTCCCAAACTTGCTAGCTGGATGAGGGCATATATTTGCCAAGTTACAGGGGCCAACCTTGGGAACTTAGGAAAGATGGTTTTGTAATGTAGGAACATTCGAAATATATTTCTTTCCTGAATAGTTATTAAATTTCAGGGCTTGCATAGACAAAAACAGTCCCCTGATTTTTTGGTTGTCTAACTTCTCTGTATTCTTAAGGGCTCCAAAAAAAAACCAAAAAAAAAGCACGTATTTTCTATCTCTATAATCATCTTCTGGTATTCTGAAATCATCTGTGGCATCTGAAAAAAGCCCCAACACCCAATCATGAAAGTAGTTTTTTGATCTAATAAACTGTTATAAGGCTTTTTGTTTACATAAGATGAAAATCCTTTATAAATGTTCCTTTCAATCTGACAGCATCTTCACACTAGGAAATACACAAAGGTAGATAAATTTTATCATGTGAGAAAGGTGGTGAAAAGTAGATGAATATTAGAGTTGGGGTTGGAAAGTATACACTGATTGGTTTTGGTTTGTAGCAGCTTCTTTTTGTTGAAGTTTATTTGAGGATATGAAGGGGCATTTAAAAAAATAATATTGAAAAGAATAATTTCCTCACATCTTAAAGAGAAAAGAGAAGTGGTAACTTATGGATAAAAGATAGGAAAAAAAATAAAACTAAAAGGGGTAATGCATCTGTAGTTGCTCAAAATCCTAATTCTGGCAACACCATTGAATCACAACATAGAGGCAGCAGCTCAAACTTCAGCAGGTCCAGGGACCTGCACACTGTACACAATGTAGTAATTCCCATTCACAGATGACAAAACTATAACTCAGACTCTCAGTTAAGTACTGCATCCACAAATAGTGAGTTACAAGTATGGAACAAGAGGAAATTAACCACCTGCCTTTTAAAACCATACAGAAGGTGTGAGGAAATATGTGTATTGTTTACAAATTTATTATGTTATTCATAGTATTTGTTTTTAATAGATTTGAAAAGAACTGTTTTAACTGAAGTAAAGAAAACTTTTAAATGATATGTGGGTACATGTATTATTTCTTTGTATGGGTGGCTATATATATGTATATCCATCTTTTAAAACTTTATATTATTATATAAAACAAATGAGCTTAAAATATATCTGAGTTATAATTGTTTTTTTGAAAATCACATAATCAAACACTCTGATATATTTTAAATGTATTGGCCTTTTCATTCACTATACAAATATTGAATAGTCAGATTAATATAGATTATATCTTCTAAATTGACAGTATTTTAAATCCTAAGTACAAAAAATGAGTGAAAGATAAAGAGGCAAGGTGATATTCTTCCCCTTTCAGGGTCAAAACATCACCTTCAGAGACTAATATCTTTCTGTCCACTTTACAAAAAGTTTAGGTAATTCATTGTCATAGGTCAGGTCTCCATGGATTAAGAGAAGGGTTGACAATGAAAAAGATAAGGTGGTGTGATTAAAAATCTGGAACCAAGTGCATTTTTTAAAAAAATGACTTTTGAAGCCTGTTTCTGATGCTAAATTTTAGTTTTAAAAAATCTTACAATTCTTTTGCCATATTTCCACTTATATTGATATTCTTTGGGGGAATGCTCTAAAAAGAAAATAAGCAGTTATAAAATGACTTTTCTTGTACTAAGAATAACTAAGTATTCTTTTAAATAGTTTTAATGGTAATTTATATTCAGTGCTGATGGATATGAAATGTGATACAGAATATTAGAGAAAATAATTAAAGATTAAAAGCTATCAATTCTGTCACTCACTAATTGCTGCAATGTGTTTTCTGCTTCAAAATTTTAAAATTAATAATGTATACATTCAACATCTTGTAAGGTATCTTCAAGGAAAGTGAGGTTGTTCTTTATGAAAAGTACTAGGTGAGAGAAGAGAAAAATAAAGATGGGGTAGTGAGAGGTATATTTTAGATTTTCTCTCTTAAGTACTGTAAATAAATGAAGTTCTAAGGCATGTACAGATATATATGAAAATAAGACAATTTCACCTGTGGGAAAATATTACTTAATCACTGATCATTAATGAAAAAATTACAACCATAGATTTTTAATGATCTGCTTCACTTTTTCATATTCAGATAACTTTTTGTATATGTGAAAATTTATCGCTTAGATTCTTTGAAATTTTAATATAGATTTAAAGATACACTCTAAGTTAAAAACTTCAAAAATGAGCATTATATTTTCTAATAATTAAAAAAGTCATGATTAATTCTATATTATTTTATTATCTCAGATGCAAAATATGACAACTTAAATTCTCCAAGAAATAAAAGCTGTCATGTTAGAAATGTGCTAGTTTTACAATAAAAAAATCTTTTGGTTATTTGAAAGCCTATTCTGAAAGCCTATTTTGAAAGTTATTCTACCTGCCTAAATCTCCAGTTGCTCATGTAAAAATTATGAGTAATTATCCAGTGTTTTAGAGAGTTTTTATAAGTATTATAATATCTTTTTGGCCAATACCATTTATTTTTTATCAACACATAATAATTTTATACATTTATTGGGCATAAAAGTAGTATTTTGGTGCAAGGACCCGAGTTCGATCCCTGGTACCAAAAAAAAAAAGTAATATTTTGAATCCTTTATATGTTGTATATTGAACAAATCACAATAATCAGGATATCTGGAAAAGGCAAAGTCCTTTCTTGTAGCTGTTTGAGATACATAATGTTATTGTTAATTATAGCTACTCTATTGTGAAGTAGTAAATCAGAAATTGTTCTTATTTAACTATAATATTTTTAGCTTCTCTCCAACCCCCTTGTCCTCTGCTGTTCTCCACTTCTGGTAACCATTACTTTATTCTCCTTTTATGAGACCATTTTGTTTAGATTCCATTTATGAATTAGATCATGGGATATTTGTTATTCTATGCCTGGCTTATTCACTCAATATTTTTCAGAGTCATCCATGTTGTTGAAAATGGTACAATTTTATCTTTACGGGGGGTGAATAGTACTTCACTGTGTGTGTGTGTGTGTGTGTGTGTGTGTGTATACATATAGCACATTTTGTTTATCCATTAATCAGTTGATGGACATATAAATTGATACTTGTTTTGGTTATGAGTAGTGCTATAGTGAACATAGAAATAGAGGTATCTCTTCAAATTATTGATGTCATTTTCTTTAGATGTATAATCAGTAGTGGGATTGTTGGGCCATATTATAATTTTATGTTTAATTTTCTGAGCATCCTTGATTCTATTTTCCATATAACTGTGCTACCTTATATTCCTAACAACAATGCATAAATCCCTCTTCTTTCTATACTCACCAGTATTTGTTACATAGAGCTGAGAAAACAATATCCACGTGTAGGAGAATAAATCTAGATCCTTATTGTTCACCATACATGAGAAATTAACTCAAAAGGTGCACTAAAGCCTGAAATGCAAATTCTGAATCTATGACACACTGCATGATATTCACCTGGGCAAGGAAGTTTTCAGTAGGTTCTCAAACACATTGGCAAAAAACCCCACAGATAGACAAATGGGAAACACTCAACATAGTAATGCCAATCAAATGGTAGAATATATTTATAAACTGTACATCTGGCAAGGAACTCAAAAAACAAAAAATTTAAAACTTGATTGAAAAACGGGTAAAACATGAATACACATTTTTCAAAAGAAGACATACAATTGAGCAACAGAAATATAAAAAAAGGCACAATATCACTACTGGGAAAATGCAAGTAAAAGCTACAATGAGATTTTTACCCTTCTCATTAAAAATTGAGTTTTTTGAAACTGCATTGAAAGTGACATTGTGAATAAAGATGAAAACTACAGAAATATAATCTATCAGAATGAAGAGATTCCCCAGGCAATTAGAAGACACATTTTGGAATGTGGTAAATAAAATAAAACGTAGGATATTCTCAAGAGTTATTCTTCTGTTCAATATGCTTTTGGTAGGGGGAGAACTGGGAATCAAACTCAGAATCTTGTGCTTGTGAGGCAGGAAGCAGAACCACTGAGCTAAGACTCTGGCCCTTTGTTCAATCTACTTTTTATCAGGTAGAACTCTGTTAATTTCAAAAGGTCACAAGACAATCCTCTACCTCCAAGATGCATTCTCACATTTCTCCTGTCATTTCTACCTTTTCCTTACACTATAATTTTGTAACTTTAGAATTCTACTACACATTGGTCAGTCTATATTAGAAATATGTATAAATTGGGTAGATAATTTTGCCACTGTTATAGATGGGATCTTATACTTCTGTCTCTAGTGCTTTATGTATTAAGTAACCAATGGATATATATTTAATTAAATATTAAAAACAATTTTTTTCAGTACAGGGGATTAAATCCAGGCCCTTGTGTATCCTAGGCAAGCATTCTACCACTGAACTACTGCATGTTCTCAGCCTCCCCCCCAAAAAAAACCTTTTATTGACTGTGTGCATTCTGATAGAGAATAAAGGGACAGTGAGTGTAATTGATTTAAATTTTATAAAAATTAGTAGAGAAGGCAATGTGTGTTATGTATGGTGCTGTTGGAGTTCAGAGTTTAGATGAAGAGAGTAGACGGAGGCCTGAAATACCCCAGAAAGGCTAAGACAAAAACTTATAAACTAAGTTTGCAATGATTGCTAGGATAGAGAGAGGATCACATTATTGTCCAATAGAACAACACAAAGTCATTCCTAATGAGAGAAAATGTAAGAGGATGTTGTACTTAAAATGACTTGCATTTTTCTACAGCTTTGCAAGTAAAGAGTCCAACTGTGGTTTTATTCTAGTATTATTTGGTTTGGAGATTACTTTTCAGCATTTATAGAACTCTACTATAACAATGATTGCATGACACTGTGTTCTGGTAGATAACCTGAGTATCTGTAGCTGTTCTGAAGGATAGTGTTTATTTTTATTCAATAACAACAAAAAAAATCATTTTCCTGAATCTGTTCACCCACCAACTTTGGCAAACTCAGGGAGGCAGTGACTTGGCAATTCTTATTTAACTTAGCTTTCTTGAATTTCATAGTTTGCCATCTTGTCCTTTGCTAAACTTATTTTTGGTATTTAAAACATTTTCCTCATATTTTTCTCTTCTTTGATATTTTCGTTTAAAAAGTACCCACAGTTCTTTACATTTCTTTATGTGCCCTTGGAAAGATCAAAAGTATGTGGAAGGCCAGAGTGAGCCATTGGAAAGCACAATGAATGGTAAACATACAGAAATGATTCCTAATGCAGAGATGTACTCTCTCTCAAAATGACTGTAACATTTTCTCTCTTTTGCAGAAGAGAACCTAAGAAAGAGACTTATCAACTTAGGGACTTTTGGAAGTACTTTTGTTTTGTGGCTGCATTTGTTTATGGCACTTATCAGAAGAGAATGGGAGAAATACATTACAGGAAGAATAGCAATAGTCCTTCTTAGAAGCTCAATGTGTAACTCCAAAACTGAGAGTTCTCTTGGTTTGGGGAAATATTTTGAGGACCCCTTTCAGAATCTTCTCCATGCACTATTGTTAAGGCTCATTGGATGAGACCCCTTCACATGACAAAAAAAAAAAAAAAGGGAAGATTAGTAACAAGGAAACAGACATTGTCTTAGTTGGTATGTGCTGCTATAACACAATACTAAAAATAGGTACATTGAAAACAATAAAGATGGATTTGTTTCCTCAAAATTCTGAGGCAGAGAGGTCTGAGATCTCCAAGAGGCCATTAGGGTGCATTATATGGTGAGGGGTGCTGTTTTGTTCCAGGACAGTGCTTGTTGTGTCCACCAGAGGGGAGGATACTGTATTGTCATCTGGTGGGAGGTGGAAGAGCAAGACAGTTAAACACTACATAAAACTTTTTTTTCATAGGGGCTTTAATCCTATTCATAAAGAAGCAGTTTTTATGGCCTAATCACTTGTTAAGAGCCCAGCATTTTAATACCATTACATTGACAACATCTGAATTTTGGAGAGGACACATTCAGATCATAGAAGATGTCAAGGTAGGAAAAGAGTGTGTATTTGACCTTCAGAACTGCTCTTCGAGGCACTGAGGAGGCTTCCAGCCACCGTACCACTGCTCCCAGTGCAGAGAAAGTGAGCAACATGGGTGCAAGCAGCACACACAAACACACACACACCCCCACCCTCATCGAAATGAGAAGACACATAAACAAGTTGCAAAACGAGACTTCCAGATCTCCTACAGCAACCCCAAAGGGAAATGAGATGGATCACTATGATACTCAACCACATGGACTCCCCGAATTGGCAACAAAGGAGGATCTGGAAGAAATGAAATCAGAAATAATTTCACAAATAACAGTAGAGATTGTGCTAGTAGTGCAAGAGATGATTAATAAATCTAGAGAGGAGCTGAGGAACATGAGGGGATCCCAATATAGGAAACAAATGGATTCCATAAAACAGATGCTAACAGATTTCCAGGAGATTAAAATCTCCATTCAAAGTCTATGAAGCAGAATGAGCAAATGGTAGGACAGAATTTCAGATATAGAAGATAAGATTGCAATTAGTGAGCAGGAAAAGAAAAAATGCTTTAAAATTATAAGGGACCATGAGAAATCAATCCAGTAGCTGCTAGACAACACAAAGAAGAATAACATAAGATTGATTGGAGTCAATGAAGAAAAAGGAGAGAGTGCAAATGACATAAAAAAAAAAAAAACTGTTCACAAAAGTGAGGGCAGAAGACTTCCCCAGCAGGGGAAAAGAACTTGACATACAAATAAGCGAGGCATATAGGACTCCAAATAGCCTTGATCAAAAAGAAATCCACACTTAGGTATAAAATTGTTAAGATTCCAGAAACTTAACAGAAGAACAAAATTCTACAAGCAGTTAGAGAAAAGAAACAAATCACATACAAAGGAAAGCCCATCAGAATCACAGCACAGTTCTCAATGCAAACCTTTAAGGCAAGAAGAGCTTGGAGTGGCATATTCCAAGCCCTAAAGGAAAACAGCCTCCAACCCAGAATGATGTACCCTGCAAAATTATCTTTCAAAATTGATGGACAAATAAGATACTTTCATGCCAAAGAGCACCTTAGGAACTTCATGAATACCAAACTGGAACTCCAAAAAATTTTAGACAATATCCTAGGAAAAGAAAATGAGGATCGAAATACCAGGAAGCCCAGCACAATGAATCTGTCAGGAGTGACAAGAAATTAAAAGCAAAGGGGGAGATTCCAACAAAAAGAAAAAGTCATGTCAATGATAACTCAATACATATCAGTTATAACCATCAATGTTAATGGTCTCAATTCACCAGTCAAAAGAAATAGATTGGCAGGAGGGGTCAAGAAGCAAGATACAGCAATATGCTGTACACAAGAAACACACTTAATTCAAATAGAACTCATAGACTGAAAGTTACAGAGTGGTAAACAACACTCCATGCAACAGGAACCCCCCCAAAAGCAGGAGTAGCTACCCTCTTTGCAGATCAAATGGATTTTAAACCAACAGTGATTAAGAGAGACAAATAAGGACACTACATCTTTATAAAGGGAACAATCCGACAAGAAGAGTTGACAATCATAAATATCTATGCACCAAACACTAGTGTCCCCAACTATATAAAACAAATACTAACAGATAAGAAAAATCAAATAAGCACTAATAGAATAGTAGTAGGGGACCTCAATAACCCACTGTCACAAATAGATAGATCAACTAGACAAAAAATGAGCAACAAAATACTAGAACTCAATCAAACTCTTGAACAAATGAACTAAACAGATGTTTACAGAGTGTTCCACCCCACAAAATCAGAATACACATTCTTTTCAGCTACACATGCATTGTTCTCCAATATACCAAATACTCACTCATAGAACATGTTTGAGTAAGTGCAGAGGAAGTGAAGTTATCCCATGTGTATTATCAGACCAGAGCATGATGAAATTGGAGATCAATGGAAAAAGAAACTGCAAAAATTTCATAAACACATGGAAATTGAACAACACACTTCTGAATAACCAATGGGTCAAAGAGAAAATTAAAGAAGAAATCAGACAGTTCCTTCAATTAAATGATAATGACAACATATTAGAATCTATGAGACACAATGAAAACAGTCTTACGAGGGAAATTCATAGCAGTGAATACGCATATTAGGAAAACAGAGTAAGCCCAGTTAAAAAACCTGATGCTGAACCTCAAGATTCTAGAAAAAGAGGAGCAGGACAAACTCAAAGCTCATACAAGAGAGGAAATTATAAAGATCAGAGGAGAAATCAATGCAATGGAGACTAAGAGAATGATACAAAATAATCAATGAAAAAAAGAGATTGTTCTTTGAAAGAATCAACAAAATTGACAAGCCCTTAGCCAACTTTATCAGAAAAAGGAAAGAAAAGGCCCAAATCCATGCAATTAGGAATGAAAAGGGTGAAATCACAATGGACCCAGCAGAAATCCAGAGGATCATCAATACCTACATCGAGAATCTATATGCCAATAAGGTGGAAAGCACAGAAGAAATTGACAGATTTCTAGATACATATGAATTACCAAAGTTGAAAGAAGACCTAAAAATTTTAAAGAATCCAATATCAATCAATGAAATGGATAATGTAATAAAAAACTTATCAACTAAGAAAAGATCGGGTCATCATGGTGTCACTGCAGAATTCTGGAAGATATTTAGAGAGGAACTACTGCAACTACTGTGTAAATACTTCAATGAAATTGAAAGGGAAGCAATACTCCTGAATTCATTCCTAGAAGCAAGCATCACCTTGATCCCCAAAGCAGAGAAAGACCCAACAGAAAAAGAGAACTATAGGCCAATCTCACTAATAAACAAAGATGCAAAAATCCTCAAAAAGATACTCGCAAATAGAATGCAGAAGATCATCAAGAAGATCATACACCCTGACCAAGTGGGTTTCATCCCAGGGATCCAGGGATAGTTCAACATATGCAAATAATTAAATGTAATACACTATATCAATAGAACCAAGGACAAAAACCATATAGTCATCTCAATAGATGCACAAAAAGCATTAGACAAAATCCAACATGCATTTATAATAAAAACCCTACAAAAAATCAGAATAGAAGGTCTCTCCCTCAATCTGATAAAAGCCATCTATGAAAAACCAACAGCCAATATCACACTAAATGGTCAAAAACTGAAATCCTTCACACTAAAATCAGGAACAAGGCAAGGATGTTCACTATCTCTACTCCTGTTCGATATAGTTTTGGAAACATTAGCCATGGCAGTTAGACAAGAGAAAGAAATAAAAGGAATAAAAGGAAAAAAGATAAGAAATGAAAAAGTCAAATTGTCATTGTTTGCAGATGACTTGATACTCTATATAGAAGACTCTAAGAATGCCATGAAAACTCTTCTAGACTTAATAACCAAATTTAGTAGAGTAGCTGGATAAAAGGTCAACACACAAAAAAATCAATAGCTTTCCTCTACAGGAACAACAGACTCACTGAGACAGAAATAGTGCAAAGAATTCCTTTTGCAATAGCATCCAAAAAACTGAAATAGGTAGGAATTAACCTAACAAAAGAAATCAAAGAACTCTTTTCTGAAAACGATAGCACTCTGAAAAGAGAGATGGAAGACTATATTAGAAAATGGAAAGACGTCCCCTGCTCTTGGGTAGGAAGTATGAACATAGTGAAGATGGCCATTGGATAAATTGGGTTTCAACTTGCCAAAGATTAAAACTAGACCTATATCTCTCACCATGCACTAAACTGTAATCATAATGGTTTAAAGATCTAAATATTAAAACAGAAATGTTGAACTGGCTGGAACAGTGGGTAGGCAGAACTCTTGAAACATTGGTGTAGGAAAAGATTGTATGAATAAATCCTCAGTTTCCCATGAACTAGCACAAACAATCAACACGTGGAATCTCTTCTCATTAAAAAGCTTCTGCAAAGCAAGAGAAACCACCAACAGTGTGAAGAGACAACCCACAGTGTGGGAAAAAATTTTCACCAGGGATCCCTCAGACAAAGGTCTACTATCTTGAATCTATAAAGAAATGAAAAAAATCAGACCTCCCAAATCTAAAGACCCAATCAAAAAATGGACATCTGAAATGAAGTCATTTCTCAGATAAAGAAGTAGAAATCGCAAATTAACATATGAAAAAATGTTCACCATCACTTGTCTTTTGAGAGATGCAAATGAAAACAATGCTGAGATTCCATCTCACTGGAGAAAATATGGCTGCTATCATGAAATCAACCAATAACAAATGCTGGTGGGGCTTTGCAGAAAGAGGAACCCTGCTCCATTGCTGGTGGGAGTGTGGACTGGTGCAAACACTGTTGAAATCACTATGGAGATACCTCAAAATACTAGGACTAGAGGTCCTATTTAACCCAACTATTCCCCTCCTGGTTATCTTCCCCAAAGAATTAAAAGAATCATACCACAGTGATGTATGTGAACCCATGTTCATAGCAGCACAATTTGTAAAAGTTAAAACTTGGAAGCAGCCCAATTGTTCATCAACTGGATACTGGATAAAGAAAATGTTTGTTCGTTTTTTTTTAAAAAAATAAAATGAAGTACTTCTCAGATATAAAAAATGAGAAAATAGAGACATTTACAGCTAAATGGGTGCACTTTGCAGTGATACTCTTAAGTGAAATAATTAGGACACACATGTTTTAAATAGTGAATAGTTTCTCTAGTGTGAGAAACTGAAAGTGTAAGTAACAACTAAAAGGTATAATGGATAATGTGAAATAGGAAGAAAAGGGGCAAAGGAGAAGGAGAAGTGGGAAGGGTAGAGGAAAGGAAAGAAGGGAAAGGAATTAATATGAGAAAATGAAAAAAATGGAAACAAAGTCTTTGTATATAGGATGGAGGGGTTGAAGGGAGGGCAGGGGAAGGGGGATAAAATAAGAACCAAGAGCATGTAAAGGTGCAAATTTCCCATGATGAATGTCATTATATTGTATACCTAAAATGTACCAATAATATTTTTTTTTAAAGAACTTCTCTTCCATCCTTTTGGAGTTCCTTAGTTTTCACATTCCTGGACAGTAAGAAGATGGCTAAGTTCCTTGGTTTTAGTCAGATCCAGCTACCATAAAAAAGAGTCATAGACTGAGTGGCTTAAACAACAGAAATTTTTTTGATCACAGCTCTGAAAGCTAAAGAATCCAGTTTTAAGATGTGCACCAATTCCTTTGAGGGAGTCACTTTCTGGTTTTCAGATGGCCACCTTCTTACTCTGTTCTTATGTGAGAGACAAAGAAGAAAAGCATAGTGCCTGCTATCTCCTTATGTAAGGGTATTAATGCCACTGTGCAAACTCCCTCATGACTTCATTAGAACTGGGTTACCTTCCAATGAGCCTGTCACCACATATTATCTCATTGTGGGGAACAAATTTGAAATCATAGCAGTCTTGCATTATGAAAAAGATGTATATTTAGTGATGCTACCATTGAAAATTATATGACTTTGAGCAGATCACTCTGTCAGTATGAAATCTTGGCTGTGGTGTGAAATGACAATGAAAATGCCTGATTGCCTGAGTCCTACGGGATGTCAGAGTAGCTTGATTTCCTCAATCTGTAGGGAATAGCTAAAGTGGGCACTTAATTTTTCTCTCCGCCTTTTAAATAGTGGTTGGCTTATTTGAAGAACTGTTTGAGTTTTACTATTCTTCTATCAAGATGGTTAATTCAGTAGCAAACCAGGTGTGACTATTTCTGGAATCTGATATCTGAGTCTTAACATCTGTTACTAGCTCAATATAATTGGTTTTCGACTTCTGTAAATATACAAGCATCTCTTGCCTTTATGATCTACTCAGATGATTTACAAGGTTCTGTCAATTATGGAGGCAGATTCCCCCCAGCTGATTCCTCCCAAGAACATTTAGGTTTCTTTTAAGACAATGTTTAGGTTGTAGAGTTCTGCACATATGTAGATAAATTCTCAAGTATCTGCGTGTAAAATAAGCTGAGGAGAGGTATGTACCATAGAATTTTAAGTTCTTTCCTGAAACAGTGTCTTCATTCTTATTCTTCAGAAGTTCCACATCATAGACTTGGGCCTAAATTTATAAAACAGGTTGTATTTACCTGCTGAGCAACCTCAAAGGAATGAGTTAAATGCTCTGAGTTCACTTTCTCACTGATTTTATATATATATGTATATATATATGTGTGTATATATATGTATATATGTGTATATATACATATATATACATATATATGTATATATACACATATATATACACATATATATGTATATATATGTATGTATTTTTCCCTTAAATTCTTTTATTGGTAAATTTTAGGTATAAAATACATTTACATTTATCATTGGGTACTTGTACCTTTACATGATATCTCTTGGTTCTTATTTTTTCCCCATTTGCTGTCCTTCCTTCACCCACTCCACCCTTCCCTATGTACATAGACTTTTTCCATTTTTTCTTTTTCTCATAATTTTTCCTTTCCTTTCTTTACTTTACCCTACCCCTCCCAGTTTCCCTACCTATTTGGACTTTTTCTTCTTATTAACATTATCAATAATTCATTTTAATCCTCACTTACACTTTCAGTTTCTCACACCAGAGAAACTATTCGGAATTAAAACGTGTGTTCTACTTATTTCCCTTCAGAGTATGGCCTCAATATGCATCCATTAAGCTATAAATGTCTCTAGCTTCTCATTCATTGTGGCTGAGTAGCACTCCATTTTATAAAACAAAACCCACATCTTCTTTATCCAGTTTCCAGTTGATGGGCAATTGGGCTGTTTCCAAGCTTTAGCTATTACAAACTGTGCTGCTATAAACATGGGTGCACATATATTGCTGTGGTATAATTCTTTTAATTATTTGGGGAAGATACTCAACAGGTTAATAGCTGGGTCAAATGGGACCTCTAGCCCTAGCTCTTTGGGGTATCTCCATACTGATTTGCATAGTGGTTGCACCTGTGTGCACTCCTACCAACAATGGAGTAGGGTTCCTTTCTCCCCACCCCCCACCAGCATTTGTTATTGATTTATTTCATGATAACAGCCATTCTTTCTGGGGTGAGGTGTTTTCATCTGCGTCTCTTGAAGGACCAGTGAAGCTGAGCAGTTTCTTTCATATATTTATATGCTGCTTTTACTTCTTTGTCTATGAAATGTTTGTTCATTTCAGATGCCCATTTTTGAATTGGGTCTTTGAATTGGGGGGCGTCTGATTTTTTTCAGTTCTTTACATATTCTAGATATTAGTCCTTTGTCTAAGGTACAGCTGCTAAAAGTTTTTTCCCACATTGTAGGTTGCCTCTTAGGTCTCTTGGTGATTTGTCTTGCAGTACAGAAGCTTTTTAATAAGATGAGGTCCCAGTTGTTGATACTTTGTGGTAGTACCTGTGGTACTGTTTTGTTCATAAAGTCTTTTCCTATGCCAATGTCTTCAAGAGTTCTACCTAACTTATCTTCCAGCAAGTTTAGTGTTTCTGTCTTAATATTTAGATGTTTAATCCACTTTGATCTTAGTTTAGTACATGGTGATAGGTATCAGTCTAGTTTTAATCTTTAGCAGGTTGAAATCCAGTTTTTCCTATACCATTTTTTAAATATATCTTTCCTCCAGTGAGGATCATTGGCTCCTTTGTCAAAGATGATGTGACTGAATATGTCTGCAGTTGTGTCTGGATCTTCTAATCTATTCCACTGATCCTCAGGTTTGTTTCTTTGCCATCACCATGCTGGTTTTATTACATTAGCTTTGTAATATAGTTTCAATTTAGGGATTGTGATATCATCTGCTGTATCTCTGTTGCCTAGAATTGATTTTGCTATTCTAGCTCTCTTCTGATTCTAAATGAATTTTTGGATTTTTTTTTCTCTAGTTCTGTGAAATATATTGTTGGAATTTGAATCAGCATTGCATTAAATCTACATTGCAGTTTTGGATGTGTGGCATTTTCACTATATTGATTCTTCCTACCCAGTAGCAAGGGATGTCTTTCCATTTTCTTATATCCTCTTCATTATCTTTTTTTTAGAGTGCTGTATTTTTCAGTGTAGAGGTCTTTTGCTTCCTTTGTTAGATTGACTCCTAGATATTTAATTTTTTATTGCTATTGTAAATGGGATTGTTTACCTAATTTCTCTCTCAGTGAGTCTGTTATTTGTGTACAAGAAGGCAAATTTTTTTGTATGTTGACCTTGTATCCAGCTACTCTACTGCATCTGTCAATTAAGTCTAGAAATCTTTTGGTAGATTTTTTTTGGGTCTCCTATGTAGAGTAACATATCATCAGCAAATAATTACAGTTTAAATTTTTCCTTTACTATCTTTACTCTTTTTATTTCTTTCTCTTCTCTAATTACTGTGGCTAGTTTTTCCAGAACTATATTGAACAGGAGTGGTGATAGTGGGCATCCTTGTCTTGTTCCTGATTTTACTGTGAAAGTTTTCAGTTTTTGACCATTGAGTAAGATGATGGCTGTTGGTTTTTCATATATAGCCTTAATCAGGTTGAGATAAAGACCTTCTATGCCAATTTTCTATAGAGTTTTTATCATGAATGGGTGTTGGATTTTGTCAAATGATTTCTCTACATCTATTGAGATTATCATATGGTTTTTGTGCTTGGCTCTGTTAATATAGTGTATTACATTTATTGATTTATGTATGATGAACCATCCTTGCATTCCTGGGATAAATCCAGCGTTGTCAGGGTGTATGATCTTGATGACCCTCTGTATTCTGTTTGCCAGTATGTTGTTGAGGATTTTTGCATCTATGTTTATTTGGGAGATTGTACTGTAGTTCTCTTTTTTGGTTGGGTCTTTCTCTTCTATTGGAATCAAAGTAACACTTGCTTCCAGGAATGAATTTGGAAATATTCCTTTCCTTTCAATTTCCTTGAAAAGATTAAAGAGTTTTGGCAATCGCTCTTCTCTAAATGTTTTGTAGAATTCAGCAGTGAAGCCATCAGGACCTGGGCTTTTCTTCATTGTTAAATTTTTAATTATGATTTCAATTTCACTGATTGTAGTTGGAGTGTTTAGAATTTTTATATCTCATTTAACTTTGGCAATTTGTAAGTATCTAAGAATTTGTCCATTTCTTCTGTGTTTTCCATTTTATTAAAGTCCAGGTTCTTGAGGTAGGTATTGATGATCTTCTGGATTTCTGCTGGATCTGTTGTGACTTCACCTTTTTTGTTCTTAATTGCATGGATTTGAGTCTTTTCTTTCCTTTTTTTATAAGATTGGCTAAGGATTTGTTAATTCTATTTATTCTTTTTAAAGACCAATTCTTCAATTTATTGATTTTTTTTTTTTTGTATCTCTCTCTTAGTCTCCATTGCATTGATGTCTGGTCTGATCTTTATAATTTCCTCCCTTGTGCGAGACGGGTTTGTCATGCTCTTCTCTTTCTAAGAGCTTGAGGTTCAGAATTACTTTGTTAATTTGAGCTCTCTCTGTTTTCCAAATATGGGTATTACCTGCTATTAATTTCCCATGTAGAATTGCTTTCATTGTGTCCAATAAATTCCTGTATGTTGTACTGGCATTATCACTTACTTGTAGAAACTGTCTAATTTCTTCTTTAATTTCCTCTGTGACCCATTTGTTGTTCAGGAGAGTGTTATTCAATTTCCATGTATTTGTGGGGGTTTCGTGTTTTCTTATGCTATTGATCTCCTGTTCTATTGCACTATGGTCCTATAATATACAGAGGATAATTTCAGTTCTTTTGGATTTACTTAGACATGTCTTATGAGCTAGCATGTGGTCTATTTTGGAGAATGACCCATGTGCAGCCTCAAAGAATGCAGATTGTGATTTTCTGTGGTGGAACACTCTGTAGACATGTATTAAGTCCATTTCTTCAAAGGCTTGGTTCAGTTCTATAATTTTGTTGTTCATTTTTTTGTCTAGATGATCGGTCTATTTGTGATAGTGGGGTATTGAGTTTCCCCCTACAATTGTATTAGTGCTTTTTTGGTTTTTCATGTCCAATAATGTTTGTTTTATATAGTTTGAAGCTTTTGTATTTGGTACATATATATTTATGATTGTCATCTCTTCCTCTTGGATTGTTTGCTTCACAAGGATGTAGTGACCATCTTTGTCTCTCTTAGTTTTGGTTTGAAACCTATTTTATCTGCAAATAAGATTGCTACTGTTGCTTTTTTTGGGGTTCCTATCCCATGCAGAACTGTTTTCCATTCTTTTATTTTCAGTCTATGAATGTCTTATTGAATTAGGTGTGTTTCTTCTATGTAGCATTTGTGTTTTTTTGGATTTTGCTTCTGAATCCATTCTACCAGTCTATTTTGATTTGTAAATTGAGGCCATTAACATTGATGTTTATAATCAATAAATATTAACTCATCCTTGTCATGATGTTTTACTGTTGTTGGCTCTTTTTTGTATTTCCCCCCTTTCCCTTTAGTTTTTTGCCTTGCCTGGTGGCTTTGCTCTGTTGGGCCTCATGGAGTTGTGACCTTCATTGTCTTTTTCTAGGATATTGTTTAGAATTGTTTGGAGTTCTAGTTTCATGTTCATGAAATTTCTCAGGTGTTCTTTGTCATGGAAGTATCTAATTTCCTCATCAATTTTGAAAGATAATTTTGCAGGATACAACAGTGTAGATTGAAAGTTATTTCCTTTTAGGGCTTGAAATACTTCACTCCAGGCTCTCCTTACTTAACTTGAGGGTTTGTGTTGAGAAGTCTGCTGTGATTTTGATGGGCTTTCCTTTGTAGGTGATTTGTTTCTTTTCTGTAACTGCTTGTAGGATTTTGTTCTTCTGTTGCATTTCTGGGATCTTGACTATATGTCTAGATGTAGCTGTTTTTTGATCATGGCTAACTGGAGTTCTATATGCCTCACTGATCTTTATGACAAATTCTCTACCTCTGTCTGGGAAGTTTTCTACTATCAGTTCTTTGAACAGTTTTTCTATGTCATTTGTAATTTCTTCTGCTTTTTATTGGCTCCTATCAGTCTTATGTTATTCTTCTTTGCATCATCTAGCAGCTGTTGGATTGATTTCTTGTGGTCCCTTACTATTTTTAATAAATCTCTGTTTTCATGGTCACTCACTGCAGTGCTGTCTCTATAACTGATATTCTATCTTTATATTAACTCAATCTGCTGTAAACACTTTCAATGGAGTTTTTAATCTCCTGGATATCTGTTTGAATGTGTCTCATGGATTCCATTTCTTCCTATCTTGAGTGATCATGGTTTCCATTTCTTTCTTATGCTGGGCTTACATGGCTTCAGCATGGTCCTGAGCTCTTCTATTTTTTTTAATCTGTTTCTGTACTAGAGCCTCCAATCATGCCTTTCACTCTGCTCACCATTTCTGTAGTTACCTGAGAAATTATTTCTGCTTTGGATTTTTCTAGAGCCTCATTCATCTGTTTTATTACTTCCTGTCCTCTCAGTTCAGGGTGTCCAGGTGGTTGATTATCAAACTTTTTCCGTTCGTTTCTCCCAAAATTTGTCATTGGTGAGGTGGAAGTCTGTTTGTGTCCTGCCAAGGTGTCTTCTCATTTTTAATCCTGTTGTTGGTGCTGTTTTTTGCCTTAATTCCTGGGCTGATACTCCAATATTTCTTATTTCAAGTATCTTTATTACTTATGTTTAGAGCCCCTATGGAGTGATTGCTTCTCAGCAATACCTTCCAGGTATAGCTGGATTTTTTAGGCTTTGAGTCTCTAATGACTCTTAGACCATCTTGTTTTCAGTATATGAGGGAGAACAACTGATTAGATCAATCACAACACCTTAGCCCAAATGACACAATCAGCATCAAACACAGTTTAGGAAATGACAATTTGTGGTAGCAATTAATCTGTTACCTTTAACTGTGTGAGCTAGATCAAGATCTAGGACCACCCTAAAATATGTTTCTAATAAGTAAACCCTTCAATATGAAAAATTTAGTCTTGGGGATAAGGATTTAGCAGGGGTTGGGGAGGGAGTGGTAGAGGAAGAAGGAAAGGTTAGAGGTGAGGCTAGAGAACATGGGAAGATCACACAAATTGTGGGGATCTGTTGAAGACAGAAGGAAAAGACTGAGCAAAAGAACAGAGACAAGTATAGAACAAACTGACAACCATAGAGAAGCTAGAAATTGTATTCACCTTCCTCTAAAAGTGACAGTCAATAGGACAGAGAGAGAGAAAAAATTCAGAATGGGACAGGAACAGGAACAAAGAGCCAGAAGGAATAAAGAGAGAGAAAAAGAAAAAGAAAAAACATATATGTATATATATCAAAACAAACAAACAAACAAAAGATCTCCCTAAGGATATGTCTCTGCTGTCCTGGTAGGCAATGTGGGCAGCAGTGTGTGTATCTAAGTTGATTAGTCTCAGCAAACCAGCTGTAGTTTACTGAGATTCAGGAAGATTTCTGGCTGCAAGGTCCAAGTTGTGGTCCCTGACCTCCTGAAGGATTAACCTCTGCAAGGTTCTACTGCAGGTTGCAGCTACCCTCCCCCCTATTTGAGTCTGGGTTTCTATGGGAGGTGCTGATCCCACCAACTTACCAACCATGATAGTCTAGTGTGCTTTTATTGAGTTTTCCTTCAATTTCCCAGTAGGCTTCAATTTTCACTGAGGATCATCAGAAAAGCCCCTCTGTTGTACACTTCTGCTCTATCCTCTGGGGCCATAACCATGGCCTTTATATTCCCCCTGGAACCTCTTCTGTGCATTCAGATGCTGTGAGGTGCTTTGAGGCATGGTCCAGTGGGGAGGGGGCTGCTGGTATCTGCAGGACAGTGTTCTGGCGGGAATGGGCTGTTAAAATGTATTTATATATCTACATTAAAGCCAGATATTAACTTGGTGCCCTGTAGACACATTCTACCCAGGCTCTTTTGGTTCAAGGAAAAAAGAAAGATATTTTTATAAATTTTTTAAGTGGTTCTTAAATATTACTATGAATTAAAATCACTGGAGGAGGGCTTATATAAATAGTGATTGCCTCACCTCACCCATTATGATTGGGATCTAAAATGTCCCCTAAAAGTTTCAGAATGTGGAAGGCTTGTTTGACAGGTGATGGGCTTTCAGGAAGTACTTGTATAATGAGGGCTCTAACATAATTAAATGGATTAATCCATTGAGTTCATTAGTTGAATGCCCTTCTTAGGAGATAGGATCTAATTGGATGAAGTAGGGTATGGCTTTGAAGAGTCTATTTTGACTCAGTTTCTGTCTCTGTCTGTCTGTCTGTCTGTCTGTCTGTCTGTCTCTCTCTCTCTCTCTCTCTCTCTCTCTCTCCTCTTCCTTCCCTCCCCTATTTTCTCAATCTATTGTATTCCCTCCCTATGCTTCCTAGCTGGCAGGAGGTAAGTGGTTTTCCTCCACTTGTCCTTCCAACATGATCTACCTCACCTCAGGCTCAAAATAGTAAAGCCAGTGCACCATGGACTAAAGCCTCTGAAATTATGAATGAAAATACATCTTTCCTCCATTAGGTTGTTTTTCTCAGGTTTTTTGTTACGGCTCTAAGAAACTGGCCAATACATACCCAGAAATGTTGGTAGGGATTCAGGGTATCTGGTATGTTCACTGCTCTATTGTCTACAAGACTATCTTCTTACCTTTACTCACTGTTTCCTTTCACTCATGTTGTTTGTTCCCCTCTTGATGAATACAATTGTGTTTCTGTCTGTGCTTTAGAGAGTTCTTGGGTTTCCATCCATGCACATTCAACAGGAGTTAATGGTTTCCATCCATTCAACACATTTTTGAACTCTTCCATATCTCAGACATGGAAGTGTGAGATGGAATATCTTTCCCAAATAGGTTCATTTTCCAGCAAGTCAACTTCTTCATTCTCTGATTACATTTTCATATGTTAGTCAAGGTTATTGCAATTATCTTCTGTTTTTAACTTAAGGTCTAGTTCATACGAACTCATTTTTTTCTGTTATTTACTGATACTTTCTGTTGGTTATTTTTCTCTTCCTAACTTGATTATACATTGAAAATAAAGGACTTTATCTTTCTGATATTCGGATTCAGTAATAGATATTCCTGAATTCCTAATAGGAAGTAGATATTCTTCTCAATATGTTCCAATTTATTGTCAAAATTATTCTAATATTTCTCTATGATATCATATCATAAAGGTAAAATTTTTGAGAGTTTATATGGGGTTACCAGATTTTGTAAGTAAAAATACAGAAATACAAGTAAAATTAGAAATTTTGATGAAGTATAATTTTAACATATTTCCAATGCAATATTACACTTCTAAATATTGTGTGCAATATATTTATATAAAATTCTCTAGTTTTCTATTAAACTCAAACTTAATTGAGCATACTATATTTTAACTGACAACCCTTTTCATGGAATTTAAGAACTTACATTTGGAACTACACTCATAGTGTTATCTGAACATATCTTGGTCCCAGAAATTTTCTTTATATAATATTACCTTATTTTCATACTATGATTTTTGGCAAAATACTCAATTTCTCTGAGACTTAGTTGACACATCACATGCATGAAGATAATAAATCAAAATGCCAAAAAAGTTGAGCATTTCTCCAGGAATCCTTTTTATTATTGCAAATAATTTTAATGATTAAATTTACACATGATAACTTTTACTATCTTTGTGATTTGTTCATCTAGGAAAAGTTCATGGTGCTATATTTAAATATATATGTATATATACATATATATACACATATATATGTATAAATACATATATACACATATATATGTATAAATACATATATATGTATAAATACATATATATGTGTATATATATGTATAAATACATATATATGTGTGTGTGTGTATATATATATATATATATATATAAATCAGATTTCATAGTTAAAGCTCATCCTATATACTCCATGACAAACTTCTGCCTTGTACAAGCGTAACATAGTGGTAGACTTTGGAATATACAATATCTACTAGAAGAAATGGGTCACTAACAGTTTTAAAGTCCATAGACTCACTGCAGTAATAGTTTCAAGCAGAATCAATTGATGAAAAGAAAAAACAGATATTTTCTTGGATCAGGCTCCTTGTGATCATCTGAAACCCATTACTGTTTTTCATACTCTTGCTACCACAAACTCACAGCCACAGTTACTGAAACTGGTTTCTAGGGACAGCTCATACCCTGAGCTAAGCTGTTCTCCCTAGCAAAGTATTGGGAATCTGACCATAAGTTGTTATATGAGTGTTTTGGTTTCTGGAAGTCTAATATACAAGAAATATTCTGATAGTAAAAATATATTAGTTAAAAGATATCTTGGAGCAAGGCCACGTGAAATTGAAATTTAAAAAATAGATGCCTGGTAGGAAACTAGGGGTGCCTATATAATTGAAACAGGGACTAGTGACAAACTTTACTTTCCACTACAGTTTTCTCATGGCTATCACTGTTGCAGAAATATGGATAGTTGTTAGTTTAAGTCAAAAGAAGATAATAAAATACATAAATGCTAGCATGTCTAGCCTGTTCAATATGACTTCATGCCTATGTATTGATCTATTTGCTTTCAGTTTCTGAATACCACTCATATGTCTGCTAAAACTAATGCTAGTATATTTGGCCCTCTCTAAAGGAGTAAATGGTCCTGCTTCATACTTTAGTTACCTTAAAATGAGACTTGTTTATATTTAAGGGTCTAAATATAGGGAATGGGAAAGAGGACATTATCAGAACCCCTACAGTGGGTCTTGGTCTCCTGTGAGCCACTGCAACACAAAGCTGATAAGAATAAAGACAACAAATGAGACTTAGAGAAGAAGCTGTGTTTGGGGGCCTGTTCAGTGCTGCTCTGGGCAGCAAAGACAAAGGGACCCTGGGTTTGCCACTATTTATTGGGTTCATAGGGAGTATCAAATGACTCAGAGAGTGATGATAATCCTAAATTGACAAGGAACTTATAATGGAAGGAAGTATCAGATGGCTCAGAAGGAGGTGGTGATCCTATGAACATGAGGATCTTATGCTGATGAGAATCTTAGGTCAGTGAAGAGCTTATATTGATTAAGATGGTGAGATGCACAAAACATTCTTACAACAGTAGGTGGGATGAGTTAAGCTGATACAGAATTTGTCCCTCCTCAGGTGAAACCTTTCTCTTACTACTGTGTTCTCAAGGAGTCAGGATATCTTCATCTGATATAATCTTGCCCTTGAGTGTCACAGCATCACGGGACTATTGAGGCCTCAGATAGCCCTAATCATGATTTAATTGTGAAATGATTTTTTCCCAAAATTATATAGAAATGCTCCCAAAACCTAAAAAGATTCTTAATTTGAAACAATGATGCTTTAGTAAATAATAAATTAGGATTTTACTGTTTGCAGTCATTACTCAGCCCAGAGAAAAATTTTGGCCAGTTTTTTAAGGTATCAAGTTTCTTCATTTTGTTTTTAATCATATATTTATTCCTTGTTAGTAAATGATTAAACATTATTTTTCCTTCTCTTTTTATTTCTAATCTCACATGTGCTACTTACTCAGGCTGAAATTGCCATTTTCCTTCCAAACTCCTGTTGCAGACTCTTTGCAAATGTGTTCATTTGTTTAATGTGAAATATTATATTCTTCCAAGTGTGTTTCAAGTGTGTTCACTCCTTTCTCACTAAAATTTTAAGTATTGTTATGTTTTAAATTATGCCAAGTCAAACAATAGATGGCATGTTCCATGCCCTCTCCTTTAAGAAATTATTACATGCAAGCACACATACTGTACAATTACATTTTGTTGTATATATATAATGTATACATATATATATTATTTACTGTAAAAATTTGGCTAGAAACCATTTAATTATCTTTGCTCATCTCTTTAACATATCTTCAAGATGATATTTTAAAAAAGAAAAAATAAAATAAAATTTAATATCCCTTATCAATTAAAAAATTATGGAATAAAATATAATGTCAGTGTTTTTCTAGGAGTCCTAAAATTTCTAAATTCAACTATTTTTTAAAGACTACTTCATTTTAACCCACCATAGAATTATAATTGTCTTAATTATCCATAGAATTAAATATTTTACCTGTTCTTATGATCCATTTTGGTGGTGATAAGCAGTGGAAACTGGTAAGTCTGACATGAATTATTTCAATAATTTGCATCTATTTTTAGTTTGAAGATTCTATAAAGTTTCAAGATTTGGATAAGTAGAAGTTTTGTCCTTGCATATCATATGTACAAATGATTGTAATGTTTGACAGAACTGTGTATTTAAGTCAATCAAGTTTTTCTGATAGCACTTCTTTCAAAACAACTAAAGCATTTTATGCTTTATTGTGAAAGATTCATTTACTCATGATAGAATATTTGAATGAAGGATTACGTTTTAAAATGCATACTTCTATTTGAAAAAAAAACTTCATACCTCTGAACCCTCATACATGGTGGAGTAAATGTTAAATTCTCTTTAAAATTATCAAACTCTGGGCCAGGGATTTAGCTCAGTGGTTCCAGCACCTGCCTTGCAAGTGCAAGGTCCTGAGTTCAATCCCTGGTACCAAAAAAAAATAAAAAATAAAAAAATAAAATTATCAAACTCTCTTATCTAATATGGTGCTTTACACTCACACTTTTATTCCCTTGGAGTTTTTTAAATTTCCATAGATTAAGAGGTAAATCCTATATCAACTTTGAAACCAAGGGTAGTGGCTTCAATGCCTAGAAACCTGATGCAAGATATAATACTGGCAGTGTTAATTTGAGAGAAAAGTTGACCAACAAGTGATTTGGCATATATCAGCAGAGAAAATAAATCAGTTCATCAAGATACAAATTGTAAGCAAATCTGATAAAAGCACATTACCAACATATCATGTGGAGATTCAGGATAAGGCACATTACTAACATAGTGTTGCAGTTTTACAGTTGGATTTGTTTGAAGGATTTACTAAAGCCTTCAAAAATCCCTTAGTATGATATTTTAAAGTGTAGTAAGTAGTTGTGCTGCACTAAATATCCACTGTTTCATTGACTATAGGTGAGGTGCTAACTGTAGGGAATTAATATTCATTAATATTGGAAGTTTTTTAAGAAGCAAGGGTATTTCTTAAAAGAAGAAAGAATTAACATATCCCAATGAGATATGCCAAATTAACATCTGTGGAATTTTTAAAATTAACTTTAAGAGGTATAATTTATACAAGGTAAAATTTATTTATGTTAAGTGGAAAGTTAGATAAATTTTGAAAAATGTGTACAGTAAAATATCCATATCAATTTATAGAGTAGTTCTGTCACTTCTAAAATTGTCAGTTTGACTCTATGATCAATGTCCCCACTCCTTAGTTCACAGGCAGTGATTACTTGCCCAGTCACAGCTGAGGCCTCAATGGTCCCCTCCTGCTGTGGTACTCAAGGCCAAGATTGCATCAATTGAAGACATCCTGGTTCTTTGAAAACAGTATTCATAAAAAAATAACAGAGAAAGGTTTCACTTGGGAAAAGACAAATTCCTTTTCAGCTTAAGTCATCCCACCTACTATTGCAGGAATGCTCTTCTAACAGCCCTCATCAATATAAGAGCCTCATGACCTAAGATCTTCATCAGTATAAGATCCTTATCTACATAGGATTACCTCTGATCCCTAAGTCACCTGATACTCCCTCCAATTATTGTCTGTACCCAATAAATGATGATTATCTTGGAGAGTCTTTTGTCTTCACCCACTCTGAGGCACTGACCTCCCTACCCCCCCCCCCATATATTTTGAAATTTCACAAATCTCTATTGTATTTTTTCTCTTTAGCCCTCACTGTCTACTTTCTAGGCAGTCAGGGGATTGATCGCTCTCCAATAGCACACAATTTAAAGAAGGAAATAGTTAATTTGGCTCATGGTTTCAAAAGATTGTCTTCATGTTCTTCTGTCTCCAGAAAGGAACATCTGTCTGGGGAAAGACAGATTAGAACAAAGCTGGTCACTTTGTGGCTGTCAAGAATCAGAAAACAGGGGAACTATGCCAGCCAGAGATTTACCTTTGGAAAAAGGCACACCCACAATGATCCACATTCTTCAACTAGACCCCATCTCTAAAAGCAATTCAGGTGTGAATACCAGTGGATTAATTATTCACTGATGAGTATAGTACTTCTTTGATTCAATCACCTCTCCAGAAATCTCTTTCTTAGTTCAGTCAGGTTAACAATTAAAAGTAGCTAGAACAAATACACCCCTTGTTAATTTGATGCCTTATAACATATTTTTATGTGGTATTAGGGATTGCAGCCAGGCCCCAAACATGGAACTACATTCCCAGCCTTTCTTTAACTTATTTCTTTTTTTCTTTCTTTGTGCTAAATTTTCTAGTTTGAACTTGTGATCTTCCTATTTCTGCCTCCCAGAGAACTAGGATTATAAGCATGTGCCACCATGCCTGGCTACCTAATAAAATTTCTTTAAACTCACACTCAATCTCCAAATAAACACAGTAATAAAGCCATAATTCTCCACAATATAATTATTCTGTGTACAACTCAAAATGCAATAATCCCTTCCCTAGAGTCTCAGCTGTTTTTGAATTGCTGAAAAGTCCCAAGTCTGCTCAGAGACTCCAGGCATAGTCTTAACTGTGAAACCTCATATAATTAAAATAGTAAGTTACTTCATTCCAAGAACAATGGCATGCAGTAAACATTCACATTCTTAAAGGAAAGAATAGGGGTATGGAAATGAATGAAACCAGAGCAAAACCAAAAACCAGAAAGTCCTGTAAGGTCAGGTCGGACTCTTGGGAGATGGGGTGCTATGATGTGAGTATCAAAGAATTTGGGCTGCCCTAACACATGGCATCTCACTTGATGTAGCTCTGCTTATTGGCTGTAACTTTCCATGGCAGACATTTCACATTCTTCACATCACAAATTTGCCGAGGTCTCCATTGCACCTGAAGCTTCATTCCTACATCTTCATACATCCACCTATTAGGAGCAAACTGCTTAGCCTACCTATTATATTTGGGTCAAATCCTCTATGGCCCTATGAATATTGCATTGTGTGTACTTGAAAAACAGAATCATGAAGATGAGGCCAAGGCCTGCTGCTGCTTCTACTATTAGATAGGTCCCTTTAGACCATAGCTGCTGTGGCTTTTGAGTGTCTGGATGGTCAAGTGCCTTAAATGAAGCCTGAGGAACCAATTTTCTATGTGGCTGTTCTCTACCAAAGGTCTGAGGAAATCTCTTCTGAAATGAAAAATTTATCCTTTTTACCATTAAGCCTGAAATGGATGGGGGCTTGCTGAGTCTTGTCCTAGTTCAACGTACTTGAGTTTATTGCAGTGAAGGTAATCTTTTCAGCAGTTGTATTGTTGTGCCCAGATTACGAAGTCCCAAAGACCACCAGGAGGCCATTTCCAATGTAAGCACACGAGGGTCATTTATTCAAGCTTAAGCAGGGACTCTCAATTGTCACCGACACAGCAGATCGAGATTGAGAGCCCCGAGTTCTAAATTAGTGGGGTTTTTATAGAGGTTACAGCAAGGTTTGGAGATTCTCCACTTAGCAGTTACATGATTAGTTAACATTTAGCGAGCATGAAGCGTACATTTTTGATTGGCTGAACTCATCAGGGGTAAGGGGCGATTATGTATAGGCTTTACAAAAGAAAAGAAGGACAAAGGTTAGTGGGCAACTGTCAAGTATTGATGGTCAGCAGACACGGTGACTAATGGTCACGACCACCCAGCACTGACAGTCAGCACATTGACAGACGGTTCCTACAGATAGTGGGCCCAGGATGTTCATTTCCTGGGTAAACAGATGGCTGAGTAATTAACTTAGGAACTTTGGTTTGTTACAGATTGTATCTTTTGTTCTAGAGCAAACACATTTTAACCATTAATTTGAGAGGCTAGGGGAATGGTGGATTTTAGCAAAATGGAGTCACTTTGGTCTCACAGTATTTCTTTTGACCCTAGATTTACACAGTGATTTTAGGGTCCAGAATTTAAATTTTCATGTCATTTTATTCTTTTTGTTTTGTTTTGTTTTCATTTCTCATTGTAAAATGGAATAAAAGTAACCAACAGTATCCATGCTACACCCTGACTATTGTGCTGCCTAGAAATTTTTTCTGCCAAATTGATCAGTCCACTACCCTTAAACTCAGACTCATATATTTTAGGACATGTACATAATGTAGACAAATTCTTTGCCTGAAAATAACAAGCATGAACTCTAGTCCAGTTCTCAATGCAGTCCTCATTCTTATCTGAAATCTCATGAGGACCATCTACATGGTCTATATTTATACTGATACTATGGTTCTGAGGCTGGATCGGAATTGTCAATTATGCTCCACTTATGTCCTTATGTCTATCAGATTTCTATTTATTTGTCCTCTATGTCATTTTGTTCCCTTTCCCCCGATAACCTTGGATTTTTTAAAAAATATATTTCAACATTATCTTCTCTATTGGCTAATGAGTTAAAAATCTTATTTTAGTGGATGCTATAGGGTCTCGAGTATATATTTAAAACTCATTTTAGTCTACATTAATATTCTATGACTTTCCATATAGCATAACAACCTTAAACTATTCTCAGTGTTCAAATTGGGCATACTATTCTTGCTATAACTTATTATTGCATAGTTTAAAATTCTTCAGATATAATTATCACTATTCTTACATAAAATGTTCAGATATCTCAAAATTATTAAATGATAAAATAATGTATATTGTTTGTGCCTTATTTATCAGTATTAGTTCATTTACACAGTATCCTATTTCTATTTGGTAGAATTTTTCTTATACCTGGTAGAATTTTTCTTATGCCATGATTTCCTAGCATTTCTTGTCTTATAGGCCTTGTATCCCTGAATCCCCTCAGTAACTCCTGGCCTGAGGAATCTTTATTTTGCCTTCCTTAGTGACATATATTTGTCTCAAAGTAGTATTCTAGTTTAACAATTTTGTTTTCTCTTTCAGTAGTTTAAAACTTTCTAGTGTCTTCTCTCCTCCACAGTTTCTGATAATAATTTGCTCAAAATTTTACTTTTGTTCCACAAAACCCAGTGTGCCTTTTTCCTCCAGATTTTCTTTTTGAAGTTAATTTTTATCATTGTTTTCTAACAGTTCGGTGTGTATGTGTGTGTGTGTGTGTGTGTGTATGTTCACACACATTTTTTCATCTAGCTATCATTAAGTTCATTTGACAACAAAAAGATTTGTTGTTCCATTAAATTGGGGTATCCCTTATTTAAATACTGCTTCTTTAAACTCTCTCTCTTTTTCCTTTCCATTTAGCACCCCATTACATATTACATTGTACCATTTGATGCTGTTCCATGTTTTACTTCTATTCTGCTCATTTTTTGTGTTCTTTTCTCATTGTGATATTAGTGAATATATATCCATTACGTCATCAAGGTCACCAGCTGTTTCCTTCATAGGCTATTATATATTTTAAATCTCATACTAATTTTTTTTTCTTTAAATTAGCGTATATTTTTTCAATTTTTGATGTTCCACGTGGATTTTAATTTATGGTTACTGAATTTTTAAATTATATTTACATTCTTTATTTTCTTGAGCATATTAAGAAGGTTTTCAAGTTATTTTAATTTGAATTCTAATTACATAATCTCTGTTTCCATAGACAGATGTTTCTGTAGTTTTTCTGGCTCTTTTTGCACACCTGATCATTTTCTCAATAGATGCCACAAATTGTGAATTTTATGGTGCTAGTCTAATATTTGCTATATCCCTCATAAACACATTGGGTGTTTATTAAGCACAGTTAATTGGAAAGAATTTGATCACTTCAAGTCTTGTATCCATGATTAACATGACAAATGTAATACAGCTTTTATAGTGGAGCTTATTTATCTCTACTACTAAGGTATGATCTTTCTCAGTACTCTACCAGCCAATCTTCCCTCACTTACAGGATTTGATGGGCCTTCTATAATTTTTTGGTGCATCTTTGGAGAGTTTCATCACATTTCTTTATGTATTAGAACTCACTGAATAAAATGGAGGGGCTTGTTTTGTAGCTTTCTGAAGCTGTCTCTCTGTGTACCTGTAGCCGACTGGTACCTTACTATATATATTTCAGTTTCCTAGATGTCCTCAAACTCTGATCTGCAACACATTTTACAAAATCCCAATCACAAGAAATTGAATGGTTGAAATAAATCACTATAAACAACATATGACCACTTTTTCATCTTTTTGACTGAGTCTTTTAAAGAGCTTTAAAAAGGAATATATAAATTATAAGAGTACAGATAGAACTGGTAGTCTTCTCAATACAGTTGTAGATTTAATATAAGTATAAAACTACATAATGTAGAAAATGAAAACCTATGAACTCTTTATTATCATGAATGATTTCAGACCTTACATAACATTTGAATAAGTCAAATGAAATATTAAATATAAGAACTATAATATTACCAAATAGAATTTGTTCAAATATGAAAGAATGACTCATATTAAGAATTAAAATTTCTTATTAATAAGACAAAACAAATTATATGCTGAATACATAGCCATAAAATGAAATTACTCATTTCTTCCAAACACAGGCTCTAATTATATTAGCAATAGAATTATAATTTCCTAATACAAAGATGAATTTCTTTTCCCAAAATAATTAGTCAAATATACTTTACTCAACAATGGATTTCTATAACGGTAAGGGTGAAAACCAAATGCTTTAGCTTTGAAAACTAATTATTATAAGATTAAGCCTTATTTTTCTTAACATTGAAATTAGAACTTTTTACCAAGGCAATTAGTAGGTGGCCCAGTCTTTGTCAAATTTTCATTCCTTATCTCTACTTGAAACCTCCTGGGGATGCCTACATTAATCATAGATCCCTACTTCATCTTTTTTATATCAAGTATACAGTGGGGATCCCTCCATCATAAACTCAGACCCTGAGGGAGGAGTTAGTGCTCATCTGTTCAGTGTCACTGATGCCACTCTCCCAGATTTTTACCCATCAGTGCAGTTCTGACAATGCACAAAGGAAGAAAGGTATACCCAATTCTGGCACTTCAACTGCAGTGTTTTTCTTGGTATTGTTTGCTTGCTTGCTTGATTATATTTAAGCATTTGAAATTTGAATCATAATTTACATACCATAAAATTAACTTTAAAAATAAATAATTCAGTGCTTTTTATTATGTGCACTATGGTGCACTGACAGCCACTATCTAATTGCTGAAATTTTTAGTTATTTCTGCTCCCAATGAACCCATACCAATTAATAGCCACTGCTCCTGACCCACGTTCATGCATGCCCTGACAACTGTCTACAAATTTGCCTGTTCTGAACAGTTAGTATGGATGAATTCATACTGTATGTGGCACTTTATATGTAGTGTCTTTCACTTAATGTTGTTTTTAAGGTTCAAGTGTAGAAGGACTTCTTTACTTTTACAGCTAAAAACATTCCATTGTATTCACATATTGCATTTTATTTATCCATTCATTGACTGATGGATATCTAAGTTTTTCCATTTTTAGTTGTTCTATTGTTATTATGAATAGTTGTGCCATGATCATACATATATCAGTTTTTATATAAACATATTTTCTGTTCCTCTAGATAAAGTGTCTGAGTAATATGGAAGTGTTTTAATTATAAAACTGTTGAATTATAAGATTTCTTTTTTATTCTGCATAGTAGAGTCATATTGTCTTTTAAGAAATGTTTTTTAATTCTGGTTAAATCTAATTTGTCTGCATATTTTTTGATTACTTGTGCTTTAGGTGTCAGAACTAAGAAAATGTATCATTTTCCATCCTTTCACCTTTAGTCTGTGAGATTTCTTTTGGGTGATGTGTCTCCTCAATGCAATATATGGTTATGTTTAGTTTTTTGATACAGTCTGCCAGCCCATGACTCTTGATTCATAAGTTAAGACCATTGAGATTGAGAATTGTTATTGTATGGTGTTTCCTGAGTCTTGTCATTGCATTATTCTTCCGTGCTTATCCCTTTGATATTTTTTTCTATTTTGCTTAACTGTTCTTCTACTTAGATGTATGTATTTCTTTGGGTTCTGCGGTGCTTATGGCCTCCCTGTCCTTGCCTAGGATTCCACAGAATACATATGTTCTGCAGAGTTGATTTAGTGTTCATGTATATCTTTCAGATTTCTTTGTCATGGAAAGTATTTACTTCATCAATTTTTCAGGCTAAGTTTGCAGGATAAAGAAAACCTGCAAAAAGAATTGGCAGTTGTTTTCTTTTAGGACTTTAAAAACTATGCTCCAACCTCTCTTGACCTTAAATGTTGGTGCTGAGAAATATGCTGTGATTATGACAGGCTTGCTTTTATAAGTAACTTGCTATTTCACTCTAACAGTTTTATTATTTTTCCTTTTGTTAATTTTTCTAGAATTTGATTATGATATGTTATGGAGAGGTCATTTTCTTTTTTTTTTTTGGTGCTGAGGATCCAACTCAGGACTTTGTGCTTGCAGGGCAGGCATGGTGCCACTGCACTAAATCCCTGCTCCTGTGAGGTCATTTTCTAGTCATGGCAATTTGGAGTTCTATATGTCTTTTGTACTTAGATATTAAATTCTTTTCCTAGACTTTTATAGTTTTCTATGATTTTAATGAATACATCTTTTATGCCTTTTAAGTTATCTTCTAATTTTTCTTTATTGCTATAATGCTGTTTTTTTTTCCTTTGAGATTCAGTTTCCATGATATCTTGTCATTATTAGGATATCACTGAGGTTATAATCTATATCCAACTTGCCTTCAATTTCTGATACTCTACCCTCATATTGCTAAAATCTGCTGCCCATGCTTTCTATAGAAATTTTCAAATCAAGTATTTCTCCTTGCCAGTTGTTCATAACTTCTTTTTTTATATCCCTTTATTGGTACATTTTAGCTGTACAACATAATGACATTCATCATTGGAAATATGCACCTTTACATACTCTCTTTGTTCTTATTTTTTTCCCCTTCCACTGCCCTCCCTTCAACCACTCCATCCCTCCCTATTTATTACAAAGACTTTGTTTCCTTTCTTTCATTTTCTCATATTAATTCCATTTCCTTCTTTCCTTTTCCCTACCCCTTCCTCTTCCCCTTTCCTTTTACCCATTTTCTTCCTATTTCACATTATCTATTACTCTTTTTAGTCCTTATTTACACTTGCAGTTTCTCACACTAGAGAAACTATTCGGTATTTACATATGTGTGTCCAATTCACTTCACTTAAGAGTATTGCCTCAATATGCATCCATTTAGCAAAAAATGTCTCTAATTTCTCATTTTTGATGGCTGAGTAGCACTCCATTTTATTAAAAAAAAAACCCACATTTTCTTTATCCACTGTCCAGTTGATGGGCATTTGGGCTGGTTCCAAGTTTTAGCTATTACAAACTCTGATGCTATGAACATGGGTGCACATATATCACTGTGGTATGATTCTTTTAGTTCTTTGGGGAAGACACCCATCAGGGGAGTAACTTGATCAAATGGAACTTGCAGTCCTAGTTCTTTGAGGTATCTCCATATTGATTCCCACAGTGTTTGCTCCAGTCTACACTCCCACCAGCAGTAGAGCATTGTTCCTCTTTCCCCATAGCCAGCATTTGTTATTGGTTGGCTTCATGATAGCAGCCATTCTTTCTGGGGTGAGGTGGAATCTCAGCATTGTTTTTCTTTGCATCTCTCCAATGAGCAGTGATGTTGAACATTTTTTCATATGTTTATTTCCCATTTCTACTTCTTAGTCAGAGAAATGTCTGTTCATTTCAGATGCCTATTTTTGGATTGGGTCTTTAAATTTGGGAGGTCTAATGTTTTTAAGTTCTTTATAGAATCGAGATAGTAGACCTTTGTCTGGGGGACAGCTGGTGAAAATTTTTCCCCACATTGTGGGTTGTCTTTTCACACTGTTGGTGGTTTCTCTTCCCGTGCAGAAGCTTTTTAGTAAGAAGACATCCCACTTGTTGATTGTTTGTGCTAGTTCATGGGCAACTGAGGGTTTGCTCATAAAGTCTTTTCGTAAACCAATGTCTTCAAGAGTTCTCCCTAACCTATGTTCCAGCCGGTTCAGTGTTTCTATTTTAATATTCAGATCTTTAATCCATTTTGATCTTAGTTTAGTGCATGGTGAGAGATATAGGTCTAGTTTTAATCTTTGGCAAGTTGAAACCCAATTTCTCCAGCTCCATTTATTAAAGAGGCTATCTTTCTCCAGTGAGGGTGTTTGGCTCCTTTGTCAAAGATGAGATGGCTGAGTGTGTCTGCAGTGGATTCTGCATCTTCTAATCTGTTCCAGTGGTCCTCAGGTCTGTTTCTTTGCTAGTATCATGCTGTTTTTATCACACTAGCTTTGTAGTATAGTTTCAAATTGGGGGTTGTAAAACCCCCTGCTATGTCTCTGTTACCTAGAATTGCTTTTGATATTCTGGGTCTCTTCTTGTTCCAAATGAATATTTGGATTGTTTTCTCAAGGTCCATGGAGTATGCTGCTGGGATTTCAATTGGGATTGCATCGAATCTATATAGCAATTTTGGAAGTATGGACATTTTCACTGTTGATCCTTCCTACCCAGGAGCAAGGAATGTCTTTCTATTTTCTGATATAATCTTCAATCTCTCTTTTAAAAGTGCTATAGTTTTCTGAGAAGAGGTCTTTGGTTTCTTTTGTTAGGTTGATTCCTAGCTATTTCACTTTTTTGAATGGTATTGTGAAAGGAATTCTTTGCCCTATTTCTCACTCAGTGTCTCCGTTGTTCATGTAGAGGAAACCTATTAATTTTTGTGTGTTGACCTTGTATCCACCTACTTAACTGAATTTGGTGATTAAATCTAGAAGATTTTTGGTGGAGTTCTTGGGGTTTTTGATATAGAGTATCATGTTATCTGCAAATAATGACAATTTGAATTCTTCATTTCCTACCTTCATTCTTTTTATTTCTTTCTCTTTTCAAATTGCTGTGGCTAATGTTCCCAAAACTATATTGAACATGAGTGGTGATAATAGACACCCTTGTCTTTTTCCTGATTTTAGTGTGAAGGATTTCCGTTTTTGAATGTTCAGTATGATATTGGCTGTTGGTTTTTCATAGATGGTTTTTATCAGATTGAGTTAGAGTCTGACTATTCTGATTTTTTGTAGGGTTTTTTTTTTTTTACCATAAATGTGTGTTGGATTTTGTCAGATGCTTTTTCTGCATCTATTGAGATGATCATATGGTATTTGCACTTGGCTCTATTGATGTAGTGTACTACATTTATTGATTTGTGTGTGTTAAACAATTCCTGCATTCTTGGGATGAATCCCACTTGGTCAGGTTGTATGATCTTCATGATGATCTTCTGCATTCTATTTGCAAGTATCTTATTAAGGATTTTTGCATCTATGTTCATTAGTGAGATTAGCCTATAGTTCTCTTTGGGTCTTTTTCTGCTTTGGAGATCAAGCTGATGTTTGCTTCCAGGAATGAATTTGGGAGTATTGCTTGCCATTCAATTTCATTGAAGAGTTTACACAGCAGTGGCAGTAGTTCTCTAAATGTCTTGTACAATTCAGTGATGAAGCCATTAGGACCTGGGCATTTCTTTGTTGGTAAGTTTTTAATTACGTTTTCAATTTCATTGATTGATATTGAGTTACTTAGAATTTTTAGGTTGTCTTCATTCAACTTAGGTAATTCATAAATCTCTAGGCATCTGTCCATTTCTTCTGTGTTTTCTATCTTATTGGTGTATAGATTCTCGATGTAGGTATTAATGATCCTCTGGATTTCTGCTGGGTCCATTGTAATTTCACCATTTTCATTCCTAAATGCATGGATTTGGGCCTTTTCTTTCCATTTTCTGACAAGGTTGGCTAAGGGTGTGTCAATTTTGTTTATTCTTTTGAAAAAACAACTCTTGACTTCATTGATTTTTTTGTATCATTCTCTTAGTCTCCATTGCAGTGATTTCTTCTTTGATCTTTATAATTTCCTCCTTTCTATGGGATTTTGGTTTGTCTTGCTCTTCTTTTTCTAGAATCTTGAGGTTCAGCATCCGGTTGTTTAATTGGGCTTGCTTGGTTTTCCTATTATGAGTATTCACTGCTAAGAATGTCTCTTATAAGACTGCTTTCACTGTGTCCCACAGATTCTGATATGTTGTATTGTCATTGTTATTTAATTGAAGGAGCTGCCTGATTTCTTCTTTAATTTCCTCTTTGACCCATTGGTTATTCAAAAGTGTGGTGTTCAATTTCCATGTGTTTATGAAGTTTTTGTGATTTCTTTTGCTGTAGATCTCCAATTTCATCACACTATGGTTTGATCATATACAGGGGATAACTTCAGTTCATTTGGACTTACCTAAATATGTTCTATGAGCCAGTATGTGGTCTATTTTGGAGAATGACCAGTGTGCAGCTGAGAAGAATGTGTATTCTGATTTTGTTGGGTGAAATACTCTGTAAACATATGTTAAGTTCATTTGTTCAAGAGTTTGATTGAGTTGAAGTATTTCATTGTTTGTTTTTTATCTAGTTGATCTATCTATATGTGACAATGGGGTATTAGGGTCCTCCACTACTACTGTATTAGTGCTTATATGATTTTTCATGTCTGTTATTATTTGTTTTATAGAGTTTGGTGCACTAGTGTTTGGTGCATAGATATTTATGATTGTCATCTCTTCCTCTTGGATAGTTCCCTTTACAAGGATATGATGTCCTTCTTTGTCTCAATTCATCAGTCTAGGTTTGAAATCCACTTGATCTGCAAAGAGGATAGCTACTCCTGCTTTTTTGGGGGGTTCCGGTTGCATGCAGTAGTGTTTTCCACCCTTCAACTTTCAGTCTATGATTTTTTTTTGAATTAAGTGTGTTTCTTGTATGCAGCATAGTGTTGGATCTTGCTTCTTGACCCATTCTGCCAGTCTATTTCTTTTGATTGGTGAGTTGAGACCATTAACATTGATGGTTATAACTGATACAATATTGAGTTATCATTGTCATGATGTTTTCCTTTTGTTTGATTCTCCTCCTTTGCTTTTAATTTCTTGTTGTGCCCAGTGGACTCATCCTGATGGGCTTCCTGGGGTTGTGATCCTCATTGTCTTTTCCTAGGATTTTGTCCAAAATTTTATGGAGTGCTGGTTTGGTATTCACGAAGTTCCTAAGGTGCTCTTTGTCATGAAAGTATCTTATTTGTCCATCAGTTTTGAAAGATAGTTTTGCAGTGTACATCAATCTGGGTTGGAGGCTGTTTTCCTTTAGGGTTTGAAATATATCACTCCAAGCTCTTCTTGCCTTGAGGGTTTGCACTGAGAAGTCTGCTGTGATTCTGATGGGCTTTCCTTTTATGTGATTTGTTTCTTTTCTCTAACAACTTGTAGAATTTTGTTCTTCTGTTTGGTTTCTGGGATCTTAACAATTATATGCCTATGTGTAGAGTTTTTATCAAGCCTAGCTGGAGTCCTATATGCCTCTCTTATCTGTATTTCAAGTTCTTTTCCCCTGCTTGGGAAGTTTTCTGCCATTACTTCTGTGAACAGTTTTTTATGTCATCTGCACCCTCTCCTGTTTCTTCATTGACTCCAATCAGTCTTATGTTATTCTTCTTTGCATTGTCTAGCAGCTGCTGGATTGATTTCTCATGATCTCGTACAATTTTAAAGCAATTTTTCTTTTCCTTCCTGGTAATTGCAATCTTAACTTCTGTATCTGAAATTCTGTCTTCACATTGGCTCATTCTGCTGCATAGACTTTCAGTGGAGTTTTTAATCTCCTGGAAATCTGTTTGCATCTGTTTTGTCAATTCCATTTGTTTCCTATTTTTGGATTCCATCATGTTCCTCAGAACCTCTATTTCTTTATCTGAGTCCTCTCTAGATTTATTAATCATGTCTTGCACTATGGGCACAATCTCTGCTGTTATATGAGAAATTATTTCTGATACCTTTGTTTCCACATCCTTTTTGGTTGCTAGTTCAGGGAGTCCAGGTGTTTGTGTATCAGAGTTTTCCATCTTGTTTTCATTTGGGGTTGCTATAGGTGATCTGAAAGTAGGGTTTTGAGGCTTGTTTATGAGTGTTCTCATTTCAACGAGAGGGGGGTCCTGGTGGCACCTGGATGGCTCACCTCCTTTGTGCTCGGAACTGTGGAATGCCTACCCAGATGTCTCCTCCATGCTGGGAGCTGCAGCATGCCTACCTGGAAACCTCCTCTATGCTGGAAGCTGTGGCATGCCTACGTGGAAGCTTCCTCTGGGCTGGCAGCTGTTGCACACTGACCCGGAAGCCTCCTCTGTGCTTCTGCTGCTGACTTCTGGAGTTAGGGCTAGCTGGCCACTCAGGAAGTTGGAATTCTGAGCCACCTGGACTCATGGGAAGAAGGAAGACTGGGGCTCTGCCCTCCACATGCTGACTTTTATGCCCACAAAAAAGGCACAGCCTTTGTGCCCTGGGCTGCCACAAGGACCACTGGGCACATCCCTGCTTGCCTTTGACATCATCACTGACCATGTTGTTCATAATTTCTAATTCTTTAGCAAACTGCTCATTCATATTTTGTATTTTGTTGTTTAACGCAGTTTATTGTTTGTTTCTTTTTTAAGCGTGTTGAATATTTAATTAACAAAATCATTTATTTGTTTAATAAATTCTTCTTTCAGCTCACCAAACATCTTATGATTTGCTCATATGTTTCTTCATTGATGTATTCAAACATCTTTACCATTTGGAATTTGAGTTTTTTGCCTTGAACCTCCTGCTCTTTGGTGTCCATCAACATTTGGAGAGTTCAGCATTTGAGGAGGTATATCTTGTTGGCTTTCTTTCTCATGTTTCTATTGTTTTGTGCTTTAGCTTGAAGGTCAGAGAGGAAATGTTGTCATTACTGTGGAGATCTCTTCAGTTAGACTCTTTCCCTGTGATGTTGCTATGTGTTTGGCTATGTTTTGGTGTTTGCACCTCTCTTCAACACACTCAGCATATTTGAAGGTCTTCTTTTTGTCCAATTGTATTCTGGGTGCTTTGCCCTGGCACTGCATAGAAAGGAGAAGAGGAACCACAGCAACATTCATGACATGAAGACAAACCATAAGTTGGCACTGTAACATCTAATAGAAACAACTATGCCTCCACTCTCAATAGCAAAGGAATTAGCAATAATAATATTAGAGTCAAAGATAATCTAGTTATTGGCATACTATAAGAACCAATAAGAGCTACCACTCTCCCATCCTTAACAATAAAAAGACATTTGCAATAATTTTGACAAAAAGACAAAACAGATATTGACATAGAACTAGTATCTCTTAAATACAACTATACCACTGTTAAAAATAGAAGTCAGCAAGAGTAACACAGGCTCAATTACGTATCTAAAGATTAGTAAAGCTTAATAGAAATAATAAAAATGGAGAGGGTGGAGAAAGAAATTAAATTTGATAAAGAAAAGAGAAGGAAGAGAGAGAAGTGAGATAAAGTATCCAATTAAAAAATAAAAGAAAGTTAATAGAAATAGGTAAAATAACAGAAAAAGAACAAGAAAGAGAAATGAAAAAAAAAATACAACAGAATAGAACAAAGAGAAGATTAAAAAAAAGAAAAAAGAAAAACCACAAAACCTATCAAAACAAACACAGAAAAAAGCTAAATGAGTCCAAAAACTCACTCCATGTGTTTGGGTGAATTGTTTCTTTCCAGGGTCTACAGTACTAGAATCTGTCAGATATGGGGGAAGGATACTGAGTCACTACTGGATCCTAAAGTATTTTCACACTCACTTTTTCACGTTGCGTGTGTGTGTGTGTGTTTGTGTGTGTGTGTATGCTGAGTCCTGTCTCATCTTTCCTTCTTGACCTGGTCAGTTGGTGGTGTAGTGTCTGCCTTAGAGAAGTATGCACTCCAGTGTCTCTTAGTATTTGCACCCCTCTGTGCAACTGTTACTGCTATCTCTGCCTAACTTTATTGGCTTGTGAGGTTGTGAGGTTCTCTCTTGCAACAGAGGTCCCTGTGTGAATACACCCCAGACTGTGGCAATCACCAACGTCTAGGTAGACATACCCCTGATCATGTTGGCAAATGGGGAACTAAAACAGAGAACTGAGCTCTGTGGTAGAATAGTCTACAAGGGGGTAGGAGGTTTCAGCACTCTGTTGGATGTAATGCCAACACTTCCAGACCGAGTCCCTCAAAAACCTCATGTGACTAGCATGGATTCTCCTGACAATGGGTGAGACAACTGTGTCCTTCCTGGGGTGAGCTAGCCGAGGCTCTGCTAAGGGGCTTCATAACTACCTCTCCCTCTCTCCCTGATTGTCTCTTGTGGCCATCTCCCAATCAGTTATTGTGGCAGGGTGTCCCCAGAAACAGTGAAGTATATTTGTTCTGTCACTTCTGATTCCTGAGGTAACAGTCTTAAACCATCAACCCCTTCCCAAGTGGCTCTTGATTAATCACTTTCAAATGTAGCAGGCAACACTATGGATTTCTTCTCCAACAGTAGTTACCCATGAAAAGGAATCAGTTTTAAATTAAAAGCTCACTCTGTGTTTGCAGTTTATAATAACTGTGTTTTTCTTGGTGTTAGCACTGCCAGCCAGATCCCTTCTTTCTCCTCAGGGTTGCTTACCCTCTCTTGACTTACCTTGGGTTTTGCAAAGGCAGGTCTTCCTTCCCAGGAGCCAGGGTTGGCTTTCCAGGGTTGGCTTTCCAGACCGCTTTATTCTTTTTTCTGTATTGTTTTCAGCATGTCCCATTTCTCTATGATTTCCTGTCAGCTCTTTCTTGATTATCAGAACTCTGTTTACTAAGTTGTTGTTTTCCAATGTTACAATTCCAGTTCCTGGAGAGACTGTGATATGTGTCAAACTTTACTCTATCATCTTTCAAGTTCCACTGTTCTATGATTATTGTTCATATAGTAGATCATTTTATTCTTTTACTTTTAACCTCTTTGTGCCTTTATATTAAAATGTGTGTGAAGTTAATTTTTGCTGGTGATGTAGCTCAGTGGTAGAGTACTTGCCTGCCATGTGCAGCACACTGGGTTCAATCCCTAGCACTGTAATTTTTCTTTAAAAGCTTAGGAGAATTCACCAGGGAACAGATGTGGTCTTGAGGTTCTTGTTTTTTCACAAGATTTTTAAAAATTAATTCAATATCTTTACTTTTTAAAAGTCTATTCAGATTTACTCTCTCTCTCTCTGTCTTTCTGACTCTGTCATTTGTTAATATGTAATTGTTCATACCTTATTCAACTTCTAAACACATCAAACATAAGAGACTTTGGGGGATATTTAGATCTAAACTATATAAATTACATAATATTACATAGGAATAAA
This sequence comes from Heterocephalus glaber, assembly GCF_053883595.1. NCBI lineage: Eukaryota > Metazoa > Chordata > Mammalia > Rodentia > Bathyergidae > Heterocephalus > Heterocephalus glaber. Next base: position 21,330,168 of record NW_028258145.1, on the reverse strand, counting down.
ACCTTGATATTGTCTTTATTTGGAGATTAACTATGATTTAAGGAGATGTATTTGATTGTCAAGTTGATGAAGGTGGACTTGTGATATTTAATCTTGATTTCCACTGGATTAGCTTGAGAGACACCTAAAACACTAAGAAAAGTCACTTGTAGGTGTGTTTGATAGGATTAAGTGTGTGTAACCTTGGGGACTATATCCGATTCCAAGCCCCTTTCTCTCTAGTCTTCCCTCTTTTCTCTGCTTCCTGGATGCCATGAGTTCAGCAGCTTTCGTCCACAGTGTCCTTCTGCCATAACATTTCTGCCTCGGAGCCAGTTGACTATGGACCAAAACTAAAAACTCTATAGCTGTGAGCCAAAATATACCAATTGTGCATATCAGGTATTTTGTTCCAGCAATGGAAAAGCTGACTAATACAGATATCATATTGATATCTCAGTATTGATGAGACTGAATTTCCTTTGCTCTTAATTCTGCTTCCACTATTAGTTTTTGGTGATGTCTGTTCTTAATGCATTTTTACCAAGTGCATGTCTTCAGCTCAGTCTAGTTATCATCACCAGTTAGTGTTTCCATTTTAAGGCTTCAGAATCTCTGTACTACAGCAGCTTGTATGCAAACTTGTTATAATTGTGGAAATTTCTGAAAAACAAAAGCAAATAGCCATGATATTGTTGGAAGGAATTTTACCAGTATTTTTATACATTTCTTCAGATGTATATTTGGAAAATGTTTACTGGGTTTATATGAAACAGTTAAGGATGCTATATATAAGATCTTTGTATTAAGAGCATTTTCAAAATACTTGGTATGTCTCTTTAACACAATTTCACACTGCTTACATGTGTGGCACGGAACCATTTCAAACATGTTTGTGTGCTTTCACAAATGTGGGAATAACACAGTTTAAAATATGTACAGATTGGGCTTCTTCCATTTTGTTTGGAGAGAAATCCTTATAGTAGTTCTCCATGGGTTTAGAAAGAATATCGATGGTGTAACTTAAGTAAGAAATACCACTGAAACCAGTCACAATGGAACAAAATCTCTAATATCAGCACTCTGGGAGGCTAAGGCACTAGGATAGAGCCTAACCTGGGCAACTTCACACAGTGGGACCCTGTCTCAAAAAAAAAAGTATTAAAAAAAAGTATAAAATTATAAAAAGTATAAAAAGTATGTAGTTCAAGTAAAAGTCTGGGTTCAATCCCCAGAACTGGAAATTGCATTCATAGATCTAGTTTCGTAATACTTGAGTGAATTCTCTAGTTCTTTTCTAACCTGTCAAATGGGGATGGTACCAACACATTTTTGCCTTCAAGTGAGCATTGCACATGGACAGTAGAAAGTGACACTGATGAGAATATTGTGAGTGCAAGAAGCCTAGTCTATTTGACATGAAGTAAATATACCTAGTAATATTCATCAGTCATTCAATCTCTCTACAATAATTATTACACTGAACTTTTGTAACAGGTAATATTTGACTCTGGTGTTAAAACAGACACACTCACTGCTCTTACAGAGCTTGCTGTTTTATGAGTGGACAGTCCATTGGGTGGTAACATTGTAACAGATCATTTTAAGCTCCTATTCAGTCATTTAGACAACTTCCCAAAATATGTTTTAACAAAGATCTTATTACTAAATCTGATATATATTCAATGAAATTATATATTAGTAATTCTAAGATGATTTAATAACATTAAATACCAAATGTATTCAATAAAATTATATATTTGTAATTCTCAGATCATTTAATAACATTAAATACTAAATGTATTTATAAATTTGAGATTAATGAATACATTGACAAATACTATGAACATACCACTGCTTTGAAGATAAAAGAACATAAATGAGAGTAAATATATTAGTATTAGGAGAATATTGGTTGAGTACTGAGTATTTAGATTGTGAGTTATAGAACTTTTAAATTGATAAATTTGTAGTCAGGATCCTTTTTGGTTCCTAAGAAGGAGGACAATTTTTATGGGCTTCAGTCTTCTGTTAAATAATAATTGTGATGAATTCCAGCATTTCCAGCTGTAGAAATCTATGATTTTAACATAACAGACATGAAGAACTTTGCTTAGAGATTGAGTTCAAGGTGAATGAGATGTGGAGTCCTTAGAGAGCTGGTAGTGGCTGTGAGCCTGGAGTGTGTTTGGGAACGTAGAGGAAGCCAGTAAGTCTTACAGCAGGATGTTGACATTGTATGTTGAGATGTTGGATGAATGAGGATTTTTATGAAGCTCAGACAAGACACTGTATGGTAGAAGTCTCTTGAAATCACAACACCTGCTCTAATGTAGCTTTAATCCCAAATCGATCCTTTTTTCAGTGCACAAATATACATGGGCTTCTTAAAGCTTTTCTCCTACAATGACCTTTATAAACCCTAGGGAGTCCACAATAGTGGTTTGAAACCAGCAAGCTAAGTAGCTACAATAGGGTTAGTTATCTAGGCAGAAATTCTGAAGGCACAGAAGCATTTCACAGTCTCTAGGCAAGTAGAAAAGCAGAGTTTGTAAAATCATATTTATACTTCATATCGTATGTATTTTTGTATGCATTATTGGTAATATTTTATTATCATTTTAGAGTAATTCTAACTTCATGGAATATGATTCCATTTTTTAAATTTAATGAGCTTTTTAATACCAGATTTTTGAAGTAAAATTGACATACAATAAGAATGCATGTTTGCTAAGTGTCCCTTTTTTAACTCTTGACAAAATGAATGTAGAAAATTCCTGTTGTCTATATTCTTTTCCTCTTTTGCATTCCTTGTACCTCAAACAAGCATGGTGCACTCTTTATCAATAAATGTTAGTTTGTATCTTCCAGATTTTAGGTAAACAATATCATACAATATGACCTCATTTTAGCATGATTATTCTGAAATTAATTTTTTCCTGAATTCTTAAATTCCATAATAATTGAACATATTTAGGGAGTACAGTATGATATTTAATATGTGGATGGAATATATAATGCGTGAGTCTGAAAATCAGCATTTCCATCTTTTTACCATTCTTATTCTTCATAAAATATTTCATAGGTTACAATAAATTATAGTTTCCATACTATGCAGAACAACACTAGAGCTTATTCCTCCTAATTGTATTTTAGTACCAATTTTCCTCTCTCTCCCTTTTCACCTCCTTTTTCTGCCTCTTATAATCATTGTTCTACTCTGTGCTCCCTTCTGACCAATTGCTTTAGTTTTCACGTTTGGGAAAGATGTGGCATTTTTCTTCTTTCTGTTTATAATGCTGAATAGTATTCCATTGTATAGGAAGTTCACAATTTGTTTATTCTTTTATCTGTTGACAGAAATTTAGAATTTTAGAGTCTTTATGCTCTGTCTAAGTTTTTGTGGGAGCATATGGTTTTCTTTTCTCTTAAGTTACTACCAAATAATACAAAGCTTAAGTTATATCTAACTAGGTATATATTTATCTTTTAAAGACACCAACAAACTGTTTACTGAAGTAGTTTTACTATTTTTGGATTCCTCTCAGTAATATATTAAATTCTGAATCCACACCAATGGTCACAATGGTTACAATGGTCAGTTTTCCTAACAGGTATATAGTGATACTTTCTTGTGTTTTTTCATTTCCCTAATGACTTATGCTGTTGAATATGTTTTCATATGCTTGGTTAAAATCTACATATTTTCTTTGGTGACATGTTTGTTCAAATCCTTTGCTGGTTTTTTTTTTTTTTTTTTCCACCAACTGGGAATTAACTCACGGCCTTCATACTGAGGTATACTCCAAGCTGTTTAATATTTATTTTGACTCTCTGATGTCAGCAAATGACTGACCTTGCTAAGTCACTAACTTTCTTAGACTGGGCTTGAATGTACCTCCTTCTCAGCCTCCTAGTGTACTGAGATTATAGCCATGTACCACCATACCTAGAATTAATTATTTTTATTGGGTTGTTAGCTTACTTAATATTATTGAAGTGTGAGAGTTACATATCTGGGTAGGAGATCTTATATATATGTGATTTTCAAATGTTTTCTTTCAGTTTTTGCCTTGTCTTTGGATTTTCTTCAGTGTCTGAAAAGTTAATGTTTTAAATTTTGATGAAGTCCAGTTTATCAATTTATTCTTTTAGTATTTGTCCTTTATTTCTCTTTAAGAATTTTTTCTCATATTTCCTTCTAGAAATATATAATCTAAATAATCTTAATTTTATACTTAGCTCTGTGATCCATTTTGACTTATTTTTATACAGTGTGAAGTATGAAAAGCATTAAAGTTCTTTCTTGAATATGATATCCAATTATCTCCACACCCATTTGTTGATAATAATTTGATTTTGAAATTTAAGTAACATTAAAAGCCATTGAGTTTGGTTTATGTTTATCAAAATGAAGAAGGATTAGAAAGTTTTGAAATATATTTACTCCGTTTATGGAATAAATTTTTAGTGACATTATTTACTAACAACTAGTTTAAAAAGTATCTATGGTTTTATTTATTGTACATATTTAAGTATTGCTTCTTTCTCAGTCTTTAGTCTATATAACCTAATTATTCAAAAGTGGATTTTCTAAAATTTTTCAGGTCTAATAAACTATTAAATGCATACATTTTACACTTACTTTAGTTTGGTAAACTTTCATAATAAAAGTATAACGATCCTGTTTGTTTGTTGTTTCCTTCCATTAGTTCACTTACTCAAAAAAAACACCTAAGTTATCATAGTGCTCAGCAGCACTGTGTGTGAAAAATGGTTTTACATAGCACAACTGCTAAAAGTTATGGCATTGGAATAGACAGGAATGTTACAAAGGGATATGATGCTAACCATATAAAGTAGTTAGGAGCATTAAACGAAATAGTATATACAGGGCTTAGTGTAAATACTAATTAGGTAAATGTAATGTTCTACTTCCCTCCCCGCTGTAAGTATTCAAATGAGGAGCAGGAGATAGAAAGGTACTTTCAATTAATATTAACAACGACTCTTCTGATACTTTTTAAGAGATGTCACAGATGTAGAGATGTTGGAAGAAAGAGTACAAAATGATAGCAAATCATAGCAAATAAAATGTTTAAGGTGAGAATGATTTTTTACTATGAACATTTCATTGAGCCTAGGGAGCCAGAGGGGCATACATATATGTCTTTGCTGCTCTCCATCAGCCTGTGAGATTCATCATGAATTGATATTTGAATCTGAGCTAAAGATTGGGTACCTCAATATTGCAAGTTCAAAATGATTAAATCTTTACTTTATTAGTTACATTCTCAAAATAGCAATGAGAAATGAGAGTCAGAGACTTCCTCAGTCCCCTTCAAGTCTGAGACTCATTGGAAAAATTCAAAACTAATCAATGTTTTCACAGTTGTTTTCAGAGAATTTTTCACATTTTATTGTTTGGTTAGAATTATTTATATATGACTATGATAATATGTATTTTGCCAGTAGTATATGTACCAGACCTATCATTATTTAAAAAATCAGAAATGTGTACTCTATGTGGCCTTCAGGCTATTTTTAACTTGGCTATTTTTATAAACAAAATTTTATGGGCTTGTATTATTATTGAAAGTCAAAATTCACTTCATAGAGTGTGTTCCAGAGGTTACTAGGTTAAATAATAATTATAATATCAATAATAATGGCTTTAAGTACTTTTTTTTAATCTTATGAAAACTGTACCATGAATTACTATTTTTATCATTTACCACATGGAGAAAACCAAAGCTCAAAAAATGTTATTAATTTACCGAAGACTGTAAATAACCAAAGGAGTAATCAAACTCAACATACGTAGTATTCAACTACCTGCATTTCTGATAGTTATCAGTTAAGGACTCTGTCGAGTTTGAGTAAAGTCAAATAGGCAAAAATGAGAGCAGAACTGGGGAGATATGTTTAATGTTAATCATGTTTTTAATGTTATCTTATATTAAGTATGGTTTTGGAGAATCTATAGTTTTCAATAATTCTACAATATGCATAGTTGATGTAGAAATAATATTATGTTACAGTATTATCATTGCAAAGCCCTGGTATTAGAGAACTGCTGATATTCAGAGTAATAACTTGTGACTGTTACCCTTTTCTTAACCTTGGTGTTTTAAGACATTGATAGAAATAATTGAGGAAATTTTTTCCCACCAGTTCCCAGAAGTATTTGTCTCTCAACCACTGTTTTCTTTTTCCCCAAATATGCTATGATGTTTGGAAGCATTTAGTAGAGAAATAATAGGTAGAAACACAACTTCCCTTTAGACACTTGACCATTTGGTAGATTCTAGAAGAAAAGCCAAATACTTTTCAGATCTATTATTCACATGCTCTTGTTTAGGGTGCTGTTAGACAAAGCCCTATAGAATTCTTCATTCTTTGCCCTTCAAGCTTCATTCTTGGCAATGTCTTTGATCTTCTATGTTATAAAATCCTCTTCTTGTATTCTAACATCTCATAACTGATATGCAAGTGGATTCTGTGACTTTGGCCCATGGTGATATATGGGAAGGAGATGCACTTCTAAGTGAATCACATTATTTAAAATCCTAGTGTGCTGCTGCCAACATTAATACATAGTACCTTGATGTGATGGTGCTATAAGGAAACTACTTCCCAAGCCAGATAATAAATGAAAATGGAGCCTTAGTGTTTGCAATTCAAGTAACCCATTCACCACCATCTGGACAACACTCTGTATAATGCTCGCTGAGGCACATATTCTTGTAAAATTATTTGTGCAAAATAGAAAAAACTTAGCCTTTCTATTAGAAAATACCTATCCTAATTGTGGTGTATTTCTTTAACAAAGTAAGTAAAAGTTTATTTAACCCTTTCCCATTTCACCTCCATCTCTGTGTCATATATCTGTACCTATATACACATACATAGTATGTATGTATTTGTATACCTTCAAGCTATTGAATAACACGATGTAACACTGACATTTTTATCATTTTCCATTTTGTCTTTCTCCTCTGAGAGCCATTCCCCATGTTAAAAGCATGGGGAATGATAATCAGTTAATATCTGAAAATTCAGCACCTGTTTGAACAATACTATTATTCAATGTGGAATAAAAATCCACATTCTACTCTCTTTTGTGCCACAATGATGTGTGCTTCATTATTTTCACTGGATAAATGCAAGAATTATCAATGGACCAGCTTGCAAAAAAATAAATAAACAAACTGTTTTTTCATTTCTTTTCCTGTCTCAAATCTGGCAGCTTTTCAGATTTAGTTTCCATTTATTAGAACAGATTGAAATTACTTATTGGAATTTCTTAGCATGCCCAAATGAACCAGTGTAATTGTCTTTGATAGATCAATTCATTCATCATACTGTGCCTTAAAAATATGCTAGGGTTACCAAATAACAGCAAGTAACCTGGTTATTTAATATATAAATTAAATCTATGCCTTTTGGTAGAAGTAACCAATTCAAAATGGAATAATAAATCTTACAAGTTGGACAATCTATTCAATTAGTTAGATTTCCTTTTCACAAAGTAGCATTTCAAATTAATGGGCCTAAATTCACCACCTATGCATTCTACTGATAGAATCTTATCAACATAATGCATGTTAACATATACATTATTAAAATTCTATCTAAGCCTAAAATTTTAGGTAGGCCAGGTGTGAATAATTATTTAACATTATAATGACATGTTTATTCATTCCACTAGGTGAATTCTCTTGTTATTTTATTTTCACTTCCACAAACAAGACTATGAGTATGTTAAACAATCGTGTATACATCGCTGTAATACTTTAACATATCTTCATTACTGAGATTTAAGATTATACATTTTTCTTTCTCCCAACTTTTTTTTTTTAGTTAAAAAAAAAAAGCAGTGTACAAAATGAAAAACTTGTCGGTCAATGGAGAACTTGTCATTCAGTTCAACAAACATATATTGAGGACTGATTCAGTGCCCAGCACTGAGGTCTTTAGAGCTCTTCAGGTAATCCTTGTGTTATAAGTACATATCTAGGACCACTGATCTCTTAGTTTAATGAAGTCAGTCAAATTACTTTTATTAGAATATATTTTACTTCTGTTATTGCTTGTCTATATACTAAGAGTACTCATGTTTGTTTCACAGACATGATTCCAACCCAGTTCTTTTCTGTAGCAGGTTCCTCAAAATTGTGTTTGTTAATGGAATTATGAACTGACATATTTAAATGTTAATACCTAAATGACGAAGAGGAATCTTTAATAAAAGAAAGCAGGACATAAAAAAATAATCTGTGTTTCTAAGGATAGGTCTCTAAATTGAGGGAGGGCATGTAAAGAGAGAAATAAGAAAATATATTTAGCATGATTCTTCAAGAAAGCTTGCTATGGCCTAGATATGAATACCTGCATACTTTACTTGTTGATAATAATTGATCAGTATTCCTCCATTCAAGCAGCAGACCCTAAAAGATGAGTTAGTGTTGACTCATTGACACTAAAGATAAAAGAATCATAATATGTCAGCAGATTTTATAAATTTATTTTGTTTATGATGGTTAGATGTTGTGGCAAGAATAAAATTAAAGAAAACATTGAAATCATGCTATTGACTACCATTGGGAAAATATTGTTCTAATAATATTTCTTCAGATAGGTGTCATTCAGTGAGTGTATTTACATTATGATAATTTATCTGTAGCACAACTACTTTGGTTACTTGTCAACTGACCTAATTTCTATTTAAAATGAATATAGAGAAATAATAATTTTAAAGACTAAAGATTTTGAGTTCTGTGTTAGACATGTCTATGTTGAAATGCCAATTCTGGGGATGCACAATAAATAACTGACTTTATATCCTTGGGAATCACATAATTATGCTGGGTCAGAGATTTAGATTTTTAGAAATACTGTAGGGATAGAGACCTGTAGGCAGGGAAAGATGAGGGATCTCCTATCCATGAAGGAGTTTTTAGATGGGTGGCATAACAGGATTAACCACTTGTGAAAAACTGACAGCCTGTGGTCACACTTCATGTTTACACTGTACCCTGCAAAGCTTGGTTTGCTAAGATCAAGAAGAAACAAAGAAACTTGACCCTAAGGTGTGAAAGCCCCCACCACCCTTCCCTAGTAAGGAGCCGTATCAACCAATTAGCCTATCAAGTTGGGGCGCCCTCAGCCCAGAGACAAGGTAGGCCCCCGGCCACTATAAAATGAACCCCTTGAGTCCCCTTCAACGGTGGCTCCGTTTCAGGCACCCCTGTCTGTCTAGCTGAGAGAAGGCGCCTGTACTCTTGCATGCTTGCTGAATAAAAGTACAACTTTGCTTCTACGCTTTTGGTCTCTATCTGATTCTTCCACAACCTTCTGCTTCTTTGGGAGAGTCAGGATGGGAACTGCGGGGACTCTACCCATCTACGCCGGTTCAATCACAGTTGACAAAATAGTTAAGGGCTCATAAATTAGGAAGCATGACCAGAGCAGAGCTTTGGAATATATTCAGGAATGCAGTGAGCAAAAAGAGCCTTTCTGTGTAGCATTATTTTCTATATATCTTACCTGGAAAGATGAGGAGACTGGTAGAAAATTGAGTTGGTTGAGGAAAATGACCCAATAACAAATTTTAAGTGTTTAAATTTTGTTGCTGACACTTATAAATGCAGTTATAAAACATGTAAAAGAGGAAAACTTCAATAAACATCAAAACATTATTGTGGGGCACTGGTGGCAAAGCGATGGCATGATGCCACAGCTGGCTATTTGTTATCACTGCATAAAAGGATGTAAACGATTTCCCATCACTACTATTGTGAATGCTATGATGCACTACCTAGGTTCCTTTCAGAAGTGAAAGATTTGTTTTACTAACAAGTGGAAGTGCTATAAACACACAGCCTTGAGCTTTTAACTCTCTGGTAGCACTACCCTGGTTAAAGAATACTGTCTCACTGAAATTCACACTCCCTTCTCTAAATCTGCAGGCAGTAACCGACAACCCCAGGGTCTGCACCCAGCAAGAGATGTGAGCTAGGATAGAAAGATGCGGTACACATTCCCTAACCCAAGATAATTCTGAAACATCATCTCAGATTTAATATTCCTCATAGAGTGTTCTTGGGCCACCAGTGAGTCTGCATCAAACTGCCAAACAATAGAATTTTATCCCTAAAATGGAACAGTGTTATGGAAACCAGAGAACAAAAGAAAGGGATTAATTCAGATAGAATTGTAATACTCTATTACACTATAAAAAGAATGCAGTTAAATTTATAGATGGGTAAATAATTTAAAATGCTTTTGTCTATTTTTTTCCTGTGGTGAAATAAAAGGTTCAAACTTATAGAGTTTCTAGTTTTGTATAATCTCAAAGGTTTCTTTTATTGATTTCTAGTTTTATTTAATTGTGTTCAGAAAAAATGTAGGATGTGATTTCAGTATTTTTAAATTTGTTAAGGCTTGTTTTCCATCTCAAGTTTGTTACTGAGTATCATGTTCATTATATTTTAGGAGTCTGAAAGACAGATTTGTTACTAAAATCACAGCTATTATTCATATGAATGTATGTTGTAACTTTTATTTTGAAATGTGGAGTTTATTTTTTTGTTTGTTTTGGGAATAAAGAACACTTGTCACCCATATTTCCTTTACATTCAGCAACTTTTTCATGTTATTTTGAAGATTATTATTTTCCTCTCTCTGACTGCTTTTAAAATGTTGTAGTATTTCTTTGTAGTATTTGCCTTGCATGAACATCCTTTACTTCTTGAATCTGTAGCTTTATGCATTTCCCTGGTTTGGTAAAATTCTCTTATTTCTCACATTCTTTTGCACTTCATTCATACTCTTCTATTTTTCTGGAGTTCCAATTCCATTTAAACCATTTTATCTTCCTTACGTTTTTATACTTTTTCTGAATTTTCAGTTTGTGGCCTTCTCTTGCTTATTTTCTTCTGCATGTCATCAAAGCCACTGATTATCTTTAACAATTTTTAATCTAGAGTGAAAGCCACCTATTGAGTTATTTTTGGTCATTTTATTTTCTCTACTGGAATTATTGTTCCTTATAATTGAATTAACCAGAGATAGTCCCCTGAATGTCCTCAACTCCTTTTTTGTTGTTGTTGTTGTTCCATAAATGATATAAATCCATTGAGAATGTTTACTTCATAGTTATTGCACTAACTTTTCTTCCTATCATCTTCTTTGTATTTAAAACACTGTTCCCTATGGCTCAGAGAAAATTCAGCCTTAACAGCCTCATATCTAAGAATCTTGTATTTTTCTCTAGTTTAAACACTGCAATTTTTAGCTCCTTGATGATTCTATGATACCTTCAAATGTTAGAATTTAAAATGAATATATTTTATATAATTTCAAGTGTGAAATTAAATACAATTAAAAATGACATAAAAATTAAAATGACATAGATTACAAAAGAGCAAAGGTCGTTTTGATTGTTGAGGGGGGAAATGGAAAACCTTTTCCTTTGGAAAAAGTGGCTTCATCCAGTATTAAATCAAGTGCTAACAAACAATTGCTCAACAGCTGCAAATGTGTAACTTTTTAAATGTGATGATCATGGTAATGTTTCTTTATTGGATATTATGGAACAGTGTTGGTGAACTTATAGTACGTGTGTTACTCTGTTTTTCTTTTAAAAGACAAAATGTTAATGTATGAGTTGTTTCTTCTGAACTAAAACCTCAGTATTCAGATTTAATTGCAATGTTCACATTTTGTGATAAATAAGTGGTTTTTGTTTGCAGTTTGACCACTCATCTCTAAAATGTTCATCATCACTTGTATAGAATTACTGAAGCATTAAATGTTTATGTTTTGTAGAACTACTTGATAGAATAAACGCAGAGAGATGATTTGTCCAAACTAGCAGAACTAAAAATGGTAGAGTATAATTTCTTATCTAGTATTCTCAAGCCATCATCCAACTGACATAGTCATAGACAACTCTGTGTTTAAGCTCACGGAAACATAGACTTTATATTTTCTGAGTGGCTTTTTGACATGACTTTCACATTCAGAGAACAAGCCTTATATACCTGGGCCTTACTCTTCCAATGGTATAGAAAGGGACACACCAGGAGACGATTTACAACTGCATTATACCAACTTTGACCTCTTTTGTCTTGGCCTCCATGCATTCACTTACTAAAGTGAACTATACCATGAAGTTTCTTTTAGGATCAATGCCAACTCTCATGTGAAAAAATCACAAGAGAAATCATTTTTTTATCTGATTCCCCAGATATGAACTCAATAATACTTTTATCAGCCATGTTTCTAATCCATTAACAATATTGACTTTGCCGTGAAATAAGTAATTCGATTTGCAATCATACTATAAAGCTGAAATCATTATAGCTTTCCTTACTAGTTTTATAGTAGTTAAGGCTATGTCTGGGTTTTCATGATGGGGCTTTATATTTCAAAGTTTTATCATCAAACATCATAAAGAAAAATGTCAAATAGATTTTGAAGCTCTGCCCACAGTAGGGTGAGGACCCCAACGTGGCTTGGAGCCTCCCTCTCCATCTGGTGCTCTGCACAGTGAGACCAACGAGCACAAGCTGAGGATCCAGAGGCACAGGGGATCATAAAGGCCCTTGTCCTGAGAGCTCCACAAGGTAGAGCAGAAGTGAGCAACAGAAAGAGGACCTTTCTTACGCTCCTCAATGAAGACTGAAGCTCAGTGGAAAAGTGAAGAGAATCTCTGCAATATAGGCATACCAGACTACCATACTTGGTAAGTGGGAGGGATCATCACTTCCCATTGGAAACTGCACTATCTTCAGGGGAAGGGCAACTGGAACATGGAGTAGAACCTTGCAGAGTTCAACCCTGCAGGAGGACAGGGAGCTCAACTTGGGACTAGCAGGCAGAAATCTGCCTGAATCTCACAGGTCTGCTACTGGCTTGCTGAGACTCATTTACTTGTATTTGCACATGATTGCCCATGTTGTCTACTGTGACAGCACAGACATACCCTGAAGGATGCCCTTCATTTTTATTTTTTGTTATTTACAAAAAATTTTTTTCTCTTATTTTTAATTCTTAATTTTTATTTTTTTCTACTCTTTTCAAATTTTTATATTTCACTTCTTTTTTACTTTCTCTTCTCTCTCTCTCTCTCTCTCTCTCTCTCTCTCTCTCTCTCTCTCTCTCTCATTCTCTCACTGTTCCACGTTGCTCTTTATCTCCCATTTTGTTCCTTTCTGGACCAAATTTGGATTTCTCCTTTATTTTTCTTTTCATTTTTCTTCTCTCAATTATCATTAGTTTTAAATACAGTATCTACCCTTCACATTTTTGTTCTTTCATTCTGCCTTTTCTTCTCACCTTCAACAGTTTCTTAGAGTTTGTGTGAATTTCCTGTGTCTTCTGACCTCACCACTAATCTTTCCTGATCCTTTTACCTATCTGTACCTCCCTCTCCAACTCCACCTAACTCTACATCCCAAAGGGTAAACTTATTACATTAAAGAGTTTATTCACTATAAATATATGTTGGATTGGTCCTCGATTTTGATTTAATTCACACAGTTAAATGTGATAGACTAATAACTGCCACAAATTGTCATTTTATAAGCTATGCCTGATGCTATGGTGTTGCTGACTTTATCACTTGGGTTAAGATATTGTGATTGTCTTCCTGTTATAATGAAAATGAGATAGCCTCAGAGTCATTAGAGACTAAAAACCTAAAGACCAGCTGTATCTGGAAGACACCTCTGAAAACCAATCATTTCACAAGGGTACTAAACAAAAGCAGCAAAGATACCTACAATAAGTAATTTTGAAATATCAACCCAGTAATTAAACCAAGAACAGTACCAAAAACAAAAATGAGAAGACATTTAAGCAAGGCACAAATGCAGGCTTCCATGCCACAAAAAGGAAATTCTGGGGGAAATGAGATGAAAAAGTCTGAAAATCAACCACCTGGACACCCTGAACTGAGAGCACAGGAAGTAACAAAACAGATGAATGAGGCTCTAGAAAAATTCGAAGCAGAAATAATCTTCTAGATAGCCACAGAGATGGTGAGCAGAGAGAAAGACATGATTAGAGGCTCTACAACAGAAACAGAGAAAAAAATAGATGAGCTCAAAAACATGCTGGAAGCCATGAATACCCAGCATAAGAAATAAGTGGAAACCATGAAAAAGATTCAAACACATATTCAGGAGATTAAAAACTCTATTGAAAGCATGCAGAGCACATTAAGAGAATGCAAAGATAGAATATCAAATATAGAAGACAGGATTGCAGTTAAGGACCATGAAAAGAGATTTCTTAGAAACAGTAAGGGACCATGAGAAATCAATCCAGCAGCTGCTAGACAATGCAAATAAGAATAACATAAGACTAATAGGAGTCCATGAAAAAACAGGAGAAAGTAAAATTGACATAAAGAAAAAACTGCTCACAGAAGTCACAGTGGAAAACTTCCCAGACAGAAGTAGAGAATTGAACATACAGATACATGAAACATATAGAACTCGAACTAGCCATGATCAAAAAAATCTACACCTGGACATATAATAGTCAAGATCCTGGAGACCCAACAGAAGAACAAAATCCTACAAGCAGTTAGAGAAAAGAAACAAATCACCTACAAAGGAAAGCCCATCAGAATCACGGCAGACTTTGCAACACAAACCCTCAAATCAAGGATACCCTAGAGTGAAGTATTTTAAGGCTTAAAAGAAAATAACTTCCAACCTAGAATGTTGTATCCTACAAAATTATCTTTCAAAATTGATGGGGGAATTAAATACTTCCCTGACAAAGAACATCTGAGAAATTTCATAAATACCAAACCAGCACTCCAAACAATCCTAAGCAATATCCTAGAAAAAGACAATGAAGATCACAACTCCATGAGGCCCAACAGAGAGAAGCCACCAGGCAAGATAGGAATCTATGGGGAAAAGGGGAAAAAATAAGAAATGAAAGAGCCAACAACAGTAAAACATCATGACAAGCATGAGTCAATATCTATCAACTATAACTATCAATGTTAATGGCCTTAATTCACGAATAAAAAGAAATACACTGACAGAATGGATTAAGAAGCAAAATCCAACAATATGCTGTATAAAAGAAACACACCTACCTCAAAAAGAAATTTATAGAATGAAAGTAAAAGGATGGAAAACAATTCTCCATGCCACAGGAAGCCAGAAAAAAAGCAGGGGTAGCAATCCTATTTGCAGACCAAGTAGATTTCAAACCAAAATAAATTAAGAGAGACAAAGATGGTTGCTACATCCTTGTGAAAGGAATAATCAAAGAGGAAGAGATGACAATCCTATATACATATGCACCAAATATGAATGCCCCCAACTATACAAAATAAATATTAATCAACATGTAAAACCAAATAACCACTAATACAATTGTAGTAGGGGATCATGATACCCCACTGTCACAAATAGACAGATCATCTAGACAAAAAATTAACAATGAAATTGTAGAACTGAACCAAGCTATTGAGCAAATGGACTTAATAGATGTTTATGGAGTGTTCCACCCCACAAAAGAAGAATACACATTCTTTTCGGCTGCACACAGGTCAATCTCCAAAATAGAGCACATGCTAGCTCATAGGACATGTCTAAGTAAATGTAAAAGAATTGAAATTTCCCCCTGTATATTATCAGACCATAGTGCAATAAAATTGGAGATCAATAGCATAAGAAACTGCAAAACTCCCACAAACAAATGGAAATTGAATAATACCCTCCTGAACAACAAATGGGTCACAGAGGAAATTTAAAAAGAAATTAGATAATTTCTACAAGTAAATGATAATTCCAGTACAACATATAGGAATCTATGGGATACAATGAAACCAGTTCTACATGAGAAATTCATAGCAGTGAATACCCATATTAGGACAGCAGAGAGAAATCAGTTAAATAACCTAATGCAGAACCTCAAGCTCCTAGAAAAAGAAGAGCATAACAATCACAAAGCTCATACAAAAGAGTAAATTATAAAGATCAGAGCAGAAATCAATGCAGTAGAGACTAAGAGAACAATACAAAAAAATGAATGAATCAAAGAGTTGGTTTTTTGAAAGAATAAATAAAATCAATAAACCTTTAGCCAACCTTATCAAAAAAAGGAAAGAAAAGGCTCAAATCCATGCAATTAAGTATGAAAAAGGTGAAGTCACAACAGACCGAGCAGAAATCCAGAGGATCATAAATACCTACTTTGAGAACCTGTACTCTAATAAAATGGAAAACACAGAAAAATTAGACAGATTCCTAGATATACATGAATTGCAAAAGTTAAATGAAGAAGATATAGAAATTCTAAAAGCCACAATTTCAATCAGTGAAATTGAAAATGTAATAAAAAATTTACCAACAAAGAAAAGCCCAGGTCCTAATGGCTTCACTGCTGAATTCTACAAGATATTAAAAGAAGAACTATCGACATTACTCTTTAAAATCATGAAAGAAATTGAAAGGGAAGCAAGGCTCCCAAATTCATTCCTGGAATCAAGTGTTACTTTGATTCAAAAACCAGAGAAAGACTCAAGCCAAAAAGAGAATTACAGACCAATCTCGCTAATGAACATAGATGCAAAAATCCTCAACAAGATACTGGCAAATAGAATACAGAGGGTCATCAAGAGGACCATTCACCTTGATCAAGTTGGATTTATCCCAGGGATGCAAGGATGATACAACATTCAAAAATAAATAAATGTAATACCATATATTAACACAATCGAGGACAAAAACCATATGATCATCTCAATAGATGAATAAAAGGCATTTGACAAAATTGAACACTCATTCATGATAAAAACCCTACAGAAAATTGGAATAGAAGGTCTTTATCTCAACCTGATTAAGGCTACTTATGAAAAACCAACACCCAACATCATACTAAATGGTCAAAAACTGAAAGCATTCACACTAAAATCAGGAACAAGACAAGGATGCCAACCATCAACATTCCTGTTCAATATTGTTCTGGAAACATTAGTCACAGCAATTAGAAAAGAGAAAGAAATATAATGAATAAAGAGAGAAAAGGAAGAAGTTAATATATCATTATTTGCTGATGATATGAATCTTTACATAGAAAACCCAAAAAACTTGGTCAAAAGTCTTCCAGACCTAATTGACAGATTTAGTTGAGTAGCTGGATATAAGGTCAAAACTCAAAAAACAATAGCCTTTTTATAAACAAATATCAGACTCATTGAGAGAGAAATTAGGGAAACAATTCCTTTTACAATAGCATCCAAAAAAATGAAGTATCTAGGAATCAACCTAACAAAGGAAGCAAAAGACCTCTACACTGAAAACTACAGCACTTTGAAAAAGGAGATCAAGGAGGATATAAGAAGGTGGAAATACATCCATTGTTCCTGGGTAGGAAGAACCAATATAGCAAAAATGTCCATACTTCCAAAACAACTATACAGATTTAATGCAATACCGATTGAAATTCCAACAGTATACTTCACAGAACTAGAGAAAACAATCCAAAAATTCATTTGGAACCAGAAGAGACCTAGAATAGCAAAAGCAATTCTGGGCAACAGAGACATGGCTGGGGGTATCACAATCCCCAACTTGAAACTATACTACAAAGCCGCTGTGATAAAAACAGCATGGTACTGGCAAAGAAACAGACCCGAAGATCAGTGGACTAGATTAGAAGATGCAGAAACAACTCCAGACATACTCAGCCACCTCATCTTTGATAAGGAGCCAATCACCCTCATTGGAGAAAAGATAGCCTATTCAATAAATGGAGTTGGAAAAACTGGATTTCAACCTGCCAAAGATTAAAACTAGACCAATACCTATCACCATGCACTAAACTAAGATCTCGTTTCATGTGTAATCAAATTGAGGCTTATAGAGGTTTTTTTATGTAGCCATTGCATTTGAAAGCAGAAAGTCAAGGGTAGGCTGTTGTAGTCATCCAGGAGATAGAGGGTAAGAAGCAGGATTGTGGTGGCTGCAGAGAAGACAGAAGGAGATGGACACATAGTATGTCTGAGTTGAAGGCAAACAATAGCTAAATTTATTTTTGCCACATCCCCTATAAGATTTAAATAAAGAAGAATAGTTAAAGGTGATGCCAAGGTTTTTTTGTTTTGTTTTTATCTGAAAACTGAATGAAGTTTCTATCAGCAAATTTGAGGAAAACTATGATTACAATGGAGAAATGTTCCTTAATTAATACATTATATGACATCCACAATGAGAAATGTCTGTGTACTTTTTATGAAAACACACAAATGTGTTTTATATAGCCAAACTGTAGATGTTATACTTCTGGAGAAATCCTACTGAATATATCCCCTAATGATATTGGCATACCTATTTTACAGTTCAACTGCTTTTTACTCCTTAATCATATTAATGGTACCATAAAATATTAAAATTTGTTTAGTCAATAATTGATGAAGCATATAAGGAAGGATATGGTAGATGCCATTGTAGATATTATTAAGAGTAGCCTAGACATACTTCACAGAGATTCTTTGTTTTAGTGGTAGAATTTATGATATAAACATAGATACATTACTGCCACACATACCCTTCATCTATAATTAAAATCATCAGCAAACCTCTGAAAAAGAGTAGTGAGATAATGTGTTTGTTATACATACAATGCCTGTGCATTTTTTTGGTGTTAATTTGCTTTAGATTTGTTTTTAGATTTTGTGATTATATCCTTTTATCCTCTCATATAGATCCTGACTGGGGGAAAAGGAAATTAAGTAATCCTTTTCACAGTACTATAAAGTGATAAAGCTGAAATTTGTATGTAAAGTTTAACCTGTTCTCTTGGCCATCAGGACATAGTAATGTGGTGGTTAAACTTAATTGGGTTGAAAATATTGGTTTGGGAGCCCCTGAAGGGAAAACACCCTTCTGGGTATGTCTGGGTGAGTCCTAGAAGTGTGACTTTGGGTACTGTAATAGGTACCTCCACCATCTCCTCCAGCATGTTTTCCTAGCTGTACTTCCTGACCGCTATGAAATAAGGACCTTTGCCATGCTCTTCTGTCATAATGTTAATGCCTTGGATTCAGCTGATCCCAGAAGCAATTCCCTGAAAGCATGAGTCAAATTAAACCTCTTCTCCTACAAGTTATGGGTGAGTCATGTATTGTGTCTCAGCTAAATGAAAGCTGACAAATGCAAGTACTTTGCTTAGAGATATAATGGGGGATTTACAACTTCAGTTTTATTAATTTGTGCAATTGTAACCATTCACGGAACAATTCACTTCTGTTAAGAAACAAACTGTCCTAAACTCAAATTTCACCTCTCTCCCAGGACATATAAATTATAGACAGTTACAATCCTACCACCTAAAAAACTTACATATCCTTCCTGAGGTTCAATATTTTACCACTCTGGTCTCTTCTAACACTTCCTGGAGAAGTAAAGCATTTAATTTTAAATTATTGAATGGTATATAATGAAAATTACTATTTTTAGATTTTTTCATGGACAGTTGCTTGGAACTTAACTGATTATTAAGTAATTCTGGAATTAGCCAAAATTAAGATAATCATTAAAGAGTTAAATAACCACAGAATTTTCTTAATGTAAGGTTCACCTCTGCCTACTACTTACTTATTCCAAAGGTAAGCCATCTCATTATTTAAATAATAAAAAATTGCAATGATGGGAGATATGGGTTTGATAGCTCATGGTAGTAACTAATCATGTGATACTTCCATGATATTATCTAAATTTAGAATGTAAATACCACAAAAATTCTCACTATATTTCAATTTCCTATTGACAGTTTATAGATTATGCAGTCCATTTTTAATCGTCTCAAATTAAATAAGTAGAATCAGCAATCTCTGTCAGATAAAAGTTGTAATATTATTTAGGAATGAAATCATTATTAAACCTGAATGTATTATTCTACTAGTAGTCTCATGTGTGAGGACTTGGACCTATATAAGGGAAATATTTTTAAAAATATTACTGTAGGGCTTTGGTCTCTAATCTTATAATGACAATTTATTTATGACTAAAAAATGGCCTCTAAACATGTTACATCATTCAATAAATTTTCATGCATTAAGCAAATGTTCTATTGAATCAAAGTATTTTCTCAAGAGTCCCAAAGTCTTCACATTTTAATAATTTTATATATTATATATTTACTTCTGCACAAGATGAAATTAATATAATAAAGTATGCCTTTTAATTTTCAAATCAAGCAAACTATTATAACTTTGTATACAGATTTCAGTTAGTCAATACAGATTGAATGTTACTCAGCCGAAGAATTCATGGTTAATTACCAGTATCAACTTTGAGTCTTTTCCTTGGTGTAATGTTCAGAGTAGAAAAATATTAATATAACAATTTTAATAAGTAAAGGATTTGTTATCTAAAAAATACTTTGAAGATTTTCAGTTTTCCAGTTACCTAATTCACAGGGTGAAATTCTGAGATCATAGAACACAAAGAAAAAAGATTTGATAACAGTGTTAAAGAAGAAGTCATAAATAATTGGTCTGTCCAGGACTGTATATAGATCCATTGGGATAGAGAAGTAGGCCTTTGGATGTAAGGTTCCTTAGAGGTCACTATGAGCACAATACATTGTGAAACCTATTAGAAAGTATAGAATGGCATGATACATAGCTTTCTGTATCAGGATTGGGCCTGGACTTTGGGCCTCATTGGTTCAAGTTCAGCTTCTGCACTGTGTTTACTTTCATGTCAGAGTTCTGGAAATAGCTCTTCAAACTGTAGTCTTGCCCAAACCACAGTGTAACAGCTCTGATTCACAGCTGCACCTTACAGATGCCTATACCATATGTTAACATTTAGAATATCCTTTGGATAGAAGCAGGGATGCCATTACACAGGGAAGAAATGTGCTAAATTATTAGGTAAATTGATCAGAATTAATATTACTTTGATTAAGTCTGAATTTAATCTACTTTTGACATTCTCCTTTTGGTACTTTTCAAAATCCAATTAACTTATAGAAATGATTAGCATTTCCTATCTCTGGATATATAGTCTGCAAATTTCTCTCACCATAGCCTTCTCTTTCATTTTCATGATCTTAATCCAAATATTACAAAGGCATTTGACAAAGTATTTGAATATTATTTAGTTTAGAATTTGAAAATTTCTTGTACTGTGATCATTAATTATGTTTTCAGAAGTTAAACTAGCATCCTTAAAACAGGAAACCAGAAAGAACCAAATGCAGGTGCCAAACATGAGTACAGTACATGAGAAATGTAGAAATATTACATACTTACACATCTGAGTACATCCCTATTTATTTCTTGATAATAAGCAAATAAATAACTCATGCAGTGGTGCAAGTATGCTTTTCCTTGGAGAGAATAAAGAAATTGGCTCTTTCCATTAGCTAGGAAATTCATTTTATTTTTTAGAAAGCTTGAAAAAAACTTCACAATCTTTTCATTTCATACTACCAAACCTATGTCAGTGCCTAAATATCCGCACAATAATTGAAAGAATAAATGATGGCATAAGAGTCTTAAAATTTTACATAGAATAATTTTCAGATTAAAGTTAAATCCATAGTCTAAAATGTATTTTTGTACAACAAGGACAAGTTAGAGATCGTGAACACTCCTCCAAGTTGAAGCAACTGGATAAGAAACCACAGAGGCCCCAAATCTGGTGTGAATAGTAAATCTCAAATGTATGCAAATGATAAAGTCAGTTCTTGGCTATTAGTTTTCTTAGAAGAGTTGAGTTTATACATTCTGAACCACATAGAGCATAAAGAAGGAGAGATAAATCCCAAAATATGCCAAATTAAATACTAAAGAACTTTCCACAAAAACAAGAAGAAAAAGACCAAAGAATACCAAGAATATTTATTTATCTTTTCCAAGAAAGTATACTTCTCTGCAGTTGGTGGTAAGAAAAAGATAGTTTTGGCTGAGAATTCCATTTCAAAGACTTGTCATCATGTGTGTTTTCAGTCCAAATTTCTGCTACTTTGTGGCTTTAGAAACTTTTGTTATTTCAGGATTTTGTGCTCACACAAAGTATAAATTCACACAATTCTGGTAGAAAAATAGCAGTTTATAGGTAGTGTCACAAAATTATAAGAACTGTCCCACAACTGGCCTTCATTTTGTTTATTCTATTATGTGTCAGCTCACACAAACCCTGGGCACTGGATTCCTAACCACACGGAAGGTGATGATGGATTAGACCAAGACTGGACATCTGAATGGAGCTGAATGAAAGGCATTTTTAACTCTGTGCTATTTATAATTTGAATACCAAAATTCTAGTTGGTCTGTAGCAGTCATGGCAAATCTATGACACATGTGCACAATGGAGTAATTTTTTTATCATTGAAAGCTCTAAAAGGTTTGCCATCAATTGTGTGTAGAAATACAGCTGAAATGTAGATAAATGAGTAAGGAGGGAAAGCATATAAAGTAATAAAAAGGAATGAACAGGTAGACAAGAAACTATAGATAAATTTTTATTTCATTCTTTTAGTCCCTTGGGAGAAACCTATACTGACCTGGTAAATTGCCTTTTACTAATTGAAACAAGTTTGGGTGGGTTTCTAACCCTTAAAATTGAATGACCCAAATGTAATAAAACCTTCATGTTAGTGAGACTCATCTTTTACTGTGGTTACATTTAGAGCAGCGGTGGCCCATGGAGGGTTAGGGAATTCTTTCAGCGCTCCTTAATGATTTCCTGAGGTTCTAGTCTATCTACTGCCAAACCATTCTATGAGGTGTGATCAAAAGATACAGTGAGTGTCTAAATTAAGAAAAAAAAACTGTTGCTGTAAAAGATGCTTTGCCATTAAGCCATCTCAAAGTGTTCTCCCTGGCTTCTAACACACTTATTCCATCATTCTTGCTACTTTCTTTCTTTCTTTTTTTTTTTTTTGGTACTGTGGATCAAACTTGGGACCTTGTGCTTGCGAGGCAGGTGGCAGAACCACTGAGCTAAATCCCTGGCCCATCTTGCTACTTTCTAAAGCGATTCTGGAAGCTCTCTTTTGTATCTTTAGTTGTGTTGTCATGGCTGCCACTGGTTCCTGAACTGTTTCAAAATATGTACAGCAGTTTCTTTCAAATAAAACATTACAGTGTGTTCTCATCTACCTTGTTCACTAGACCTGATATTGCTTGGCTTTTGGCTCTTTCTCAAAGTAAAAATGAATATAAAGTAAATAATTTGGATCAATTCAGGATATCAAGGTAGCCACAACAGTAAAACTAAAGACACTCATGAAGTAGGACTTCCAAAACTGCTTCAGAATGTGGCAAGAACAATGGGATAAGTGTGTTCAAAGTGAGACAAGTGTTCTGAGAGAGACTAATGGCCATGTGTGTTGTACTGTAATTTTTTTTAGTTTAAACACCATATTTTGTGATCCCACCCCATATCTCCATTCTTTAATATTGACTCTTTGCTTTAATTTTATAATAGGTAGAGACAAGTTTGTATGCACATTGTTATTCTACACTGGTAAAGCTATTGAGAGTTCACTTTCTTGTAAAGGTCAAAGAAATATGTTTATACAGTCTGCAAAGTCTGACAGAGAAATGTGTTTTGTACAGCAGATATGTGAAGAAAACAAGTGTTTTGAAAATGTAAAATACTGTAATTAACAAAGAACATGTTCATGGTCAATAAATAATCACTATCTGTCCTAGCCAATCTCTGGTTATGTGAATGCACCTCACAAACTCTATGTGCTCATTTTACTCATCTTTGCATTGGATAATATAGTCAGTTGCATAACAAGGAAGCAGTTATAGAATTTGTGAGTATAGAATTTGACAACAGGATTGTTGATCTAAGCAGACCCACTGCCATAGAAAATGAATCAGTCACTCCTTTACATTACACAGCCAGCTACTCAGTTATATGGCCTTACACATTTCATCCATGTAACAACCTTAAGTGAATTACAATTATATTACCATCATATCACATGATACATTTTAGTTCTGAATAGACCAAGGTTTACTATAGTGGTCAGATTAAGTTTTCTTTTTTCTTTTTTTGGTTATTATATAGATATCAATAGAATCTAGGTTGGTTTCTTTGTTGTATTTTTGGAATTTAGATCTGACTAACAAAGAGCAAGCAACACAAGAACATGTAAAATTGCAATACCAAAATTATTCCCCAACCAAACTCTTTCTATCATGATTTCTTTCCTTAATATAAGACTTTACCTTTATCCTTGGTGCATAGCTTTGAAGACTTCCAAAAGATGCTTATAGACTGAGATGATACCAAACTCAATGTATACACTTTGCTTTTTGTCTACCCATGATAAAGGCTAAAAATTAGTAACTGTAAGAGATGAACAATAGTAACAATAATGTGCAATATTTTAACAATATGATGTAATAAAAGTTACTTGAATGTAGGGCTGGGGATTAAGCTCTGTGGTTTTGCCACCTGCTATGCAAGCGCAAGGACCCAAGTTCGATCCCCAGTATAAAAAAAAAAGTTATTTGAATGTATTATCATATTATCTAGTGCTCACCTTTTTTATAAGATACTATGGCTATGTGATGAGATGAACTGAGACTCTATCCTGGGGGTAGCACAATGTTGTACTTCAGAAGGTTTCCTGTTTGTGTCTTTAACCCACAAATTTAATGATAAAAACAGTTGGGGTGAAATGTTTTAATTGTTTTGTAATAATGTGATTAGAAAAGTCTTTCAAATAGTGACATTTAAACTGAAATCTGCAAAATAAGAGAAGCAGGTCTTTCAAACATGTAAGCAAGAAATGTTCTTGACATTTGAAAGTTATGCACAGTGGAAATGAGGAAGGCTCAGTCCATCTTAAGAAGTGATGCTGAGGATTCTGTTGTGTAAAGAATTGTGCATTCACTGCTGTATGATATTATTCATGCCAATATCATTAGGGAAATACACATGAACACTTTGGCAAAAGACCTTGAGAATCTAATACAATTATATAGTACATGTGTGGTTAGAGAAGGACTCTTTCCAGCCAACTCATAGCTCACCTGAAAGACTCTCCTGACTTATTAGAAATAATTACTTGAAGAATAAAAATGCTGGTGATGTAGGACAAAAAGTGACATGTTAATTTGGGGTTTAAAAAAGAAAGAGATGAAGTGATATAAATATATTTGAGACAAAGCAAAGACAGGAATAAAAAGATAAGAAACATTATGCAGCTTGAATAATTTTATATTGAATACATAAAAGGAGAGGAAGAGTATACCAAAATGCTTAATAGAAAAAGATACAAAAACTGGTGATTTTTATGCATTTATATACTTGAGTTGATTTGTTATACTAGTTTTACTTTACAAATTATAAATCTCATAACATGTTAACACGTCTAAATCAAAGTGAACAAATTTCTGATATTACATCCAAGTCCAGATTTGTCCACTTTAACTCCAATTTTCATGCTTTTATCCAATCTCTTAAAATAAAATGTTTTGAATAAAATTATTGATCAAAGAGAAAGAAAGGAGAACAAACCTATACTTTAGAATAATCTGTAAAGGAGTAAAAAATTAAAGGAACAATAACAGAGAAAACATTTCTACTGTATCCTACAGAGATACTATAAGCAAAATGGCAAAGCACCAGACACCTGCTATGAATTTCCCCAGATCTCTCGCTAAAGAGACTTTAACACCAACTTTAGCCCTTTGATGTCTGATGCATTATTGAACACTGATAGGAAAAAATGAGCAAAGAAATATATGCTTCCTAAAAAATGGAAACCAGAAAGCATCACAACTGATGATGAATGGAGTTGAAAAAATGATTATAAAATCTCCATTACACTGAGACATGTAAGCTGATCTTATATATAGTGAGGAAAGCCTAAACTATCTTTGACCAACATAATTAGTTCATTAAAAAATGCAGTTAAGAGCCAGATGTGCTGTCACATGTGAGTAATCTCAGCACTCAGGAAGCTGAAGCAACAGAAACCACAATTTTGAGGTCACCTTTGGTTTAGGTAGTGAGTTTAAGACCAACCTGAACTACATAGCAAGATCCTGTCTCAAAAAAAAATATATAGTAATAATACAATTTATGTTCAACTTTGCTGGCCATTAGAGAAATCCAAATTAAAACAATACTGAGATTCGATCTTACCCCAGAAAGAATGGCCATAATGAAGAAATCAAATAATAACCAATGCTGGCAATGCTGCATGGAAAAAGAAACCCTGATAGGAATGTAAACTAGTAAAACACTATGGAAATAAGTATAGAGGTTCCTCAAAAAACTGAAAGGACAAATTCCACTTGACCTAGCTATTCCCCTTCTAAGTATATTCTGGAAAGAGTTATCATATTATAGTGATACATTCATAATCATGTTGATAGCACCACAATTCATAATATCTAGATCTTGGAAGCAGCCTTTATGTCCAACAGATGAATAAAGAAAATGTGGACGCACTACCGAGGTCCTGAGTCATGTGGAAGACACTGAATCACCCCACTGCAGACAGGTAAACACCTGGTTCCACACTACAAAGACGCAGAGGACACCAGACCACCAGACCAAGGTACTGAGTCCCGCTGTTCCCAGCCCAGAGGTAGGGGCTTCTGAGCCAGCGTCCCACTGCTCCTGGTCCAGAGGAAGGGGCTTCCCGGTCACCATCCATCCTGCTGCTTCCAGCCCAGAGGAAAGGGCTTTTGGGCCACCTTCTGTCCAGCTGCTCCTGGCCCAGAGGAAGGGGCCTCCAGGCCACCATCCTTCCCACTGCTCCCACCACAGAGGGAGGAGCTTCTAAGCCACCATCCCACTGCTCCTGGTCAAGAGGAAGGGGCTTCCCGGTCACCATCCATCCTGCTGCTTTCAGCCCAGAGGAAAGGGCTTTTGGGCCACCTTCTGTCCAGCTGCTCCTGGTCCAGAGGAAGGGGCTTCCCAGCCACCATCCCTCCCACTGCTCCCAGCCCACAGGAAAGGGCTTTTGGGTCACCATCCCTACCACTGCTCCTGGCCTCTGTCCCACCTCACCCAGCTGAGAGGAGGTAATCTGTGCAGGTGCAAACAGTGCCCCGCCCCGGTCAAAATGAGAAAACACGTAAATAAGTCTCAAAACCAGACTTCCAGATCACCTACAGTAACCCCAACGGAAAATGAGATGGAACAGTCTGATACTCATCCACCTGGACCCACTGAACTGGCAACAAAAGGGGATCTGGAAAAAATGAAATCAGAAATAATTTCTCAGATAACAGGAGAAATTGTGCCTCTAGTGCAAGACATGATTAATACATCTAGAGAGGAGCTGAGGAACATGATGGAATCCCAACATAAGAAACAAATGGAATCCATAAAACAGATGCAAATAGATTTCCAGGACATGAAAAACTCCACTGAAAATCTACACAGCAGAATGAGCGAATGTGAGGACAGAATTTCAGATATAGAAGATAAGATTGCAATTAATGACCAGGAAAAGAAAAATTGCTTCAAAATTATAAAGGAACATGAGAAATCAATCCAGCAGCTGCTAGATGATGCAAAGAAGAATAACATAAGACTGATTGGGCTCAATGAAGAAACAGGAGAGAGTGCAGATGACATAAAAAAATCTCTTCACAGAAATAATGGCAAAAAACTTCCCAAGCAGGGGAAAAGAGCTTGACATACAGATAAGTGAGGCATATAGGACTCCAAATAGCCTTCATCAAAAAAAATCTACACATAGGCATATAATTGTTAAGGTGCCAGAAACACAACAGAAGAACAAAGTTCTACAAGCACTCAGAGAAAAGAAACAAATCACATACAAAGGAAAGCCCATCAGAATCACAGCAGACTTCTCAACACAAACCATCAAGGCAAGAAGAGCTTGGAGTGACATATTCCAAGATCTAAAAGAAAACAGCTTCCAACCCAGATTGATGTACCCTGCAAAACTATCTTTCAAAATTGATGGAGAAATAAGATACTTTCATGACAAAGAGCACCTTAGGAAATTCGTGAGTACCAAACCAGCACTCCAACGAATTTTACATAATATCCTAGGAACAGACATTAAGGATCACAACCCCAGGAAGTAAAGTAGAATGAACCCATCTGGCATGACAAGAAATTAAATGTAAAGGGGGAGAACCCAACAAAAAGAAAAAGTCATGGCAATGACAAGTCAATACATTTCAGTTATAACCATCAACTTTAATGGTCTCAATTCACCAATCAAAAGAAATAGACTGGCAGAATGGTCAAGATGCAAAATCCAACAATATGCTGCATACCAAAAACACACTTAATTCAAAAGGAAACTCATAGACTGAAAGTTAAAGGGTGGAAAACAATACTCCATGTGACAGGAACCCAAAAAAAGCAGGAGTAGCTATCCTCTTTGCAGATCAAGTAGATTTCAAACCAACACTGATTAAGAGAGACGAAGAAGGACACTACATCCTTGTAAAGGGAACAATCCAAGAGGAAGAGATGACAATCATAAATATCTATGCACCAAACACTAGTGCACCCAACTATATAAAACAAATACTAATGGACATGAAAAGCCATATATGCACTAATACAATTGTAGTGGGGGACCTCAACACCCCACTGTCACAAATAGATAGATCAACTAGACTAAAAATAAGTAATGAAATACTAGAACTCCATCGAACTCTTGAACAAATGAACTTAACAGATGTTTACAGAATCTTCCACCTGACAAAATCAGAATACACATTCTTCTCAGCTACACATGGGTCATTCTCCAAAATAGACCACATACTCACACATAGAACATGTTTAGGTAAGTGCAAAGGAATTGAAGTTATCCCCTGTACATTATCAGACCATAGTGTGATGAAATTGGAGATCCATAGCAAAAGA
Source organism: Heterocephalus glaber (assembly GCF_053883595.1). Lineage (NCBI taxonomy): Eukaryota > Metazoa > Chordata > Mammalia > Rodentia > Bathyergidae > Heterocephalus > Heterocephalus glaber. Next base: position 21,301,309 of record NW_028258145.1, on the reverse strand, counting down.
AACTCAAAAAATTTCATAAACATGTGAAAATTGAACAGCAGACTTCTGAATAACCAATGGGTCACAGAGGAAATTAAAGAAGAAATCAGATGGTTCCTTCAATTAAATAACAATGACAATACAACATATTGGAATCTATGGGACACAATGAAAGCAGTCTTACGAGGGAAATTCATAGCAGTGAATACGCATATTAGGAAAAAAGAACAGGCCCAATTAAACAACCTGATGCTGCACCTCAAGCTTATAGAAATGAAGAGCAGGATAACCCCAAAGCTCATACAAGGGAGGAAATAATAAAGATAAGAGGAGAAATCAATGCAATGGAGACTAAGGGAATGATACAAAAAATCAATGAAGCCAAGAGTTGGTTCTTCAAAAGAATCCACAAAATTGACAAACCTTTAGCCAACCTTGTCAGAAAAAGGAAAGAAAAGGCCCAAACCCATGCAGTTAGGAATGAAAAGGGTGAAATTACAACAGACCCAGCAGAAATCCAGAGGATAATCAATACCTACTTCCAGAACCTATACGCCAATAAGATGGACAACGCAGAGGAAATGGACAGATTCCTAGATACATATGAATTACCAAAGTTGAACGAACAAGACCTAAAAGTTCTGAACAACCCAATATCAACCAATGAAATTGAAAATGGAATTCAAAACTTATCAACTAAGAAAAGCCCGGGCCCTGATGGTTTCACTGCTGAATTCTACAAGACATTTGAGAGGAACTGCTACCACTACTGTTTAAACTCTTCAATGAAATTGAAAGGGAAGCAATACTCCCAAATTCATTCCTGGAAGCAACCATCACCTTGATCCCCAAAGCAGACAAAGACCCAACTGAAAAAGAGAACTATAGGCTAATCTTACTCATGAACATGAATGCAAAAATCCTTAATAAGATAATGGCAAACAGAATGCAGAAGATAATCAAGAAGACCATAAACGCTGATCAAGTGGGATTCATCCCAGGGATGCAGGGATGGGTCAATATACAAAAATCAATCAATGTAATACACTCTATCAATAAAGCCAAGGACAAAAACCATATGATTATCTCCATAGATGCAGAAAAAGCATTTGACAATATCCAACATGCATTTATGATAAAAACCCTACAAAAAATTAGAATAGATGGTCTCTACCTCAAAGTGACAGAAGCCATCTATGAAAAACCAACAGCCAATATCATACTAAATGGTCAGAAACTGAAATCCTTCACACTAAAATCAGGAAGAAGACAAGGATGTCCACTATCACCACTCTTGTTCAGTATAGTTCTGGAAACAGTAGTCACAGCAATTAGACAAGAGAAAGAAATAAAAGGAATAAAGATAGGTAATGAAGAAGTCAAATTGTCATTATTTGGAGATGACATGATACTCTATATAAAAGACCCCAAGAACTCCACCAAAAGTCTTCTAGACTTAATAACCAAATTCAGTCAAGTAGCTAGTTACAAGGTCAACACACAAAAATCAATAGCTTTCCTCTACACCAATGGCAGACTCACTGAGAGAGAAATAGGGAAAATAATTCCTTTCACAATAGCATCCAAAGAACTGAAATACCCAGGAATCATCCTAATGAAAAAAAACATAGAACTCTTCTCTGAAAACTATGGCACTCTGAAAAGAGAGATTGAAGATGATATCAGAAAATGGACAGACATCCCCTGCTCCTGGGTAGGAAGGATTAATATAGTGAAAATGACCATACTTCCAAAACTGCTATATAGATTTAATGCAATTCCAATTGAGATCCAAGCAAAATAGTTCATAGACCTCGAGAAAACAATCCAAAAATTCATTTGGAACAAGAAGAGACCCAGAATAGCAAAAGCAATTCTAGGTAACAGAGACATGGCAGGGGGTATCACAATCCCCAATCTGCAACTATACTACAAAACTACTGTGATAAAAACAGCATGGTACTGGCAAAGAAACAGACTTGAGGACCAGTGGAACAGATTAGAAGATGCAGAAACAACGCCAGACACACTCAGCCATCTCATCTCCGACAAAGGAGCCAAACACCCTCACTGGAGGAAAGATAGCCTTTTTAATAAGTGGTGCTGGAAAAATTGGGCTTCAACTTGCCAAAGATTAAAACTAGACCTGTATCTCTCACCATGCACTAAACTAAAATCAAAATGGATTAAAGATCTAAATATTAAAATAGAAACTCTGAACCATTTGGAACACAGGTTAGGTAGAACCCTTGAAGACATTGGTGGAGGAAAAGATTTTATGAAGAAAACCTCAGTTGCCCGTGAACTAGCACAAACAATCAACAAATGGGATCGCTTCTTATTAAAAGGCTTCTGCACAGCAAGAGAAACCACTAGCAGTGTGAATAGACAATCCACAATGTGGGAAAAAATCTTCACCTGCTCTTCTTCAGACAAAGGTCTACTATCTCGAATCTATAAAGAACTTAAAAAGATCAGACCTCCCAAATTTAAAGACTCAGTCCAAAAATGGGCATCTGAAATGAACAGACATTTCTCAGACAAAGTAGTAGAAATAGCAAATAAATACATGAAAAAATGTTCACCATCACTGGTCATTTGAGAGATGCAAATGAAAACAAAGCTGAGATTCCACTTCACTCCAGAAAGAATGGTTGCTATCATGAAATCACCCAATAAATGGTGACATGGCTGTGGGGAAAGAGGAACCCTGCTCCACTGCTGGTGGGAGTGTAGACTTGTGCAAGCACTGTGGAAATCAGTATGGAGGTACCTCAAAGAACTAGGACTGGAAGTCCCTTTTTTCCCCTCTATTCCACTGGTGGGGATCTTCCCCAAAGAATTAAAAGAATCATACTACAGTGATATATGTGCACCCATGTTCATAGCAGCACAGTTTGTAATAGCTAAAACTTGGAAACAGCCCAAATGCCCATCAACTGGAGACTGGATAAAGAAAATGTGGGTTTTTTTATAAAATGGAGTACTACTCAGCCATAAAAAATGAGAAATTAGAGGCATTTATAGCTAAGGGGATGCTCATTGAGGCAATACTCTTAAGTGAAATAAATAGGACACACATGTGTAAATACCGAATAGTTTCTCTGGTGTGAGAAACTCAAAGTGTAAATAAGGACTAAATGTGTAATAGGTAATGTGAAATAGGAAGAAAAGGGGCAAAGGAGAAGGAAGTGGGAGGGCTAGGGGAAAGGATAGAAAAGAATGGGATTAATATGTGAAAATGGAAAAATAGGAACAAAATCTTTGTAAATAGGGAGGATTGGAGGGGTTGAAGGGAGGGCTGGGCAAGGGTGAAAAATAAGAACCAAGAGAGACTATGTAAAGGTACAAATTTCCAATGATGAATGTCATTATATTGTATACCTAAAATGTACCAATGATCAGAATGAATAATTGATAATGTAAAATAGGAAGAAAAGGTCCAAAGGGGTAGGGGTAATGGGAACAGCAGCGGAAAGGAAAGAAGGGAAAGGAAAAATGATGAGAAATGGAAAAAATGAAAGAAAATGTGGTATTTACACATGATGGAGTTCTACTGTACCATAAAGATAAAGGAGTCATTTGTAGTAAAGTGGATATACCCGAAGAACATAATATTAAGTGAAATAAACCAGACACACATGCTTTAATATCTCGTGGTTTCTCTTATATGAGAAACCCAAATTATAAGTAAAGACAAAAATAAAAGATAATAGGAAGAAGGGAGAAATAAGAAGGTAATCCGTGGATGGAGGAAAGGAGGAGGGAGGGAAGGGTGTAGAGGTAGGGGAGGTGAAAGGGATGAAAAAAGGAATTGAATATGTCATGCACATGTACAAACTCCACACAAGGAATGTAAACATAATGTTCTACAAACATGTACTAATAAAAAATAAAGTACAAATTTTAAAAAAACATTTGAGGACAAATATTTCAGTGCTTGTACCATGCTGGAATGTATATGAAAGAGGAATTTTGAAGGTCTACTTTGTCCCCAAAAGATGGATAGATTTGGAAATGGAAGAAAAATAATATTTAAAGAGTGCCTGTTACGTATCAGGTTTACTATATTCATTATTTTCAATTTCATTCTTGCTCCACAGGGATTATTTATTGTATTATGAGTACTAGAAAACCAAGCTTCAGACAGACTAGATAAATTGAATAAGCTCTTAGTCCTAAGTGGCAGAATCAGAAATTGAACTTGCTTTGACTCTTTACTGAACTAGTTGCTTTTTAATTCCTTCAACAAGTTGCCCCAGTTATGTACAAACAAAAATAATTTACTGATAATAGTTTTTTAATAGTTAATGCAAGTTATTTTTGTGTTGAGAAAATGTATTTTGTCCAGTGTCATTGGCAAGATACCTATTAGCTGATCCATGAAGTAAAGTACTTTTTGTAAAGATGGTTCTCTGCTACTTATTTGAATTATAATGAAGGTTGGAAGATTGCTGCAGCTTGCGACTTATCCATTTTTTGGTTATTTATCAGCCGAGTCATGGAATTATTAGGAAATTACATTTTCCCCCCAACTTGATCCGTTTGACTTCTTTCATTTGCTTGTATTGTAGGGAAAATAATTTAATACATGCTAATGAATTCTTAATTTGCATAAATCATCTCCTTATGTGATTTATAATCCTGAATTAAATATATCCCAAATACCCACATAGAAAGAAAGCCTATTATATGTATAGACATAATTCTAATAATCATGCATTTTATAAGCTGAAAAATTGAAAAGATTAGATGACCATAAGCCACTTAGAAAAGAGCCTTTTCTCATACCTTTCACCTCTTTTTCAGTCTGTAAATTAATAGAGAAATTATCTTTTCGTGTAGTATTATGTTTTGCAGTGAATTAATTTTGTATGAGTAATTAGATTCCTACCAAAATTTGTTTTATTTTTATACTAAGAAAAGCATAAATAAATACAAATTCACTGATTTATTTATTTACACATATAATAATATATTTTATGATGGGTTAATAAATGCCAAGCATTATTGTAAAGTCTGGAAATAGAAAAGTAAATAAGAGAGAATGCCAGAGACTCCTGCAGTAAGCTACTAGTCTTCATCTGTCCAGTGTGCGATGCAGGCCTGAGAAAAAATACGCTAAGAGACACAACTGAGAGAAAATGGGGTGCCAAGAAAACCAATGCTGGTGCAACTGACAAAGGTGCTGGCTAGTCCCAGGCACTGACTTTTATTGGCAATCAATTGGGGTAAAGGTGACTTGTGGTTTCTATGGAAATTAATGTAAACAAGGCACATAAAGGACAAGACAAGGCATTCTCAAATTAGGAACATAATAGACAAAATATACGGTTGTAATTACAACATTGTCCTTCTAGTCAGAAGGATTTAGTTGTGGGAATGGAATTTGGGTGTGAATTATTCTGACATTGGCATGTAGGTTTCACCCAGACTCACTTCTATAAACAAGTCAATTTTAACTCTTTACAGTCTGCATTGGGCAAAATCAATATTACCATCCTCTGGAAGAGAACATGCATGCACTCTACTAACAAAAGGAATTCAGTGAATTCTTGGTGAGGTATTTATTGTAGAGTCTCTAATATCAGCCCTTAGAAAATAGGAATTACGTACTGCTATGCAGTCTACTAAGCATTCAGGTATATTAACTATAATTTTCACAAGTATTATATTATGCAGATATAATTATTTTCCTTAGTTTACAGATCGGGAAACCAAAGCATAAAATGATAATCTAGCTTGTATAAATCATAATGTCAGAAATTTTAGTCATTATGGAACACATCCTAAAATATCTTTGAGGTAAAATTGAACTTGTAATAATAATGCATTGATTATTCATCATTAGCAGGCTGTATCCTTCCAAATTGCTTCATTTTATTGTGTGGAACATATTGAGATTGACTTACAGAATTTCTTGTGTTTAATCCTTCAACTAAGTGCAGGTCATGGACTCCTGACTTTGAAATACTAATGATTCATCAACAGAAGTATTCAAGGAAATACCAACAGGGAAAAAGATTCTGGCACTGATGTTGGTAGGAATTTTAAGAGGATAAGAAACTTATCATCATAAAGAAAACATGATACCATTACAGTATTAGTAAGAACAGCTATTCAATAACAGAAGAGAGAAAACTGAAGAGAGTGGTCTCTAAATTAAAGCCTTACAAGTAAAACAGTATTATCATATGAAATTATATATAAAATTGTTGAGTTTCTTCCTAACTATGATCAATGCTTTAAGATCCTGTATTCTTCCAAGAATATGTTAGTTTTGATTTTAGTGCTGTGGGTGAAAATATCAAAATCTCTCAAGGTCTTTCTTACTCAGTTGCATAAGAGTTTTTGTTTTGCTTTGAGAATGGTCACTTATCAGTTTTTGTGTGTTTGTTTGTTTGTTTTTGGTACCAGGAATTGAACTCAGGACCTTTTGCTTGTGAGGCAGGCAGCAGAACCACTGAGCTACATCCTCACACCCCCTCCTTTTTTTAACTTATCAGTTGACAATGTAGCTGTGGACAGTGGTAAAGAGCAAAGTTCCTTTACCACTCTCAAGATTGCCTCTGGTATAGGAACTGCAGCCACTGGACCTGTACAGCTCATAAATCCGCAAAGGACACTAACAGCGTGCTCAGGAGAGAGAGAAAGGAAAGAGAGAGAGAGAGAGAGAGAGAGAGAGAGAGAGAGAGAGAGAGATTGAGAAATGAATCGAAACTCTGTTTCCTGCATGGTGAGGAGACCAGATTTTCCAAAAATCTTTTAACTAAATACATATGCTTGAATAAATCACAAGAAAGTTTTAAAAATACCTGAGGGTCCCAAATCTAAGAAAAAGATTAAATAAAATTGGTAACAAAAATCACAAAATTATACTAGCCTGGAGGATTTGCCATTTTTAGGAACCTGGAGCATGAAGTTTTATAGAGCCTGTGGACCAGTCTCCATCCCTAAACCTTGAACTCTGAAGACAGACCAAGTGAAGATTGGTTCATAAAGGATACATATACTAATAAATAGTGTAAACATAAAAACATCTGCCTCCACAATAGCTCTGTTTAGAAGATAAAGTGCTTTTGGAAATTGTAACTATACCTAGAGTCTCATTTGAATTATGCACTTTGTTTATACAAAGTACAAAACTGAGGACTGCCAGATCTGGTAACATTGTCAAGTTCCTAGAAGAAATAAGTCCAAACTCACACTGGAGAAAAATACTCTTAACCTAGGAGCCTCGGGATTTCTATCATCAAGGTAGGGACAAATAAATACTGTAAGACATAGGAAGAAACAATCAGGAATAAGTGCTAGCAGAAACAATAAGTAGCAGAAGCATACCCTCAAAAGTCAGCGTTCTGTGAATTTCCAGAGAAGACATAAAGGAAACCTCTGCTTGCCAATTGAGAAGGCATGACAGACCAAAGAATAACTCAGACAAATCCCGATGGTGAATTAATGAGTTTATTCGGGGTTACTTGCAGAGTAGTAAATGTCTTTACAGGCAGCTGCACCACTGCTGTCACCAATAACCTCTTACCCCACACCCACTTCTTGGGCTACTGTATTTGTATGGCTTTTTGTTAAACTCAGGGTCAAAGACAAGCAACCCTGGGGAAAAGTTGAATGTACACCACTCCCATCCCACCCTTACTCCCAACTCTCTGGTCTTCTGGGATCTGTCAAGCCACAGTGCTGCATGACCTACTTTTACTGCAGTTTGGTGCACAGCTTCCAGTGAGGATCCACTGCACTGTGACACACCAGGACCACTACAAAATGCTGTTACTTGGGTTAGTGTTTTGAGCAAAACTCTATAGTCAGATATCCAAATTAAGTCATGGGAGATTACAAAAAGAGAATAAGCACACCAGTTTGAGAATGACATATTTAGGTATGGTTGAAATGGGTGAACCTTTGGCCTGAAACTGGCTTCAGGAAGGATCTCACTACTCTTGGATGAGAATATCTAATTGTTCCTAAACTGTTGGTGCAAACTATATTGTTTTTGTTGAACATCTATTTTCTTCCTGGAGTTTGGAATCTCCATATGTGCTGCACACTGTATCTATACAGATAGCCTTCAACATCTACATTAACTGATATCTCTAACAAGCTTCCCTTCTTTAAAACTTCTTGTGTATGGTCTAATTTACTAAATCTAATGTTTCCAGGTTTGATCAGATTGTGTAGGTAGATTCAATTTCTTTTTCTTGGATGCCTTCATGAAATAATACAATCCCACTTTACATATTCCATACATACATACATATTACACACATAACTAGTTCCTTTGTTGTGCATTACAAATTCCATATTTTTAAATTTCATATATTTTACCTTTACTGTCACAGCTTACTGCTGGAGGTTTTCAATATCCCATGTGACTAAATTAGTGAAAGATTCTTGGAAGCTTGCTTCTGCTTTCCTCCAGGGTCCTCCACATGGAACATTTATTTCATGCTGCTTTTTGTTTGTATCCTTTCAGTGTACTAAATCATAGTCCTAAGTATGACTCTCCCTAAATGGTTTGCAAGTATGACACTGTCTGAATCCTGTGCATATTCTTAGAAAATTATAAAACCTGGATATGATCTTAAGGATGAAGAAAGGTAAAATAGTATATTTAAAATATATTAAGACTTATTAATGAATGAATGAGTATTCATGAATGTGAACGATAAGATATAAAAAGGAAAGGAGTTATTTGAAACAGAACTTTGAGAAATGGAATTCATAATCATTGAAAAGAGCAGACCAATAGCTGTTTTTTAAAGCTTTATATAGAGCAGATGAAAAATGAAATAATAGAAGAGAAATTGAAAGAAATTAACTCCAAAGTATCCACAATGCAAAGAGATGAAGAATACAAAAAGAGAAGGTCAGAATTTTAGAGTGTAAAATATTGAGGTTATGAATGTTCAATATTAGTAAGTGCACAAAATTCCCATTCAAAGTAGGGATACAGATCATCAGAGGCAAAAAGAACCTCCTAACAGTGGCCAATAAAACACAGACTAACATTCAAATGAGGATAATTACTGCAAGAGAATCTTTCTCAAAAAAAATAAATAACTTGAAGATTGTAGATAGATAGTTTTAGGTTGTGAGAAAAAAGAAGCAATCTAAATTTGTATGCAGCAGTGATGGTAAACATTTTAGAGCTTTGAAGGATAGCAAATGGTGGTCTGACACATGCATGCTATAGGTTGGCCACCACTGGTATATAGCTAAACTTCCTTTCAAAAATAAATGTGAAAGTTTTAATTAAAAAAAAGAACTATGATGAGTTCATGACTTCTGACATTTCTTCACTAAGGAAACTTCAAAACACATTCTGTTTCAAGACAAAAATTATGAAAAAATTCTGGTAGGTATGAAGAAATGTGAGTAAAATCACTGGAAAGCTCAGATATAGCTAAACAAATACCAATTTTTCAAAGTGCTAGTAATTTACATTTTATAGAGTTAAAAAGTACAGGCCATGTACTAAATAGTAACAAAGAATTCAAAAGTATTGTAGCATTTCATGAACACAAAGATCAATATATAAAAATCTTTTGTATTTCTAACAAAACCCAAAAGAAAATATGCTTTAGGCATGCCATTTATAATGTATACTAATTGAAATTCTTTTATTATTTATAAAACATTCTGAAAAGACATTGAGAGGATATAAAAAATTGGAGGAAAATAACGTTTATTGCAAGGAATGCTTAATTGATTTAACACAAGGACAATGGCATTTTATATATAAAATTATGGATTCAATGCAGTATCATATGAAATAAAGGATTTTATATGTATTTTGAAAAAAAGAAAACTGAAAAACATCGCTTTTTGTTTATCAGGACATGAATGCAAAATTAATTTGGATACTCAAGATTTACCTATGAAATATGGTTATTTATGAAAGTTTGTAATTAAAGCATACAATAGACAAAGGAGTAAAATACAGTTCCCTAGAATGATACACATAAGATTAAGTTTTATTACTGGCAAAGGTGATATTGAAAATTAGTGGGAAAGTTAAAATTTCTTCTATAAATGAACATAGATTATCATTCAGCCTTACTGTAAAATGAAAAGAAGATTAGATCTTCACACAGAAATTCCAGGATTTTGTGAAAAAAAAGTTTAAAAATCTGAAATAAATTACGAAAAGTACTTTCACATGATTTATAGGATTACATAATACTTGAAATCATAATCCATAGTATGAAATGCTCCAATTTGAAATAAAGGTAAAAAAATCTTTGAACAAGAATTTTATACGGAAGTTGTATGTGAATGTTTCCTAAACAGATGAAATGAACCAGAAACTCAATAATAAGCAGGACAATGAAAATTAAAATAAGAATGAAATACTATTTTATACTTATTAACCTATTAGGAATTAAAGTTTGCTTTGCTAAAGGCAAGAGTGTAAATAATGAAAGCTTTCACATACTTCTCATAAAGATGCAAAGACTTTATAATCACTATGGAAAAAAACACTTGACACTCTCTGTTCATGTTTGAGATTCATAAGTTGTATTTAAGACATGTTACCTTTCATTAAAAACCTTCTTATAATTTATATCTAGAGGTCCCCCCAAACCTTCGTACCCTCTTAGATGGGACTTTGAAAAGGTTATTGGATCATGGATGTGCGATACTCATCAGTGGATTAGTCTACTGAAGAGTTTATAGCTAAATGTGATTTGGGAGGAAGTGGCTGTTTGGAAGAGATGGATCACTGAAAAGGTGGCCTAGAAAGGTTTATCTCCTTCCCTCTTCCCTTGATCTCACTCTCTGCTTCTACCTGGTATGCCACAAGCTGTTTCTCCTCTGCCATGCCTTTCTGCCATGTCACTCTGCTTTGGAACCACCTGAGTATGGACTGAAACTTTTACAAACTGTGAGCCAAAACAATTTCTTCTTTGAAGTTGTGGGTATCACGTGTTGTATCTCAGTTACAAGAAAGTAACTCAGACAATCCTCCTAGGTATTTAAACTTGAGAAATTCTCATACCTATATTGAGAGAGTTATAACTATAAGTGTACATAGAAGCATTATTTATTGCAGTAAATAATGGAAAGTACCTAAAAGTTCATTCAAAAAATATTGAATAATATGAGATATCCAATAATGAACTCTATTACACATACTATAACACATTAAAGAGACAAAATATTGAGTGAAAACAGAAAAATTGCATCAGCATAATATATTTTAATATTGTCATTATGTAAAATTTTTAAGAAATCATTGAAATTTGAACCTTGAAGACTTATACAGGAAAGTATTCAAACAATTTAGAAATTTATTACTGCTACATGGAAGCTTGGAAAAGGGTGGCATTCATAAGAGGTTAACATATATATTCACCTTATGGTAATGTTTAGTTTTAATTAACATGGGTAGTTTTTACATTCATGTTAAAACAATTCTTTTCATATTCTAAAAATAAATAATTGTTAAATATATGGTTATATATTATAACTATGTAGAAAAACATATGCAAGTAGATGTTTTCTGTAAATGTATTATATATGTAGGTTTTGTGTGTGTATATATGTACATATGGATTTGTATATGTGAAATGTAGACATCATTTATAATTTCAACAATACTACAAGTGTCACAGAATAAATGCTTTAAAATCATATGATCTATAACGTATTTGGACAAAATCATAAGCTATTGCCCAAAGATTTATAAGAAGACTTAAATATATGGCCAAAAATCATTTAACAGATAAAAAATATTATTGTGAAAATTAAATACTCTCCAACCTGTAAATATTATCAAGGTTTTACAGATCTCAATAAGTTAACTGGAAAAGTAATAAATTAGAGCTCAGGGCCAGAATAGCGTACATATTTCTGCTAAAGAACAAGATGAAGATCAATAGTAATGATATTATTTGTATAGGGCTTACTTTCTGATTCAGTTATCACTTCTTTGGAGAGTATGGCACTGATTGGACTGCTTCCCTCAGTTTTCATCTCTTTACAGCTATGAACTCTAGGTATGGAACTAAGAGCCCAGAGGCTGCATGTTTCTGTCTACATACCTGTGGAAAGAGCCATTGTAATTCTTACCTGCTGCAGTTTCAGAGTTTTGTTTGTAGAATAAGCCCTCCTCTGTTTTTTCCTTTTTTGATTTTGTTGGCTATCCATTTATATGGGAATATATACACATGCATAATGCTTTTTAAGTAAGAAGATAATTATTTTAGGGCTAGGACACAACTAGGAAATAACTTATTTTCTTTTTTATTATAAAAGAGTTACTTAAATACTGAATTTAATACAGCATTACATATATATGAAGAAAAGCATACATATTTAAGATATTAAGAATCTAGAAAGGCTGTATTTTTTCCCACTTTATCTTACTTTTAATTGCTTCAGACATGTAGAAAGGTATTTAATAATGTAAGATGGAATTCATCACATACCTGTTCCACAATTTAAACAATATTGCCCATAGTGTTGCATCTCCCCAGCGTCCTGCCCTTTAACCCTATAAAAATACTCAACAACTTGGGCTTGATGTTCACTATGACTTGATTAACATAGACCAATATATTTATGTATTTAACATTCAACATTTATCATTCAACATTTATGAAATTTTATTCATAATTTGGTAATTACAGAAATTATACACTCCAAAATATTGCTAAAGTTAATTTTTTCTTAATTATTATTTTTGATGCAAGTCATCAATATGTGTAACTATCATTTTACACAGTTATATATTCTATTAAATTATAGCCCAGATTATTAATCTTTTCTTATTGATAGACATATAGTTTTTCCCATGTATAAACAGCTGTTATGTCTATTCTTAAATATGTTTCCTTCTTTACTTATGTAATAACATTTTTTCTTATGTACCCAACAGAAGGGATGCATGTTCAAACTCACTAGATACTTCTGAAACTCCATTATGTCTGTATCCATTTATATTCCTATCAGGTTAGTGCATTATATCTGGTTTATCTACATCCTTATTTACCAACCTTTTTGGCTATCTGCATTTTTGTACTTTTGGAAACTTTGTGGTGAGTGACTTTGTCTTTAGTTGTATTTTATTTGCTCTGCTACTTTTCACATATTTAATTCATTTTTCTTCTATGAAATGCATCTTCATATTTCTGTAGTGCTAATCTTTTTTTCTCTTAAAAATAAAAGAGTGCTTAATTTTATTGTGGTAGATAACATGAAATTTATTCTCTTATGTTTTATTATGCAATATTTTAAAATAAGTATATAAATGTATACATATTAAGCATATTGTGAATTACAAGAATAACACCAAACAGCTATCTCTAGATCCTACTCACCTTGTGCAAGTGAAACTTCTTATGTTCTAAACAGTAAGGCTCCACATTTGTATTAATATATTCTGAGCTTATTTTTTGTGTGACCAAATTAAATATTTCTCCATGTGGATAGTGAGTTATCCCATCTCATTTGTTGAGTCTGTCCTTTCCCTATTGAGTACTTTTGGCATCCTTGCGGAAGATCAGGTGATTTTCTGTGTAGATTTTTACTTGGGGTCTCTATTCTGTTTCATTGCTCTCAGTTTTTATGTCAGTACCATACTGTTTTGATTAAGGAGCTGTCACATTTTCATTTTTATGCTTTCATTAGATTTCTTTGGCAATTTAGGATCTTTTGTGGTTCCATATAAGTTTAGTAGTTTTGCTTGTTTTTCTGTAAAAAAAAAAATCATTGAGCTTTTAAGAAGGATTGCATTGACTCTGTGGATGACTTTGGATAACACAGGCTTCTTAAAATTATTAATGTCTTCCAACCCATAAACACCGAGTCTTTTGATTTATGCATTTATTTTGTAGTTTTCAGTATAAACCTCTTTCACCCTCTTTGTTAAATTTCTCAATACTTTATTCCTTTTGATGCTATTATGAATGAGGTTGTTTCTTCATTTTGTATTGTGTTTTATTTATATAGAAATGCATCTGATTTTTGCACATCAATTTTGTACCCTACAAGTATACCGAATTTATTAGTTCTAGTTTTTATAGAGTTTTTAGGATGTTCTGTATATAAAATCATTTTATGTATAACCAGAAACATTTTACATATTCCTTTCTGATTTTGATCCCTTTTATCTATGTTTCTTGCCTAATTACTCTACATAGTGTGTTTGGTACTATTGGAATAAAAGTATCAGGAGAGATCAACCTTGTGTTGTGCCTGATTTTAGAGGCAAAGCTTGCCAACTTTCCATGCTGTCTTCCTTTGTGATTTGAGGGATGTTTTTTCTTAGTAATGTTTTGATCCCTATAATTTTTTTTCACATATTAGCTTTTTTCTTTGTGATTACCATGAAGTTTAGGTAAATTATCATCTAGCCAGAAATACTTTAAGCTGATAAGAGTTTAACTTCAACTCCTTGCAAAACAGTAGACTTCTACTTCTCTTTTATACCACATTTTATGTCACAACTTGCATTTTTGCCTAGTTTACACATTAAAAACTATCATAACTATAGTTGCTTTTCATACTTTTATCTTTGCATGCCAGCATTACACTATTATATTTTAAATTCAAATACTGTATATATTTACATTTAAAAATGAGTACCATATTTTCATATCTTATTTTTCTAATTAGCATTCTTTTGTTTTGACCTAAAGAACTGTGTTTAATCACTTTTATAAGACAGATTTAATGGTAATAAACTTGCTCAGATTTTCATATATCCTTCATTTCTGAAGGACAGCATCCCTGCATGCAGCCTTCTTAATTGCTAATGTTGTCTTATTATGTTTCCTTACTTGAATATATCATCTCATTCTTTCCTGGCCTGCCAAGGTTCTGCTGAGAAATATATTGATGCCTTATTCAGTATCCTTTTTATGTGAGAAGTCACTTTTCTTTACTACTTCCAAGTAGTTTTTCTTCTTTTGCCTTTTGACAATGTGTTTATAATGTTTCTTGATGAATGTATCTTTATGTTTAACTTTTTTAGGGATTTTAAGGAACCTCAAGTGTCTCCTTTCAGGGCTATTCTTCACTGACACAGGTTTGCAGCTGCTATATAAGCAGCGTTTCCCAGCTATTTCTTAGTTTCAGTCTAGGAGAGCTCCCTCCTGTGTAATAACCCCTCTGTGCTGAAGCTCAGATCCTATTAAAATGAAGACTCAATTTGGTGGTCCTATAAACTTTATTATGATTTATTTCTTGGGTAGTGTCATCTCCAGAAGTCCTGTAAAGCTACTCAGAGGAATTTTTATCATGAGTAATATAGACAGAGTTATCTTTTCAAAAGAAAGAGCAATGAACACTCAGAACAGTTAGCACCAAAGAGCAGTCAGCCAATGGTATCCTACTCAAGCCAGCATCGGACAATGATGGCAGGCAGTAGGAGTAACCAGAAACTGGTTGTGCCAACCACTGGCAGCCATGATTATCTATTAGCCAGAACTGCTAATAGAACTGTATTTTGCCGATCCATGATATCCATCTGAGTCAAGCAAAAGAATCCTGTGCTGTTTGGCAACTTTCTTCTCAAGTATTCATTTTAGTAGCTCTTTTAGGTAGTATTCAGCATAAACAGAATTCCACACAGTAATATTTCTTATTCATCATATTTTACATATTTATATTACTTCATGGCTATATCTAAATATTGATTTCATTAATTTTAAGATACCCTTTTATGCATTTCAATATTTTACAGATTGAGATGAGTTCCAGTTGAGGGAAAGTTAGCACTGCTTTATAATTTAACAGGCACTTATCTTAACGCTTTTAAGACAATTATGTACCTGATTTAGATTCAATAAAAATGTGATGTCATCATCAACTGTGATCTTTGTGTTTTTTAGGAATTATTTTTAAAGCTTTTTATAAAATATATCTTAATATTTCTTCAAGTTTCAAATAACTGCAAAGAATGCTGGGATTCAAAATCATCCGATTTCAGAGACTACTTGTAAGAATGATAAAATAATTTTATTTTATAAGTTTATTTCCAAGCCTACAGAATCCATAATCCTTAGTTTTATAAATTCTGTAATGGTAAGTATTATGGTTTAGATCAACAATGTCCCCCCAAAGCCTCACCTATTCGGAGGTGTTACCTTTGCATGGTGATGGGATCACGAGGATGCTATATCGAATGTGTAGTTCAGGATGTGGAGCCTGCTTAGAGGTGAGTGACACGATGTGACTGGGAAGGTACATTATCTCTCTCTCTCTCTAGCTTCTCCTTTCTCTCTTGGCTTTGTGGCTTCCAGGATGTGAGCCACTTCCTTCTAGATCAGGCCCTTCCACCATATAGTTTTGCCTTGGAGCCAGCAATGATGGACTGAACACGCTAAAATCCATGAGCCCACATGAACCTCTTTTTCTTTAAATTGTGAGTGTCAGGCATTTTGTCCCAGGAAAAAAGAATGTAACTATAACTAAGAGAATAAGCATCACCTAGAATTCATGGTATTAATTCTAAACACTGCCTTTGTATGAGTTACTGAATGATAATCTCAAGAGGAAGGACTGTGTGTGGTATACTTTTTCAAATGTTCCCAGGTGAGTTACAACTTCAAGCAAATTTAAAAAACACTGTATTGGCCCACTTATTCTTGTCTAGATCTTTTTATCATTCATGATACCTCAGGACTAATTAAAGTCCCTATACACAAGATATTTTTGACAATTGTTATTTATTTTGGGAGCAGATTATCTTTTTTTTTTTTTTTTTTTTGTACTGGGGATCGAACTCAGTTTGCATTTGCGGGGCAGGCGGCAGAACCACTGAGCTAAATCCCTGGCCAAGATTATCAATTTTAATAATAATTATCTCCCTGATTTCCAAGGATAAGTCTACTCTGTAAGCCTATGTCTTACCATAAAGGCAAGATAGATAGTTCCTGTTCTACCTCTTTGGTGGCATCAGAAAGTTTCATGAATCATTTTCCACTCTGATCCCTGGTCATGACTGATGACAGCTAATGGGTGAAAACAGCTGAACTGGCTCCTAACTACTTGGGTTCTTCCTCTCCGAGTCTGGGGGTGTCTGTTTGTAAAAGTGCCACCACTTATAAAAAAGATTTGGTAGTCATATAGTCATTGATATCTTTCAAATATTTGAGTGTGTGTATAAAGTACATATATTTGTGTGAGAAAATGGATTATATAATTTAGATGTTAGTGTCAGACATGGCAATGACATTTACAGAAAGACCCTCAGCTCTTTGCTTTTTATTCTGTACAATGAAATCTTTTTTTACTGTAGTGTATTTCTTAAATGAATGTGTGACAGTTTCCACATTCATATTCTACACAGTAGATCAAGCTACATTTTATTAACCTGAAAGTCTCTATTGAGTGGAGCTCAGCTGAACTTTTAGGTTTAAATCAAATCAATTTGAATGAAATCAAGTTTAGAGTTTGATCTCACCTTGATGTCAAGCAAGATTTTCTCAATTTGACTGAGAAATTGTGCTTTCAAGAGCCAAATTCATTTTCAAGCTTTTATTCCCATTTCCCTCTTTAAACTCTGTTTCCCTCAAATCAAAATTAATAAAATATAGCAGCATTTTTATTATATTAATTTGATTATTTCAACTGACAGGTCATATTTTAAAATTCCTGTTCTAACTTGTGGGACCTAAAATGTTGGAGAACCTCTTGGGAAAAACAGTGAAATTGAAAAGATTATTATTTGTTGGGAAGACTCAAAAAAGATGTCAAGAGAATGCTACAGTTTTCCATATGTCTACACAAAAACAGGCAAACAAACAAAATAGGTAGTGATTATGAGTTAAAGACACAAATTAGCTCTGTTTGGCAAGGTCTCAGGTAACTCATACGTAAAATTAAATCGGTAGCCAGTTTGCTGTTTATTTGTCTTTACTAAGGGGAAGATTGGAAAAATAAGTCTTTAAATATAAATGTGAATTAAAATGCATGCCTTCTCCTCCATGTAATGGGCATTTATTTTCATGAAACCAGGTTAATTTCATTCCAAGTTTGTGAGAAAATCTGAGATCATGACTATGTTTCTATAAAGACAGTCCATGATTTTAAGGTGACAAAAAGATTTAACATTGTCATATCATTAATTTGTTTATATATTCTCTCATACTTACATCACAAATCATATTTTTATAGATCAGCCTCTTCTAAAAGAACTAACATAAAATTGTCTGATGTTTTTTCTTTTTAAGATGTAATACAATTATTTGACATTTAGCTGACCCTACTGGGTCAACTTTTAATAAATTCCATGTAATGCACTATCTTTTCCTCTCTTTGTTCACTACTACTTGCCTATTTCCCTTAGAAGTTTCAAATAATAACAAGTTTAAGACATATAGAAATAAACTTTGTCCTTAAAATAGTGCACTGATACACCTTCCAGATAAAGCAGAAAATATTTTCAGGTTCACAAATGTGCCTTGCCTTTTTTGTTTGTTTGGTTTTTAAGTCATTTCTATTCTGGAATATGTGAGATTACTTGTTTCTGCTTTTAACTTTTATTAAACCTATTTCATTCTTAACCAGTATTCCAGGGTCTTCCCTATTGCATCCTGCTGAATTTCATACTGTTATTATTCTATCATAGAATATCAAGCTTTGTTAATTGTTAGTCATCTTTTTCTGTTTTCGCTGTCAGATCATGACTGATTGGTTAACATTTTGGGGGATCCATCAATCTGTACTGATATCTTTTCATCAGTAAGAGTGGCAGTGGTTTTTGTAGACAAAATTTTATTTTTCCCATGTTTTTTTTCCATACCTGGTAATATTTTCTTGAAGTCATAACTTGTTTCTTTCTTTTTTAAAAATGTTTTCAACTGAGCCAGGAGTGGTGCCACATGCCTGTAATCCCAGCACTTGGGAGACAGAGGCAGGAGGATACACAAACTTGAGGCCAGCCCAGGCTACATAGTGAGTTCAAGGTCAGTTTGAACTACATAGTAAAATCTGGTCTCAACAAACAAACAAAGAAACAAAAACTGTTTTCAACTAACATTCCTCCATGGCACATTTATATGAGGTTAGGTCAAGTACAAAATTAGAGCGCAAATGCTGGAAACCACCCTTTTAATACACACAGCAAGTACAAGAGAAAGAGGGAATTTCTAGAGTGACTTATAGAACTCAATGAAGACTAATTAATCTCATAATTATGGTTTAACACATGGAAAAGATACCCATTATAATAAGCTAAGGGAAGAACAGCATAAGCAGAGCTCAGGACAGTTACCAAACAGAGCTCCTTTTGTATTCTTCTCATAGTGTAAAGATGTTATTTTTTCAGCCTTCATATGTACCAGCATATGTGCCATCTCATCAACCAGTGAAACTCACCTGAACTTTGATATTTACAGTTTTCACTGGGACTCAATTATGTTGGCATGACTGATTGCCCAGGTCTTGATCCTTGGCTCCAGGTCAACTGGTACCATACATTACAAAAACCTGACCAGTACTCATATTCTTGGGCTTTCCAGAGTTGCTGGCCGCTATCCTATAATCACATTGCTAATATCTGGCTAGGCAAAGGTAAAGATTGCCTTTCAGGAGCTGAATATAATGGTCAGATTATTTTTAGGCAAGGACAAATTTCTTATTTCATAGGCTACACTTTCAACTTCAGCCAAATTTAGCTTATTGCAAAACCATAATGTTTGTTTGAACATCTAAAATTACTATAGAATTTACATAATAAAGCAATAGTGTTTTGCATGAGCCTAAAACTATATAGCTGTTTTATGTAGTTTAAATATTTTTGTCCTTTAATATACAACTACTCTTAGTTTATGATAAACTTGCACAGAACTATTTAGCATAGAAATTAGCTGATAGTGTACTATATCCAGTTTTTTTGTTTTAGTCTACTCATTTAATATTGATGTTACATTCTCAGAAGTCCCAATATATTTGACCATCAATATCAGTATTATAATCTTATTAACAATGTCAGTTTGTTAGGCCATACCCAAGTAAGACTGTAGATATAACCTGAAAAATAAAAGACAAAGAATGCATATATAACTAGAGTCCTACTCATACATTAGTAGATGGTCTAGTCCATAATTACATTGTATGATTAAAATGTGTTCCAGTGTGATGCTTTTAAACCTCTGCTTTGTTTTATAAGGTGCTAAAAGCAGATGTGGCCTCAGCAACATATTCTTTCACCCTTTGAGGAATCTAGTACTACATTATAGCCTTTTTAGGTTTATTAAACATTGGATTAACATAATCACATAACTCACTTATTTATTATTTTACCTCCAGCTTCCATTTTTCTTTTTCTCCATTTATCCTCTTAATCTTCTACCTTTATAAGGTACGTGTTTGTTGGCAATTGTGCTGCTGCAGATTTCCAGCAAATACCTTCTTAGTCTACTTCTATTTGTATGGGGGTACAGTTACATTAGAGTATAGTTTTAAAATTTTCAACAGTTGGCTATATTGATTACCAACCATTATGGCTTTTTTCATGGTACAACAAGGTTTTACTAGATGGGATGAAGGTAAAAACCAACCTGCCAAGCCCTAAGGAATTCCGGTATAAAAACTTAAATGTGTAGTTACAGGTTTTTTTGTTTTTGTATCATGCATATTATGGCATCTACAGTTGTAGCCTGAGTCCTAGGACCAATGCATCAGGTAGAAAAAGGAAAGCTAAACTAATATAGGAAGGAAGAAATGTATACTTATGTTGGTATCCTGCCATGGTGCAGAAACTTTTATATGTATATCAACATCCTCCCCTACCTCCTCATCTTTATATCCCCTTGAAAAGTGAAGGGATTTATTTATCAGTGATCCTCACATGGGCCCCTCTCATGTGGACTATGTGTATACACTTATGAAAGTGTTTAAGACAAGCCCTCATGCCTTAGTATATTCTAGTTTTTGACATTATTTTAGATACAACATTTTTGCAGTGCTAGTAATTAAACTCAGTGCCTCACACATAGTAGGCAAGTGGTCTACCACTGAGCTGTTCCCCAGCCAGAAAGCTAATCTTTTCATTGCTCATTCCATTTCTCTCTAATCATTACTCGAGGATCAATTGTTCTCTTTGGTCTAAGAACTTGTTAGTCAGCTGTCAAAGCTGTACAATGACTTGTTTTAAACCCTTTAATTTCATTCTGAGCATTTGCATCTACTACTTACCTCATTTCATGTGCATGTGTGTATGTCTCTATAAAGTTGCATTACTATGTGAAGAAAAGTCATTACTAGATTTAGCATATTTGGCATTTCTATGTAAAGGAGAATATTTCCAGCAGTCTTGAAAGAGTACTTCTCAGGCATATGCTTTCCTATACTTTGGGCTATAAGTACAGGCTTTTTACTATTTATGTTTTAGTTTTCATGGCATTTAAACATTTTTATGTTCCATTCTCACTTTAAGCCTCTGAGGGTAACAGAGAATGGATTACTTATAATTTCTACATAGAAAGATAATAGTGAAAGAATTTTTGGTGTGCTCAGAACAATTCAGCCAACCACCAGAAGATGAGTCATTATAGCAAATACATTTTTAATTTTCTATGTATTATATGCCCATTTCTAAGCCAAACCCTGGCTGCAAACAGATAATATTCACTCTTTTGTGTTTATCAAAAGGCATATTTATTGCTGATTAAAAATGTACTATCTTGAACAGAATAAGGAGGGAGAAGAAAATCCCATCATGGATTCTTTTAAAGGTTGACACAGCAAATAATTAAGGTAATCCATCAGATAACTCAACTGGAAACAAATTCTTATCTTTGCAACTTAATTATCAGAGTAATATGTGTGTATGCATATATTTTGATAATGGAAGACAAAGTAATGTATGTTGTCTGTCCCTTATTATAAGAGTAGAATGGGCTGCAAAAATGCTATAAGGTAAAAAGCATTTAAAGATTATTTTCAACATAATAAACCTCAAGAACTGCTAAATTAGAAGACACAGTTGAGCAAAGAATTATTATTATTGTTATAATCTAATATTTATTAAACACTTCTTACCTTGCTAGCATAATATTTGATAGATTTGGGTTTCACAAAGAGATTCAATATCATCTTTTAAAATAATAAAAGCATTCTGTGGAGATGTGACTAATACAGAAAAAGTCTATGTATTTAGAAGATGATGAGTTTGGAGGTAATTACACATCTGTATAATCATCCTCACAATATACTCCATAAACATATTTATCACCACCACTCATTTCATTCTGCCCTTGAGCAACCATCTTAAAATAAGTAGCAGCTCTTTTTGGTTTATATGAAAGAATTTATATATGTGTTCTAAGGTATTAGTTTCATGCATCCCAAAGAGAATACACATGGAGAAATAATACATATGACTGAAATGGAAGGCACATATTTGTATGAGTTTACGTACGTATGTGTGTGTATATTCATATATAATTATATATTTAAATGTATTTATATTATTCACTATGGCTAGTAAATTGGTTTTAGTTTTAATTACACTGTTATGTGGAACAGTCAAACTATTTGATTTTTGTTTTTTAATTCTTTCCAGACTGTTATAAGCAAATTATACATTAAACTCATTTTTGGAGTGAGAATTTTGTTTGAAGGTACTTAAAGCACCCCAGAAGATTGAGGTAATGTTGGCACTTCATAAAACTATAATACATTTTTCCTGTCTTCTGGGAATGTAACTATCTAAAAAAAAAAAAAAAAAAAAAAAGAAAAGAAAAACCAAGTGCCAGAAAATCAGATAGGATTCAGTAAAGACCCTAAAAATAATTATTATATTAGTGCATGTTTGTAATTGTAGTTTTCTTTTTTATCACGTTGAACTTCTGTCTTTTGTTCCTTAGCCAGATTGTCTCTTCATTATTTAATATGACATATAAATGCATTGTGGTTGGGAAATTAGCCTCTTTTCTTCACCAAACTACTTCCATTGGTTTATAAGTTTTTGTTTTGCTCTATCTCAAAATTTCTCACCTTCTGTAATTTCAGGATTAAACATGTCAATTTTGCCAGAGTCTATAAATGATTTAATAATTCCTATGTTTACTATCTTTCCACATTTCATGGATGCTTCCATATTTCATGGATGATTTATTTTGCATTTAAAAAATTTTATTGGTACATTTTAGATATACATAATGATAACATTCATCACAGGGAATTTGCACTTGTACATGATATATCTTGCTTCTTCTTTTTTTCCCATCCCCTTCTCCTCCCTTCAACCCTTCTTCCTCTCCTTATTTACAAAAGCTTTGTTTCTATTTTCCCCGTTATTCTCTTTAATATACTTACTAATCTCTGCTTATTAAAACTTTGATGCACAAATATTTATCATATATAATAACAAAATGAAATCTAGTAAAGGATGGCTTTTATGTGGAGTAGTAAACATCAGCTTGGTAAGAACCCTATAAAAAGCAGCGATGGACTTAGCCTTTGTGGAAATTGGAAGATAGATCATTAGAAGTCAAAATCAAAGGTTCCAGACAATCTGCGCCACACTTTTGTCATTTTCACTTCAAACTTTGTAACTCCTTCCTATACATGAGGGGTATTGAAAGTAAATACGCTTCTCTTTTCCTAATTCATGTACATCAATTCTTTTTCTTCCTGTTTGACTTTTATCCAATTTTCAAATAATTTTGGTTCTCTGTGCCTTTTCATTATCAAACAAGTATGGTTATGCTTCATTTCTTATTCATCAGTCCTCTAGTCTATCTCATAGACCTCTTCCATTTTCCTACTGTATTGTGTAACAAATTCTTACAAAGTTAGTGCCCTAAACAATATTCCCATATTATTTTACAGTTCTACAAGTCAGAAATGTAGCCATCACAGAACAGGGTTCTAGATTTTCTCCTCAGTAATGGTTCCAGTGCTGAAAACAAGGTTTGGCTGGGCTGAATTCTCATCAGGAGGCCCTGAGAAAGAATATGCTTCAGGGCCAGGGATTTAGCTCAGTGGTTTCATTGCCTGCTGCGCAGGCACAAAGACCTGAGTTTGATCTCCAGTACCAAAAAAAAAAAGAAAGAATATGCTTCAAAAACACATTCAGAGTGTTGGAAGAATTGTTTTCTTTTTGTATTATAAGAATTACATTCCTCTTCTCTGGTTGTCAGTTGAAGGCTCATCACAGCTTCTAGAGATTACTCTCAGTTGTTTTCCTATGACACCTTCATTTTTCAAAACCAGCAACAGGTACACTTGCTCTTCTCTACAGTAAAGGGGGAGGAAGTTATATTACCATGAGTATCAATGGGGTTATTTTAAAATCCCGACTAGGCATCATAGGGTTAAGCCTGTCCCACCTTCGATAATCTCCCTTTTAAAAGTCAGCTGTGCCTAATAATATATTATTATGAGTATGATGGTCAAACATATTCATATATCCTGATGGTGCTCATTTAGAAGGATTATACAAGTGTGTGGCTGATTGAAGCTCATTGTAGCATTTTACTATCATGCCTATTGTATAAAGGAAGTTGTCTACTTTGTATCACCATCAAATTTTCTCAAGAAACACCTGAAATTTTACTTCTAAAAGGTCAAAAGAGATTAGAACTTTCATTTGTCAAGTCACTTCACTTGTTTAGTAGTCAAGAAGATCTGTCATTATACGTGAAGCAATGATTTATGCCACAGTCCTCAATATAATTAAAACCTATCCAGTTGAGTTTTGTTTCTATCATTTACTACTTAAGTAGACGATATAAACTTGCTTTTCAAAATTTGTATTATTTTGTACAAGAACAGAAATGAATCAGTCAGAATTGTTGACATAATGTTTAATGCATCAGTGAATGTAATTAGAGATATTAGCTGAAAATGTGATTAAAGTGACAATATTTTCTATGCGAAATAAGATATTACTTATCTGTCGATGAGTGACAATATTACCACACAATATTACTTAGAATAGTAAAATAAGCACTACTTATTATCTCACATTTTTTTACATGGATGGAGTTTGCTCCAGGATTTACTCAGTCCTTTGCTTAGGGTCTTAGAGTATGTAATCAAAGTGCTATTGGTTTATGCTAAAAAATGAAGGCTTAATTTTGAAAGTATCCACTTCCAAGCCCATTTAGGTTTATTTGCAATATTCATTTTCTTGTGATGGTATGACTCAGGGCCATGTTTGTTATTTACTCTTGGCCAGAGACTGTCCTTACTTCCCTGAAGAAGCTGAAACTTCCATACTATGTGGACTCCTCTCAACATGAACACTTACTTTAAAGAGTTAGCAAGGAACCTCTAATATGAATATTTTAGCAAGACAGAGGCTTATGTATAAGTAACATAAGCAAAAGAAGAATATCACATTACCTTTGCCATATTCTATTTGTTAGAAAAAAGTCACAGGTCCCATTCATACCTGTGGTCTTTGAATTTTACAAAGTCTTAAATGAAAGACTTGGTGTGGAGGACAATACCAGAGGACAAAGGCTTGACAAGCCATAATGGAATGAAGATTTCTAGGATAGAAGTAATTATTATGAGCTTGATAGATAATGTTTGAAAAGATAGATTTGAGTATTATTTTACAATCTGTCATACAAGACAATGCCATTGATCTTGCTAAGGAATATGATATTGTTATAGCCACATAAATTAAATGACAAAGTAGGGAAAAACCTAAAAATTTTCCACAATTAGCATAATTATGTCCAGAGGAAGGTGCAGTAGAAGTCTGTTTTGTAAATGATGCCGCACTATTTCAGTAATACAACTGGTAGAGCTAGGGTATACTATCTTGCTAACAATTGTGGGGTTTTTTTCTTTAGATTTCATTCCTTGCTAAGTTTTACATAGAGGAGCACTGATAATTTCCATGTCCCCTAGCTCTAATCATATATAAAAAAATCTTACTCTGTTAGAGCCCAGAACTATTTGTGAAAACTTAGTGTGATTCTCCATAAAGGTATGGATGGAAAGCTACAAATGGATAAGCTGTATCATATGCTTTCTCTGTGGTGAATGGCCTTGCCAAATGATTAGTATACACAAAAGCTCAGAGAAAATGAACTACAGCATTAATAAAAATGTCAGCCATTCCCTCTGGTGTAATTAATATTAGTCATGAAAAATTGTTGTAATATTTGTTCACTTCTACACATGTACACATTTTCACTTTATGCTATTGTTTATGAAACAAGGTTAATTTTAAATCTATTTAATGAAAAATATTTAAGTGACTTAATAATTAGGAATACTCAGCAACATTGGGGATGTGAAAGTACACATGTGGATGAGAAAGTATGCAGTATCTGAAAATATTTGTTATTTTTATTAGATTTTTATTTAAATTGGTAAATTTCAGAATTTTATTAACTATAACTTTGGTCATCTAGAGCCTCAGTGTCATTTTAAAGAAAAATGCACTGCAATGTCTTGGATAACAGCAGTGACTGCATTTCTACACAAAGCTCTGTATCCACTCTGAACATCTAATCGCCGTTAACCTTCTATCTTTTGAATAATTAAACCAGGTACTGCCTGCATTATCTCTGCTGCTGCATATTTGCCTTCACATTTGCATATAAATTTTAAAATCAACTTTCTAAGTTCTATAGGTAGCCACTTGGTATTATTACTTGGAGGACAGTCAAATTATGGAACGAGAAATGGAAAGATTTTTTTCTTTTTTCCTCTCTCTCTCTCTCTTTTGCTCTTTTGAGACAGTCTTCCTATGTAGACCAGGCTGGCCTTGAACTTAATATATAGCCCAGGATGGCCTCAAACTCACAGCAATCCTCCTGCCTCAGCCTCTCGAGTGCTAGGATTATGGGTGTATACCACCCTGCCCCACAGAAATTTCTTAATAATATTAAGAAAGTCAAAACTTGAACATGATATAGTTCTGGACTTACTTACATTTTTTTAAAAATTTGCCGAAGTGTTTTATGGTTGTTAGTGTAGAATTATTTAATATATTTTAATTGTGTTTATATGCTTCATTTTGACTTTTTAAAGGTAGTTTAAATATTAATTTTGTTCACCAATTTTTTTTACTAATATATAGAATTAAAATTGATCTTATTTTTTTTACCATGAATCCAGCAATCATGGTAAATTCATTAGTTCTTGTTATTTGTTAGTTTATTAAGGACTGTGTTTAAATAGTGTTATTTTTTTCCTTTACAGACTTTATGCCTTTTATGTATTTTCATTGCCTTATTGCTAGAATATTTATCAGAAAGCTACATACAAGTGCTGAGAAAGAACATGAAAGCATTGAGAAACTATTTAATATTTTAACTTCGGTATTATTTAACATTAACAGTGACAATGTATGTGTTTTGTGGATATCCTCTATGACGTTCAGCGTTTTCCCTGTATTGAACTTCAATGAACATTAAATGTTGCCAAATGACATTTTTATAATACATTTAGATAATTGGATACATTTTCTTTGTATACTCAGTGTGGTGAATTATTATACTTCATTGTATAATGTTAAATCAATTTTACACTTTTGGAACAAAACTCATTTACTAGTAGGTTATTTTATATTGTATATATTCCGTGGCTTTGAAATGTTTTTCTTGAAATTTGAATATATATTATTTTGTTTACTTATAATATATTGATCTGGTTTCATATTATACAATTTCTAATACTAAAATTCTATGTAAAATATTTACTTCCTTTATTTTGCATAAATATGCCATTGAAGTCAGGCATTGTAGTGGTTGCCTGTATATCCAGCACTCAGATTGAGGCTAGAGAATTACAAGACTGCTTTCCATCTGCACAAATTAGTGAGACTACCTCAAAATTAAAAATATAACAAAATGACTTCTTTCATTAGGTTTATCCTAGGTATTTTAATTTTTTGGATGTTATTGTGAAAGGAGTTGTTTCCACAGTTCCTCTCTTAGTGAATCTGTTGTTCATGTTCAGAAAAGCTATGATTTTTGTGTGTTAACCTTGTATCCAGCTACTCTACTGGATTTCATTATAAAGTGTAGAAGACTTTTGGTGGAGTTCTTGGGGTCTTCTATCTAGAGTATCATGTCACCTGCAAATAACGGGAATTTGACTGTTTCCTATCTTTATTCCTTTTATTTCTTTCTTTTGTCTAATTGCTGGTGGCAAATGTTTCCAAAACTATATTGAACAGGAGTGGTGATAGTGAACATCCTTGTCATGTTCCTGATTTTAGTGTGAAGGATTTCAATTTTTGACCATTTAGTGTGATATTGGCTATTGGTTTTTCATGGATCGCTTTTATCAGATTCAGTTAGAGACTACCCATTCCAATTTTTATAGGGTTTTTATTATAAATGTGTGTTGGATTTTGTCGAATGCTTTTTCTGAATCTATTAAGTTGATTATATAGTATTTGTCTTTGGCTCTATTTATATAGTGTATTACATTTATTGATTTGCATAGGTTGGAACATCCCTGCATCCCTGGGATGAATCCCACTTGGTCAGGATGTATGATCTTCTCAATGATCTTCTGCATTCTATTTGCCAATAACTCTCTAAGGATTTCTGCATCTATGTTCATTAGTGACATTGGCCTATAGTTCTCTTTTTCCATTGGGTCTTTGCTTTTGGGACCAAGGTGATGTTTGCTTCCAGTAATGAATGAATTGCTTCACTTTCAATTTCATTGAAGAGTTTTAAACAGGAGTGGCACTAGTTCCTCTCTAAATGTCTTGTAGAATTCAGCAGTGAAGCCATTAGGACTCGGGCTTTTCTTAGTTGGTAAGTTTTTAATTAACTTTTAAGTTTCAGTGATTGCTATTAGGTAATTTAGAATTTTGGGGTCATCTTTGTTTAACTTGGTAATTCACATTTATCTAGGTATCTGTACATGTCTTCTGTATTTTCCATCTTAATAGGTGTATAGGTTCTCAAAGGAGGTATTGATGATCCTCTGGATTTCTGCTTGGTCTATTGTGATTTCACCCTTTTTATTCCTAATTGAATGAATGTAGGCCTTCTCTTTCCTTTTTTTGATGAGGTTGGCTAAGGGTTTGTCACGTTTTTTTATTCTTTTGAAGAACCAACTCTTGGCTTCATTGATTTTTGTGTCATACTCTTAGTTTCCACTGCATTGATTTCTGCCCTGATCTTTATAATTTCCTCCCTTCTATGAGCTTTGGGTTTGTCCTGCTCTTCTTTTTTTTGAAGCTTGGGGTTTAGCATTTGGTTGTGTAATTGAGCTCATTCTGTTTTCCTAAGGTGTGTATTCACTGCTATGAATTTCCCTCGTAAGACTGCTTTCATTGTGTCCCATAGTTTCCGATATGTTGTATTGTCATTGTCATTTAATTGATGGAACTATCTGATTTCTTCTTTAATTTCCTCTGTTATTAGTTATTCAGAAGTGTGTTGTTCAATTTCTATATGTTTATGAAATTTTTGTGGTTTCTTTTGCCACTGATCTCCAATTTCATCACACTATGGTCTGATAATATTCAGGGGATAACTTCAATTCCTTTGCACTTACTTAAACATGTTCTATGAGCTAGTATGTGGTCTATTTTGGAGAACAACCCATGTGCAGCTGAAAAGAATGTGTATTCTGATTTTGTGGGGTGGGACACTCTGGATACATCTGTTAAATTCATTTGTTCAAGGATTTGCTTGAGTTCTAGTATTTCGTTGCTTACTTTTTATCTAGTTGATCTATATATTTGTGACAGTGAGGTTTTGAGGTCCCCCACTACTATTTTATTTGTGCTTATTTCATTTTTCATGTCTGTTAGTATTTGTTTTTAATAGTTGGGTGCATATACATTAATGATTGTCATCTCTTCATCTTGGATTGTTCCTTTTACAAGGATATAGTGTCCTTCCTTGTCTCTCTTACTCAGTGTTGGTTTGAAATCCACTTGATCTGCAGAAAGCTACTCCTCCTTTTTGGGGGGTTCCTGTGGCATGGAGTATTGTTTTTCACCCTTTAACTTTCAGTCTATTAGTTTCTTTTGATTTAAGTGTGTTTCTTGTATATAGCACATTGTTGGATCTTGCTTCTTGACCCATCCTGCCAGTATAATTCTTTTGATTAGTCAAGAGAGACCATTAGCATTGGTGGTTATAACTGATACATATTGACTTATCATTGCCATGACTTTTTCTTTTTGTTGGATTCTCCCCTTTTGTGTTTAATTTCTTGTCGTGCCCAATGGATTCATTTTTTTCAGACTTCCTGGGCTTGTGATCCTCATTGTCTTTTCCTAGGATATATTCTAAAAGGTTTTGGAATTTTGGTTTGGTATTCATGAAGTTCCTAAGGTGGTCTTTTTCATGAAAGCATTTTATTTTTCCATCAATTTTGAAAGATAGTTTTGCAGGGTACATCAGTCTGGGTTGGAGGCTCTTTGCCTTTAGGCCTTAAAATATGTCACTCTAAGCTCTACTTCCTCTTCCTCTTCCTCCTCTTCCTCTTCCCTTTCTTCTTCTTCTACTTCTTTTTCCTTCTTCCTCTTCTTCTTCCTCTTCCTCTTCTTCCTCTTCCTCTTCTCCCTCTTCTCCCTCTCCCTCCTCCTCTTTTCCCTCCTCCTTCTCTCCTTCCTCCCCTTCTCCTCCTCCTCCCCCTCCTCCTCCCCCTACCCCTCCCCCTCCCCCTCTCCCTCTCCCTCTCCTTCTCCTTCTCCTTCTTCTTATTTCTTTTTGGCCACAAGTGATGTGGCACATTTTTAAGTAAGGTTAAAGTGTCACAGTGTGCATAGAGATCTAGTGAAGGAGTTTTTGGAGGTAGGTAATGCCTGGAGGCCAAATGGACGGTCTGACCATTATAGGGGTAGCTTACTGTGGGAAGGATATAAGCAAGGGCAGGTCCAGGAAGGTGTTGGTTCGGAAGATGGAGGAGACAATTTTTAGGGTTTGCTTTGACAAATTTACTGTTGTTCTGATGGGCTTTCCTTTGTATGTGATTTGTTTCGTCTTGCTAATGGCTTGTAGAATTTTGTTCTTCTGTTGGGTCTCTGAAATCTTAACTATTATATGCCTATGTGTGCATTGTTTTGATCAAGGCTAGTTGAAATCCTGTATGCCTCAGTTATCTGTATGTTAAGGTTTTTTTCCCGTTTGAGAAATTTTTTGCCATCACTTATTTGAACAGTTTTTTATGTCATCTGTACTCTCTCCTGTTTCTTCATTGACTCTGGTCAGTCTTATGTTATTCCTCTTTGCATTGTCAAGCAGCTGCTGAATTGATTTCTCATGGTCCCTTACTATTTTAAAGAAATTGTTGTTTTCTTGGTCACTAATTGCAATCTTAACTTCTGTGTCTGAAATTCTGTCCTCACATTGGCTCATTCTGTTGCGTAAACCTTCAATGGAGTTTTTAATCTCCTGGAAATCTATTTGCGATTGTCTTATGGATTCCATTTGTTTCCTGCATTGGGATTCCATCAAGTTCCTCAGCTCCCCTATTTTTTTAATCTCTGTACACTCTAGATTTTTTAATCACATCTTGCACTATGGGCACAATCTCTCCTATTATCTGAGAAATTATTTCTGATTTCATTTTTTCCAGATCCTCTTTTGTTGCCAGTTCAAGGAATGCAGGTTGTTGTGTATCAGATTGTTCCATCTCCTTTCCCATTGAGGTTACTTTATATGTTCTGGAAGTGTGGTTTTGTGACTTGTTTATGTGTGTTCTCATTTCAACAGGTGTTGTGTGTGTGTGTGTGTGTGTGTGTGTGTGTGTGTGTGTGTGCACTAATGGTGCCTGCGCAGCTCACCTCATCGTCACTGGGGTGGGCTCTGCTCTTCAGCACTGGGGGTGGTGTTATGGCAACACAAAAGGCTCAGCTCCCTGGCACTGGGGGTGGGGGTCTCTGCTCCTAGGCACTTTGGGCAGTGGTACATCGGCCCTGAGGATTTGTTCATAAAGTCGTTTCCTATGCCAAGGTCTTCAAGAGTTCTACCTAACATATCCTCCAGCAAGTTTAGTGTTTCTGTTTTAATATTTAGATATTTAATCCACTTACATTTTAGTTTAGTGCATGGGGAAGGATAGAGGTCTAAATTTAATCTTTGACAGGTTGAAATCCAGGTTTTTGAACACTATTTATTAAAGAGGCTGTCTTCCTCCAATGAGGATGGTTGGCTCCTTTATCAAAGATGAGGTAGATAAGTATATCTGGAATTGTTTTTGCAACTTCTAATCTATTCAAGTGAGCCTCTGGTCTTTTTCTTTGCCAGTACAATGCTATTTTTATCACAGTGGCTTTGTAGTATAGTTTCAAGTTGGGGATTGTGATGCTCCCTGCCATGTCTTGTTGCCTAGAATTGCTTTTGTTATTGTAGGTCTCTTATGGTTCCAAATGAATTTTTGGACTGTTTTCTCTAGTTCTGAGAAATATACTGTTGGGATTTCAATTGGCATTGCTTTGAATCTGTATAACAGTTTTGGAACTAGGGCCATTTTCACTGCATTGGTTATTCCTACCCAGAAACAGGGTCTGTCTTTCCATTTTATTATATCCTTTTCAATATCTTTTTTACACTTGATCTTAGCCAAAAGGCGGAGAAGCGATTTCAATATCTTTTTTCATAGTGCTGTAGTTCACAATGTAAAGATCTTTTGATTCCTTTGTTAGATTGATTCCTACATATTTCATTTTTTGGATGCTATTGTGAAAGGAATTGTTTCCAGAATTTCTCTCTCAATGAGTGTTATTTGTGTACAAGAAGGCTATTGACTTTTCCATTTTGACATTGTATCCAGCTACACTACTGAATCTGTTAACTAGTTCTAGAAGTCAATTGGCAGAGTTTTTTGGGTGTTCTATGTAGAGTATCATATCATTAGCAAATAATGAAAGTTTAACTTCTTCCTTTCCTATCTTTATTTCTTTTATTTATTACTCTTGTCTAATTTCTTTTTATTTGTATATACATTTATTGGTACATTTTAGGTGTACAGCATAATGACATTCATCATTGGAGATATGCACCTTTACATAATCTCTTGGATCTCATTTTTTCCCCATTCCCCTAACCTCCCTTCAACCCCTCCATCTCTCCCTATTTACAAAGACTTTCTTTCAATTTTTTCATTTTCTCATATTAATTCCATTCCCCCTGATTCCTTTCCCCTACCCCTCCCACTTCCCTCTCACCTTTGCCCATTTTCTTCCTATTTCACCTTATCTACTATAAATTTTAGTCCTTATTTACACATTCAGTTTCTCACACTAGAGAAACTATTCAGTATTAACACATGTGTGTCCTGTTCACTTCACTTAAGAGTATTGTCTCTATGTGCATCCATTTGACAATAAATGTCTCTAGTTTCTCATTTTTGAAGCTAAGTAATACTCAATTTTATTTAAAAAAAAAATCCCACATTTTCTTGATCCTGTCTCCAATTGATGGGCATTTGGGCTGTTTCCAGGTTTTAGCTATTACAAACCACGCTGCTATGAACATGGGTGCACATATATCACTGTAGTATGATTTTTATAATTCTTTGGGGAAGATACCAGCAGAGGAATAGCTGGGTCAAATGGGACTGCCAGTCCTAGTTCTCTGAGGTGTCTCCATACTGATTTCCACAGTGGTTGCACTAATCTACACTTCCACCAGCAATGGAGCAGTGTTCCTCTTTCCCCGGAGCCCCAACAGCATTTGTTATTGGTTGATTTCATGATAGCAGCCATTCTTTCTAAGTGAGGTGGAATCTCAGCATTGTTTTCATTTGCATCTTTCAAATGACCAGTGATAGTGAACATTTTTTCACATGTTTATTTGTCATGTCTACTTCTTTGTCTGAGAAATGTCTGTTCATTTCAGATGCCCATTTTTGGATTGGGTCTTTAAATTTGGGAGGTCTGACTTTTTAAGTTCTTTATAGATTCGAGATAGTAGACTTTTGTCTGAGGGACCATTGGTGAAAATTTTTTCCCACATTGTGGGTTGTCTCTTCATACTGCTGGTGGTTTATCTTGCTGTGCAGAAGTTTTTTATTAAAAAGAGATCTGACTTGTTGATTGTGTTAGTTCATAGGCAACTGAAGTTTTGTTCATAAGGTCATTTCCTTCCCCAATGTCTTGAAGAGTTCTACCTAATCTCTGTTCCAGCTGGTTCAGTGTTTCTGTTTTTATATTTAGATCTTTAATCCATTTTGATTTTTGGTTAGTGCATGGTGAGAGATATAGGTCTAGTTTTAGTCTTCAGCAAGTTGAAACCCAATTTCCCCACCACCATTTATTAAAGAGACTATCTTTCTTCCAGTGAGGGTGTTTGGCTCCTTTGTCAAAAAGCAGGTGGCTGAGTGTGTCTGGAGCTGTTTCTGAATCTTCTAATCTCTTGCACTGGTCTTCAGGGCTGTTTCCTTGCCAGTACCATGCTATTTTTATCACAGTAGCTTTGTAATATAGTTTCAAGTTGGGGGTTGTAATACTCCCTGCCATGTCTCTGTTACCTAGAATTGCTTTTGCTATTCTCTGTCTCTTCTTGTTCCAAGTGAATTTTTGGATTGTTTTCTCCAGGTCTATGAAGTATGCTGCTGGGATTTCAATTGGGATTGCATTGAAACTATATAGTAATTTTGGAAGTATAGCCATTTTCACTATGTAGATCATTCCTACCCAGGAGCAAGGGATGTCTTTCTATTTTCTGATATCCCCTTCAATATCTTTTTTCAAAGTGCTATAATTTTCAGAGAAGAGTTCTTTGATATCTTTTGTTATGTTGTTTCCTAGGTATTTCAGTTTTTTGGACGCTATTATGAAAGGAATTGTTTGCCCTTTTTCTCACTCAGTGTCTCTGTTGTTCATGTAGAGGAAACCTATTGATTTTTGTGTGTTGACCTTGTATCCAGCTACTTTACTGAATTTGGTTATTAAGTCCAGAAGACTTTTGGTGGAGTTCTTGGGGTCTTCTATGTAGAGTATCATGTCATCTGCAAATAATGACAATTTGACTTCTTCTTTTCCTATCTTTATTCCTTTTATTTTTTTCTCTTGTCTAATTACTGTGGCTAATGTTTCCAAAAGTATCTTGAAAAGAAGTGGTGACAGTGAACATCCTTGTCTTGTTCCAGATTTTAGTGTGAAGGATTTCAGTTTTTGACCATTTAGTATGATATTGGCCATTGGTTTTTCATAGATGGCTTTTATCAGATTGATGTAGAGATCATCTATTCTGATTTTTGTAGGGTTGTTATCATAAATGTGTGTTAGATTTTGTCAAATGATTTTTCTGCATCTATTGAGATGATCAAATGGCTTTTGTCCCTGGCTCTGTTGATATAGTGTATTATGTTGATTGATTTGCATATGTTGAACCATCCCTGCATCCCTGAGATGAATCCCACTTGGTCAGGGTATAAGATCTTCTTGATGATCTTCTACATTTTGTTTGCCATTATCTTATTAAGGATTTTTGCATCTATGTTGATTAGTGAGATTGGCCTACAGTTCTTTTTCTGTTGGATCTTTCTCTCCTTTGGGGATCAAGGTGATGTTTGCTTCCAGGAAAGATGTTTGGAGTATTACTTCCCTTTTAATTTCATTGAAGAGTTTAAACAGTAGTAACAGCAGCTCCTCTCTAAATGTCTTGTAGAATTCAGCAGTGAAGCCATAAGGACCTGGGATTTTTTTGGTTGGTAAGTTTTTAATTATGTTTTCAATTTCATTGATTGATATTGAGTTTTTCAGAATTTTTAGGTCTTCTTCACTCAAATTTGGTAATTCATACCTGTCTAGGAATCTGTCCATTTCTTCTTTGTTTTCCATCTTATTGATGTATCGGTTCTGGAAGTAGGTATTGCTGATCCTCTGGATTTCTGCTGGGTCTGTTGTCATTTCACCCTTTTCATTCCTAATTGCATGGATTTGGGCCTTTTCTTTCCTTTTTCTGACAAGGTTGGCTTGGCTTCATTGATTTTTTTGTATTGTTTTCTTAGTCTCCATTGCATTGATTTCTGCCCTGATCTTTAGAATTTCCTCCCTTGTATGAGCTTTGGGTTTCTCCTGCTCTTCACTTCTAGAAGCTTGTGGTTCAGCATCAGGTTGTTTAATTGAGCACACTCTTTTTTCCTAATATATGTATTCACTGCTGTGATTTTCCTTTGTAAGACCACTTCCATTGTGTCCCACAGATTCTGATATGTTGTATTGTCATTGTCATTTAATTGAAGGAATTGCCTGATTTCTTCTTTAATGACTCATTGGTTATTCAAAAGTGTGTTGTTCAATTTCCATGTGTTTATGAAGATATTGCAGTTTCTTTTGCTGTTGATCTCCAATTTCATCACACTATGGTCTGATAATATACAGGGGATAACTTCAATTCCTTTGCACTTACTTAAATATGTTCTATGAGTGAGTATGTGGTCTATTTTGGAAAATGACCCATGTGCAGCTGAAAAGAATGTGTATTCTTATTTTGTGGGTTAGAACACTCTGTATACATCTCTTAGGTACATATCTTCAATAGTTTGATTGAGTCCTAGTATTTCATTGCTTGTTTTTTATGTACTTGATCTATTTGTGACAATGGGGTATTGACGTCCCCTACTACTATTGTATTAGTGCTTATATGGTTTTTCATGTCCATTAGTATATGTTTTATATAGTTGGGTGCACTAGTGTTTGGCGCATAGATATTTATGATTGTCATCTCTTCTTCCTCTTAGATTATTCCCTTTACAAGGATATAGTGTCCTTTTTTGTCTCTCTTAATCAATGCGGGTTTGAAATCCACTTGGTCTGGAAAGAGGGTCCCGTTGCATGGAGTATTGTTTTCCACCCTTTAACTTTCAATCTATGAGTTTTTTGAATTAAGTGTGTTTCTTGTATGCAACATATTGTTGGATCTTGCTTCTTGACCCATTCTGCCAGTCTATTTCTTTTGATTGGTGAGTTGAGACCATTAACATTGATGGTTATAACTGACATGTATTGAGTTATCATTGTCATGACTTTTTCTTTTTGTTTGATCCTTCCCCTTTGCTTTTAATTTCTTGTCATGCCTGGTGGATTCATTCTGCTGGGCTTCCTGCAGTTATGATCCTTGTTTTCTTTTCCTAGGATTTTGTCTAAAAATTTTTGGAGTGCTGGTTTGGTATTCATGAAGTTTCTAAGGTGCTCTTTGTCATGAGAGTATCTTATTTCACCATCAATGTTGAAAAATAGTTTTTCAGGGTACATCAATCTGGGTTGGAGGTTGTTTTCCTTTAGGGCTTGAAACACATCACTCCAAGCTCTTCTTGCCTTGAGGGTTTGCACTGGGAAGTCTGCTGTGATTCTGATGGGCTTTCCTTTGTATATGATTTGTTTCTTTTCTCTAACTGCTTGTAGAATTTTGTTCTTTTGTTGGGTTTCTGGAATCTTAACAATTATGTGCCTATGTGTAGATTTTTTTTTTTTTTAATCAAGGCTAGTTGGGGTCCTATATACCTTGCTTATATGTATGTCAAATTCTTTTCCCCCGTTTGGGAAGTTTTCTGCCATTACTTCTGTGAACAATTTTTTTATGTCATCTGCATTCTCTCCTCTTTCTTCATTGACTCTAATCAGTCTTATGTTATTTTTCTTTGCATCGTCTAGCAGCTGCTGGACTGATTTCTCATGGTCCCTTAAAATTTTAAAGAATTCTTTTTCTTTTCCTGGTCAGTAATTGTAATTTTTTCTTCTATATCTGAAATTCTGTCTTTACTTTGGCTTATTCTGTTGCATAGACTTTCAATGGAGTTTTTAATCTCCTGAAAATCTGTTTGCATCTGTTTTGTGGATTCAATTTGTTTCCTATGTTGGCATTCTATCATGTTCCTCAGCTCCTCTATTTTTTTATCTGTATTCTCTATAGATTTATCAATCATGTCTTGCATTATGGGCATGATCTTTGCTGTTATGTGAGAAATTATTTCTGATTTCTTTTTTTCTAGATCCTCTTTCATTGCTAGTTCAGGGAGTCCAGGTCCAGGTGGTTGAGTATCAGAGTGTTCCATCTTGTTTCCCTTTGAAGTTGCTGTAGGTGTTCTGGAAGTCTGGTTCTGTGGCTTGTTTACTTGTCTTCTCATTTTGATGCATGGGGGTTCTAGGGTGGGTCTGTGTTCCTGGTGCCAGCACGGCTCACCTCCTCTTGGCTCAGAGCCATGGCACATCTACCCACAAGCTTCCTCTATGCTGGGAGCCACAGCATGCCTACCCGGAACCCTCCTGCTGCCTGGGAGCTGTGGTGTTCTGATCTGGAGTTCTCTCTGGGCTGAGAGCTGTGGCAAGACTACCAGGAAGCTTCTTCTCTTGTCCAATTTCTATGGCTAATGTTTCTAGAACTATATTGAACAGGAGTGGTGATAGTGGACTTCCTTGCCTTGTTCCTGATTTTAGCATGAAGGATTTCAGCCATTTAGTACTGTGTTGGCTATTTGTTTTTCTTAGATAGCCTTTATCAGGTTGAGATAAAGACCATCTATTCCAATTTGATCTATGGTTTTTATCATGAATGGGTGTTGAATTTTACAAATGCTTTTTCCGCATCTATTGAAATGATCATATGGTTTTTGCCCTTTATCAAGATAGTTTATTACATTTATTGATTTACATATGTTGAACCATTCGTCCATCTTTGGGATAAATCAGACTTGATGAGGATGTATAATCTTTTTGAGAAGCCTCTGTATTCTGTTTGCCAGTATTTTATTGAGGAGTTTTGCATCTATGATCATTAGGAAGATTGGCCTGTAGTTCTCTTTTTGGGTTGGGTATTTCCCTGGTTTTGGGATCAAAGTAACACTTGTTTCCAGTAATGAATTTGGAAGTATTGCTTCCCTTTCAGTTTCATTGTAGAATTTAAAGAGTATTGGCAATTGTTCTTCTCTAAATGTCTTTGTAGAATTCAGTAGTGAACCCATCAGGACTTGGGCCTTTTTTTGTTGGTAAATTTTTAATTATGTTTTCAATTTACTTGATTGTAATTGGGGTGTATAAAATGTTTATATCCTCTTTGTTCAACTTTGGTAATTCATGTGTATCTAGTTATTTGTCTTTTTCTTCTGTGTTTTCCATTTTATTAGATTACAGGTTTTGTAAGTAGGTATTGATGGTCTTGTGGATTTCTGCTGGATCTGTTGTGACTTCACCTTCGTATTCCTAACTACATGGATTTGAGCCTTTTTTTGGACAAGGTTGTCTAAGGGTTTATTGATTTTTTTTATTCTTTTGAAAAATCAATTCACTGATTCATTGTATTTTGTATCATTCTCTTAGTCTCCATTGCATTGATTTCTGCTCATATCTTTATAATTTTTTCCCTTGTATGAGCTTTGGGTTTATCTTGCTCTTCTTTTTCTGGGAGCTTAATATTTAGCCTTAGGTTGTTTATTTGAGCTTGCTCTGTTTTCCTTGTATGTCATTCACTACTATGAATTTCCCTTATAGCAATGCTTTCATTGTGTCCTATAGGTT
Organism: Heterocephalus glaber; assembly: GCF_053883595.1. Lineage (NCBI taxonomy): Eukaryota > Metazoa > Chordata > Mammalia > Rodentia > Bathyergidae > Heterocephalus > Heterocephalus glaber. The sequence goes on along the minus strand of NW_028258145.1, from coordinate 21,261,954 downwards.
CTTGTATGTTGTATTTGCATCAACATTTAATTGTAGAAACTGTCTAATTTCTTTAATTTCCTCTGTGACTCACTTGTTGTTTAGGAGAGTTTTATTCAATTTCCATTTGTTTGTGAAGTTCTTGCAGTTTCTTATGTTATTGATCTCCATTTTAATTGCCCTATGGTCTGATAATATATAGGGGGTAATTCCAGTTCTTTTGCATTTACTTAAACATGTACTATGAGCTAGCATGTAGTCTATTTTGGAAAATGACCTGTGTGCAGCTGAAAAGAAAGTATATTCTGGTTTTGTGGGTTGGAACACTCTGTAGACATCTATTAAGTTCATTCATTCAAAAGCTTGGTTCAGTTCTAGTATTTAGTTCTTGATTTTTTTCTCAATGATCTGTCTATTTGTAACAGTGGGGTATTGAGGTCCCCCAATACAATTGTATTATTACTTATTTTGTTTTTCATGTCCCTTCGTATTTGTTTTGTATACTCAGGGGCATTAATATTTGGTGCATATATATTTATGATTGTCATCTCTTCCTCTTTGATTGTTCCCTTTATAAGGATGTAGTGACCTTGTCTGTCTCCCTTAATTAATTTTGGTTTGAAATGTACTTTGTCTGCAAATGAGATAGCTACCCCTGCTTTTTTTCTGGGTTCCTGTTGCATGGAGAACTATTTTCTATCCTTTTACTTTCAGTCTGAGTTTCTTTATGAACTAGGTGCATTTCTTGTATACAGCATATTGTTGGATTTTGCTTCTTGATCCATTCTGCCAGTCTATTTCTTTTGATTGGTGAATTGAGGCCATTTACATTGATGGTTTTAACTGATATGTATTGACTTATACTTGTCATGTCATTTTCCTGCTATTTGCTCTTACATTTTTTATTTTTCCCCCTCTCCATTTAATTTCTTGCCTTGCCTGTTTGGATTTGTTCTATTGAGCCTCATGGAGTTGTGACCTTCATTGTCTTTTTCTAGGATATTGTATAGAATTGTTTATAGTGATGGTTTGTTATTCATAGTTACAGAAGTATCTTATTTCCCCATCAATTTTGAAAGATATTTTTTCAGGTTACATCAGTCTTGGTTGGAGATTGTTTTCTTTTTGGTCTTAAAATACCTCACTCCAGACTGTCCTTAATTGAGAGTTTATGTTGAAATGTCTTCTGTGATTCTCATGGCCTTTCCTTGGATGTGATTTGTTTCTTTTCTCTGTTTGTAGTAATTTGTTCTTCTGTTGTGTTTCTGGGATATTAATTATTATATGTCTAGGTATAGATTTTTTTTTAACATGGCTAGTTGGAGTCCTATATGCCTCACTTATCTGTATATCAAATTCTTTTGCTCTGTTTGGGAAGTTTCCAGTCATTAATTCTGTGAACAGTTTTTTTAAATGTCATTTGTACTTTCTCCTGCTTTTTCATGGACTCCTATCAGTCTGATGTTATTCTTCTTTGTGTCATCTAGGAGCCATTGAATCCATTTCTCATGGTCCCTATTTTTAAGATTTTTGTTTTCATGATGACTGTGATCTTGTCTTCTATATCTCAAATTCTGTCTTCACATTGGCTCATTATGCTGTGAATACTTTCAATAGTGTTTTTAATCACCTTGATATATGTTTGAATCTGTTTAATAAATTGTATTTTTTCCTAAGTTGCAGATTCATGGTTTCTGTTTCTTTCCTATGCTGAGAAATCATGGCTTCTCTCATTTCCTGAGCTCATCTATTTGTTTTTATCTGTTTATGTTCTAGAGTCTTTAATCATGTCTTTCATTCTCCTCACCATCTTTGTAGTTATCTGGAAAATTATTTCTCTTTTGAATTTGTCTAGGGCTTCTTTCATCTGTTTTCTTACTTCCTTTGCTATCAGTTCAGTGTCCAGGTGATTATCAGTCTTTTCCACCTCATTTCCCCCAGAATTTGCCTTTGGTGAGCTGGAAGTCTGAGTTTGAGCCTTGCTTAGGTGTCTTCTCACTTTTAATTTTTTGTTGGTGTTGTTGGTACTATTTCTGTTTTAATTCCTGAGTTGATACTTCAATATTTTGTGTTGTAAGTATCTTTGTTGCTTGTATTTGGAACCCTTAGAGAATGATTGCTTCTCAGAGGTGTCTTCCAGGTATAGTTGGTCTTTAGGTTTTGACTTTTAGGCAATCTCATTTTCAATATACCAGGAATGACAGCTGATTAGATCAATCACAGCACCTTAGCCCAAGTGATACAATCAGCAGCAACAATAGCATCAAGCATAGCCTAGAAAACTACAATTTGTGGTAATTATTAATCTATCACCTTTATCCATGTGAATAAATCAAAATTGAGGACCAGCCCAAAATATGTTTATAGTGAATAAACTCTTTGATATAGTAAATTTACCCTTGGGGAAGGAGTTGGGGAGTTGGGGAGGGAGGGATAGATAGGTACAATGATAGAGAAAGGTTAGAAGTGAGGCCAGGGGACACAGGAAGATCACACAACATCTAGGAATCTATTGAAGCAAGAGGAAAATACAAAATGAAAGAAAGACAAAAACAGAACAGCCTAACAGAAATAAGGAAGGTAGAAACTGTATTCACTTTTATTTAAAACTAATGACAATGGAGATGACAAATAGAGAAGAAAAGAAAAAAAAAGAAAAAAGAAATCTGAATTAGAACAGTAACATGAACAAAAAGGAAGAGAGATGAAGAACAAGGTGGGAGAGAGAATGAGAGAAAGAGAGAGAGAGAGAGAGAGAGAGAGAGAGAGAGAGAGAGAGAGAGAGAAGAAAAAAGTGTGAAAAAAGAAAAAAAATTAATTTGAAAAGAAAAAATTTTAAAATAAGACAAAAAAGTAACTGAAAATAAAAAAGAAAAATAGATGGCCTCCTTCAGGGTATGTCTCTGCTGTCACAATAGACAACGTGGGGTGCAGTGTGCAGATCTATGTCAATTAGTCTCAGCAAGCTAGCAGCAATGCCCTGAGATTCAAGGTGCTGTTGGCACCCACACAGCTCACCTCCTCAGTGCTGGGGGGTCTCTGCTCTTCAGCACTCGGGGGTGGTGCAACAGCCTCAAGATATCCTTGTAAGTAATACATTTTGTTACATTTTCTTTTAATTTTTGTCACATTTGATGCTAGAAATATTTTCTTTCAAAGTCAAAAGTAGAAGATAAATGTTTAGAGAAGGGACTGTAAAAGTCTACCAAGAGAGTATCTCTGTTTAAGTGTCCAAAATCCCCTATAGAAGTTCTGATTTGTTTTGGGATGTGTTATTTTTTTTTTTTTGAAGCCTTGCTTTTGTTTGTCTATGTATGGTATTAAAATGTTATAGTTCTATTTCACTTGAAAAACAATGAGGAAATGATAATCAGACCTGAAGTTAGAGTTGGCACTAGGAAAATAATTCAGTATTCATCCTTTCAGATGAACTCTATTTACTGGTATGATTCTCCCTCCCTCCAGTTGTGCTACCATATTTGACTCTGCTGTGAGGATCATGAGAAGTTTCTCTCTTCAACTGCAGTTACTACTTGAGAATACTGAGTTCTGGCTTCCTGGCCCCACTCTATCTGTAAATAGAAAGATATTTTTCATCCCCACATTATCTATTTCCTGTCTCATTTGTTTTTATGAGATTATTTTAGTATCATTTTATCAGGTCTTTGGAGTAGAGACAAACACGTGGGTTTGATTAGTAACTTTGAACTTAACTACTTTCTCATGTCTAGTTTATTGTTTTAAATTGAAGCTGTGGACAGGAGAAAACACTGACCTGTTATATCAAAACTTCGAATACATCCTCCTTTTCCAATCCTGTATGGTTGCCTTTTAAAAGCCAGATAAAATGTTTTATATATAAAATCCTGTTAGATTATATTTCCTGACCCTCTTGTTAACCTTTTAAAGTGCTTTTGACTCTATTTTGCCATCTAAAATATCACAGATCTCTCCTGCCAGTATGCCATCTGTGATGACATATGGTGATTTAACATCTAGCATGATTTTAAAAGGATCATTGAATTACTGTCAGCCTGAATTCTAACTTAGATAACTAACCTAAGGCCCCTTTTCAGGTGTAGAAGGAAACTGTTTTTTTGTCCAGTATTTTTGAATTGTTCCCTTGATGCAACTAAAGTTATTTGTTCACAGGAGAGGCAGTAAAATTTAAGGGAAATTAAATGCCTGGTATTTTTAATCCATTATATCCACCAAATTTCAAACATATTAGGATGTAAATTTTCCTAAAATCACAGGTGAAAACATTAAGGTTAAAGTGTTTTGCATTGCTGTGTTATACCCCAAGCAATTGAGAATAAAATTTGAATTCATAGCTAACATCTCTATAACTCCTATTCTTCCCACTATGCAACTTTTAATTGTGGTATAATGAAGTATCTGAGTTCAGCAATTCCAATTTTTCCTACATCCTGATCCTTGCCTCAGACTTTACAAGAACCATCTCAATCTTCCCTAGTTTGGTGTATTTTTCAGAAAGGATTATATTTGCTATAATCAACAAGATTTCTGGATGTTGACAGTTATTTAGTTTCACAAAGATATCAAATGCTTTTGCAGTTTTCTTTACTTTTCTCTTAAGGGGAAAAACAAATAACTTTGAAACTCCATTCACTTCATGTACACTACAACCAGTAAGAAAGAGTTTCTCAAAAAGCAGAAAGTACATAATAATTTATTATTCCTCCTTTTAAGACCCTCTCCCACTGATTTCACCACTGGCTAGAACTAAGTCTAATGGCCATCCATGAGTACAACAGAGATGGGAACATGTTTTAGAATACAATTTGATCTACCTTCTCATTTTATATTATTTTAAGGATAATTGTTCTATTTTCTTAATTATCTATTTTTTTGTATAGCTTACCCTAAAATTGATGTTATTATTAATTATACATGTATTTAATTTAAACAATTTTTGTGCTTTATTATGTTTCTTGCTTTCATATTCCAGATCCTGGACGTGAGAGCCACCTACTTTCCAGCAGGAACTTAAAACCGAGTATTCTACTCATTGATCTGTGCTCCCTCATGTACATTTGAATTTCCCCCATCTCACAACAGAACCAAATTGTATATATCCTTATGCGTGTATTCTTATGGACTCTTCTGAATAATTCATTGACAAACATATACCTTTAGCTCTTGTGGACTATGATTATTCCATATGTATTTTAGAAAATAGTATTGAATTCTTAAAACATTCCAACTAAAATTTTTGTTGGTGTTATGCAGATTAATTGATTAATTTGTTTATATTTGACATTTTAATATTACATGCTACCAAATAATTTATTCAGATCACTTTTCTTTTGTATATTTTACTTTAACAACTTCCCTACAGATGTCTTTTATATGTTTGGTTAAGATTGCTTAGTTACCTTCTTGTTTGTGGATATTTGAATCATATTTTTTCCCAAGCTGTCTACTAGCTTTTGTACAAAAATATTTCTATAAATAAGTCTTACCAATTTGTTAAAATGTTGGAAGAAAAAATGTTTACTTGTAATAAAATGTACATTATCCCTTTTGGTTTCCAACAACCATTTCATCCTAATAATAATTAAAAACATGAGCAAACTGAAAAAATCAAAAGCTCTTTTAGATTCATAAGATACAAAGCAAAAAATTATCCCTCATATAAAGAAATAGTCAGAAAAATGCAGATCACAATATTTCATAAAAGAAGTCTTCACAAGAATCAGTACCTGGGGAAAAAGAGAGAGAGAGAGAGAGAGAGAGAGAGAGAGAGAGAGAGAGAGAGAGAGAAATTGCTTTGATTGGCTTAGTAGACTGGGTGAGACTGGGAAAATAACCTTTGAACTTGAAGAGATATCAGTTGAAATCTCCAAAATTGAAAATTACAAAAAAGGAACCAAAAGGACCCAAATAGAATATCTCAAAACTATGTTACTACTGCAAATGATATAATAATGCATAATGGAATTAACAAGGAAACTGGAAGAAAACAAGAAATATTGGAAACAATAATGCAATAATGACCAAGATATTCTCACAAATTACTGTCAGATATCAAATGACCGATCAAGTATGAGGAAAAAAATACTGAAACAAAACAATTTTGGCATGCATTTCCAGGGTAGGCATGTGTTCTGAAAACATACTAATAAAAGTAAAACTGTACAAATTTAAAAATAAAAATATTAAATTCAAAGGATTGCAAAGGAAACCTTTATTAAATTATCACCAAAACAGGTTTTTTAATAAGTACATCTCATAATTTTTAAGAATCAAAGATAAAAAAATCTTAAAATAAGCATACATGTATAGAAACAAAGATACGAAATGAATCCAACTTTTCAGAAATCCAGCAGTCAAGTAGAGTGGAGTGAAATATTTAAAATGTTGACAGAGAGAGAGGGAGAGATAGGATTTCATATCAACAATTTGTTGAAATTTTCTATAAATGTGTAGGAAAAATAAAATTTGTCAACTAAAAATTTCAAAACATTTTTCTAGCAGACAGAACTGCCTTTCAATAAATGTTAAAGCAAATCCTTTAGAGAAAAAGAATGCAATGTAGATTGGAAATGCATTTCTACATAAATATTTTCAAAGGAAGAATAAATGAAGGTAAAAGAAAAAGGTTTTATTTTCTTATTCTTAATTAACAGATAACTGTTCACTGATAACTGACTATCAGATAACAGTTTTTTCACAGCACTGTACAAAGTGTGGTCAAAGAATACAAAAAATGTTTGAAATGTAAAAAATCACATTGCTATTACTTCCTCTCAAACTATGATCCATCATTTCTGCCACTTTCTTATGCAGTTCTGGAAGTCCTCTCTCAAGAATGTTTAACTGTACTGTTGTGGCTATTTTAATTTCCTGAATCAAATCAAAACATTTTCCTCTCATGGTAATTTTGACTTTGGGTAAGAGCCAGAAATTACCTGATGCCAGATCTGGTGAAAAAAAGTAGATTTTGATACATCATAATGTTTTCATGAGCCTGTCTTTTTGGGGGAATAGGGAGCACTTGGCAGCAGTATTCACCCTAACTTTGAGCATACCTTTTAAAGACAGGAAATGTATGAGATGGCTTCTTATTTAGTATAGCATACTATTTTTTGAATGTATTATACTTTAGATAGAAATAAAATATGCAATATGTTAAATACATAAGGCAGTAACATAGCCATTACCATTATCAATGTCATGTACTACACATAATTGTATGTGATATACCATTTACAACTGGTAGCAAATTAGTTTTATTTTGGCGAGCATTACCACAGACATGAGTAAGGTGTACTGTGTGTTTTGGTTGCTATGACATTACTAGGAAATAGGATGTTTTACCTCCATTATAATTTTACAGGACCATTGTGATGTGATTCTTTGTTGATTAAAACATCGTGATGCAGCACACGACTACATCAGTAATGACTTTGTTCATCAGTGATCTAAATGCACAAGTTAAATGATGAATTATCAGAATGTACTACCAAAGAAGACCCAACTATATGTTGCCTAAAAGAATATGACTTAAAATATAAAGACATATACAGACAAATAGGATGTCTATTATGAAAAAAGAAGAGATAATAAATCTTGGTGAAGTTCTAGAGAAGAGGCAACCTCTATACAGTCATGAAGGAAAACAGCATAGAGGTCACTTAACTAAAAGAGTTACAGTAGATCATTGAGTTACCAATTCAATTTGTTTGCAAGGGCTAGTTGTAACTCAAGTTGGTTGTGAGTTAAGACTATTTTTCCCATAACAAATAATGGAAATATCCATAATGCATTCCAAACCTCCCAAAGCACCCCTTTACTAACCCTTTCATAATAAAAATGGGTTGTATAATGTGCATAATTTACCAGAAACATCAATAATTTTCCTAGTGTATTCACCAAAAAGTTATAAAATGCACCTAGTTTACCAGAAACAATTTGATTCTGTACTCACCATTCAAGTTGATGTCTTTGGTTTGCAGGAAGGGAAGATGAAATGCAAGGTGGTTATTGTTTGGAAGGAGAGCCCCCTTCCATAAAAACATCAGGAATCTGGTTCTCTGGTGTCCTCTCTCCTTAGAAGCCTCTGTGGCCCACTAGGGCTTCCTTCTGGCTCTCTAGGTCTCAACATTTTCCCAACTAAAAACTGCTCTAAGGTTGTCTGTTTCTGTCTTTTCTTTAACACTATTCTGTGGTATGGCATGTCATCATTATTGAGCGAATGAATGGCTTTTCTCTGTCCAGGTTGGTCTTCTGTACAAATGTTTGTAGCTCTGTCCATTTATTCTGTCCTTTATTTCAGAAGAAGAACTTTGCTGCACTGAGTGTAGATACTCCCCCTCTCCACAAAGCTCCTCAGCTGCCATTATCTATTGCTCAGCCAGAGGTTGCTGAAGTTCCTCTGTAGAGAATTCCTCTGAGTGGTCCTCCACCAGTTCTTCAACATCACCACTGTCTACCTGTAAGCCAATGGACTGTACTATAGTGACAGTGCCATCAACCACAGTGCCAACTGAAGGCTCAGTCTCCTCTACACAGCCTTCAGAAATTTTCCTTTATAATTTTAGGCCACACTTTCTTCTGGGCAGATCTCAGTGCCCTTAAAGAGTCATTAGAGAGACCCTTAGAAGGGTCCAGGATTTCTCAACCCCACACATGAAAGGAGGTTATGTTGTTCCTTCCAGAACTCTTTAAGGGTTACAAAAAGGTTAAACCTGTATCTGAGACATTCTTAAAGCACTCCAGGAATAGTTCCTTGGTGTATAGCTCCTTAAAATTAACTGTAACCTGCTGATCCATAGACTGAGGTAGAGGAGTAATATTAGGTGGGAGGAACTTTACTGAGAGCTATGGGAATTCTTCAGCCAGTTCTCCCAAATCTTTTGAGTGAACAGGAGCATTGTCCATGATTAGGAGGGCCTTGAGTACTAAACCTTTCTCCTCTACATATTTCTTAATAGTAGGACAGAAAGCCTCCCTGATCCACTCAAGAAAAAGTATTGTTGTTACTCAAGCTTTTGTGTTACATCTGCACATGACTCCTAGCCTATTCTTCATAACTTTATGTTTTCTGAACACTCCAGGGGTCTCAGTGATAAACCAAAAGAGGCTTTATGTTGAGGTCACTACTTGCATTGGTGCATAGCAATAAGGTTAGCCTTCATAGGCTTGTGGCATGACATTTTCTTCTCTTCCTGGGTAATGTGTGTTCTCCTGGGTATTTTCATCCAGAAAAGGCCAGTTTCATCAGTTGAAAAATCTGATGAGAGCAAAAACCTTTCCTCTGTGTCATCATTTCAAAGTAGTGTATGTAATTTTCAGCAATCCTTTTATCACCACTGGTTGCTTCACTATGCCAAGTTATGCTATGATCCCTATTTCTCACTTTAAAATTGTGAAACCACCCTTTACTGGAATGAAATATTTCACCATTATCATTTGTTCATGGATTATCCTTTATGAGATCTGCATTTATAGCCCTAACTTTTCCTCTAATTATAGACTCAGGCTATAACTTGCCATCTTTTGATTATTCATCCACACTAATAATAGCTTTCTACCTCATCTAACACTGTTGATCAGGACTTACTGATTTGAATAACACCTTTAGCAACACTAGCTTCCTTACACAAATCTTTTCTCTGTAAGATTGCTGAGATGGTGGATTTCTACCTGCTGCACATATTAACAAGATTGTTTACATGAACACTACTCTAATATTTCTCCACAATTTTCTTCTTTTTTTAAAATTGTGATTGGTTTGTTTACCTTCTTTTCCTTCCTTAGCTTCTTTTCTAGCTTTTTGGGAGCATTTTGACAGCAGTGATCATAACAATTATATAAAGCATTGACCAAAATCACATCCACAAGCATGCACACCTGGGCTCAGACTGACACTTACATATGTTTACATACATTTTCTGGCATTGTGGATCTTTGTTTGAAACCACACAAGTGAGTCATAATTCAAGACTTTGATCATGAGTTAAAACTAAAATTTGTTCATAATCTAAGTTGTTTGTATATGAGTCTGGTCATAATTCAAGAGTCCACTGTACCTTATAGTCCTGCACTCCTACTTCTGAGAATATGCAAAAAAAATAAAATACTTATTCTGAATCAATGTGTCATCCCATGGTCATTGCAACATTAGTCAAAATAAGTAGACTATGAAAACCATTTAAGTGTATATTAGTGAGTAAATAGATATAGAAAAAATATATATACATATATCATATATATCATATGTATGATATGTGTATATAATATTTGGCTATAGAAAAGGAAATTTTTCCTTTTCTGGTAATATGGAGGAATCTGGAGAACATATGCAAGGTGAAATAAGCTAGACAAAGCTAAATATTATATACTTTCACTTACATGTGAATTTAAAGAAAGTCAAAGTCATGGATATAGTTAGTATAAAACTGGTTGCCATCCACTGGGTAGTGGGAAAAATATGATCTTGGTCAATGGGTAAAAGTTTTCATTTATTCAATAGACAAGTTCTAGGGTCCTAACATACAGAAAGAATGCTGATGGATGTGTTGGTTAATTTAATTGTGATAGTGACAAAAATGCATCTGTATAGCAGATAATCACATCATAATTCACACCTGTATAGCAGATAATCATATCATATTTCTTGAATATATACAACCTTTACTTTTCAATCATTTTTTATAAAATAAATATATGGAAAAATGCTAATAAAATAGTAAGTATAAGAAAAGAATAAGAAGTACTAATAAAAGAATAAGAAAATTAATTTCTGATAAAGCAGATTTTAAAGTAAACTATCACAGATAAAGCAAGTCATTGTGTATTAAAGAGGTCATTTCTACAAGAACATTTAAAAATTCTTAATGTGTATGTGCTTTGTAACAGAGCATGAGTTTACATGAAGTAAAATATGATATAAATGCAAGGAGAAAGATCTCAACCCACTAATATAGCTGAAGTCTTTAACAACTTGCTATTAAATTGGTACACATTGAACAGGCATATAATCAGTAAGGTCATATTTGAATGCTCAAATGCCATCGAGCAACTGGAAGTGATGGAAATCTATAGATGACTTACTCCATTAGGATAGAATGCACATTTTTCTCACACTCATGTGGAACAGCCATCAGTAGAGACTTCATTCTCAGCCATGCAATACAACTTCTCAAATTTAAAACACTTGAAACCATAGAGTGTGGGTACTCAATGTAATTAAATACAATTCAGTAACAGAAGGATAAAAGTAAAACCCCAAAATATGTGAAATTTAAATAGCCAACTTTTAACTATTGTGTGTCAAAGGAGAATTCGCAAAATAAATTTAAAATATCGTGAATTAAATTAAAATTAAAGCAACTTTTTCATGATGTGGCAAAAGCACTGTTAAGAGTGATATGAAGAATATAATAACCCCGAGCATGGTTTATGAAAGAAGTAAAATTGATGTCCTGTATTTCATGAGGAAAAAATGTTTTGCACAATGTACTGTTGAGAAAATAAGTTACATAATGGAAGAAAATACTTACAAAAGAGACATTTGATAAAATACTATAATCCAAAATATGCAGAAAATTCTTAAGTCTGAGCAAGAAAGTAAACTTCCTGATTAAGAAAAAAAGGCACAAGACCTGAACAGACAAAAAAAGTTACACAGATGACAAGTAAGTGTATAAAAAGAAGCTCAACATCTTATGTCATGAACCAATTGCAAATTGAAACAACAATAAAATATCACCACACAACTAATAGAATGACCAAAATTAACAAATGACATCCAATTGAGAACTTTCATTCATGGCTCAGAGCAATTCAAAACTATATGGCCTCTTTGGAAAGAGTTCAGCAGATTCTTATGAAAGTAAATAAGTTCTTATAACATTTAGTAATTGTACTCCTTGGCATTTGTCCAAAGGCCATGTGTACATACACACACACACACACACAATGTGTACAGATGTTTTAGTGGCTTTATTCCTGACTACCAAAAATTGGGCATAGCCAAGCTATCCTTAAATAGGTGAACAAATGAAAACAATATCTATAGTACATCTACTGAATGAACTATTATTCACAGCTAAATATAAATGAGCTGTACACCCATTGAAAGAGCATGAAAGAAACTTATTGGAAATGAAAGAAATTAATCTGAAAAGAAAATTTCTTTGTGATTCCAACTATTTGTCATTTTGGATAAGGTAACCTATGAAAACAAAACAAAACAAAACAAAAACATTGATCAGTTGGGGAGGGATGATTACTTGAACACAGTGAGTTTTTAGGACAGTGAAAATTGAAATGTGAAAATATGTCACTAAATATTTATTCAAACCCACAAATTTACTACACTGAGGTAAGCCTAACATAAATTATGACTTTTTGAAATAATGCTATTTCAGTATACTTTCATAATTTATAATAAATATAACTCATTGAGTGAAAGCATTGATAATGGCAGAGACTATGTCTGCATAGCGGTCAGGGAATATATGACATACCTATGTATTTTCCTCTCATTTTTGCTGCAAACCTAAAAGTGCTCTAAAGAGTAATAGTATTTTCTATGAAAAAAATTATTAGGTTTGATAATTGATGTAATGAATCACCACAAGCTTAATACTTTATAATTTATTCACTTAAAATGTTGAATTTATTACATAGTCTTAGATATTAATAGGTAAAATTCAACTTTGTAAGCTAAAATTATAGTCCCAGCTATCTGCATTTTTCTGAAAAATTCACATTCTTTATAATTTCCAGGTTCTCTAAGTTATCTACATTATTTGTGAATCTTTCTTCCATCTTCAAAACCAGTGAGAGGATCTTCTCTTTCACTGATCTTTACTTTTTTCCTTACTTTATATTCCTCTGTCTCTGACTTAAATCTTTCCTATAGGGACCCTTTCGTTTGGACTCACCCTGATAGTTCAAGGAAATATTTGTACCTCAATCTCCTTAGCTCGACTGCAAACTTCCTTTTACTATGTAAGGTAGCATATTTGCAGGTTTCAGAAATTAAGACTCTGACATCTTGGTGTGGAGTCATTATTCATCCTATCATATGTATATTGTTACTTCTTAGTAAAAATGGAGTTCACTTTAATATCAAGAAGAGAATATTGAATAGTGGTTAGATGACTAACAATGACTTTAATGGCTTAAAAGCCTATGCAGAATTTATTAAACTTATTCCCTCCCACCATTCTATAATGATATAAATGAGTTCTAGTAAATATGTAGGACATATCATAGTCTGTGAGTCGAGAGTAATGAGTTTTCATGCATTTAGAAATTATTTCAGATTCATAAAATTTATGTAACTGGAGGAATAATTTTACACCTATTCCAATTCTTTTAAAAGAATATTTGAGGGCCAGGGATTTAGCTCAGTGGTTTCGCTGCCTGCTGCACAAGCACAAGGAACCAAGTTCGATCTCTGGTACCAAAAAAAAAAAAGAATATTTGGAAAATTCAGCACTTTTCTGCTTGCTGAGACAAAGTATCCAACACTCAAGTTAAAGGAGGAAAGGTTTATTTCACTCACAGTTTGTAGAGGCTTCAGTCCATAATTTGCTGGCACATGGGAGAGGGGCAACAGTTCATGAAAGATTTGAGATAGAAAAGCAACAAGGGAATTTAACAGTGTCTTTCTGCCCCTTTTATCTTATTCAGACTACTTAGGGCAGGTAGCCCTCACACTTGTAGTCCTAGTGCCCTGGGGCCTAGTACTAGTCCATGAATCAATCATATACTCTAGATTCAGCCATCTCTGAAAAAGATGAGGCTTTGGGGGGACATCTAAACAGAAGCCATAACATTCTATCCCTGGCTCATGTATATCCCTCTAAGCAAAGGAGCATTTAGTCCATATCAAAGAGTTGCCAAAGTTCTCACAGTTTCAGCATTGCTGAAAATTCCGAGTCCTGGGATTTAAGGCAAACTCTTAGCTACAAACGCCTCTACAAATCAACATTCAATGCCACAAGATAGACATTTCTATTCCAAAAGTTACAAACCAGGGGATAACAAGGAATGGAAGCAAAGCAAAACCAAAATCCTGCAGGGCAAACATTAAATCCTGCAGTTCCATGTCCAGCATCCAAGGCAATCTGTGGCAAGTTGTGAACTCCAAAGGGCTTGGGTAGCTCTGTCCCTACAGCACTGCCAGTAGATGCAGCTCCCATAGCTTCTCTCTTGGGCTGGCTCTGCTCCACCTTTGGAGTTTTCCTCAGAAAATCCGTGTTCTTGACTTCTCCAAACTTCTGGATTTCCACTGTATCTCTGGCTTCGCACTTACAGTTTCACACACTGCCCTCTCAGAGGCACACTGCCTGGCCTCCCAGGCTTTCTTCTGAAATCTGGGTAGACACCTTTCTGACTCCTTAACTCTTCCATTCTGCATATGCCTAAACCAGCACTATGTGGATGACACCAAGTTCTGCAGCCAGCTGGACCAGTAGCCAGGCTTCCTTCTCTTTTGGCTGTAGGGGTTGAGTGCCTATGAACCAAATCTCCAGGAACAATTTTCCTAGACCACTGCCATTCTGAAAAATGGTGCTTTGTGGCTCTCTTCTCAAAGCAAAGTTTTTCATTTTTACAATTTTAAGGCTGCAAAGGGTGGAGTCCCCCAGCTTCTTGTGATGCCCTCAGGCCATCATTTCTATTCTGTTCCTTCTCAGCAATCAAGATCTTCTTTACTCTTATCTTTGCAGTCCACAGTTTTACCAGTGTTGCCTTTTGGCTAAACTCAAAATATTTTAAAATCATTCTGCAGGGTTCTTTGCTCTTAATTCTAACATAAATCAGGCTATAAGCCCCCAGTGGCCATGCCTTGGCCTCAACCTTGAAATTTCTTCTGCCAGATTAATTAGTCCACCCCCCTCAATCTTAGTGTCAGGCAAAGTCTTTGGACATAAACAAAATGTAGTCAAACTTTTTGCCAGGCCAAAACACAAATCATCTGGAGTCCAACAGCCAATTCTGTCCTTCCCAGTAGAAACCTCCCAAGCCTGGTCTATACCAACTTTCTGATCTTCTAAGATCTGACCAGAATCTTTCATCAAGTACAGCCTAGGGTGTTCCAGCTCTACTTTTTCAGCTGGAATCTGAACCTTTCCAAATTCTTCCCATCAGCCCCTCTCAAAGGCTCCTGAACCACATGTTCAGGTATAGTCACAGCAATAAGACCACTTCTCTGGTACCAAAATTCTGTGTTAGTTATTTTTTTCATTGCTGAGACAAAATATCCAACACTCAAGTTAAAGGAGGAACGGTTTCTTTAGCTCACAGTTTGTAGAGGCTTCAGTTCATAATCAGCTGGCTACTAGGCTGGGTGGCACATGGCAGAGGGACAACAGTTCATGGTGGACTGAAGGTAGCAAAATAACAAGGGAATTTAACAATGTCTTTCTGCCCCTTTTATCTGATTCAGATTACTTAAGGAAGGTAGCTCTCACAACCTTAGTCCTAGAGCCCTGGGGCCTAACTTTAGACAGTGAATCAATCACACACTCTAGATTCAGCCACCTCTAAAAAAGCATGAGGCTTTGGGAGGACATTTAAACAGAAGCCATAACAGCAAATAACTTGTCTGAGATCTGACAACCCTTTTTCATATATTTTAGTTCCATAACCTTGGAATGGCTAAATATTCTTTCCTCTATTAGGTAGCCTCTCACATCCTCTCCATTTTTTATTCACCCTAAACTTGTCTTCATATGATGTAGTAATATCACTGAATATTTAAACTAAACTTTGGAAGCTTGAACTGAATTCTTAAAATTACTAATTTTTAGCCTGTATTTGTACAAATCATTTATCTATGATTTTTACTTCCTCACTTGTACAATTAGGATAATGATGCTTTAATGTCTACTTCTTAGCATATTTAAAAGGATCAACAGAAGATTATAATTTAGAAATTACTAGGTGCTCTACAAATGCAAATTATTACTGATACAAAAATTAGCTTTTAAATATACTAATACTGATGGATAAACATGTGAATTGGTTTATACTTTCTGAAGGGATATTTGATATTTTCTTTGTTACAATAATTATACTCATAATAATTTATTTTATAGACTTTACATGGCTATATTAAAATATTTAGAACAGTGAACTCATTACAGGAAAAAATAACCAAATAAATTAATCATGGCACATCTGTTAACAGAAATCAGTCTTCTCAAATCATGACAATCATAACTATTTCCATGGTGCATATGCTTATGGGATAATATGTGTAAGGCTACTCTAAATACATAGTTGAATTACAAACTTGTTGCACATATATGCCCATAAGCAAGCATGACACCGAACATACATTAAACATTTGAATATTTCTACTACTGTGTGTGTTAGAAAATATTTAACATTAAGTATTTTCTCTTTTCTATAATTCATAAATAACTGAAATAACCATGTTTCTACTTCAAATATATAGGAAGGAAATATATCCGTTTAAATTTGATTTTTATATTTTCTCTCCCCAAATATTTAGGAAAATAGACAAATATAGTGTTTGAAAATCAACAAAACACCAAACTCTGTGGAAGTGGAAAAATTTGATTAACAGAATAACCACATTAGCATATTCAAATGTTGAATTTTCTGTGAGTGTGTGTTTTAGGGGTGAGGGACTCAGTGTATGTAATATATCTGGAACATGTCCATCCCCCCACTCCTCTCCCTCATATTCTCCTTCCACTGCCTTTTAATCACTTCCTCTTGCAAATGTCTAATTCCAAAAAAAAATGTAAAACCTAAAAAGAGCCTGTAACATATTATGCCCATTTAGAGGAAAAAATAAATGGAATTAACCATTCCTGAGTGTTTCTAGACATCAGAATTATGAAACTATGACTTTCAAACTGGTGTTATATGCTCAAAAGGGGAAAACACATAAAAAAACTAATGGAAATTAGACAATTTAGTATAAACAAAAAGATGAGATCAATAATTGTACAAATCTGTCAAACAAATCTAGAAGCAAAAATATTTGTTAAAAATTCAATAGAGGGATCCAAGAGCAAATGTGAACAGGAAGGAGACCTTGTAATGACACTAAGAAGAAAGTACAGGTGAAATCATTATCACTAAGGGGCAGAGAGAAAAATAAAAAGGAATATAATCTGATGGATATCTTAGACATAATCAAGAAGACTAACATACTTATATATTATGTTAGTTTCAGGAAAAAAAGATACAAAGAACAGAAAGAATATTTGAAAGAATCATGGCCTAATCTTCTTAAGTATCATAAAAGACATAAACCCACATATTCAAGAAGTGCAAAGAACTGCATATAGGATAAGTTCACAGAATCCACAGCAATAAATATTTTAATGAAATTGTTACGATCCGAAGATGAAGAGAGAATATTAAAGCAGCAAGGAAAAAGATGAATGATCATATATATGGACTTGTCAATAAGATTGTCAGCTAATATCTCAGCAGAAGTCATGACGGTCAGGTCGCCATCAAAAAATAATAAAAAACATGCAAGGTCACTAAGATTAAATTTAAATCCAAACATATGAATAATTTGAAAGTGAAATAATGAAAAAAGATATTCCATTTTTTAAAAAAACTTTATATCAAAAATTACAAGATACAACAAGGACAATAAAAGTCAGTTCATCAAGAACATCCGAGTTATGAATATATAGCCACAAACAGAACCACAGAATATATGAACAAAATACTGAAAGAATTGAAGGGAGAGTAGACAGTTTTTCAATATTAGTTGGAGACATCAATATACCACTTTTATTAATGGATAGAACTTACAGATAGTCCCAAACTTTCAATGATTTGACTTAACAATTTTCTAATTTTTACTGTGATGGTGGACACCAGCAACAATAGCTCCCAGTCAGCTCATGATCACAAAATTTAAAAAGTGATACTTAATTGTGGACTGTAAGTCTAATATATGATGTTCAATAAGTGTAATAAATATATTTTTGACTTGTAATATTACCACAGTGATTTATGTGCACCCATGTTTATAATGGCACAGTTTGTAATAGCTAAAGCTTGGAAATAGCCAAAGTGCGCATCAACTGCAGATTGGATAAAGAAGATGTAAGTTGTTTTTTTTTTAATAAATTGGAGTATTAGCCATAAAGAATGAGAAACTAGAGACATTTATAGCTAAATGGATGCACAATGAGGCCATACTCTTAAGTGAAATAAATAGGACACATGTAAATATAGAATAGTTTCTCTGGTGTGAGAAACTGAAAGTGTAAATAATGATTAAAATGAATAATTGATAAGAAGAAATAGGAAGAAAAGGACCAAAGAGGTAGGAGAAGTGGAAGGGGTAGGAGAAAAGAAAGAAGGGAAAGGAAAAAAATATGAGAAAAGGAAAAAAACGGAAACAGTCTTTGTAAATAGGGAGGGGTGGAGGAAAAAAAATAAAATGTAATTTTTGTAGATGAAAAAAATGGGTTCTACAGGATATAACCCATCATAAGTTAAGGGGCACCAACATGAACAGAATATCAATAAAGAAGTGGATGATTTGTACAAAACTATAAATAACAGACATATATAGACCATTCCATTCAAAACAATGCACATCATTTTTCTATGACCAGAGAACATTTCCATGATAGACAATATGTTACACTACTAATTTATCTCAATAATTTAAACAGAATTTTAAATATATATTCATAAGGAATACTGATCTATAAAAGTAAAACCACACAAATTTTCTTCTGCATCCACATTGGTATAAAGCTAGAAGAAATCATAACAGAAGGAAAAGTAGAAAACTAACAAATAGGAGCAAATTAAACAAGCAACAAATCAAAGAATAATAAGAAAAATATTACATTAAATATCATATAATATACTACGAATAACTGTATACTAGTAGTTTAGATCTTTTATGCAAAATGTACACATTTCTAGAAACACATTAAAACTGATTCAAGATGAAATAGAAAACATGAATAGTCTTATAACAGGTAAAGAGATTGATTCAATAATCAAAACATCTGAGAGGAGACTATTTCAGGGTGAGACGGCCTCTTTGTTCAATGTAAACATTTAAAGCATTAACCACATTTTTTTTTTTTATAAAAAAGCTCTTCCAAAGCATGAAAGAGAAAGAAATAAGTTGTATGTGTTTCTTATGTTCTATACGGCATTTGACCTAATATCAAAACCAGATAGGGGGCTGGGGATTTAGCTCAGTGGTTCCGCCATCTGCCTTGCAAGTGCAAGGACCTAAGTTCAATCCCCAGTACCAAAAAAACCCCACTAAAACAAAAATAAACCTCATTAAAACCAGATAATGATAGTACAAGAAAACATCATAGTTTGGTATTCTTTATGAATATACAGTCAATAATTCTCAACAAAATACAATTAAAAAGAAAGCCAAGAGCAAACTTAAAGAGATTTACAGCATAGGCAAGCAGAATTCATTTAAGAGTGTAAAGGTAGTTCAAGATAAAATAAATCAAGGAAATCCACTACCTTAGTAGAACAAATGAAATAAATAACATTATTACCTCAATTAATTAATAAAGGTATTTGACAAAACCAAACACCCTTTTATGAGGAAAGTACATAGAAAGTTAACAATGGAAAGGAAGCTAACATGAAAAAGACATTTATCAAATTCTCAGTTAACTTTATACTCAGTGGTCACTTTTGAATGAGACTAAATATTCCCCTTATCATAGTGAGTAATAAATTATTCCTAGTTGCAATGTATTTTAAATATGATTTCAAAAGCATGACTGACAAAAAAGTAGATAATTGGAACTCATCCATATTTAAAATTTTTGTTTCTCAAAGCACATCATGAAAGTATAAAGGCAACTGACAAAATGAGAAAATTATTTGAAAATAAAATGATACATTTAAAACTTAGTATTCATAAATAAATCTTTATTAGTTTTTAAGAACTCCCATAGCAAAATATCACATACTGGGTGGTTTAGAAGGTAGACTTATTCTATAATAGTTTTGGAGCTTGGAAGCCCATAATCAACATGTTAATTTTTTTTTCCCCTGAGGCTTCTATTTTTGACTTTCAGATGGCCACTTTTTGACCATGTCCTCATATGACACTTTTTATGTGCTTATGTTCCTCTGGTGTCTCTTCTTACAGGGAGAACAGTCATATTAGGTTATGGTTCCATATATATTGACTCAGTTAACCTTAATCATCTTTTTATGAGCCCTATCTACAAACACAGTCACATTGAAATTTAGAGCTTCAACCTATACTTTTTGGGAAAAAACAACTCAGTCTCTAATAAAGTCCTACAATTCAACAAGAGATATAAATAAACTAGCTGAAAAATAAAAACCTCAATATATAAATTTCCAAAGAAGATATACTAATGCTTTTTAATCAGAATAAAAGAAGTTCTATAAGTTATTAAGAAAATGAATATCAAGATCACATATGTTTACCACCTTGGACCAACTATGATGGCCAAAATACTTTCTAAAAATGGAAAATATAAGTAAGGATATGAAAACACTGAAATTGTCACACATTATTAGTAGAAATATAAAATGATGAAGTAACTGCAGAATTTTTTGTGGTTCCTCAATATAGAATTACATGAACTAGCATTTCTGTCCTATAGCTATATACCCCAGGAAATTGAAAACAGGAACTCAAACAGATATTTATATTCCAATGCTCACAGTATCATTCACAGTACCCAAAGGAGAGAAATAAACCAAATGTCCATGAATAGCTGAATGGATAGGCAAAATGCAGCAAATACCTATAATGAAATATTTGGCCAAAAAAAGGAGTGAAGTTCTAATACATCTACAATATTAGTGAACCTCACCAATACTATGCTAAATGAAATGTCACAAAAGAATACACAGAACACATATAATCCTACTTAAAGGGCATATCTAGAGTAGGCAAATTATAGAGACAAAAATGTTTTGATGTTATGAAGAATTAAGAGACAAGGATATTGGGATTTATTGCTTAATGGTTAGATTTGTGTGTGTGTGTGTGTGTGTGCCTGGGATCGAACTCTGGACCTTGTGCTTGTGAGGCAGGGGCTGGAACCACTGAGCTAAATCCCCGGGCCAGGTTAGAGTTTCTTTTATCATCATTGTTTAGATTGTTTGTCCAGTATTCGTTCCTCTTAGTTATCTTTGGAGTCAGTTTTTAAAGGTTATGAACTTTTGACGGAGAGTGGAGATCCTAACAAGTTCTGTGTCCACAACAGTTGTGTTATTTCTCTTTGGTATTTGCTATGGAGAGGGGGATGAATGTCCAAGAGAAAAACTTCAGGTCCTACCTAATCATGTGGACCTGGGGCTGTGTCATCAGCTTGGGCTGATCTCCCACATTCTTCAAGTTGAATTATCTGTCGTGATTCAAGCAGGAATAGATAATGGCTAGATTAAGGTGCAATTTCTTGCCATTAGACTTGATGTAGCTCACCAGCAATAGAGCCACCCCGCATGCTCAGTGCACTCAGCCTGATCTCCAATTTCACTCAGGAGGTAAAACAAACAAACAAAAGAAACAGTGGTTACAACCATGACATAGAAATACAGCCATGGAAATGCAGTAACAATCAATTAAAAATGACAACAATCACAAAACCAATAAGTGAAAAGGGGCAGAAATATTCTAAATAAAGAATTAAAATTAATAAAAGTAAAATTTATAATGAAAAACATAGGGTAGTAGAGCAAGATAATCCTGTTGAAGTGTAATAAAAATAAGATCAAAATCTAAAAAATGAAAAGTTTAAAACTTTTAGAATAGATAGGAAAAAAATAGGCCTCCTCAAAAATATTCATTATTCCCAGGCACGTTTTCACTATCCCCACTCCCTCCAGAGGTACCCAGGCTGTGTCCGACGGATGGCCAGTGTCTTGGGTTCACCAATTCTCACTGGTGGAGATTTAGCCTTTTGTGGGCCACACCAGGGAGGCTACATATATTCAACTCTGTGGACTTCAGTCTGTGCGTGTGGGGTCATGACAAATGTCCAAGCTCTGGTGTATGCCCAGAATGCCTACAGTGTGTGAAGGCAGCAGTGAAACCCTAAATTTCTGTGTTTGGTGGTGGGGAGAGGGGGAGTAAGGAACTGTTATCTTTGCCTCCGCTGGGCCTAGAACTCAGACATGTCTCTCTCATGACACCTTACCGGACTACGCTTTTCCTCCATCACAAGTGGGGAGACCACTGACCACTGTGCCTTCCACTCTTCATCACAGCCCATGCTCCCCAATGCTTATCCTTTCCGGCCTCCCTGTGTCAGACATTTTCATCAGCCATAATATTCTTCTGTGGCTATCTCCACCCTGCCAATTAGCAGGGTTTTTACGGGACCTTTGCTTTGGGATTGCTCCAAATTCTTTGCTCCCCAGAGCATTTCAGTCCCTAACAGTAAGCACCCCTCTTGCAATGACTCCTGGTTACAGCCCTCTGAACATTTGCTAGGAAATATGTTGCATTTCCTCTTCAGAGCTAGCTTCCTATGCAGAAGTCATGACCACACCAAATTCCCACATAGAATTTAAAAGCTGTATTGGCCTTGAATTTTTCATATGGTTAGAACTGGTAATAGGCATTCATTATATCAGGGTTTATTGCACTCTCTAACAGCTTATTTATGCTTATAAATTCTGGTTCTCTTCATTTCCTATGTTTCCTTTCATGATATAAAATTGTCTATTAAAAAGGGACTTAAGAGTGCTAGCTAGATTCCATCCATTCTTTTACTTGCTTCAGCAGATGGCCTACTGTCAGCTTTTTTGTGCTGAGGCAACCATGGAAATGCTGGGCCTCAGTGCCTTTGGAATAACGCCATACTCTTGACAAGTTTTCTATGGAAGACAAGAGCTTATAAAAGCCTGCTTAGTTTGTGGCATAGAATAGGCTTGAGATTCAGTTCTCTTCCCATCTCAACCTCTGTATCTAGGATATGGGGAGAACAATACATGCCTTAAATGACACTGATAACGATGAGATAATCCAGATGAAAGCTCATGATGGGTCTTAAAAGACTGTTAAACAATGTCTGTTTTAAATGCCTGCCATATTCATGTAGTCTAATGTATATATCAATAGTGGTATCATTTGGACATGAAAGTATGAAATGGTAAATTTTATTGTTAGATTTTAATGACTAGAAAGAATTTAAAATACAGAAAAAGCTATTACCCATGTGTTGGTTTAAGTAACTTGAGATGATTTTTAAAATACATTTGTTCCAAATACATATGGTTAATTTTCAGGATTTATGTTATTGAATTTATGCAGGCATCACTACATCAAGAACTGTTCTGTTGCTTATTTATGAATCCTCTGTTCTCAATGGACTTCCTTAGAAATGCCTCAGTGTTTGGCACAATTCTTTGATTGTAGATCTTTCTTCAGCTCAATACTGTTCTTGCTGTCCATTTAGGAGAGAAAGCCTAATCACTATTTAGTGATGGCTTTGTCCCTGCAGACAGACTTTCAGCTCATATAACACCTCCTTATCTCACCTTGTGTTTCACTCTTTCCTTATGCTATCTCTATCTGCTTCAGCCCATCAAGGAAAGAAGAAAAGTTCTGCTAAGTTCCTCTCATGGTCTTTCTCCAGAAGATTACTGGATAAGATAGGAAACTATTTCTTATTCTTCAAATGCCTACTGATTTTATATTCTCTAAACTGTTCAGTTAATGAAAAAAAAGAGTGTAAATTTATTTATCTGTGCCTCAGTGTCTTGACGTACAAATTTGGAATAATAACAGTGTTTGAGTACTGTTAGTTATATTTACAACACTCTTAATAATGTTTAAACCTTTGTGAACACTAGTGAAATATCAGTAATTATCATCATGACTCACCTGTGTACTCGCTGAGACATTCTGCACTCCAGTTGAAGCCATCTTTCTCTATACATTATGTGTATGTGTGAAATCACTAAATTACAAAAAAGATCCTCTTTACAATTTCTCAATTGAAAATGGGCTGATTAATGCTGAACAAATGAAGAAAGACAATGAAAGATATTCAAAATCAATGTGAATATCAACACATTTAGAGGGTCAACCTTCCATGTGAAAAACACTATGGACAAATCCGTGAAACCAGTTAGAAGGCACTTAAGAACAATAAAATATAAAGGCATAAATAAAACTTCAGCAAGAGTTTGCCTCTGAGACCTTATATCAAAGATGTCAGAACTGAAAGGCACTTGAATATTTCCTATAAAACATAAGCCAAGGTAAAATATATGAATTTGGGGCCGGGGATTTAGCTCAGTAGTTCTGGCTCTGGCCTCACAAGTGCAAGGTCCTGAGTTCAATCCCTGGTGCCGAAATAATAATAATAATAATAATTCTTTTAAAAGGTCAAAACGTCTCTAGGTGAAGAAAAGGAATTTGTCAATTTTTATATGAGTCTTCTTCCCATAACTGAACTTAGCATATAACAAGAGCACCTGTTTCTCTCTTCCAGTGTGGTTACCCACTACCCTGTTTCCCATTTATAGTCACAAATGAGAAAATATTTGGCCAGGGCACCTAAGCTATCATTATCTCAGATGCATTAAGTAACACCGGAAATCTTTCTGAGCCACTGGTGGAAAAATACTAGTATTCTTCTTTAGAATGCTGTATATGTTTACCCCCAGTTATACTTCCAAATCCTTTATTTTTTATGTAAAAGAGGAGCTGCCTGAGTCAGTGGTCAGTGCAGGACCTATTACAAACTTTAGCTAATTGGAAAAGAACTTAAATTGATAAAATCTCCGGGGAAAGCTACATTTCAAGAAGGGTTAATCCTTAAGTCACAGAAATAAATCCATAACATTACAAATTGAGGTCTCAGTGAGCAAATGAAGGAAGATTGGGGCTATAAAAGGCCTGTCCACTGTGTGAAACTGCAGATGCTGTTCAGGTACCATTATGCTCCCCACATAAAGACAGCATCAACTTGATTTTGGACAAAACTGCTGCCAATCTGTACATTGTGCCTTCTGGAATTTTGTACCAAATTAAACCATCTGTTGGTGTCCTGGAGCACACCCACCTGCAAGTTTCTCAGTTAATAAGTTGCTCCTTGCTTTCCAGAGAAGAGTGCCTCCATACAGACAAGGCCATATCATTTTAAAAGCCTGCAAAAAAAACAGTACATCTGAGAGAAGCACAAGAATCTATACTTTTTATACAGTAAAGTCTCTGTTGAACTTGTGCATGAAAAGTAGATCTGATCAGTTCAGCATCTGGGTATTCTCTTCATGGAAGTTTTAAATTTAGAACAGAAATAAAGAAATTAATATATGCCTGGAATGAGAGCTCTCCTTTTGTTATAGAAGCTGCTTTCTCTGTTAGTCATGAAAAGTGTTATTAAAAGCTATTTTTTAAAATGGTTGGATACTGCTTAGCAATAAAAGTTTACTTATGGCTAATAATAACAAGTTGTATGAAACTTGAGAAATCAGTTTCTTGCGTTTTGTATATATGAGGGAGTTGCCAATAGTTACTGTTAAATCAGTAGAAATACCAAGGGAGACAAAAAGAGGGAGAGAAGAAGGGGGACAATAAGAGGAGAAAGAAAAGAGAAGGAAAATGAATAGGAAGGACAAATTGGACATAAATAAAAAAGAAAGGGAAGAGGAAAAAATGAATAAAAAGAAAATATCCTCTTTATCAAACAACTACCTGAGACTTTTGTTAGTCTTGGAATTTTCATATATTTGTTTAGAAAATATCAAGTCTTGTGTAAGTATGCAATTTAATAAGTGTTTACAAGTATATCTTCCCAAAACACAACAATAGTTTTATTTATTTGAAGCACATTCTTTACAAAACAACTGTTTAGACTTATTCTTTTGGAAAACTATTGATATCTAATAAATTTGTATGATGTTCATGATTTACTATTGCCATAGTTAGAGGAAAATCCTATTACCAGAGAATATATATATATGTATATATCCTTTATATATCATCTTTATTTATTTGTATATCATATAAAGTTATTTGCTCATTAATGATGACTGGGTGCTTAGTTGAGTAGACCAAAATTAAGGACAAACACAGGAGATAGAGATGATCTTATAATTTTTGGCTATAATTTTGTTTATGTGATATGTTATATTTATTGATTCATATATGTTGTACCATTGTTATATTCCTAGAATAAAGCCTAGTTGGTCAAGTTGTACAATCTTTTTGATGATTTGTTACATTGTAGTTATCAATATCTCTTTGAGAATTTTTGCATTGACATCCATTAAAGGGATTGGGCTATAGCTGTCTATTCTTATTGTGTCCTTGTCTGATTTTGGAATCAGGGTAATGCTAGCTTCCAGAAATGACTTTGGGAGTACTTCTTCCTGTCAATTTCAGTGGAGTCTGAGTAATATTGGTATTAGATCTTTCCTAAAGTTCTTCTAGAATTCAGCAGTAAATCTGTTGAGTCCTGGGCTTTTCTCAGTGTTGTTTTTTTTAATTTTTTTTTAATTTTTTTATTTTTCACTGCTTCAATTTCATTTCTTGTTATTGGATCATTCAGGGTTTTTATATCTTCTTGGTTAATGTTTTTTTTTAATCTTTTAGTCTACAATTATATTATTAAATGATAGAGAATATCTAATACAACCATTTCTACAGAACGAGGAAATAAATTTCTAAGAAAGAAAGATTTTATAGACCCCCATCTTTTATACCCACCCCAACAGTCTAACTCTAAAGAGGATAAAGCCAATGACTTTCCTCAGAAGAGCTCACGACTAATGTCACTTTGCTATTAAAATCTGTATTTCTCATCTGTTATGAGCATTGAGACAAGAGTCAAAAATTCAAAGAAGCACAATGCACATTGTGATTGCCTATTCAGCAATAGCAAGCACTGCATTCAAAACTATCTCATCGTAGGAATTAAATAAGGTCAGTCACATTCATGGGCATTTCCTCCACTGTATTATTGTAGAAAGTCTCAATATCAGGAAGAATCCTCTTGTCTTCTTTAGTAACAAAGTTTATACCCACACCTTTCTTCCCAAATTGACCCTCTCTGCCAATTCTGTGAATATAGTTTTTACGATTGGTAGGTAGATCATAGTTTATAACCAAAGACACTTGTTGCACATCAATCCCAGGAGCCAATAAGTCAGTAGTGATCAGAACTCGGCTTGACCCTGCTGGAAATTCTCTCATGATAACATCTCTCTCCTTCTGATCCATGTCACCATCCAGAGCAGAAACTGTGAAGTCCCTGGTATGCATTTTCTCAGTGAGCCAGTCCACCTTGCACCTTGTATTGAGAAAAATAACAGCATGTGTAATGGTGAGAGTCTCATACAAATCACAAAGTGTATCCACCTTCCATTCCTCTCTTTCAATATTAATGTAAAACTGTTCGATTCCTTCAAGGGTCAATTCTTCTTTCTTCATCAGAATTCGAATTGGATCTCTCAAGAATTTTTTGGTCACTTCCAACACCTCAGTTGGCATTGTGGCAGAAAGCAACACAACCTGAATACTTGTATTTAGCTTTTGGAAAATCTCATAGATTTGATCCTTAAACCCTCTGCTCAAAATTTCATCTGCTTCATCCAAAACAAACATTTTGGTCCATTTTGGAGAAAGGTATCTTCTGTTTAACATATTCAATACTCTCCCTGGTGTACCAACAACAATATGTGGTGCTTCAGCCTGTAGTTTTTGCATTTCACTTCAAACATTTGTTCCACCAATGCAGCCATGACAAGTTGCTCCCAAATAGTCTCCAAGTGCCAGAATTACCTTTTGGATCTTTAATACAAGGAATAATAGCTCTTTGCTGAATAGCAGAAGGCTTCTCAAAACCATAAGCACAGATGCCCCGAAGAAGAGACCCCTTTAAATTCATATCATCAAAATTATCAACAATCTCATTCCAGTTGCTCTCAATGACATCATCAGGGTCCATTCCCTCTGGGCCTCCATGTTCTCTGTTATAATCCGCAGAACCACCAGATATGATCCTCAGAACCACCAGACATAACCCGAAGAACCACTCAGCGCCAGATTGAAAAGACAGCTGCACCCTGCCACCCGTTTTTTATAGGCTTGCGGCCAGAACCCGTTTCTCGCTGAAGAATTTTCTTGTCGCCCTCCAGTCAGCCACAAAATAATGATCCTGTTGTTGTTACCTCAGGTAAAAATCCTAAAGCAAGTTGGCAAAAAGAAAAATCCAAATTTCATAATTTCTCGATATTACAGGGACACTGGAAATCTGAACGCCCGGCAAAGGCCTGAGACTCTTTGCTCTGAGGCGAAAGAGTATTGCAGCAGCAGTGAACAGACCTGGCGTCCCCACCAGCCCTGCTCCTATGGGGTTTCCGCGTCCCTGATGCAGAGGCAGGCCAAAGAGGCGGGCAGCGAAGCGTGGCCCGTGCTGGAGGCGGAAGCGTGAGGCGCGCTGCCCTGGGGGGCCCGGTTCCCCGTGGCTGGGTTCAGACACCCGAGGGCCATCACGCTGCCTCTCCTTGCTCCTCCGCAGCTCCGTCTGAGCTCTTCTTGGTTAATTTTGACAGTTCATGTGTATCTAGGAATCTGTCCATTTCTTGTGAATTCTCCAATTTATGGTCATATATGTTTATGAAGTAGTTGCTAATAATCTTCTGGATTTTGCTGTCCACTCTAATTTCAACTTTTTAATAATGAATTTTTTGAGGTCTTTTCTTTATTTGTTAAGATTTGTTAAGCCCCCCCCCCATTGTTCTTTCAAGGAACCAGCTTTTCCATTCATTAATTTTTTGGATTTATTTTTTTAGTTCTCAGTTTCATTGATTACTAGCTCACACTCTCCTTGGCTGCCTCTTACTAGGAGACTGTGGTATGGTAACATTGGAAACCCTGAAGTGGAGTCGTTATGTAGTTGTTCTCTGGCTCAGTCTTACCCCCTTTTCACAAAGGTGCCATATTAAACTCTTTTGGATAATATGGCAAGCACTGCATTGGATTTCTTTGCCACCTGTAGCCTGCACGAAAGAGTCACTTTCAGAGGAAAACCTCACGCTGTTTTTGTAGTTTGTACTAGCTGTGGGCTTTTCTTGTGGTTAGCATCAGATCAGGTCTGTATTTTCTCCCTGGACATCCTAACCGTCGGGGCTTGCCTTCTGTTCCCAGGCACTGGCCTCATGCACAATCAGGTCATGAGTTAGTCAGTGCATCTGTTCCCCTATGCCAAGGAGAAATAAAATCTAGAGCTGACTCAGAGTTGGCATATGTTTGCAGCCAGGGCATGAAATCCATGGCTGCAGAGTCCATGGGCATGAACTACATGGGTGTGGAGCTGGTCAGGAACCAAATTTTGGGCTGCTTTATGGTCCTGTTCTGGGATGTGGTAGCTGCTGCATCATCTCTGTAAACAATGACACAATGACAGTTTCATTTCCTCTGTTCCAACTTGGTGTCCTTTATTCCTTTCTCTTGCCAAATTGCTATGACTAATAGAATGCTCAGAATGCTTTCAGCTTTTCCCTATTCAATAAAATGCTAGCTATTTGTATTATAAATGGCCTTTAATTTGAAGCATGTTCCTTCTTTTATAACTTATTCAGAGATTTTTCATGCAATAATTTTGAATTTTATTAAATGCTTTTCCTCCATTAATCGAGATGATCACATGGTTTTTTTTCCTTCATTCTGTTGATCTAGTGTATCACATTTATTGATTGGGAAAAGTTGAACTATGCTTATATCTCTTAGATAAATCTCACAGTATTTTATTGAGTCTAGTATCTTGATGTAAGTTAAAACTTATAAGCATCAATTATTTATGTGCATCCAAATAGATAATATTTCAGGACTATTAAAACATATTAACATTACCATATTGGAGAGGGCATCTACTTTTTTATCTTTATCAATACATGTTTGCAGTACATAATGTTTGCATTCCTAACATGGAGTTTGTGCATGTACATAACAATTTTTTTTTGGGGGGGGATCGAACTTGGGACCTTATGCTTGGGAGGCAGGCAGCAGAATCACTGAGTTAAATACCTGGCCCCAACAATTCTTAAATTTTTTTCATCTCTTCTCCCTCCCCTTCATCCTTATCTGGATTCTTTTATCATCTGAAAAAAATCTATCTCTCTATGTCCTATTATTTATCTTTAATTTTGCACTTTTTTATAATTTGGACTTTTCATATAAGAGAAACTATGGTGTATTTAAGCTTGTGTGTCTGATTTATTTCACATAACATTACGGTGTCAAAGAGATGGGAGTTCAGTTGAGAGAATAGGGTTTCTGTTTTAATTTAATGTGATATATTACCCTCAGAATTTCTCTGTCTCTGTCTCTCTGTCTCTGTCTCCATACTCCCCCCACACACACAGAAAAACACATCATGGTTCAGTTTGAATATCTTTCTTGTCCTTGCCTTATTGTGAGAGGCTGGCTTTGGGCAGAGGCCCTTAAAGAGAAGACCTCATTGTTCAGTACCCTTCAGATACTACCATGTGTATGTCAAAGGTACGGTGATTTATACACTATCATAAATTGTGTTGAATTCACTCCACTCACATTTATCTTATTATGTGGAAATCAGCCAGAGTAGGCATTTCAAATCCCTGCTGAGTTATTCACTACAACACAACATTATCCAGTATAAAATTACCTAATCTATCTCATGCCTCTAACTCATGTTAATTTGAGATAATGGATGAAGGACACAGTGTGTCTGTGATAGTTCTGCAGACATGGATGTTCACTATTTCTCAAGAGACAGCCAAGGCCATTTCTGTAATTTAAACATAGCACCAAGCCTCCCTTTAAAGATCTAGGTCCTCCTTCTAGAACATTAGGAGAGTTTATGAGTATTACTGCAGTAAGAGTTAGTGTCATAGAGCTGTGAAAGCTCAGGAATTTTATTATTAGAAAACTCAATTATGTTAGTCTTAGATAAAAACAATACATATGTTTACTCAATTACTCCAATTAGATGTAGATTTTTCATCTATGCAAATCATACAGCCCTACCATATTGATCTTGAAAACTATATACAGGGATGTTATGTTTCAGTGCTATGAGGCATTATGGTTGAAGCTGGGGCTCAGCATCATAATTCATCCAAACACACCCTTAACTATTTAAAGGATACTAAATCCCCCCTATAAAAATGTTCTCTTTTAGGTGATTGTCCTTTCTCTGTATCCATTTGTTATCTCTGCTGCTTTTCTTCACTCCTTTTCAATAGATCTCATCATATTCTTTGAGCCCTTTTCTGTCATTAGAATCTCTAATTTTTCTTACAGTTTTCCTTTGTTCTATGTAATTCTCATTTAGGTTAGCCCTAAAGAACTATAAAAAGAGAAAACCAAATAATAATGCCTACTAATTCTCTAGTCCTAAGAGGTTGTATAAAACTAATTTACTTAGTTTGAAAGTGTAGAAATGACTGAAAAATGGAAATGGTTCCATTTCTCAGTGATATCTGTTTCCTCAATTTTCACTGCTAAAGATGTTTTTACTGATTATTATATTTTAAGTATTCATATATGACTTTTTAAACCTCAATGTCCTCAGTAAGTAGATTTCTTGAGAGTTCCACTGTATTAAAATTAATCTCTTTCTGTGGAACTAAACTACATTTGAATTCTGTTTACTCTTAAATGGACTTTTTAAAAGGTGTTTACCTAGCTGGAGTTGGGAGACATCACTATTTTGTAGTTTAAAGGATATAAGGAGAGGCTCCTCCTTTTGGTGTGTGTGTGTGTGTGTGTGTGTGTGTGTGTAAAATTGCTATTTAATTATAAGCTGAAGAATCATAATCATTACATTCATCATGGGGGGTTGGCACATGTACATAACACACCTCAATTCTTTTTTCATCTCTTCCACTTCCCTACCTTCCCCCTCCATCCATCTCTTAGTCTGCTTACCTTTTGAAAAAGATCTATCCTCCTGTTTCCTATTATCTTTTATTTTGCTCTTTATTTATATATCAGGGTTCTCATATAAAAGAAATCATGCAATATTTAAGCTTGTGTCTGATTAATTTGACTTATTATGGTCTCAGGTACATCTATTTTCCTACAAATTACTCAAGTTTATTCTTCTTTATGTCAGGGTACTACTCCATTGTGTGTAAATACCACATTTTTTTAATTTATTCATCTGTTGATGGACATGGAGACTGGTTCCAAAATTGAGTTATTGTGAACTGTGCTGCTATAAACATGAGTATGTGTGAATGACTGTAATATGATGTCTTTAACTCTTTTGGGAATATACTTAGAAGGAGAATAACTGGGTCAAATGGAATTTCTAGTTTTGATTCTTACAGATTGCATTAAGTGTTACTCTCTGTGACTCCTATTTTGAAGCTAAACTAATTATTTTTCAACTGGTGTGACTTCACTGTTTTCCTCAGTAAAAGAAAAGTTCAAAATGACTGAAAGTACTATTATATGCCAGAGGAGGTAAGAAATAGATTCAGATTTGGTGACCAAAATAATGTTCCAGACCATTGGACACAATTTTCTCAATTTTACAGACAAGACAAATAATGACAAGAGAAAACATAATTTATTTGCTCTGCCAAATGGCCAATGTGCATTACTAACTTGGGAAAGTTTCTAGTCCTTTACTGGCCCATATTGTAAATGGATTGTCTCAGATGGGACTTCTAGTGTAAGGACTGGCTTTCAATTTCACTTTTTTTCCTGCAATGCCAGCATTTCAAAAGATCTTTCCAAAATTTTAAATTACAAATGAAAATTTTCAGTAATTTTTTTGATCAAGTGCTCACATTTCCTTTGAATGGACTTATCTATTCCTACACCTTTGCTACTTTCCCTTTCTTGCAACCTCTTTCTACTCCTACAAGTGCCCTTGTCTTATAATAAACTCCTTAGTAAACATAAAGCATTCCTTGCTCTGCTGAAGGCAACCCTGTTGCCTTATTCCCCAGCACCTAAGGAACTGCAGCTGTTTCCTTTATTTTTCGTCCCTGCTAAAAGTGAAAAAGTTAAGGGAGGAAACACGTGATGCTTACTCCCTAGGTTTCTCTTCAAAAGAACACTGATCATAAAAGGAAGAGAGAACCATTTAAATTGTCTCAATATGCAATTAGCCAATATTAAGTACAATTTTATACAATTAACTCAATAATAAGTAATTTGCTCTGTAATTATGAAACCTGATGTCCTCTAAAACTGAGGACATTTCTAACAGATTATCTAGTTCTGATTCAATTCTAGTTTCATTTCACGTAAAAAATCTGTATTTATTTTATATGAGGGATAAGATATTAAAATAAGAACCAATGATATGAAAATGAAATAAAAATATTCATTGCTTTCTCTCAGAGACTGCATGGCCTAATCTATACACTCAAATGCAAAAATATTTCACATACTCTGTAACACATTGAAGAAGAAAAATATATTTTTTAAATTTTATGGAGAGTACACAGGGAGACAAGTATTAGGATATAAGATTTAATGTGTGAAAGTTCAGATAAACCAAACAGCCTACATGTTTTCTTTAAATCTTTAATTCATTAAGTCTTCTTCTGATACAGACACTATCCTTCCCTCCTTACACACACACACACACACACACACACACACACACACTTAACTTTCCAGGTGGAACTAAGCTGAATATTCTACCACAGGTCAATTTACTGGAAAATCTTGTTTACAACCTTGTTGACAATCCACTTGGTAGCTAGTTGATTTCAATAGTAATGAAATACAGTCAAACTAGTTACAGAGATGAATAGACTTTCTCCACCTAGAGCTCTGTGGTTTATATTCATCCAAATACTTGCTCTTCTTTCAGCAAATGACTTTACATTCACTTCTTTTTTTTTTTTTTTTTTTGGTGCCAGGGATCGAACTCGGGTCCTTCCGCTTGCAAGGCAGGCGGCGGAACCACTGAGCTAAATCCCCGGCCCCTACTTTTTAACACTTACAATATATTTAACACTTAATTATACAAACAATGGATTTCACTGTAACATTTATATACATGGATATACTTTGCATTTATCTTATCCACCCCCAAAATTCTGTCTTACCTACAGAAATAAAGTTTTGACTTCATTCATTTGTAGTATTCTAGACAAATCATTAATGTTCAACATGAACTCCTGTTCACACTTCTGAGGTTTGAGACTCTGCAAACATAGAGTACAAAAGGCATATGAGAAAAATAAGTAAAGAAGGAGAGTACACAACTTCACAATGCCTCTCTGCACTCCCACAGATATACAATCCATAGTTAGGAGAAATAAATTTTGGTGTTCTATTTCACAGCAGGGTGACTGTATTAACACTAATGTGTTGTATGGTTCAAAATAGCTAGAAAAGAGGATTGTGCATTCTTAGCACAAAGAAATGATAAGTGATGAATATGTTAATTACCCTGATGTGATCATTACATAATTTATGCTTGTATCAAAACATAACATTGTATACCATAAATGGGGGTTATTACATGTCGATAAAAATATTAATAATGCAAAAATTCTGTATTCACTGAAGCCCAAGAAGAATGAGAAACCAGTGCGGAGAAGCAAAGAAACCACAACTTCTCATTTTACACAATTAGGAGAAATGAGAGGCGGGGGCTATTTAGATCCCAAAAATCTGCATTCAACTAAGGCAATTTATTATGTTGTCAAGCTGTGGAAATAGATGTTTCTGCTGAGATTCAAAGAGAATTCAAAATATTCAAAAGAGATTCAGAAACTTCTCTCTCTCAAACATTTAATGCTTATTATTTTGAGACTATGAAATGCTCAAAGTTGGAGTTACCCCTGAAATTTAGGGAAAGGAACCATTAAGCAACCATGTTGTATAAATACACATTTAATTACTTGTAGAGAAACATTTAAAATATTAAACTATTTTTTCTGAATGATCATAAAGGCATCAGAAAGAAAAATGTACAAAGAGATAACCAAAAGAATGGTTTAAATATTTATAAAATCAAAAGAACTACAAGGCTAGATTACTAAAATTCTTATTAAAATCTGGTTTAAATATTTCTGCTCCCTTTAGCAGTTTACTGCTGTAATTAGTACTCCTTCAACAGAGGGAGCAGCAGGTGAGAAAAGCATGAAATTGACCATTGACCCCTGCCTGAACTCAATCTTCTTTTAACATTAGATTTTAGCTGCACATGGGGAAGTTTCCATCCTGAATCAAGTTGTAGTTATGGATTATTCTGAGGAAACATTTTATTTACTGAACTGAGAGTGCTTTACATTTTAACATGACCACAAAAAACTGGATATTCCTGAGGATGAGCATTAAAGGCACTCTGCCTTCTCCAGTTGTATCCGAGGAATGAGGAAAATCTAGTGATCCTAAAATTGATAATCAAATTGATAGAAGGAAACAATAGTTCCTTCCTTCTTATTATATCTCATAAGTTGATATTTTTAGTTTTTAAAAATTTAACCAATATCAATTCTAGATTTTGACACATCAGTATTTATAGCATTTCTTTTCTTTTTCTCTATTTTGAGGCTTTTTAAAGTTTTCAAGTTTTATTCTTTTACATGTTTGCAGTAAATAATGATTAGATTCCTCACGAGGAATTGGTACATGTTCACAATGCATCTCAATTCTTTTTCCATCCTCTTCCTCTACCCTTCCTTCCTCATCTCTCTACTTCTCGGTCCCCTTTCCATTTGAAAAAGATCTATTTCTCCATTTCCTATTATCTACCTTTTATTTTACTCTTTATTTCTAGTTTGGGTTTCCCATATAAGAGAAACCATGCAGTATTTAAACTGTATGTCAAATGTATTTCAATTAACACAATTTGTTTAAGTATTATAATTACATATTCACAATTATGTGATTAAGTCTAGGTCAGGTTAAAGCATACCACACTTATTTCTACTGATCTTTTGAAGATTCTAAACTCATCACAGGTTTGAATGAGAAATTATTTTACTTTTCCACTAACTACTTGGGGAGTCTCCTGCACAAATCCCCTTCGCATTGACATTTTATAGTTTTATCACTAGATTCAACTGCAGTCACATCAGATTATTTAAAGCGTATCATTTCAGTTTTAAAATCCATTCCTAATCATGTGTAATTCTGATTGAAAGCGTTTCTTCTCTGCTCCATTCATTACAGGCTAAACCTATCGGTTTTGTTAGAAGTTGGAGGTCTAGAAAGTGAATTCTGAGCTTTGGATAGAAAGCTAATCTTTATTCATTTCAGCTGTATTCTATACCACCTGCTGTGTCAGAGCTGCCCTGATTCAAATACTGTTTGTATAGTCATACAACTTTAGAATTTGAGTGCTCTTGGAGGTGCTGTAATCTAAATCATTTTAACAGAGAGAATTTGGAGAAAAGAGAATTAAAAGCATATGATTACATCATTTCTGATTGATGTAGATACTCAATGTTATACTAAATAATCTATGCCTGTTTCTTATGTATGTGTTTTACATATATAAGCATAGCACAGTGTGCTTAAAGAATGAACATTCTTCTTTTCTAATGTTTTTTCCTAGAACTCAGGACCTTGCACTTGCTAGGCAGGCATAATACCACTGAGCTAAATCCCTGGGCCCTTTATTTCTTATATTCTATTGGCCTGAGCCTCACTCTGGAGGAAAGAAGTACTCAATAAAACTGACTCGCTGGGTGTACTAGTTAGTGGGTAAATTAACAGTGAAGTTTTTAAGGCTTTGGAGGTTTTTATTATTATACATATCCTTATTTGCCTCATCATGCTTTAATTGGTTCTGAATTATTTGTTTTTAATCTTGGTTTTAAGGAACATTCATATATTGTATGTAAAAGTATATATTTGTCTATTATTGAAAGTAAGTGGTTTACGGTTTGTTTTATAATCAAATGTCCAGGGTTACTAATAAAACTTAATTTTAAGTAAATTTAAGGAGGTAGTATACCCAAAATTGAAAGACTAGCATTCCAAAATCCCATACCAATGGGCAATTAATTAGTGTGGTTTTGGATTTTTTGTTGTTATTAAATGAGAGCAATTTTCTTGCTGATCACTTTAACCTTCCAACTTATGTTCTCCTCTCTCAGGGCATCATGAAGAGATTTTCTCTGGTGGATTGGTTGCAGGGACAGCATCAATTGTTTGCGTGGAGCCTGATTCTAAGTGCTCTAAATTGAAAATTTATAGAAGCTGTGGCTTTGTGATGAAGCAACCCTTCTCTAAGGAAAAAGGAAATAAGGGAATCAAAGTGGTTCTTCATTGATATAACCCAAAGGAATCAGAATTTTAGAAGTTTCAGGCTCTATTTCAGGTTTCATGAGCAAAATGATGCCTTCTTCAACTTCTAGTTCTGTTTAACTGTGATGGCAACGCAGACAGCACATGTAATGTATCTCAATTTATTCTTATATAACAGAGACAGTAATATAATTTTTTAAATTAAAAGAGTATACATTTTGCATTGAAAGACAAATCTTTAGAATTTAGAAAATTGAATATGAAATAAACTGCTTTTTTCTCTTACACTGATATTCTAAATAAAAGCCCAAGAGTTCTCAGCTTTGGTGTTACTCCTGGGATCTCTGAGTGCTCTCAGCTGAGATGGCCCCTCTGGGCTCTTAGTGACTGAAGTAAGTCTCATTTCCAAGTAATCATTTGTACTCTGTGTTACCATTGTTGCACACTGCAACAATTTGAAGATTGTCATAGAATGTCTGAGGTTAGCTGAAATTGTATTGTTCGCATATTTTTTTCGTGCTAACTCCTTGGTATATAGAGTACAGTACTTTCTCAAATTTTCAGTTCAATATTTTATGCACAATATGTTTCACTGGAGATTTTTTTGAATTATTTCAACCTGTGTTCCTTTTAGAATTCAAATTCTTCGTTATTTCAACTATTACTGTGTAACTTGTGCCTATCATCCTCTTTACCACAAAGTATGGTATTTATTTAGGTTTAGACATTAACTGATAGTACTGAAACATTTAGTGCTTTGCATATGAAAAATATTCTTTGGTTAACTATATTAATTTGTAAAGTTTACATCTTCTCTTATTATTCTTATAATTTGCCAACCATATTTATATTGGTCTTTATCAGTTGTTATGTTTCATCCAATACTGCTTTATTATGCATTTCATGCAATACTACTTTATTTTGTTGCCTGAATTACTGTAGCTTTGGCTCCAAAAATCATGGATTTGGAACCAATTCAACAGTGTCAAAGGTGGGGCCTATTAGAGTGGTGTTTAGATCACAAGGGCTCTGCCTTCACGAATGGTCTAATTCTGCTACAAAAACGGCTTGCAGGACTGATTACCCTAAAAGGTTGCACACAAGTTTTCCCCTCTGGAAGACATACTATTCAAAGTTCCATCTTGAAAGCATAGAGAGTAGGCCCTAATCTACTTTTAACTTGATTGTGGATTTCTCAGCTTCCAGGACTCTGAGGAATATTTCTATTCTTTATAAATCATCTAGTCTCAGGTATCCTGCTACACCAAACAAAATGAACTGAGACAGATATTCTCTATCTCAAGGTATTAACCTTCTGATATGATTATCTACTAGAAATAGCTGACATTTTCATTAGATTCACTGAAAATGTGGGCATATTGGTTTCTGAATTTTTTTCCTGGTTTCCAAAAAGTGATTCTAATGGTATGAGGCTCACCATTATATACATCTGCTAAATATGACTAAAAACTTGCAAATTCTGGGATTATGTGTTTCATATATGAGGTTATATGTCTCAGTGTTTCACGTCTGTAAACATCCTTGACCACCTGGTACAATGCCATCTGCTACTCATTGTTCTACCATGAGAATGCACACTCTTGTTTTTAGAAAAGGCTATTTATACTATAAAGTTATTGAAGTTATTGTTGCATAATTAAGTGCTGTTGGAGTGATATCTTCAGTATGTAGTTCACACAGAATGACCTGTGAAAGTTTTACCTCAGCACACTGTGTGGGACTGTGCCTATAGAGGTCAACCATAGCAATACTGTCATCAATCAGGATTTTCCAAGGGACATTTTCCTGATTATATACCACCCCTATGTTGGCATCCTCTCTTTAGTTAACTAAGGAACATTTTGACAATCTAACATAAAATTAGCTCCTTAAATTATGCAGTAAAAAATGTAGTAAGTTCCAAATATGATTTTGGTAATTAAGACTTAATCTTTATTTTAAAAACTCAGAAGAAATTATCCTTTTAGCCCTATGCTTAACATGGTGAAAAGTATGCGCAGTTCAAGAAAAGAAAAATAGGTTGAAGAAAATGTGAAAGAAGAAAGAGGCAAAGCATTTTCTAAGAAGTAAAGAGAGATTGATTCATTTGAAGCAGAGCCCCCATGTAAAAATAAATGACTTACATAAAGTTTTCTTCTATTTATTTAAGAAATGAGAACATATATTTTATGGTAAAAAATGCCACTATTTTGATCTTTGTAATTCTGACACTAATATAGGTGCTCTGTCTGAATTCAATGCTACCCCTTCAACAGTTCTAGAACCTGCATATTATAACTGCACTTTAAAAAAGAGAGCTTCATTTTGAGATTTGATTTAATCCTTAAAACATGTTCACGACAGGGTCATAATTCATATGTGTTGCTCCCAAGTTGCTCTGATTTCAACCTGTTAATGTTCCTGCCAGCTTGAACCACATGCATGACTGTCCCATCAGGCAGCATGGGACATTTCTCTTGGGTGGCTTGTACTGATGGAACAGTCATGAACGTACCATCCATGGTTCAACTGCAAGGTAATGTGATGAAACTCAGGAAACAGAGTATACAAGAGTATTTAATCTCCAACTTTCAGATGAGGGATATGAGACACAGATTTAGTTGTAAGAACTGCATCATGATGAACTATCTCCTGATTCCTCTTCATTATTTTACCCCCCCCCCAAAAAAAAACCCATGACCACATAGCATATGCTGGGATATTTTCGGTAAGGTTCTTTGAATAGAAAAGTTGTCTCTATATTGTTGTTCCGCATTCTTGTATTCATGTTTCCTTCCTCAGCCAATTATGCCACAAGATCTCCTGAAAGCAATTTAATGTAATACCCAAAAGGTATATTCTCCTTAAAAAGCACATCTTCATGGAGAAGATTTAGTTCATAATTACCAATCACTTAGCATGTGCCTGGCATCTGTACTCAGTGTGTTTATAACTATCCATCTTGCTTTCCTGACCCTCCAAACTGCTTGCTGGAATTCTGCAGTTTCTTATCTTCAGCTTAGGGTAATGTCTATGAAAAATGGCAGGATCATTGGAAAAGTTAACCTATTAAACATTGCCAAACATTTGAACACTTCTCTGATCCCATCTTGACAACAGATTAGATATAAGGACAGATGAGAGTATTTGGAGTGCCCTAATCTAGCCTGATTCATTCATGATCACTCTGCCCTCTGGCCTATTAAAGGAAAGTCATGCTATGTTAATGTGTGCCTTTGGAAATGCCAGCCTACTCTCAGCCCGTTCCAGTTGTAGTCCAATTAAATTCAACAATTCACAGATGTTCAGAGAAATGCTCTTAACATAAAACCCCAGTTGTCCTTAGGGTTCTTCACTCTTTTTAGTACTCTTTAAATCTGAAATGATCTTCTTCCAACAAAACAATACACATTTGCAAGCGAAAAAAAATACAACAAATGATGATGATAGCGCTAATTTTTTTTTTTATTCGTTAAGTTTGTTGGTACATTTTAGGTATACAATATGATGACATTCATCATTGGGAATTTGTACCTGTACATAGTATATCTTGTTTCTTACTTTTTCCACATTCCCCTGCCCCCCCTTCATCACCTCTGCCCCTCCCTATTTACAAAGACTTTGTTTCTGTTTTTTTCTTTTCTCATATTTTTCTTTTCCCTTCTTTCCTTTCCTCTACTGTCTCACTTCCCCTTTCTCTTCCTCTTTCCCTTTCCCTTCCCTTTCTCTTTCCCTTTACCCTGACCTTTTGGAACTTTTCAAGCATGTTTATAGCCACACGACTTGTAATAGCTATGTCTTGGAAACAGCCTAAATGGTAAATGGATAAAGAAGATGTGGTTTTTTAATAAAATGGAGTACTGCTCAGGCATAAAGAATGAGAAATACCTACAAATTGAATGATAATTAGCTATAAATGAGACATTTATAGCTAAATGGATGCACACTGAGGCCATACTCTCAAGTGAAATAAATAAGACACACATGTATAA
This sequence comes from Heterocephalus glaber, assembly GCF_053883595.1. Lineage (NCBI taxonomy): Eukaryota > Metazoa > Chordata > Mammalia > Rodentia > Bathyergidae > Heterocephalus > Heterocephalus glaber. The sequence goes on along the minus strand of NW_028258145.1, from coordinate 21,220,788 downwards.
ATACCAAATAGTTTCTCTGGTGTGAGAAACTGAAAGTGTAAATGAGGACCCAAATGTATAATAGATAATGTGAAATAGGAACATAGTGCTGATAATTAATAATGATGCTGTCCAGAACAAAAGGAAAGATTCAGCATTAGCTGGAAGCCCAGTATATTTAAACTAAATCTAAAAAAAATAATACTTTGGTTGAATAGAGTGAAGGATAAAAGTGAGCCACCATGGTGTGTTGATATATATGAGGAAGGTCAAAAAGAAAATATAAATGTTTATATATCATTTTTTCCAGCATGAAATATTAGCAACTCCCATATTTACTACATTTAAACATGTAAATTTTATCTCATATACCTTCCTGGGTATTATCCCCCATCCAGTGAGATAAAAATGATTGTCCTCCTATTTATAATTGTAAACACATTTACACTCATTCCTATAGATTATGGACTTATGATAGACAACTAAATTCTTAAAAATATAGGAGAGGGCCAGGGATGTAGCTCAGTGGCACTGTGCCTGCCTAGCAAGCTCAAGGTCCTGAGATCCAATCCCACCAAAAAATATATATATATATATATATATATATATTATATATATGACACAAAAGTATAAGTTTCCACACTATGAATATGATCATTGAATACATATCCAATCTATATGCTTTGTAAAGTCTGAATTTAGTGAGTCATTATACATAAGAACTCAAAACAATGTGAATTTTTCATGGGTAGACTAGGATCAAACCTCTTTTCCTCCATTCACTCATCCATACAATGAGTGTTTATTGAGTACTTATTATGTGTCAGGCACTGTTCCACTAGCTGGAATATGGCAGTAAAAAAAATAGTCCAAAAATTATGCCCTAGACTATCTTAGTAAATATTTTGAATATCAAAATGATATAATATATTAAGAGTTGATACATATAATAGAAATTTTAAACAGAAAAATAAAGAGTCCAGGAGGAAGAGAGATCTTAATTTCAAAAAGAGAGAATAAGGAAGAGAAAGCTGGGAAGTAGCAAAAATCATACTGTACTTAAATTATCTCAGAAATTCTTATGCTTCTTGGCTGACTGTAGTGTGGAATAGAAATCTTTTGTATTTATTAGAAAAACTTCAAGTTTTATTTGGCGATAATATTGATGATGCTAATAATTACACTTTCCTGAGCACTTACTGTGCATCAAACAATGTGCTAAATCACTTTACATGAATCATTTCATGTAAGCTCTGTGAGATATATAATGCTACTTCACTGATCCTAAAGATCAGGAAAATAGGAATAAAAGAGGGAAAATACTTCACCAATGTATGCACAGTGACAGAGCTCAGATTGGAGCTGTCTTTAAAGTTAAAGCCTTGATTTTAAAATTTATTTGTACATGCAGTTTTAAAATTAGACATAAATACCATGCCAGGAAATTTTCAAGTACCATACACATACTATTTTGTGTTAATTCTTGAAATAATTGTCTTCATAATAAATATTTTCTAGAACTTTATAATAGGCTGAATAATGATTCTTCTAAAATATACATGTCCTGCTCTCCAAAACCATAAATTTGTTACCTTTTATAGTAAAAGGGACTTTGCAGATGTGATTAAGTTAAGAATCTTGCAATGGAGAGTTTATTCTGAATGACCACCATGAACTCAACATAGTCACGAAGGTCCTTATAAAAGAGAGGCAGTAGGATCAGGAACAGAGAAGACAGTGGGAAGATAGAAACAAAGGTAAAGTGATGTGAGACCATGATCTCAGAAACGCCAAGAGTCTCAAAGATGTGAAAGGCAAGGGGACAGATTTTTTCCTTCCCTAGAGTTTTCAGAATAAGCATAACCTTGCCAGCACATTATGAACTTCTGACATTAATGACTATGAGATAATAAATGTGTTGTAAACCACTCATTTTGTAGTTAGTTTTAATAGTTACATAAAGAAACTTGTGGATTTTACTGTGCTGTTACTGGGTACTGTTATCTATAAGAAATATGTAAAATCTAAAATTGGCTCTTACTTGGGTAGGATAGAGGAAGGAAGAATTTTGAAGAGCTGAACTGAAATGGTTCTGTTTACTTTGTACAGCCTCTTAGCAGAAATGTGGTTGTTAATTCCTCTGCCAATGTGGTAGCTCTAGAAAGGAGTACAAAAAAGAAAATCCATATTGTCCCCAAATGCTTCAGTTATCACAAAGACATTGTTAGTAGAAATATGGACATGAAAGGATTGATTTTTTTTAGATTCATGAGAAAGTGAAGAATATGTTATTAAAAATGGAGGAAAAGGGATTCATGTCATGTACAGGAAGAAACCTAGTTAAACTATGTCTTACAGTTATGTGGCAAGTACATCTTTAAAGCAAAGAACTTGGATACCTACATGAGGAAATAATATGAGAAAATGAAAAAATGGAAACAAAGTCTTTGTAAATAGGGAGGGATGGAGGGGTTGAAGGGAGGGCAGGGGAAGGGGGAAAAATAAGAACCAAGAGAGATTATGTAAAGGTGCAAATTTCCAATGATGAATGTCATTATATTGTATGCCTAAAATGTACCAATAAAATAAAATTGAAACAAAAAGCAAAAAACTTGGATACTTAGATGAGGAAATTTTCAAACAAAATGTTAGAAAAGAAGCCAAGTTTCTCCTTCATGCTTTCACTAAATGGGAAATAAAAAGAGAGAAACTGAAGAAAGAAATATTAAGCCAAATGAACCACGATCTGTTGTCTTAGGATATTGTTTTGGGTCTAGGAACATTGTAAAAAATCCTGAAATTAAGAAATTCACAGAAAATCATATTCTTTTTTTTTTTTTTTTTTGGTACCAGGGATGGAACTTGGGTCCTTGAGCTTACACAACAGGGTGTGAAACCACTGAGCTAAATCCCTGGTCCCGAAAATCATATTCTTAAGGGAAAAGCTAAAGCCAATCACAAGTTTTTTGAGTTCCTTGAAAGGATCAAAAGCTTCAAGTATTCAGTCCCGCAGAAGAACTCTAAAGAAATTAGGCTTGTGACACATAGATCCTCTCAGCCAACTCAGCTGAAGATAAAAATAGAGATGGGATTACAGTGCTTCAGAAAGTTGTGTTTAGGAGATTCTTGTTGTAGGCTTGACTTTGTACATAAGATCACAACCAACAATCAATCAATGAATCAAAAGGCAAGTGTGTTTGGGATGTTTACTTTTGGTTCTGTTTATGCATTTTAAAAAATAAGGATGGAGAATAAGTATGATGGTTGCTTGCTAAGAAATAAAAAATTTTAAAAAAGAAATAAAAATTATTTGAAGATTAAAAAAATTAATCATAAAAGATAAAGCAGAGAAAGTAAGCAAAAAGTGATTCACTGTGTGGCCTAATATTACAGTTGTAGTAGTATAAAGATGAATATATATGGAGGAATTGAGTCTTCCAGAAAGGAGGTGATATTTAAGCTGACTTTTACAGATGGATTTAACTTACATATTGAGCAGAGTGGGGAATGAACAACAAGGAAAAAAACTTCACAGTAAAATGTATATATTGGCTTAAATTGAAACAAATGCCTATTTGGGAGTTGGAGGCATTATGTTAGATAGGTAAATTATGTGCAGAATATATTGAAGGGGAAGTGTAAATATCCCTCCCTTATTTGAATAACAGTGAAATCAATGAAAGGATCAACTTACTGAAGGCTTGAAGCATTTACAACTGTGGTGCATTTAGGTTAAAAAAGCTTATCATTGTTAAGTAAATGGATGTTACTATTTGACCAAATTATTCAGAATGTAGCCTTTTTACAACCACAAACATGTATTCAGTTATTTTTACGTGATGCATATTTGAATGCATGTGTATTTGTGTACATACACATTATGTAAGAATTGGAAGCGTATTTATAAAATGCTCAAATGATTATAATGCAAGTTCTTGTATAGTAAGTCAACCATCAATCCAGCTATACCTAGAAGTGGATTGTGTCACAATTGCAGGATTTATTTGCTCTTGTTAAATTCTAGTTATTATCTTCCTCTACTTTCATCAGGTTGTTTTCTTAGAGATTTGTCTTTGCCTAATTATTTTATATTTACTATGTTTTTAAAAAACTTGTTAGGTTTTCAGACATTTTGAAGTTTATGAAACTCAACTAGCTAAAAAGAGATAATGAGATCATTAAGCTTTGTTTCCCCTTTGGTATAAAAACATTATTATTGCTTTAAAATGTATTAATTAAGCTGGCTTCAGATCCCTGAGGAGTTCAAGTCTGAGTAATCTGACTGCATGGTCTTTGGTTCTTTGCTCTTTAGCTCGCTTCTGTTAAGTGGAACAGATCGTGTCAGGCTTTATCTGCTGTGTTTACCCAATAAAGATAATTCTACTACTCCAACTTTAGTTTTGCTATTTTTACTCATTTATTAACTTTTATCCCCATTTTTCTCTTTTGCTGATTTCATTGTGCTAGAATATTCTCTACTTCTTCCCTAATGAAACTATGTCCACAAAAGTAACTTTCTTAAACTCTCTTTGCCACTGTGTATTCTTTTAATCTTCTCATGTAAAATTCTTAGGCATATTGACACATTTCTAAAGTGAATATTCTTATAAATTTTATGTGTTCCCAATTTAAGATTTTCAGAATGTTCCCTCAATCTGCATATGTAATCTTTAAGTAAAATGCTACATATATATGATACATAAAAGGTAAAGTGATCAAATAAAATTTAAAAATAGAAAATATGATAATATGCATGCCCATCCTTCTACCACCACAATCCTATAGAATATTGGATTTTTTAAAATGTAAATTAATTTTAATAGATTAGCTTTAAACAAAGATGGGGAAATCTCCAAGCAAAGTGTTAAAATAACGAATATTAAAGACAAAGAAATAAGTATACTGGTCCATGATGTGCTCACTTAGAGCCCTATTACACTCAAAAGGCTGGATATTTCTAACAGAATTAGATAACAGAATTACCCATCTGAATAAGGATATTATTTCTTCTTCACCAAGGAAAAAGGAAAGTAGAAGATGAGTAGCAGTTTTACCTTCTAGCTCCAAATGACTCTCCCTACGTTAAAAGGAAATAAAAAAATTCCTTCTCACTACTCAAGAAAATTTAAAAGATGATTTTACTCTATTTGATATATAAGAAAAAAATTTCCATGAGAAAGGAAAACTACAATTACAACAGTCACAAACTTCTGCATGTGACCAACAGAGAATAACAAAGACTAACTTTGCTTTCTACCCCTAAAAATGGAAACAAGACCAAAAGACAAAATAACACAAAAAACAAAAAGTAGGCAGAAGTATGTGGAACAATGTATTTTAGGCACTGAACAGCAGATGACAAATGACAGTTAACACTGAAAGAAAGGAAACAAATGTGGTGACTTATATGATTATTCCAGTTTACTTACTACAGGGTTTGCAGGAGTCTTAATGGGTCAAAGTAATTAAAATTCACTAGGCAAACTACTGAAGATGGAATAGCGAAAAAAGATTGGGAGGTTTGTAGGTCACCTGAAGATCCTGCTTGATGTTGAAGCTAAGTGTAGATAAGCAAATACATATCATCAGACTACCAGAGAACTGGGAAATACCTACCTAAAGAGTAAATAAAACACTTCTGTTAAACAACACTGGAACTTTTGCCTCTTCTCACTAGCCAGATGAGAATGAGTTATAAGTTACTGGGCACTAACTGAAATAAGAAATGATAAAGGAATGCCTCAGTGGTGGAGCAAAGGTAGTCCTTGATTAAAGTAGCCCTAATCCTACCTAATTATGTTTTTCTTAAATCTTGAAAAAATAAAGTGCTTACAAGTAACTTTACATCTCAGGACAAAGCTCAGTAATTTTGAATAGGAATACATAATTGCCTAGGACACAACAGTATCAAATTTAAAGTAGCTGATTCCTAATTAGATATTACTAAACTTCAAAAAAGGCAAGGGAGTGCAATTCATATTAGAGACAAAAAAAGCAATAACAGAAATCTCAGAAATGACACAAAATTTAGAATTATTAAACAAGCCATTGAATAGTTATCACTGAATTCCATTTCCACCTTTCAAGAAGGCAGAAAAAAGTGAGCATGTTAGGTAAGAGAAGAATAAATTTAAAGAAATTTGAACTGAACTTCCAGATTAAGAAAGAAAACATACGATATGAAAATACATGGGATAGTGTGAGTGGGAAATTAGAAATTACAGAAAAAAAGGTTATTGAACATGGAAATATGACATTATAAATATAGAATGATTGAAATGTGAAAAAACCTTGTAAAGTCTAATATATGAATAGTAAGAGTTACTAATGGCAAAAGGGGAAGAGAGGTCAAATTAAAAATTTTCAGTAGTAATGTGTGAACTAAAACTCAAATTTTATTAAAAGTATAAGCCCCTATTGTAATGAATTCAAAGAGTTGTAAATTTCTTTTCTTTGAAAAGAAATTGCAAAAAAGGGTTATATTGTTGTTCAAAAAGTGAGAAAAAGAAGGTATATGGTTTATAGTCAGCTAACAAAAATACGAGAAAAAAGATATTTTACATACAGTTAAATAGCATAAGAATGACAATAGAGTTCTCTTGGAAACAATATGAGTTGGAAGAGAGCAAAGAAATATCTCTAAAATAGGAAAGAAAAAAGGATCTTAGCAAAAGCATTTGTCATAGTGAGTGACATTCAAAAGCAAAGACTGTTCAAGACATGGTAAAGTTAAAAAAATTTGTCACTGGTACACCTGTACTTTGAAAATATTAAAGCAATACTGTCAGACAATATGAAGATATTGGCTGGAACTCTGCATCTAACAAAAGAAATTATGAGCACTAAAAATGATAAAGGAGTGGAAAACCAAAAAAACCCCACAAAAACAACACATTTTATATTGCTTTAGAAATCTCTAAAGATGTCATTTAAAGTAAATAAAAGGACAGTGCAATTCAAATTCATTAAAGTATATTAAAATTATATAACAAGTGTCAAAATGAAAACTACAATTGCACACATGTGTGAGGTGTACACACATTATTTTGTACATAAAGTTATTTATCATTAATTGAAAGCTGACTGTGAATAGAGATAGATGTGTAGTATCAACACAACAGTAATCAGCAAACAAAAAATATTTATAGTTCATAAATCAACATAGGTAAAAGATAATTAGTAGAAGTATATACACCTAAGGCAAAAGATAACAGAAAAATAGAATTGGGGAAAAAATAGCATGTGAAACAAATAGGACAAATAGAGCAACAAAGTGTACTTGAACCAAACTATATCAGTATATACTTCCAGGCATGCTAAAAATAATAAATGTTCCCTTCAAAATATCACAATTAGATTAAAAAGAACTGTTATAGCTTGATGTTCCCCTCAAACTCTCATGTACTCATAAGTGGAGCTTTTCAGAGGTGGCTGGATCTATGATGTGTGAATATTGATTAAGGGAGTATAATAACTAAATTAGTCCACTGATTGGTTTAGCACAATTTTGAGTGTTGATCAATGGAAGGCCCATCCTAGGTGTGGGTGGCACCAACCAATAGGCTTGTAGCCTGAATGGAATTTTAGGGAAAGGGAGGCTCATTGTTTGCCATCTCCTGGCTACCCTGCCATGGACTGTTTCTCCTCTGCCATTCCATGCTGCCTTGGAGCCAGCCCCCCATGGACTGAAACCATTATCTCCTCTTTTAACTTGTGAGTGTCAGGTATTTTGTCCCAAGAACAATAAAGTAATGAAGAAAAAAGGATTGAAGAATGTACCATGTAATGGTAAAAAATGTAGGGGGTGGCAGATGGGATACTTGTTTAAATATACGACACAAGTAATTTCATAGTGAAGAATATACAGGGATTAAGAGAAATACATCTTGTTAACAATAGAATAAATTTAGCAAGGGAACATAATTCTAAATATTTATGTAACTAACAACAGCACTTTAAAATATGGAAAGAAAAAAATCTGTTGAACAAAGAATATGATTGAAGAAATATACAAATCCATTATTTTGTTCAGCCTTTTTATATTATACTCTCAATAACTGATAGAAGTAGATTAAAAATATTGAACACTTTTAAATACAATTCCAAGCATAAATATTCCTCAATATATGCAAAGAATTAAATTATATATCAGATATTATTTAATTCCAGTAAAATTAAATTAGAAATTAATGATAGAAGATCTCTGGAAAATTCCTAAATGTTTAGAAATTTAATAACACACTTCTAAATAACTCTCTGGACAAAGGAGAAATTTAAAAGGAAATCATAATTAACTATGAGCAGAATCCAAATAAAACCAACATATCAGAATTTGTTGGAGCCAGGAAAGCATTTCTTTGAGGGAAATTTGTGTCCACAAATCTTACCATAAAATATATACAAGAAAATTTTCAATTACCTAAATTTCCATTATAAAACTTACATAGCGAGGAGCAAATTAAATATGAAATGAATAGAAGAATTATGAATTACCATATTTAAAGAGAAAAATAATAAGTCAAGGATGGTTCTTTGAGAAATCAGTAAGATTGTAGTAAGGCTTATCAAAAGTGACAGAAAGAGAAATTATCAACAACAGGAATGAGAGAGATAATGAAGGAATATTATGAATAATTTTAAGACATCTAATTAGATTAATAAATATGTTAGCTTAGAGAACTACCTTAAAAAAAATGAAGTACTGAAACTCATTGAATGAAGACAGAAATAATTCATCCAATTACATGTATTAAATATTGTTTTTTTTATGAATTCCCTCTCCAGAGTATAAATTCCAGACCTAGATAACTTTAGTGTTTCTATCAAATAATTAACAAATTTAACAATGTTCTAAGTAATAAATTACTAACATACTAAGGTACAAACATTAAAATATTAACTTCAAATACTCTTTGAGACTGCACAGAAATTATAGACAAAATAATTATGGAATAATTTTAATATTTATGAAATATGTAAATAATTTAATAAACATATTTCATACATTTAATTGCTCATTGTCAATGCTAAAATTCATCAGTTAATAATTATATTTTATTCCCAATGAGCCATTTAAAACATACTTACAGATAGTATGTCAAAAGACAGTTATTAATAATTTAATCTAAATTAATCAAATTATCATATCTATGAACCAAGTATTTGCATTCTAACTGATATATGCCACTGACTTCATAATTGAGA